>NW_026947488.1:91644358-92257085 GCF_034190915.1 Cavia porcellus | reverse complement strand
TGACATGAGAGAAAGGGAATAGGAAATAGTTAAGATATAATATGTACAGTTACAAATTCTCTACAATGAATGTGATCACTATGTATGGCAAATACGTACTAGTAAAGAAGCAAACAAACAGGGCCAGTGATTTAGCTCAGTGACACAAGCGCCTGCCAGTCAAGCGCAAGGTCATGAGTTTGATTCCCACTACCAAAAGAAGGAAAGAAACAAACAAAAAACAAAAATCCAATTTGAAAATTGCCTTTTGTTCCGCATGCTGAAGACTAATACTAGACTAATGTCTATCACTGTGCACTACTGTCCAAGTGGATCAAAAATCTAAATATTAAAACAGAAACACTACATCTACTGTAAGACTAAATAGATAGAAATCTAGAAGACATGGTAGTCAGAGAGTTCACGAACAAAAACCAAACTGCACGAGAAATACTTCAAAGAATCAATAAGTGGAAGCTCATCTTATTAAACAGTTTCTGCACATCAAAATAAATCAACAAAGTTAAACGAAAACCCACAAAATGGGAAAAATTTTTAGCCAAGTGTGCCTCAGACACAGGATATCTATCTAGAACATATAAAGAATTGAAAAAAAAGTCAGACCACCCTTCCAAATTCAAAGACCCAATCCAGAAATAGGCCCTTGAGATGAATACATAGTTTTCTGATGAAGAAATCCAAATGGTAAATATATGAAAAAATGTTCAGCATCATCAATCATCCTAGAAATGCAAATTAAAACAACACTGAGATTATATCTTACTCCAGAAATAGCTGTCATCAAGAAATCAACCTATAACGAATGCTGCCAAGGTTGTGGGGAGAAAGGAGCCCTTCTCTACTGTTGATTGTAAAATGATACAACTACTGTGGAGGTTTGCAGGTAGATTTTATTGCATAGACTTTGTTGTTAGTGTGGAGATCTTTTTAGTAAGTAGAAGTTTTTCAGTGATGTATTCTAGGTATGGCTCACTGTAGGCTTTTTCTCTGTCATGATCAAACACATCTGTTATTTGGGAAGGGGAAGATGCAGTGTAATTGTGTAGCACTCACTTATCTAGAAATGGACTGCAGTATTGTCAATGATTTAAAGACAATTCAGATATTGGCATAGAGAGAAAACCAAGTATTAGCAAATATTTCACCCTGGCAATAACAACAAACTCAGCGACAATTATAGCATTAAAGACAAACTAAATATTGACATACCGAAAGAACCAATAATGTACCACCCTTAATCATAAAATGAGAAGTATAACTGTAGTAAAAACAAAGAAAACCAAATATTGATGTACAGTAATTACTAAATGCAACAACTGTACCTCCATTAAGAGTAGGGAAGAATTTAATAGTGCTGGCATAGATTTAACCAGAGATTAACTACAATTAACAACAAACTACAATGCTTAATACTAGTAAAGACAAAATGAGCGGGGCTGGGGATATAGCTCAGTGGCACAGTCTCTGCCTGACAAGCACAGTCTCTGCCTGACAAGCTCTGTTTGATTCTCAGTACCAAAAAGAAAGAAAGGGAAAAAAAAAAAAAAAAAAAAAAACGATGGAATGACTGATGAACAGGAGAATGAGTCAAGTAAACTTGAAATAATAAGCAGTGAAAGATGAGGAGAGAAAAGTAATAAAGGATCTTACTCATAAGTAAATAGAAATTTATACATTAAAGTAACAGAAGAACAAGAGAAAAAAACAGCAAAGGAAAAAATCAGGAAAAGAAAAAATTACATAAAAAAAGAAGGGAAAGAAACAATTCCCCAACTCCATCTCATGAAAACAAAATGAGTACAAAAATTTTTTCTCTGTATTTTTGATTGGTCTTTTTTAGCAGATTCTGTAGTCTTGAAATGCAGCTACACCTAGTTTTTTGGCCTGTGGGTTTGTGAGGAGAACTCTGTGCTCCAGAAGCCCCCTCTGTACATCACCATTTATGGCAGCCATCCAAGCTGAGGCACATCCTCACTCATCTTGGTGGTAGGGAATATAGGGAAATCAGTCAGTACACTTATCTCTGTGATGGATGTAAGCAGCCAGGCAGGGGTTCAAGCAGACCACTGAACACCTGCTGGTGTTTTCAGGTGCAGGCCTCTGGCCTGTGCTTAAACCTCTCAGGGGTTTATATTTAGCCCATACCCTTTCTGTTAGTGACTTGTGGCTTTTACCTAGTCATTGTGGTAGGGTAATGAAACCCTAAAGTGAGGTTGTTATGTAGTTGTTCTGTGGTTCCGTCTTTTTTTTTTGTCTTTTTCCTTTTTATCGGTACCAGGGATCCAACTCACGACTGCCTGCTTTCAAAGCAGGCACTTATGCCGCTGAACTAAATCCCCAGCTCCCCTGTGGTTCCATCTTAAACACTTAGTCCCTTCCCAAAATGACTTGTGATTAAACACTCTTACAAATGGCAGATATTGCACTGGATTTCTTCTCCAGCTCTAGCCTGGTCTTTGAAAAAGTTTCTTTTGGAATAAAACCACGTGCTGTTTTTGCAGTATATAGTAGCTGTGGGATTATTAGGCTAGTGCTACTGCCCTAGTCTGTTGTTTCTCCATGGACCTGCTGATCTTCTAGGATTACCCTTTCTTCCCAGGCGTTAGCCTCATCCACCATCTGATTGGTTGGTCATTTGGTGCCTCTTCTGTCCTGTGTTGAGGTGAAACAAAATGCAGAGTGGGCTCAAGAGTTGGCTGCAGAATTCGTTTGTAGAGTTGGCCTGGGGCAAATGAAGTTCTGGTGGGTTTCTTGTACTCTGAGTCCCTGAGCCACCTCTTGTGTGGCTGAGGTTTCCTTTAGGTGCTGTGGTCTGCTTTCTCTCTTCCTGCTCTCTTGTTTTCTATGTGTGATTTAAGGATAAGATGTGTCTCTTACATGCAATATAAAGTTACATTTTGGTTTTGGACCCATTCTGTCAATCTGTGGCTTGATTTTGCAGTTAAGACTATTGACATTGAGATTTATTGCTAATATATATTGACTGATTCCTTTCTTTCTTTTTTCTTTTTTCCTGTTGCTGATGCTTTTATTTTGCTTTTATTTAACTGCTCATTATTCTTGATGTAAGTATTCTTTTAGGCTCTTTGGTCATACTGGTATCATTGCCAATGTCTAGGATTTGAATACTTTTTGAAGTTCTGATTTGATGATTATGAATTTCTTAAAGTGCTCTTTGTCATGCAAAGTCTTTATTTCTATCCATTTTGAAAGATTAAATTATAGGATATACTAATCTGGGTTGGGAATTGATTTCTTTTAAGGCTGAAACACTCCACTCCAAGTTTTCCTGGCCTTTAGTTTTGTGTTGAGAAGTTTGCTGTAATTCTATTAGGCTTACTTTTAAGTGTTTGATTGTTTTTCTGTAATGGCTTTTAAGATTCTGTCCTTGCATCGGACTTCTGGGATTTTGACTGATGTGTCATAGGAAAATTCTAATTGTGGCTATTTGGGGTTCTGTATGTTTTGCTTCAGGGGTTCCTCTGTCCATATATCTGGGTTCCTGCAACTGAGCTTTGTGTTGGATGTAGGCAGTGGTGTGAGGGTATGGTTAGCAGTTAATGTCAGCACTTTCAGATCCAGCCTTGTGGCTTTAAAAGCCACAAACAAGTAGCCTACCTTCATGGAGGACAGTTACCTTGTGACCCTTCCAGCTTGAACTTACACTTTTGATCCTGTTTATGTCTAGACTGTGCTCTCTCCTCTACTACCTTTTGTGGCTGTTTCCCACCAAGTCACTGTGGCAGAGTGATACCAGAAACTCTGAAGTATAGATTGTTCTGTAGTCAGTGTTAGGCAACTAATTCCTTCCCAAGATGACACTTTTTTTTTTTTTTTTTTTGAGGTAGAGCCATGCTATGTAGTTCAGGCTCACAATATAGCCCAGCTGGCCCTGCTTGAACTCTTGGTGATTCTCCTGATTAAAATACTCAAATATGGTAGGTGCTACACTGGATTTCTTCTCTAACTTTAGTCTGCTATGGGAAAAGTTACTTTTAGAGTAAAATCCCACACTGTTTTTGCGATGGGCTTCTAGGGCTTTTACTGCCAGCCCAGTCCATTGTTTCTCTCCGGATCTGCTGTCTGTCTCCTAGGTTATCTTGTGATTCCCTTTCCTGGACTAGTTATTTTCCTGTTTTGTTCTCTTTTCTGTGTTGTATTTTGTTTCTCCAGCTTCTCTGTAGTTCAGCTTCCTGTCATCTTCCTCCTAACTCCTGGAAATCTTCTTTCTTCACCAAGTTGTTTTCCAGGTGTCTGGATTCCAGGTCCTGGAGAGGCTATATTTTGTTTTCAGTCTCTTAAGTCACGATTTTTGATTTCTTGTTTTGTTACACACCTGTTCAGACTTTTCAGTGTAATAGGATCATTCCTGGTTGCTATATTGCAGTGAGAGAGCCACTGCCAGTTTTATTAGCATCTACAGAGTCAACCATATTATCAATCATGTAATTTAAAGCTTGTTTTTAATAAATTTGCCCCCTCTCCTTTTTAGTAACACAGACTGCGATATAGTACTGATAGCAAATGGGCTGGGGTCTAAAGTATGAGACAAGGAAAAAAAGGAAAGAATTAAAAAGTGAACAGCAGATCAAAGGAAGAAAAGAGACAGGACTTTGTTGATATTTTATATCTGGGAGATATTGATATTTTAAATCTGGGTTGGAGGAGTGGTGGGTTGGATTTTAATCTTGGTTAGAGAGTTTGAGAAGTTTTTTTGTGAAGAAAAAGAGAAAAAGGAGGGAAATATAGTTGCAGATGGAGGAAAGCTGTGAGATCAGAACCATCTAAATGCTGTAGAAAGTTTGAGTCCTCTGTAAACAATTTTGGTGAGAATTAACAACACAAAAGAAACACATAGTATCTAAGAGAGATACTATCTAAAGTGCTAATTCTTTTTCTCTTTTCCCTTTTGATATCAAAATACTTCCCATTTATTTAATATATATTTATGTAATATATTTATAATGTATATAATATAAATATATATATTATAAATAAGTCAGTTGAAAGAAGAGAAAGAAAAGAGGGAAAAAAAGAAAAGCCATGTAAATTGCAAAAATCAAAAGTAAAGCATTCTTCCATTTCTATTTGTACTATAGTCAGAATTTGACCATTTGCTCTTTCACTTTTTTTCAGAAGTGGAGGAATTTTGACTCATAAGTGTTATAGGGGACTGAGCTCCAATCTTTTGTGGTTGACTCTAGAAGGTTCCTGTCCTGTAATTGGTTTTCTTGCCTACTAGTGAGTGAAGGAGCTTATGAGTACAGATGGACACTGAGTCCACTTGTTCCTCTGTAGAAAGTTATCTGCTTGGTTTCCAGTTGAATTCATTTGAGCTTTGTTAGCTGGAGCATCTGATTTCAGTTGTGTCTGTTGTGGAAGGGCTCAGTGTGGTTGGTTCAGTACTCAGTTTTCCGCTGATTTCTGGGACCTTGATCTCTGTCCCCTTTCCTCCGTAATAAATCCCTATATCTGCTTATGTGTGTTCTTTTTATATTACTCTGGGTGAGCGACAGTACAACCCCATTTGCTACACATCTTTTCTCCCCAGCTCACCTCCTACCCCAACTGTCTGGAGTCTATGAACTCTGAAGTTCCTAGGGTTTGCAGAGCTCTACAGCTTCTGGCTGGTTGTGAGAGGATTGCTATCAGATACCAAATTTTATACTGTCTTGATGGTAGGCAGTATATCCCATGGGCACAGATCTTACCAGTATTTGGGAGACTGATGGAAGAGTGCCTACTTTGGCAGTGTTTGTCTTTCCTCCTGCCCTGGATCACACTGGTGGAAACTACTTCCCTTTCCTGTAACTCTCACTCACAGCTCTGTCAGTGTCTGGTTCTGAGCTTCTAACCAGTATCATGCCCTTATTTCTTTCCCAGGGGCCCACTGATCCTTATGCAGTCTTTACCCTACAAATGATTCTCTGGCATTTAGTTTCTCTAATGCCCTGTTCTACAAATATTGCAGCTGTTGGCCTCCCTCTCCCAGAGAAAAAGGTCTTACAATAGGCACTGGAGGAAGGTTGCTAGGCTACATGCTGCTAGCAGTGCCGCTGTGATATTCAACTCTTCCCTCAGTGGATTAGATCTTCTTTCAAGATGTTATGTTCACTGAACCCATTCTGTAAGCAGTGTTGGTATCAAGGAGCACCCAAGGTTTCCTTTCTAATTAGCTCTGATACTGGAATTCATCTGTATTTGGCACCTGTTTTCAAGTATCTGTGCTTCCTTGGGTACATCTTATGAGTATTCCATGAGTACCATTGCCTCTAGTTAGCCATATTGGAATCTCCCTAAATGGTAGCTCTTGAGTAGTACCTAGACTGCATGTAATGTCGGCTGTTAGTCATTTGTAATATCAGAATAAATACATTAATCCCTAAAATATTAATATTAGAATAAGTATATTAATTCCTAAATCCTGCTTTCTTCATAGTTATTCACCGTGGCAAGACTACAGTAGAAAACTGTGTGCTGCAGTGTGAAACCACAGGAGTCACAGTACGAACATCAGCAGAATTTCTAATGAAGAATTCAGATTTATATGGTGCCAAGGTATGGTAGTCTTTTTATCTTTAGGTGGAAGTAGTTATTGGGTTTAAGTAATAAGTGAGTACATAATCAGGATGTAGATGTATAATTTTATTCTTTTTAAAGATATTCATACATTTATCTTTACTAAGTCAGCCAAAATCTTTATGTAGTCATTAGGAGCACAAGAGCACTTGTAGCATTAAAAAAATAGATTAACAAGAGAAATAATAAATTCATAATTTCTCACAATTTCTTTTTTGTTTGTTTTGTTTTGTTTTTTGGTACTGGGAATCGAACTCAGGACTTTGCACTTAACAGGCAGGCGCTGACAATTTTAAGGAAAGTTTAGACCCTAGAAATTATAACTTTGTAAAAAAATTTTAACACCTGAAACTGAATCCCTTTTTAAAAATTTTTTAATATTGAGATAGTTGTATATTTATGTGCTCATGTTAGAAATAGTACAGACAGATCCTATATGTGTAGTTTTTGCCAGCTTTCTGTGGTAGTATCATCTTGTAAAACTATAGGACAATATAAAAAGATACTGACATTGGGTTAGTCCATGCATAGGTATTTCCATCACCCAAATGTGGTGGCCATTTTATAACCAAACCTACTTACCTATCCTGTCAGCCTCTCTCTTGACCGCTGGCAAGCTCTCATTTTCTATTTCTATTATTTTACCATTTCAAGGATGTTATAAATAGAATTACATAATCTTTTAGGATTGCCTTTTTTTCATGTAGCAAAATTCTCTGGAGTCTCAGCCAGATTGTTGTATGTGCCAGTACTTCATTCTTTTATTGTTTAGTTCAAGGTGTAGTTTGTTTATTCAGCTGTTGGACATCAGATTTTTTCCTAATTTTTATTACTGTGAACTTGATTAAGAATATTTACATAAATTAGTTAACCTCATATGTAATGGTGGTAAAGTACTGAATGTGTTTTTCCTAATATAAATAGCAAGGTTCAGAAGAGGTGGTGGTTCACGCCTGTAATCCCAGTACTCTGGAGACTGAGGCAGGAGGATCACTGTGAGTTTGAGGCCAGCCTGGGCTACTTACTGAGTTCAAAGTCAGCCTAAACCTACATGGTGAGACCCTGTCTCAAAAACAAACAAACAGGGCCGGCTGGGGGGTTTAACTCAGTGGTCTAAGTGCCTGCTTGGCAAACACAAAGTTGTGAGTTTGATTCTTGGTACCAAAAAAACCCCCCAAAATAGGCAAACACAAAATCAGGTGCAACACTCTTAGTCAGTCTGTGTATGAGTGTCTATGTTTGTATGTGTGTGCTTTTTGGAAGTTGTAAGTGATCTACAGTTTGTGGGAAATCAGTTAAATGAAATGTCACTAAAAATATCTGAGAAAAGTGATCTGTAAAATAGTTTATTTTTGTACTTTACATTTGTGCTGTGTTAAAGACTTCTGAGATTATAATAAATGTTTTATAGTCCTCCCTTTTAAAAACTTGTTGTCATTACCTCAAGTTGTTAACTTATAGGGGGCTGGTTTAGAAATATATCCTGGGAGTAAATGTATCCTGAATGACAGTGGGATCCATCACTGCAAGGAGGGGATCCTTATTAAGGTGAGCATTATCTGAAACATGTTTTTTGAAAAGGCTGAGGCTAGAGCATCACCAAGAGTTCAAGGGCATCCTGAGCTAATAGTGAATTCAAGGCCAGCCTAAACTAAATAGTGAGAGCCTGTAATAAGACACTCAAAATGTTAGAATGTTTTCAAGTAAAAAATGATGTTTTATTAAATTCTCATGTTGGGAGTCTGTTATTTTCTAGTTTTGAAAAAAATTAATAATTCAGTAACTGGCCGTTGAAAGTCTCTTAATAGGAATGTTTCACTGTTTTTAGAAATGACAAGAGTGGTGTATCATTAAGAGTACCTCCAATGTATTAATAAGCATTACTTTTCTATTTATTGTTAGAATAGTGTAAAAATGATTTTTAAAGCAAGCAATGTTGAATATGACAGTTCCTTAAGATACATGTTTTCAATGTTGCAGGATTTCTTAGATGAGCATTATGATATTCCCAAAATATCCATGGTAAATAATGTCATACATAATAATGAAGGTTATGGTATTGTTTTGGTGAAACCTACAATTTTCTCTGATCTGAAAGAAAATGATCAAGATAAAACTGAAGGTATGCTCAATTTAGTATTTTTTAATATTAAAAACCTATTCTAATTTACTTTTATTTTGGCATTAAATTCTGATTAGGACCTGTCTGTCCTCCTTAAGAATATTACTGGAATGTGGTTGGGCATGGAGATAAGCATGATAAAGGCATAATGTTACAGAATCCTGGAATGAAAGACATTTTCAAGGTCAACAAGTTCAAGTGTTAAAAAATCTTGGTGATGTGGTTCTGCGGACCTATAGTTTGCTTTTTACCAGGCTTGGTTTTCTATAAGTGCATAGAATTTGGATTGGTGTTTATTAACAATGGTGGCTCCTGCTAACATTTGTTAAGGATAGAGGCAGTGAAATGAATTTGCCAGGTTAAGAACTATATTTACAATAAGGATTCCTGGAGTTTTGACCCTATTTCTCATTGGTAGAAATGTCTCCCTGTTGCCTGCCTTTCTTGGCAGCAAAGGTGAGCTAGTTCAGTAGATACTATTAAATTTCAAACTTTGATGCAGATCATTACATTAGTCATAGAAGAGTGAACCTTGATGTGGACATATAAAGTTTAAAGCAATTTATAAAGGTTAGTCCTTGTCATCTTTCAGGGTGTGCTCCATTTTATTTGTAAAAATTTTATCTCATAGGTCTTGTAGCATGGAATGAAGATTTCAGGTAGACAGGACTCAAGTGGAAGAATCTTTCAAATTCATTCATTGGCAAAATCTATGCCTTTACGTTATGGGACTGAGGTTTCCACTTTCTTGTTAGTTGGGGATCATGGTCAGCTGTGTGCCGTAGAAGCCTGTCTACTTCAGCAACAGTCAGTCTCCTTTATGATGAATCTCTTGTGATTTCTCCAGTCAGCTGGAGAAAATTAAGAACTTAATCACTGCAAAATTAGAATGTAACATGCTTTTACCATTTAACAGTAATGGAAGTACTTTCATTACTTTCATTCCTTACTTAGGAATCTTAGGTCCCACTTAGAATTGGCTGTTAGATTGAGAGTTTATTTAAGTAAAGTAGCCCCTACTACAGAATTTAGTAGATAATAAATACTTAAAAAAAGTCTGTTGAGGAATAAGAATTCTAAAACAAAGGTAAACATTGAGACCCTTTGGCCAGAATTTTAATCAGCAGGAATCCTTGACAGAAAATTTCAAACCTGTAATAAACGGTGTAGAAATATGTTTTTGTTTGGTAAGCCTGTATATTTAACTATATTTGTTATGCTTTGTTTCTCTAGAAAGTGAAGCAGTTAAGACCCAAACAAGTGGAGAGGCAGATGCAGCTGGAAGAATGGATCTAGAGGAGCTGATTCACTGTGCAACTGACAAGACAGAGATTTATGAGAGAGCTGCTGATCTTTCTAAACAAGTTGAGGGAAATTGTGAAATTATAAATGAACTAGTTGTTGCCTCCACCCTAAAAGGCCACGTGAAGAAGAAACGGTTGAGTGAACTGGGGATCACACAAGCTGATGACAACTTAATGTCACAGGAAATGTTTGTTGCATTTGTGGGAAACCAGTTTAAGTGGAATGGGAAAGGGAGTTTTGGCACATTTCTTTTCTGACCACAGTGATGTAAATAGCTAACAAAATGTTCAGTTTTGCACATGCTGCTCATATAGTTTGCTTTATGTCATATTTGATATACGTGGTTGAGCTTGAGTGAAATGTAGATTTATTTTTACCTGCAAGTATTGCACGTAAAGCATTCTTTATAGCAAAGATCATATATGTAAAATAGAAAACAATTGGAGATTTTTGATCTAGAATATATTTCTTAATATATATATATATCTCATATGAAGCCTGTTAATAACTTTCTAGTGTAAATATACTTTACCCCCAGAACTTAAGAGTAATTTTGTCATCAAGGTGCAGAAGCATGGGTCTGTCAGATCATATTTATTCTTCAGAATGTTTCTATTGATTAAAAATTAATTTTTATGAATTTTATTATGTGAAATAATGAGTACTTGGTAGGAAAATAATCACAAAAGCACAGTATTGAATTTTTAATATTGAATGTTTATAAAACATCAATATTTTTAACATCAACTTGTGGTTTACAAAATCTTAAAAAAAACCAATTTCTTATATGAATTATAATAACACCAATAGCACTTTACAAAACAAAATCTTGCCTTCAGTTATCACACCTGAGGCAGTCTGTACACATGACAATTGCACATTTGATACACACGTATTACTTACACTGACAGCACATGTGTTTTGCTTTCCTAGGCTTTTTATAGGATATTCTTGCTGGTCTTGTTTTGTCAGGAGGTTCTTACATTTTAAGTATATAGATAACAAGAACACAAAATATCAATAAAGTTAAATTCTTAATATGTGTTGTGCCTTTAGAATAGTCAACATTTTCATTAGCTGTGTACTTGCTTAGAAAACTTAAAAGATAACATCAAAAATAAATTTCTATATGAACTGTAATGAAATACAAATACACTGAGGCAGGAAAATTGCTGAGTTCAAGGCCAGCTTGGGATACAAAATAAGGTAAAGGCCAGTCTAAACTGCACATGAAACCCTGTCTACAAAAAAAAAAAAAAAATAGACTGCTACAACAAAATTAAGCTTTGCTTCAACTGGCACACTCAAAGCAGTTTTCACACACGACAACTGTATGCTGCATGTTCTCGATTTCACTGATCGCATGTGTGCCTACATATCCTTATGTGGCGGTCTTATCTCTTTCTTGTATGTCAGAAGCGTTCTACTATTTGTACAACATATACTTAAGGAAATAAGATATCAATAAAATCAAATATGTAATGAGAACTCAGATCAACATTTTCTTTTTTTTAAAAAATTATTTGAAGGTAGTATACAACAGAACAAGACAGAGCAAAGACAATTGAGACAGTGCAGTGAAATTGGTACAGAACATCACAGAAGGTTACCTGGATAACAATAATAGTATATCTTGTTATCTTCACAGTAGTTGTCCTTTCAATCCGGTATAGCAAAATCAAACCAAATACAGAACGTTATAGAACTTACCAAAACAGAATATTGAATAGAGCAATACAATTAATCAGAACATAGCAAAACAGTGAAAACAGTATTTGCCTTCAAAGAGAAGGTAGAAAGAAATCCCCCCATATTTGCTATATTGTATATGGTCATCCTCCCAAGAGATGCTCAGACCTCTGGCTCCCATTTGCTAATGGGGGTGGGATGGGGGTACATATGGGATGTTTGATTCTCAGCCTGCCTATCAGGAAGACAAGCTGGTTCTCTCCCTGGGGAGCCAGCTGCTTGCTTGACAGCTGCTTACTAGGGAGGTGAGTGGGTTGCTTTCTTTCCCAGTGCCCTAAGTTCCAACATGGTGGGATCTCGGGAGATGCTGTCTGGATTTCTCCCTGGGTCGCCCGCTGCTTGCTCCAGCCATGGCTGCTTACCAGGGAGGTGGGTTGTTTTCTTTCCCAGCCGAGATCAACATTTTCTTACCAGCTGTTTACTTGCTTACAAAACCTAAACGATAACATCAGAAGTAAGTTCCTATATGAACTAGCAGTAGAAATCTACTACTGAATAAGAAGCTTTGCTTCAACCGTCGCACCCAAGACAGAAATAAGCTTTGCTTCAACTGTCACACCCAAGATAGTCTTCACATGTGACAACTGCATGTTCCATACACAAGTATTGATTATACCGAGGAGGTATGTTTTGTTTTCTTGTCCTTTATTGTAACATGCAGTTGACACCTTTTTTGTCTTTTTGTTGTAGCAGGTTTTTGTGATACAGCTCCTGACAGTTCACCTGTCAGCTCACCAGTGTGCTCCACAATGTTTTTGCATGGTTCTCTGAACAAAAACATTTTCTTTCTCCTCTACTGTAAATGATCTGAGTTTCAGTCCCAATCCTCAGAAAATTTCTCTGTGATATTTTATATGTGTTATTTTCTTTGTAAGCTATCAAAGTATTTATGCCACACATGTTTAGGATTGAATAAAACAACCATTAGCCAATACTTTGTTTCAAGTAATATCATAATTGCATAACTCATCAACAGCATCTGTTCCATCTTTAGTTTTGCTGTAGAAAGTTTCCATCTCATGCTTCTGTTTTGCTGAGATTTCCCTATCAATATTTCCCCATTGTGGTGAAGTGTTGACATCAGCAGTACCAGTTTTTCTTCGCCAAACATGAGGCCAATATTCTGTTTTTCTGAAACTCAAAGATGATACCATACCAAAACTATGATACCATAGTTTTGAAATTGGCAGTATTTCATTTGGAATTTCTGCTGTATAGGGGTTTGCCAGGAAAATGGTTACATATAGAACACATCATTTATAGTATTATTTATAATGGTCACCCAAGGAATTAAGTAAAAAGAAAGTGCAGGAAATCTGTCCACATGCTGAAGACCTAAAGAACCCAGCCAAGGGCCTGGATCCCATGGCAATGATCTGCATGAGTTAACTTGAAAACCTAGAGCCTATGATAGTGCCTCCTACAAGTCCAACTGGAGGCCTATAGCCCACAATAATGACTCGTGCAAGTCTGTCTCATGGGTCCACGCTGGAAAGTCCCCAAGTTTAATGGTGGAAGCTAGAAAGTCTGTGCCATCAGGATGAAGGATCTGTGCCAGTAGTTTGAGGGTTCTACACTGGAGCCGGGAAGCAACACTCAAAATAACCAGGAAGTACTCAAGAAGTACCACAGCCATCCTCAGCAATGTCCCAAGCTCCTCTGATGTGAGAATAGCCATGTTTGTATTAGGAAGTCAGTGTGACAAGCTTCTGGAAAACACATTTCCCCTCCAGAGCCAGGAAGTGATGTTCAGTGTAAGGACCAGAGCTCTCTCAAAGTGAACCAAAAATGTACTATTATAGTTCAGTATTCATCACTGGAGTGTCTTGATTATTGGCTTCATCAAGTACAGAACATTGAAACAAAACCTTATTCTCTAGAATCACAGTTATACATAGGCTTTTGAGAAACCCTTTTCTCAAAGGGGGAAAAAAGAGGAGTATTGATTTCATTAGAGGTATAATTATGGGACAAATATTCTACAGAATCACAAATGTAAATAGAAGTGTGTTGTGTGCTTGATTTCTGTATTTACATTTCTTTTGTGGATTTTGATTAGGAAGTGTCTTAATGATTATAAGTTTATTGAGACAACCATAAAGGAATTGGCTCCAGGCACTACTTTAAATCAAGTCCCAAGCAAGAAAAAGATGGTGGAACGATAGTCACCTAGATAACTTGAACTGAGCCACAAGTGGCAATTCCTGCCTTTTCAGCTCAGACAAATTTTGCTGCATCACAGGTTGGAATTTCAGCCTATAAGGGAGTAGACCCATTTTTTTCCTGTCTCCCTTGCAGTTGGTGCTAAAAAAAAAAAAATCAGATGGGTGGGGGAATAAATGGAGGGTTTCCAACACATCTACCCAATTACTGAACATTGAATCCCCAATAGTCCAAGACAAAGTATAATCACTCCGGTCATCAGTTCACAGCATAAAGGAAAGAGAAAGAACAAATCTACTTGTTTTCATTGCAGGGATAAGGACATTTTGCCAAAAGTATTCTGCTGCACCTATAGGGACAACACAGCCACTGCCTGTCTCGTCAACAAAACCTTCAACTATCTGTACAAAGTATAAACAATAATATCATTGGGCCACTCGATGTAAATTCAAAACTAATGTGAAAGGCCTGTCTGTTCCAGAAGACTTCTAGTGGGCCCTGCAACAGCACTGTTAAAATAGTAGGAGTGCTACAACTCAGACAGCTTTCTTAAGATGGCACAGCCCTGCTTGGCGTGACAGACTTCTAGTGTTTGGGGAATAATGTGGTCTTGAATTGTGGTTTGCTGATTTTTGTTTACAAAATACTATCACAAAAGACAATTTGATATAATCAATATAACAATAACAAAACTTTAAAACTTCTAAAAATTCAATATTTGGCTTTCATGAGTTGGTAATAGGCTGGCTCCAGCATATCACTATCTCACTATGGCTTTGTAGTAAGTCTTACTAACTAGTAGAATAAATTCTCAAACTCCCTCATTGTTTTTCAAAATTGTTTACTTCTGGAGTACATGTTTCAATTTTGAATCAGTGTAACTCTACTTTTTTTTAAAGGTCTTCTTTGCTCTCTTATATCAAAGTTTAGTTTTCAATACACTGACACTACATAGCTTGCTAAATTTCCTGAGTTTGTTTCCAGAAAAAAAATTGTAAATTTACATACTTGGGCTGAAATGTGAAAACAGTTTAGAGCAAAGCTAGGGAAAAAACAAATCAAGACAAATCTATCTCGGCCTCTACAGATTTTAAAGGGTTATTTAACAGGGAGAAACTGATGCTTTCTGCTCCTCTCACACTACTCACAGGCTCCCAGGCAAGGGAGGGACCAAAGAGTTCCACTGGGCCTAGAGTTTGGCCCAGACAAGAGAGATGAAAAAATAATGCTGCTTGTTTCAGTTGCAAACCTGGAAATTTCCATAACCTGGACATCAGGTTATGGTTCAGTCTACTAAAAATGCAGTTCAAATCACCTCAGATTCTCATATTGCTCAATTGGTTATTATTCTTTTGACATAATTACAACAGCTATAAATAAAAAAGGGGATCCATGGGTTTTGGGTCACTAATCAGGTTCACCCCGAGATAAATTGATAACTGAAGGAAAAACATTTAAAGGGCTTTTAGACACAGGAACAAATGCTTCCGTTATTGCTCAATGCCATTGGCCTGATATGGCATCTGGATGTGGCAACTACATATCTGTAGGGTACAGAGAATGTTTCTCACCTTAGTAGAAGTGCTACATTGTTTAACCTGGAGAGATACAAAAAGTGCCTTTGCTGCCACATGCAATCCACTTCCTTTTGAGTTGCAAATTTATGATCAATTTAGAACTGTAGCCACAAAAGCATGAGGGCACTTCCTTCAATGAGTGAGATATCCTTAGATTTGATTTCTAGCTAGCAGGTTCTAAAACCATTTCAGGATTTTGCCTTTAAGAATACATATAAATGGTGTAAGGGTTGACGAACTTCCCTGTGGCAGCCTGGCTTGGCTTGGCTCTGTGAGGAAGGACCTGTGCTGCAGAGTTGGTGTTTGCTTGCTACTTCAGCAGTGAAAGGTGGATGAAGGAACCAAAGCCCAAAAGGTCCTGCCTCCCGTGTGCAGCACAGAAAACTCCACCAGGGCCTGTCAAGCCTTTTAGTGGCCAGCCCACAGGTGTTGGCACTACAACACTCGGCCCTAGGCCCAGAAGGTAGTATGTGGCTCTGGCACATCCATTTTTTTTTCATTGTCTGTGCATATGCTTTATACCTGTGCAGACACTTTATGCTGGCCTGTGCTCAGATTCCCAATAGTAGCAGGGCCTCCAGTCCAGAGCAGGAGCACAACCTGCATGCCCAGAACCTGGGCTCAACTAGCAATGACATTGGCCCCACATACACACATCCCACGGTGACCCAGGATTTCAGTGCCATCCCACAAGCCCCAGGCTGCCTGCACAACAGCCAGCCAAGCCCACTGCCTTGAGGTGGAAAGATGATGCTGTTCAAGACAGGAACAATAAATGCAAGCAGGAGCTCTGGACAACCCAGAAGCAACCAGAAGTGGCCAGAAGCCACCAGAAAGAGGCCAAAAAGCAGCCAGAAAGAGGCCCAAAGTGACCAGAAGTGGCCAGAAGCCAAAAGTGATCAGAAGTGGCCCAAAAGAGGCCTAATGTGGCCAGAAGCAGCCAGAAAGAAGCCAAAAGCAGCAAAAAAGAGGCTAGGGGTGGCCAGAAACAGCCAGGAGCCAGAAGCGGCCAGAGAGAGGTCTGAAGTGGCCAGAAAGAGGCCAGAAGCAACCAGAAGCCAGAAGCAGCCAGAAGCCAAAAGTGACCAGAAAGAGGCCAGAAGTGGCCAGAAGGGAAAGGCAGCAAGAAAGAAGCCCAAAGTGGACAGAGGCACCAGAGATGGCAAGAAGTGGCCAGAGGCAGCCCAACGTCAAAAGCAACCAGAAGCAGCCAGGAGCCAGAAGCATCTAGGAGGAGGCCCAAAGAGGCAAGAAAGAGGCGGAAACCAGCCAGAAGCCAAAAGTGGCCCAAAACCAAAAGCAGCCAGATGCCACCAGAAAGAGGTCAAAAATATCCCAAAGGAGCCAGAAGGGGCACAGGAGGAGCCCGGTGGAAGGAGCCTGGAGGAAAGAGCCTGCAGCCTGAAGTAGCATGAAGAAGCCCGAAACCCGAAGCCTAAGGATGAAGAAAAACAAAATGAAAAGACAATGTTTAAGACAGAATAGATGCATGAAATGCCTCAAAAAATTGCTATATCATTCATTATGAATGGGAAGTTGACAGCTGTGGCCCACGGGACCTGGGGATGGTCCGTTGAGACCACGCGAGGTTAACAGGGGGACACAACTGGGTACTTGGAGGACAAGGAAGCTTGTGCTTTCCGTCTATTCTCGCTCTCCCATCACTATCTTGCACTGTTTTTTACCTGCAAGTGCAGAAAAGCAGGCTTCTCACTGAACCCCTCCTCCAGAACCAGGGAAAGTTCAAATGTGACTTTGTGGCTAATTCTGAGTCAAGGATGTGAGGTTTTGTAAATTCTAGAATGTTCTAAATCAACATATAAACTGGTAGTGGGGACATGAGAAGATATTGGAGAGGAGTGAGGAAGAAATGGCAGGTGACAGCAGATGAGGGAGATTCTCAGCTTTATGCTATTAGGGGTCATCTTCACTGCGCCCTTCCTACTTTCTCTCCTTGCCTGGTAAATTTGGTCTGTGAAACAACATCTGGGTAGGTTTATTCAGTCATGGATTATAATGGGGATAATGATAATAAAATGAAGTTGAAAAACTGCCTTGTACCAGGCACCTGTTCTTAATACTACATTTCATGCTCAAGGGAGGTGATATTCTTTGCACTTCCTTTTATTAGTAGGCAACACAGCCTCAGACTGATTTGCTTCTCAGTCTGCTTTAAAACACTATGTCATGTTCTCTGCTGCCTCAAGACTCACTCCAGGACCAACTCTGCATTGTTGGCCTCAATATCCTCAAGACCTAGCACCCTGCCTGCCACACGTATGCTTACTCACAAAGAATGAACTCACAGATAACAAACCTCCTAACAGAGCTGTCTAAGGCCTGGCTACTTGCAGTATTGCTCTTTAACATTTTACATGTAAAATTATTCCCTCTGCAGACCTAGAGTGTCTTAGTTACTTTTCTCATTACTGAGACAAAATACCCAAAGTTAAGGTAGAAAAGGTTTATTTGGCTCACAGTTTGTGGAAGTTTCAGGCTATAGTCAGTTGGCTTCAAGGAAGGGTGGTGCATGGCACAGGGGCATCACAGAAGAGAAAAAGTTCATGGTAAGCAGAAGGCAGAAAAGTAAACAAGGGGGCAAGACAAGTCACTTTCTTTTCCTTATATTGTATCAAGACTACCAAGATTAGGGTGATACCAAACCAATTGGTAAACAGATTTAGTAATCACCCACCCTTAATCCTAGCATTGTTCCATGAACTAATCACATACTCTAGATTCAGCCACCTCTGAAAAAGCCTGACTGCATAAGATCTCAGGGGGAACATATAAACACAAAGCATAACACAGAAATTGGAAACCTATCATCTGCTCAACAAATGAAGGAAATGAGACTCAGAAACAAAATTAAAAGTGACATAACTAGAGACCAAAGGCAAGTCTGAGAGCATTCCACACTCTTGTGGTTGGGGCTCCATTATCCCTGTCACCCCGGGAGACAACATGACTCATATGCTCCCTCAGTAATCTGGATAACTCCTGCTTGTTCCAATACTACTTTCCACCATCTATAGGTATGCAACAATGAGAGAGGCCTCAGAAAGGGGCCCTGAGTGGTGTCCTGTACCAAACCTCAGAGAAAGGGGACGAAGCAGCCCAGTTCCAAGCCAGGGTCCTATCCAGAGTGCCAACTGAAAGCCCCAGGGCAACTCCCAGGTGAAAGGCAAATGCAAGATTCACCTCTTACCTACACCTTCCAGTTACATTCCATGTTGTGATACCAATTCAGAAGGCCTCTAGGGAACTGGTCAGAGCATACATAGATAAACTAAAGGTGTCTGACTCCTTCAGTCTCACAGGGATCTGCAGAGCAGAACCAAGCCTCTGGAGGAAGCAGCTTTATGCAAGGCATGAAAAGAAAGCCTTGGACCCATGACTTGGACTCAGCACCTATGCCAAGAGCAGAAACAGAGGAATCCATCAGAGAGCAGCCAGGACACACAGAAGTCATGTTCCATATGACCGTCCTCCTCCTTCAAGGGAAGTGTGGAGTTAGGGGAGGCTCCTGACCATGAGGAGCCAGCCAGTTTATCCCTCACCACCTGGCAGCCACTGTCTTGCTCTGGGGAACCCAATGAAAAGGAGCATTGGGGAGAATTTTGAAGGCATTGAAATAATTGAAATGTTACTTGTATGGATTTTTTGTGGTTTTCTAAAGACTGAACAATCATCTCATTCTCAGAGGAGTTGTAATTGAAATATAATTAAAAACTGCTGTCTTGTGGAGGCCCACAAATGGAAGAGCAAGCTGGGCTATCACAAACTAAGTCAGCATTATATGGTAGTGGTCCACCTGACACTGGAGATATCCAAGCACAGGGTGGCTTGGAGCTTAGAAAGAACTGGTAGCGGGAGAAAATAGCTGGAGTCTCATTCCACCGACTCTCCTGCCTTTATGTCAAGGGCACTGTCCTCTCTGTACCTACATCTAGACTTCTTCAACTGCTGCATGTCCTGAATGTCCTCTCTGTGACCACTCTGCTGAGGCCAGGATCTTCTGGGATCTTCACAAATAATCCTTCTGAGAAAAGATATTTGTCTTCCTGTGTTTTCAGGTTAGTGCTGCCCACTGAGGTAGCATCTACAAGTCCTTAACATCCATCTAAACACGGGATGAGGGGCTTGAACACCTTCACAATTCTTCCCTCTTCTTCATGCACGTGGAGT
The DNA here is from genome assembly GCF_034190915.1 of Cavia porcellus. Taxonomy (NCBI): domain Eukaryota; kingdom Metazoa; phylum Chordata; class Mammalia; order Rodentia; family Caviidae; genus Cavia; species Cavia porcellus. The sequence continues at coordinate 92,237,402 of NW_026947488.1, read as the reverse complement.
TCATGTCTCCCCCTCCAATCTTAATCTTACTGTCACTGTAGAACCCAGCACTGTCTCACTGGCAAGCCTGGTCACTGTGAGCCACCTTCAGTGCTGTGGGCCATTTAGCAATATTACCTTGCTTCCAACATGTCCCCATATCTTGGTTCTAAAACAACACTGTTCCAGATCAAACTGCTCACCTCCCTTCCACTGTTCCTTAAACTAAACATCTTAAAGCAGCTGAAACAACTATGTCCTTTTAGAGAGGTTTCTGCCAAGATTTTGTTTTTCACTCTGTGCTATCTTTGACCAGGAAAAACCTGAGGCCAGGGAGCTGAAGCCCTACTGACAGACCCGCCTATGTGTTCTCATTGTGGAATCTCGTCTTGACTTGAGAGATGTACTGTGTTCTGGCAGTAACAGGTGCTCCAAGAGGTCACTTATAGTGACAGTTGTTATCAGGTCCTGACCTAGATCCCCAATCTCCGTATGGCAAGGGCTTAAATAAAATGAGACAACTGGTATAATTTTAGAGCTGTAGGAGGGTCAAAATCCTTTAGCTGAGTTCGAGGCTCTGAAGGCTAAGACAGACTTCTCTGGACTGCCCATTTTTATTAGGTCCATAACAAAGAGTGGGGAAACAGGAAAATGCAGGCAATGAGCGGGACCTTGGAGTCACTTCAAGGACATTTCCAAGAAATAAATCATGTCAGTTTAGGAGAACCATCTTATCTTCATGATGATATGGTAGGAGTGCGACTGTAGGACTAATCCCTGCAATTGCAGTCTCTATCTACTTAATTGATGTTTGAGCCAAGTGGCCACAGCAGTGGCCTTATCTTGCCTTTTGAGGTATCTCTGACCTCACAGGCCACTCCACGTCTCAGCCAGGATTCATAGAGGTTCACATACTATGAATCAACTTCCATCATCAGGCAAGGGACAGAGGCCTAGGACGGACTCCTAGATAAACATAGAAAGCCAATCAGTTAAGTTTAAATCCTGCTCAGAGCTGCTTCATAGTGGTCTCCAACAAGTTGCAGCCAAAGACTGATGCAGTTTATGGGGGAGGCACTCAGGGGAATTAACACCAGCCCCTTAAGAACCTCAGTTCACCATTTTTCGACTCAATGTAGAAGCCAGCCACTGTAGACTTCTGTGCCACATGTTAGAGAGATACATGAACAGGCACACCTTACCTGCTGTCTTTGCCCTATTACTGTTACTATGCTTCTCCCAAGACCCTGAACTCCTTGAAGGCACTCACTCTTCTTCCTGTGGTCTTGTATACGGGGCAACTAGCTGCTGCTTCCTGAGGTACATGTTCAGATCACTCTGGGGAAGGAGAGGATGAATAAATGAACAAACTAACGAGTGACTATGTTAAAAAATAAAAGAATGGAGGAATGAAGGAACTTTCTTGGACAGCCTCTTGAGTAAGAGGAGTTTAACAATGCCAGTTCAGTACTGTTGGATGAGTCAACCCTCTGAGACATGTTTTGTAGTACAGAGCTCATTGTGATATTAAAAATGTAACAGGGAGTATAATCTATGTAAATGGGGCAAAGCCTAGTGTCTGATACCCATAGCAGGTGCTCAAGACAGTGGCAGTGATCAGCCTTATTAATAAAATACATGAGGATAATGGCAAAGACATGATGGTCAGGCAAATATTAGGTTTTGTGGAAACAAAGTTGGGCCATGAGGCTGAGCACTAATCTGAGCTCCATTCTACCCACTCACTCCAGTGCGGCCTCTTGGATAGACCAGGGATGGTCCTCCTGGGGGCGGGGGGGGGGAGCTGAGTGACAAGAATAGGAATCTTGAGGCAGCAAGGGCAGTGGGTGATGACAGAAGAGATGTGGATGGAGTCCAGAACCTTACTATCACAACACACAAGATGACCTTGTAGGACCCTTCTCCATCTTGAGCCTAAGTTCTCATGGGCACGGGTAGGATTGCCCCGGGACAAACTCTCCAAGTTCATCAAGATGATTGCTTAAACCCTGGCCCACAGCTTTCTGGAGGAAAGGAACTTGTGCCACAGGGCCAGGCCTGAGTTTCAGGGAGTACCATGTACCTGAAGGGCCTATCCTGGGAGAATCAAAATTTGGGCCTGAAAGGAAGCTCAGAGTTCCTAACATGGCAGTTAGAATATGGGGACATCTATCATATGCAGCTGATATGCCCCTACTATCTCCTTTCTTGGGAACATCACCATCATGGTCTATGTCATTGGTCCCCAAGCCTCCTGCACTTATGCCATTGTGACTGGTTCATTGTCTAGCACTTGGATTGGTGGTGTGAGTGCTACACCCACCTAGGGGTGGAGCCAGGATATGATGTAATGTGGGAAGAAGATGTGTCTCTCTCTCTTGCCAGTTTCCACTTTGCTGTTTGCAGCCACCATGAATTGCAGCCCTGCCTATGCCACCTTGCCTTGGAGCCAACTGAGTATGTCCAAGAACTGTAAGAAATAAACATTTCCTTCCCTAACTTTGGACATCAGGTATTTTGTCTCAGCAATGAGTAAAAAGTAACTAAGAAAATCACTTAAACATTTGACTTTATGACCAGTGATGAAACCTATTGGAAAAAGGAGTCACAAACTCAAAGCTTCACACCAGATTGAGACTAATGAGCTAACTACAATCCCCACACAGACCCTAAACTTAATGCTAAATCTAACACTAGCCCTCAGACTAACACCATAAAACTCACTCTAATCCCTAACTCTAACCCTCTCAGGAACCCTAACTCCAACCCCAAATCATAAAACCTTCAGTCAAAACCCAACCTAAAATTGAAACCTATCTCTATTTCTAATCTTTAAGCCAACCCAACCCACCCCTGAACTCTACTCCTATCCCAATTGCCAACCCTATAGCTAATTTCAAACTCTAACCCTAAATATAACCACTAATCCTAACTGGAAACCCTAATTCAGTGGTCACAGAAACCAAGAGACCTATGAACTCAAGGCTTTCTCTGTGGAAGTGGGATCTGGTCAGTTGAATTGATAATGGAGGAGCAACGTGCGGATCTAGACTCTTCTGGAGGATCTGCACAGTTTGCCTGGTTTCCCCTGAGTCCGGGGCACCGGCAGTACAGAGTACAGCAACAAATAATAGAACAGCTCCAGGATGGCGAGGGGACGACCGTTAGGCGAAGGGATGGGGCTCCAGGGACTGTTGAGACAAAGGACTGGACTGCTGGTGACCGTTGGGGAAAGGGCGGGGCTGCTGGGACCGTTGGGCAGAGGGTGGAGCTCCTGGGACCTCACGGCGAGGTCAGAGCATGTGCTCTACCCCAGCCCTTGCCCAGGAGACATTGCTGGGGACGCAGGGCCTAGTCCTGCGTGGCTCCTTAGTGGCCACAGGATGAAAGTCCACCCCTTCAAGGAGAAGCCGCAGGAAGAACCTGAGACTGAGCGGGAGGCAGAGCCCGAGCCTGAGCCTGAGCCTGAGCCTGAGCCTGAGCCTGTGTCTGAGCCTGAGCCTGAGCCAGAACCTGTGCTCCAGGGAGGGCAGCCAGAGGAGGCCACGCCAGAGGGAGGGCCTGGGCCCAATGGGGAGGAGCCCAGCTCAGGCGAGGTGGCAGCCTCGGAACCCAGGGTTTGGGATCAGGAGATGGAGACCTCGGAAACCTCGGTCGCCTCGGTAACTCCAGGGCTTGGGGTTGCTCCACGCCGAATGCGCACTGACTGCGTCGAGGCGCCGCTGTCCCACGCCTTTGAGCACCTGGGCGCTACTGTGGGCGATCACCCCTGGGTCTTCCTGATTCTACCTCTGCTGCTCACGGCCGCCCTGGGCACCGGATTCCGGTATGTGCAATCGGAGGAGGAGGACCTGGAGAACTACACACCAGTCGGGAGCCCAGCCAAGCACGAGCGGCACTTTGTGCAACAACATTTCTCCGCCAATGACACCCATAGCTTCTTGGCCTCCAGGATGACCAAGGAAACCAACTTTGTTTCCATTCTGCTGGTCTCCCATGACAACTCACTGCTAAACCAGGAATCCTTTGCAGAAGTGGATAGATTGGACCAAGCAGTGCAGACTCTGAGCGTGCAGGAAAATGAAACTGAGGTCCTGTATATGGAGGTGTGTGCCAGGTACCAGGGCCTCTGCGAGCCCTCCAACCCACTCCTGTATTCCTGGCAGCAGGACAGGAACCTCGACCTGACGCAGGTCAGCTTCCCCATCCATGTGCACGCTGGCCGCATCATCAGTCTGGTGGGCTTCTTTGGAGGGTATACCTTGAATAAGATGGCAGGGACCCAGTTACTGATGGAGGCTAAAGCCTTGCGGCTGCTGTACTACCTAAAGACACAGCACAAGGAAGACAACGAGCGGAGCAAGAAGTGGGTGAACCACTTTCTGAACCAGTTTGAGGACATTAAAAAGAGGCTGGCCTTGAGGAACCTGCAGGTACCTGAGGCCAGGGTGACCGGGAGGCTGAGGAGGTGGGAGGCCTGGGGAGATGGGTTGAGGACTTCCTGACTGCTGGAGTGGTCCTTGACTCCGGGGTGGAGTGCTCTGCTGTATTTGGTGCTTTATTCAACTTTCTCAGATTAACACAGGAGGATGCCACAAATCACGTCCTTGGGGATGTTCCTGTGGATAACATAAATCTTATATCCAACAGCTAGTTCTGCTTAGTATGGACACTGATATTTTCATTTCATTTTGGGTTTGGTTTTGTAATTAAATTACCTTGAGATTGTTACTTTTTGTTAAAGTCTTCACTGGCTTCTGGGAACCACCTAAAACTTGTTTGGAGCTCATGGGATCAGATGACAAGCAGACCTTTCAGTGAGATTGCGTTAAGAAGATAAGTAACTCAGCATTTTTCAAGTTAGTTACACATTAAAGCAGCTAGTTTTTATTGTAAGGTACATGTTAGCTGTTCAGTAACTGGAGCCCCAAAACTCTTAATTGTTAGAAATAAGTCTGATAAAAGTGAGACTCCTACTTGGAAAGACCTTTTGATGATCAGGTCTTCCAGAAATACTTGTGCAGAATATACAAATGTAATAAAATTTAAAAAGCCACAGTTTTCAAAGTAATGAGGACTAGATTTCAGTTGCATACAAAATTCAGTTTTAGGGTTGAGTCCAGAGAGCACTGTAGTTATATATACAGCCCTTAGTTTTATTTTGTGATAGGTCTCAACTTAGTAGTTGCCCAGGCTGACCCCCAACTTGTGGTCCTTCTGACTCTGCCTCCCAAGTAATTGGCAACTTTTGAGGTTGTTTTTTTTTTTTTTTTTTTTTTTTTTTTTTTTTTTTTGTGGTACTGGGGATCGAACTCACTACCTTGTGCTTGCCAGGCAGGCACTTATGCCACTGAGCTAAATTTCTGGCCCTAAACTTTGAGATTTGAAGGAAACTTGAGAAAGCAAAACATAGATTTTGTGGGAAGAAGGGAATCTTACATCTTTTTTTTTTATTAATATGGGGGGGGGATCTTACATCTTTATCCTAAAATTGTAATTCATTTATATCTTTCACTAAATATGCAACCCCCAAAGTTAGAGGAGGACAGTTCACAGTTTGTAAAGGTTTCAATCCAATGTTGCTCCTGAGGCGGAGGAGCAGAGCATGCCAGAGAGGCATCACAGAGAAGAAACAGTTTATGGAAGGCAGAGGGTGATAAAGCAGGAGGCAGCAGCAAGCATGAAAGAAGTGAAGCAGCAAGCGAGGATCAGCAACCCTCTTTCTGTCCCTTGTGTCTTATCTAGGACATCTACTCTTAGGCCATCTAGCACTCACACCCGGGCTGGGCAGCTTTAATCCTTCTATCACAACACAATTCAATCTTAGCATCACATCCTTGATCCCAGCAGCACATACACACCTTGTACTCAGCCACCTTTGACTGCATGAGGCTTTCAGAGGTCATCTAGATACAAGTCATAACACTCACAAAGGATTGAAAATTACTTACCTGAGTATACTTTTTATGGCAGGTGGTCCACTTTACCTCACTTTCCCGACAACTGGAGCTTGATGTGGCATCTCAGTCAGTCATCCCTTTGTTTTACTTGGCATACATTCTGGTCATACTGTTTGCAGTCGTATCATGCTTCAGGTAAAACACTTTTATAAGCTTTTATTTCTTATTTTATAAAACACTTGTGATAAGATGTATATTATATAATATTCTACATTAACCACTTTAGATGTACAAATTAATGACAGTAATTATAGCCACACTGTTTGTAACCATCATAATGCCAAAGTTTTCATTACTCCAAATAGAAACTGTGATCATTAAGAAGTGATTCCCAGTGCCCCCTCCTTCAGTTCCATTTAGCCTTTAACAAACTTTCCATCTCTGAATTTGCCTATTCTAGATAGTTGTCCTGTGTTACTAGCTTATTTCACTCAGAAGATATCTTCAAGACCTGTCATTAAGTTTGTATCAGAATTTTATTCTTTTTTATGGCTGAATAATAGAATCTTCCAACTTGGTACTTTTAAACATTATTCTGATCGTATGAAGCTCCTTAAAATACTGTAGGCCTACAGTTATTGATAGTATTGCCTTAAAATCTCTTCTCTCCTTTCCTATTTTTTTTGATGCTGGAGTTTGAGCACAGGGACTTCATACATGTTAGGCAAATGCTCTAAGCTGATCTACATGACTAGATGCTTCTTTACTGTATTTTGAGACAGGTTTTTAATAAGTTTATCAAGGCTAGCCTCAAATTTATGATCCTTCTGCTTTAGCCCCCAGAGTAGCTAGGATTATAGTCATATGCCACTATGTCTGTGTCTTACAATCTTTTTTATTTCTCTTGAATTTGATGATAATGTCTTCATTTTTATATCTGATTTACTTACTACTTGTGTCTTCTATCTTATTTTTCTTTGTCACTGTAGATAAAGCACTTTGTCACTGTAGATAGTCAATTTTATTGATTGTTTCAGAGAGCCAGCTTTTGTTGGTCCTATTGCTTTTCTATTTTATTTGTGCTAAACATTGGTGTTTTGATCACTGTTCTTTCTTTCTTACTTGCAATGTTCTGAATGTTGGTGTCTTCTTCAAATCTTTATCTTGAAACCTAACTCCCAGTCTGGTAGTATTAGGTAGGCACTTTGGGAGATGATTAGAATGAGATTAGTATCCTCATAAGAGTTATAAGGGGCTGTATTGTCTTGTGCCACATGAGGATATAACAATCTATGAAATGAAGAGTGTGAACTCTCACTAGATACTGAATCTGCCAGCAGCTTAATTTTGGTTCATTCACCCTCTAGAACTGTGAATTTCTGTTGTTTTTAAGATCCTACTCTGAAATACTTTAGTATAGCAGACTAAGACACTTCTGGTAGCTTTGTGTTTGTTTTTTCTCTTTTTTTCTGGTTCTACAAAATGTTGTTGTTAATGCTTTGATTTTTTTCACCATTTTTAAGCATTGTGGCTTTTTTTTTATTTAAAGAAAGACTAAACAAAACAGAAAATAGGTAGAAATAATACATACATTCAGAGAAAAAAAAACAGTAAGAAATCACTAGTTGATGTTTAGATATTGTCGTTTTACAAATAGTTGTTCAAGATACAAAAACGGAACATGTAAACTGGGAATTCAAACAGCGAGTTTGTGTGCCCCACAGACAGTTCTGTACAGCTGTCCAACAAAAACTTAGTAACATGGTTATCAGTCCTATACATTTAAACATACATGCAGTTATCCATATCTTCATTTATGTTTAGATTGAACAAACTAGAGCAGGTTAAAATCATTCTGAACAAAGAATAATAGTATTGCTGGATTTCATATCATGACACTCTGTGATCAGCACTGGGTACTGTAGTGTCTTTTTAAAAATTTAATTTAAAGAAAGACTAAACAAAACAGAAAATGGGTCGAAATAATACATAATTTCAAAGAAAAAAATAAACAGTAAGAAATCACTAGTTGATGATTACAGATTATCTTCTTACAAATAGTTATTCAAGATACTAAAATGGAGCATATAAAGTGGGGATTCATACAGTGAGATTGCAACCAGTTCTGTTCAACTATCCAACAAAAACTTAGAAATATGGTTATCAATCCTATAATTAAACATACATGCAGTTATCTGTCTCTTCAATTATGTTGAGATTGAATAAACCCAAGCAGGCTAATGTCACTCTGAACAAAGAATAACACTATTGCTGGGTTTCACATTATGACACTCCAGGATCAGTACTGGGTACTTTAGTGTCTCTTTAAAGTATCTGTTCATTTCATCATGTGTCATAAGATCAGTTCTCATAAACTGTTTATAGATTATACACATGCATGAGTCTTAACATGTATTTCTATCCTTTCTATATTAGAGGGAGAAACAAAACAAAGATGGCAAAACAAAACATATTCCTATAAACACATGAAATGAATAAAACATATAAGACCATTGTACAAAGAGTTCTGCCATGGTTCTTGTGTTGTCTCTTGTTATCTCCAATAGAATTGGATATATCATCAGACATAGTATAATTGAATATATCAGTACATAACAGTATTAATAAAAACACAACTTTGTATATAGTATGGAAATTCAAAAACCAGCAGTTATCAAACCAGAATGTACATCGTAGGGTCTTGTAATCTTCAGTGTAGTTGCCTATACTCTCAGACTTGATACTACCAATCGTATCAGTTTTGAATAAAATCTTCTCTGCCTCATTTCTGTTATGCTCTTGTTTGCCATCAGTTGTCTGCTTACCTTCTTCATTCTGTTTTCTGCTCCATTCTTTGAGTCCTCTCTGCCACTGTTCCTGGAATCCTAGTACTTTTCTCTCTCTCTAGAATGCCCTGCAGTATTCTCTGTAGAGTTGGATTGCTGGTTGCGAATTTCCCAAGTTCCTCTTTGTCTTGGAAGCATCTTGTTTTTCCATTAATTTCTAGAGACAGTTTACCAGGGTATATCAATCTGGGATGGAGGTTATTTTCTTTCAGGGCTTGGAATATTTCACTCCAGGCTCTTCTTGACTTGATGGTTTGTGTCGAGAAGTCTGCCGTTATTCTGATGGGCCTTCCTCTGTAGGTTATCTGTTTCTTGTCTCTAACAGCTTTTAATATTCTGTTCTTATATTGAATTTCTGGGATCTTGATTATTATATGCCTGGGTGTAGCTCTGTTTTGGTTGTAGGTGGCTGGAGTTCTGTATGCCTCATATATGAAGAATATCATTTCCTTTTCCTATGTTTGGGAAGTTTTCCTTAATTATTTCTGTGAATAACCTTTGTAGTTCCATTGTTTGTATCCCAGCTTCTTCATTCACATTCTTTATTTTCAAGTTATAGATCCTTTTATCATCTTCTAGCCTTTGTATTATTACTGCTTGTTTCTTTGTTGTTTTTAAAAAGTTTTCCCTTTCATACTCCCACATTGCAAAATTGTCCTCCAGTTTGGATAATCTATCCTTAGTTTCTTTCAAGCTGATTTGCCATCTTTCTATAGAGCTTTTAATTTCCTGGTGATCTCTCTGAATCTGCTTCATGTATTTTATATTTTTTTATATTCTTCATCAAATGGTTCTCTCCTTTGTTTGAGTTCCTCCCTTCTTCTGTCTGTGTCTGTTTGAGGGGTGCTTAGTATCTCTTTTATTAATCTTCTTATATCTTGCTTTATTTGGCTAAATAGTTTTACTCATCTATGAGGTCCTGAATATATCTCTTTATGTCCACTGGCGCTGTGTCTGATATTGCATGTTTGCTGTTCTCATTCTCCTTTGTATTTACCTGTCCTGGGTCAATGTTCTCAGGGTTGGGGCTTGGGGACTTTTTGTTGTTGCTTCTTCTTCCCATCTTTTTGCTTCTTCCAGGAGGCCCCAGTTTCTTTCTTTGTTGGTTACAGTTCTTCTGAAGCATGCTGGCTAGATGACCCTTCACACTGCAGTGTGCAAGTGAGTTGCAGACAGGGACAGCGTATGCTGGCCCCTCCCCTCTGTATCAGTCAAGCTGCTGTGGCCTGCATTACTGTATTACTTTGCGCTACCTCCCCTCCGGACCAGCAGTGTGGTTAGTGTGTGCCCCTGCTGCAGGAACTTGACCTCAGATAACATATTGGGTCTCAGCTGGGTCTCACGTGACCCAGGCCTAGCTCACTCCACCAATCCCGTTTGGGCAGGGAACAACTCATTGCTGCCCCTTGTACTTGCCAATCCTGCCCGGTCCCAGAATGTCATTCTCCAGAGCCCCCCTTTCTATGGAATGGTTCCACTCCCGTCATTCACCACAGGTTGATATAGGCACCCTGCCAACTCAGCTCTCCCTTTGGCTCGCTGACCCCCGAACTCAATGTTACTGTGACTCCAGTGAGTCTAAGTGGCGGGACCTTGGACGGCTTGGCAAGTCACAGTGGGACCCCGGAAAGTTGCAGCGGGACCTCGGATGGTCTGCAAATCTCCTTAATTTCTTCTTGGGACGAGAGAATTCATCTCCCTCTGTTTGGGGCTCCCTACTCCGTATTATGTTCTATTCTAAGTTGAGTATCTCAGGGAGCTTTTGTAGTCAGTTGTTATGTATCTGCTATCTTTGCTCCTCCACTGATATTTTTTCTTTTTTAATGCAGGTGTTTATATCTACATATTTTCCTTGAAGCACTGTTGTCACTTTATAAGTTAGGGTATGTTGCATATTCATTTCTATTCTTCACTAAGTGCTTTCTAATGTCTCTTGTGATTTATTTTTGATTTACTGGTTAATAATATGTTACTGAAGCTTTGTATGTTTGTTAATTTTCCACTTGTTCTTCTACTATTGATATAAAGCTTTGGTTATGAAGGGTGCCTTTTTAGTTTGTTTCTAAATATTTGTTCAGACTTGTTTTGCAGTCTGCCACATGGCCTTTCCTAAAAGAGGGCCTAGTACATTTGAGAGAAAAGTGTGCACTACTGTTGTTGAGCTAAGTGGTCTGTTTACCTTTGCAGGGTCTAATGGTTCATAGTTTTCTTCATTTTCTCAGTGTCCTTAGGAATCTTCAGCCAGATGCTTTCCTTATTATTGAAAGTGATAATTAACATAGCCTGTCTTTTGTTTACTGCTTGCATGAATATCTTTTTTTCTGCACTTTCACTTTCTTATTTATTTATTGTGTCTTTTTTGAGATGGGGTCTTGCTATGCAGTTCAGGACAGCCTTGAGCTCACTTTGTAGCACAGGCTGGTCTGGAACTCGCAATGATCCTCCCACCTCAGCCTCCTGAGGTGTAGTGTGAAAATATGTAGTATGGGCCACCACCCCTGGCTTGCACTTTCACCATATTTTTGCTTGAGATCTTTGTAAATTGTTTATTTCCAGAATTTCCCACTTTAATGTATTTGGACCACAGTTATCTATAGATACCTGAAACCACAGAAAGCAAAACAATAAATATGAGGAGACAACTATGTTCAAATTCCCACTTCTTCCCTATTCAGTGTTAGATCTTATTATAAAGACTTTTTGAAAAAATATTTGGGATTTTGATAATAATTGCCTAAAATGAAAGACTGAAACAGTATACATATTAGGAACAACCTAGAGAACAAGTTGCCTTCCACTGTCTAATGAACATTGAATGCAAAGAGATTTAAAGAAATTCAAGTTAGCATCCAGTTCATTAGCATCACTACCAATACACATCATTTCCCATGTCCTCCAAGTTTCACATCAGAAAAAGCACAGAGGCTCATAAAAAGAAATGGGAAGAAATGTGTCCTGTATAACATTTACCTTCATTAATCTTTCTGATATGTTCATTTTATTTTTTTCTTATCTTAACCTCATGTTTATCAATATTGATGTTTTATAAAAGTTTATTATAGAAGAGCAATTTACTTTTGCTTTGTAGTTTGTATTTGCATGTTGTTTTGGGTTCCTAATTTTAATTCATAGCATTTGCAGATAGGAAAAAAGTGAAATACAACCACAATGTATGTGTAATATGAAATTTTTGGTAGTTAAATGTGATCTTATCACATGTATATGTAATATGAAATTTTTGATATTTAAATGCGGCCTTGTCTGAAGGACTTGAATTATGTTCCTGCTGTTTTGGAATCGTTGAATTTAACTCCTCAGTTGTCCCTCTTAGATTTCAAGTCCAAACTTGATTTCTCTCCCTTATTAAAATATGTGGAGGTATTGATATCAATCATTTGTTTTAAAGCAATTTCCAGCAAGTAATAACTAACATTAGAGGTAATTGTCAATATTTTAAAGCATAGTGTCATAGATATTGTAGAGATAAAACACTGAATCATATGTTAAAATGTCTTGTTATAGGTGTGACCTAAATGTGTAGTGATGCCAAACACGGTGGCGCACGCCTGTAATCCCAGCACTTGGGAGACTGAGGCAGGAGGATCATTGCAAATTCTAGACCAGGCTGGGCTACAAAATAAGCTCAAGGCCAGTGTATACTTCATAGTGAGAATGTGTCTCGAAAAGACCAAAATAAATAAACAAATAAATAAAAGTATGGCACATATTTAAATTTAAAAATTTTATTACAGTAAAAGACACATTGCCATTTATTCCCCTCAAAATAACTTATCTTTCATTTGAAAATACTTATCTCATTGTTCTTGCCAATATCTGAAGCAGTTTTGGAAGTCGTCTTCTGTGTGAGTCTACAAATCTTGACAAAAAATTTTTTTTCAGTGAGTGCTGCTGCCAAGTGTTATCTAATATAAAGATATTTCATGCTATATTCATGGCCAGTTGGATCTCAGGAGTTGGTAAAAAGGTAACTGAGTCTATGTTCTTTCCCTGGTACTGCTTGCCCTCTGATATGAATTGAATATGATCTAAATGTGTCTCCAGAGGTTCAGGTACTACAATAATGTTCTCATCTACCTTATATTCACTGGATATGGCACCGTAAATCTTTCAGCAATTCCCCAAAATCCCAGTGACATGAAAAGTCAGTGTTGTGAATCATCTCAGGATCTGAGGCAGCCACTATACCCTAACTAAACACAGTCCAGAAAGAGGAAGGCCAGAACTGCTCCAAAAAGTGATAAGAACAATAAGTGAAGTGTATTTGAAGCAAGGGAGAGTATTTGGTGGTGGTGTGGTGGGGGTTAATGGCAATGTTTTTTTACTGTAATGAATATTTTAAAAATAAAAATGTTCATGTGATTTTTTTCAACCACACCTTCTATAGTCTCATTTCTGTTGCCCTGACAAGGAAAGAAGCACATTCAAAATACAGCAGATTTCAGCTCCTTTTTTCCAAGTTAATAGCAACTTTTCTACAGAGCACATTTCACCAGTAGAGAAAAATTTTGAAAGTGATTTAAAACCAGGGTTGTGTATGTTTGTTAATCACAGTGCACAATGAACCAGCCTTGAAGTGCAGGAGATAGTTTATATTGTGTTCATGGCCAGTTGGTGCTCCAGAGTGGGTAGGAAGGTAACTAGGTCTGTTCTGTCTCTGGTACTGCTGGTCCTCTGCTGCAGATGGGAAGTGATTCAAGTGTGTCTTCAGAGGTCTGTGCAATGCGTGCTTGGTCCCAGGATGGTATGAGGAGATGGTAAAACCTTCAAGAATCAGGGCCTAATGGAAGGAGGTTAAGTCATGAGGTTCTTTTCTCCCTTGAAGAGAGGTTATGTAGTTCTCATAGAACTCTGGCTAATTGCTATCAGCAAGTTGTTATAGAAAGTTCAAGTCCCTGAATCTTTCTAGCTTCCTGTCTGGCCAGCACTCTCTCTGTCTTTCATTCTTCCACCATGATGCCATGTATCATGTTATGACACAATGAGCAGAGCCTGCCGAAGTACCAATATCATGATCTTGTATCCCCCATAGCAGAACCTAAATAAACTTCTTTTTCTTTTTACAGATTATCCATTGTCTAGTATTTTATTATAGCAACAGAAACTGGATTAAAGGCCCATCCCTTTTCTGTCATATTACATTCATACCCTTCTGAATATCAGAATGCAGTTTCCCATCTGAAGTATTGAGTAAATCTTTGTGATTCTGAAATGCTAGTCAGTGCATTCATTAGTGCTTGAGTACCTGCATAGGAATCGCTCAGAAGTTTAGTAAAAGTATATATTGGTAGCTTTTCCATCCTTACCATTCCATCTGAGAGAGTGACTGGGAATTTAAAGGTCCCCAGCAGAGAAGTATCAAAATTACTGCCCCAATGTCCAGACCAGGAATGTTGTCAATGAGAATCTCAATGTGGAAGCTGCCACTACAAATTCCATGTTTTTTTCCCCTCAAAATTTACAGGTTTGACTGTATACGAAATAAAGTATTGGTTGCAGTCTGTGGAGTATCTTCTGCTGTCTTGGCAGTGGTGAGCAGCTTTGGTCTCATGCTGCACATTGGAGTGCCGTTTGTAACCATAGTTAAAAATTCACCATTTCTCATTCTAGGTGAGTAAAAAAAATGTAAATCTGCACATTGTTGTGTATGTGAGGTGTGGAGTACATGAGGGAAGGGATTGTAGGTGGATGTGAAGATTCAACATGAGATGCTGGGAAAGAGGAAAATCACATGAAATTATGTGTCTTTGGATCCGGAAAAATCTGGTATCCCAAACAGACAAATAGTGAATACAAATAATAATTCACACATAAAAAACAGAAGTCTCTGAAAACAAGAGAAAAATAATTTGAACTCTCAATCAAGGAATACAAATCAAACTAAAAGTGATAATTTGTTTTCTTACTCATTCAGCAAGATGGAAAATTTGGAAAATGTTATGTGCAAAGGAAAACCCTCCTAATTGTGCTGTGGGAAAATATAAACTGCTACACAGACATTTGTAGTCCAACTTTGCAACAAATCCAAAGACTTAGAGAAACAGTACTTTTGACCCATCAATTCTTCTTAGAATCTGGTCATGCAATCAGGCAAGAATCACAGGCAGAGCAAGGAAGTGTCTGAAACAATCACATCAGGATGAGATCTGTCAACTCAAATGTAGCAAATGTAAAATACTGAAATGATACTCAGTCTTTTATGCTCATTAAATAAAGTTTCTGATTATAAAACATTTGAAATAGAGAAATAGCTATGTGTATATTTGTGTAGAACAAATTGTAGGTGGATATACATTGAATTCCTAATAGGAACTATCTCTGAGTAGTGGAATCATAGTTATTTTCAATTTTTTGTTGTGTTTATGGTACTTTCAGAATTTACTTAACACAATACATGGGAAAACAAAATCATTAATTGTAGAAAGTAAGCAACTTGGAAGAATCTGTTCTTTGTTTTCTAGAGGAGGTAGTCATGTGGACTGGATATTTGTTTTGGCCCTGTAGAGCACACCTTCCTAAACACACACTCAGTCACTTGGTGTACCCTGAAGTCATAAATAACTATAGTTAAAGCATATGCTGCTGTTTTATTATAAGCCATTTTTGGTCTATACACACATACATACATACATACATACATACATACATACATACGTAAGAGTGTGTGTGGTTTTTGAAACTTAGCCAATAAATGTATGAGGACAACTCCTGAACAAGGTTCTTTAATGAATAAAATTGGCTTTTCAAGATCTGATTATTTCAGCTAAGCAGGATTGGAACCCTCATAGCCACCAGCAGAAGGGTGCTTTCGATGAATGAATGGCAGACTCCACAGCTTTGTGTACACGTACACCTTCTATCTGGATCGTGCACATGGCATGTCTGATGTAGAGGCCAGGTTCTAATCCCAATATTCTTCTAAATTCTTCAAGTTTGTTTACTTTCCAAAATATGAAAAGTAAATTGAAATTACGATCAACATTTCAGTTCCAAGTACCATACATGGAAGCAGAGGCATATAAGAGTGAAAGCATGTCAACTCATAGAAAGTTCGAAGGAGTCACAGTTTATCTGAAACATGTTCACATTGTCCTTCCTGGTCTCCTTTCTGTGTAGTCCTTTTTTCCTCCCACTCTTCACTAGTGATTTCAGAGTCCCCAAATATTCTTATGTTCTGTTACAAACCAATCTCATGGTGGAAAGGAACTAATTACCTAGTAGGCAAGTAAAGACTTGGAATAGAGTATACAAGGTATATGTAAACAAAGGCTTTTTACTGAGGAAGGCCTGATGAACTCTGTTGTAAATTCAGAGGCAACTAAGAGAAAGAATTGTGGAAGAGATAGTATTTAAGCAGAGATTATAGCTGGGTGTGGTGGCACATGCCTGTAATCCCAGCAATCAGGAGGCTGAGGCAGGAGGATTGTTGTGAGCTCAAGACCAGCTCAAACTGCATAGCGAGACCCTGTCTCAAAAAAAGCAGAGATTAGGCAGAATCAATGGCACAGAGAAGTAAAATGGTCCATTTATTTAACTATTAACATACATTAACATATATAAAGATTCTGTTCCTCTTTAACAGGTGTTGGTGTTGATGACATGTTCATCATGATTTCTGCCTGGCAGAAGACCAGCCTCATGGACAGCATAAGAAAGAGAATGTCCAAGGTCTATAGACATGTGGCAGTGTCCATCACAATCACCACCATAACCAACGTCCTGGCCTTCTACACAGGGATCATGAGCTCTTTCCTGGCCATACAGTACTTTTGCATCTACACAGGAACAACCCTGCTGTTTTGCTATTTTTATGGCATCACCTGGTTTGGAGCAGTTATGGCCCTCGATGGTAAGAGAGAAGTAGTCTGCCTACAGTGGTTGAAAAAACCAAACCAAAAATGGTCTTCATTAAAAAAGGCCTGCTGCCTTGGCTTTGGTTCTGTCCCAGATGAACAGGAAACTGATATCCATCCAATGAATGTGTTCTTTAGAGACTATTTTGGTCCTTTTCTCACACGCACCAAGACCAAGTTTTTCATAGTGCTGACATACATTTTGTACATGGCAAGCAGTATATATGGGTGCTTCCAAGTGCAGGAAGGCTTGGACCTTCGAAATCTGGCCATTGATAATTCCTACATTGCACCATATTTTGATGTAGAGGAATATTATTTTTCAGATTATGGTCCCAGGGTTATGGTTGTTGTTACTGAAAATATTAACTACTGGGATGAAGACGTAAGGATAAAACTGGAAAAATGTCTGATGAATTTTGAAGCAAGTAAGTATGTAGATGAAAGTCTTACAGAGTTTTGGTTACAAACATATGTGCAATATATGAGAAATAACAGTCAAGATCCTAATGACAAGAGTTCTTTTATGGACAGTATTTCTGAGTTTATAAATACTTTTCCAAATTTTATGTATGATATTAATATTTCATCATCAAATGAAATCATTTCTTCCCGGGGTTTCATTCAGACCAAGGATGTTGTTTACCCAGTCAGCAAGAAGTTAATGTTACAGCAGTTACGAGATATAGCCAAACAATGTGAGCTGCCCTTGCTTGTGTATAACCATGCCTTTATATATTTTGACCAATATGGAGGAGTGCTGGAAAACACTTTGCGTAATGTCATAGTTGCATCGGCAGCTATGTTCCTTGTCTCCTTGGTGCTTATCCCTAACCCAATGAGTGCCTTGTGGGTGACATTTGCAATTGGTTCTGTAATTGTGGGAGTGACAGGTTTCATGGCGTTCTGGAAGGTCAGTCTCAATGCCATATCCATGATTAACCTTGTAATTTGTATAGGGTTTTCTTTTGATTTTTCTGCACACATTTCCTATGCTTTTGTTTCCAGTTCTGAGACCTCGGCAAATGGAAAGGCAATGGAGGCCTTGCATCTGTTGGGCTATCCGGTGTTACAGAGTGCAACCTCAACAATAATAGGGGTGTGCATTTTAGCTGCTGCTGAAGCACACATATTCAGGACATTTTTTAAGGTTATGTTTCTTGTAATGGTATTTGGGGCTGCCCATGGCCTCATTTTTATTCCAGTATTCTTAACCTTTATCTGAAGGTCTGTTTGGGAAGCCACTAAAAAAAAGCCAGTTGTAGAATTCTGACTGACTCAATCCAACTTGATTTTTTAAAATGCACAATTAAGAAAAGTTGATAAACTTTAAATGAAGGAAGGCTGATTGACATGGAAATTTAATTTTAAATCATTATCTAACATCCTGAGAAAAATTAGTTTTACATGAAAATACTAAGTTACAAAATATTGTCATCCTAAAGACAGTTGCTACAGTCAAGAATAAAGTATCACTTTCCAGTTATTTTTTTCATTTTATTTCATAAATAAAAACTGGAATTATTAGTAGAATTGAAGTATTTATTTCTTGTTCATACTATAAGTGGAATACTATTTTATTGCTTTCCTATATGCAATATTATGTGAAAAAGTAACATGTATTCATGTTCAGGTGGAGTTACGTGTACTTTCTCAATGGGCTAGGGTTAGGGATTAGGATTAGGACTGTGGAGAAGGGCTAACATTTTGAGACACAAAATAGATTGGACAACATTTAGTTTTTCCATTCTCTTAATGACCCAAAGGTAAATCCTAGAACTCTTATTCACACTACATAATAAAACTTGTGTTCAGGCCTGGCTAGCTCCCTTTATTATATTTTCTGGCATACTGGCAGGTGGGTTAGGGTTGGGGTTAGGATTAGGTTTAGGGTTAGGGCTAGGATTAGGTTAGAGTTAGGGTATAGGGCTTATGACCAGGTTTCAGGACCCCCAGGTAGTATCGGGCTGGCCGAGACAATAGATTGGTCGAGTGCCAAGCTCCGAAAAATGGCCTGTCTGGTTGACAGGGCCCCAGTAAGGGAGAGAACCAGGTCTCTCGCCTCAGTTTGCTGGCCTCCCTTACTTCATCTCTCCTCAACTCTCAGGCCACAGGTGAGTGTTAAGCTCCTTCCTTCCTTCCATCTCAACTCTGTTCCACTGGTCCCTCATGCTGCTTCACCCTTCTCTGCCCTGGGCTCCAGTTCCTGCCACTGTCTGGTGGCTTGACACCACTGACACCATCTGTCTTGAGCCCTGCATTGTACAAACCCTTGTCCTGTATCTGGACTCCACCTGGGACAATGGAAAAATGGAAAATCCCTCAGAGTCTGAGTGAGTGAGTCCCGTGAAAAAAGCAGAATGAGTTGGATGACCCGACATACCCAACCATGGGAGAGAGAAAAAGCGACGCTCACCCTCCCTCCAATCGACTAAAGAAATGGGGAGATGGCTGTGGTGTCTGTTGACCCAAAGTCAATGCCAGATCCTAACTAAATCTTGTTTCCAACGGGATGTCTTTCATTTCTGTGGTTCTCTTTGATCCAAAGCTCCATGACATTGCTATTTGGGGGGGGGGACGACTCTCTCACTCTTTCCCTGGGCCAGATTCTGAACACATCTCTCTGTCTGTCTTAGCTCTGCATCACTGATGGATGTCATCTCGAGTGAGTCCCATATGTCTGTAACTAGTGTCTGTCCCATATCTGACTTGGGAGAGCAGAATAGAACTCAGGGAATGAGTCCCCTGCCATGAGAAATGCAGAAAGAGCCCCCCACATAGGACAAAAAGCCACTCGCTCACTCACTTGCTCACTTGCTCAAAGAAGTGGGAGATGGATAGATGTATGCATCTGCTGACTAAAAATCAATGTCAGATTCTAGCTAGCAGCATTGTTCCTGATGGGATGTCTGTTCCTGTGTGTGTTTTTGCTAGTTCTGCATTCCAAAGATTTGTGAAACATGGAAAAATCACTCAGGGAGTGAGGGTTTAAGTCCCATGAATCTCAGCCTAACCCTAACAATGCACAAACATGCCCTGATCCTCACCCTAACTCTAACAAACACATGCCACCCCAAAAGTAAGTGCAAGATTCTCCCTCAGTCTTTCCCAATGGGATGCCTGCCTGTCTGTGGTTTTTTGGCGGTTTTGGGTTCAAAAGCTTTGTGAATCATGGAAGATCACTCAGGGAAAGAGTGTAAGTTCCATGAGAAAAACAGAAGGGGCCTTACCCACACACAAGAGAGAAAAATCAACCCACTTGCTCCACCAAGGAAGCAGGAGACAGACGGGTGAGTGTCTGTGTGTCTGTCTGTTGAACCAAAAATCAATGAATGTCAGACTGCAGCTAAATAGTTCCCAGTGGGACATCTTTGTTTTCTGTGGTTCTCTGTCTGTTGAAAATCTTTGTGATTTTTTCCAGTTCAGAGCCAGCTACTCTATGAGACTCTGAAAGAAAGACAAGGGTTCCACATGAGTTGTGGACACCCAGCTCAGCTCAGCTCGGCTCAGCTCAATGGACTGCAAATGCACCCATTCATTTGGCAGCTCACATACCCGTCATTCACGAATCCACTTCAGTCCCTTTGCCTCTCTCCAGCGTTTCTCCCTGCTTTTTTTCTTGAGCCCTTTCCCTCTTTACGCTCTTCTTTTCTGCTTTTTCTTGGATCCTTTGCCCTCATCCTCACCCTTACCCTAACAATGCACACACAGGCCCTGATCCTTACTCTGACCCTAAGTGTGCATGCACATACACTGATCCTCACCTTAACACAACACACACACATGCCTCACTTCTCACCCTAACAACTCACACACATGCCCTGTTCCTCACCCTAACCTTAACACACACACACACACACACACACACACACACACACCCCTTGATCCTCACCCTAACCCTCACAATGCACACTTACATGCCTTGATGTTTCAGGTAGAGGCATTGTGGTTTCCTTCTGATGTCCAAATTGTTACTGCCTTTTGTCTCTCCAGTGGGCAGTAGGAGGTAGAATAGTCCAGTGAAGTTGAATGTCCTATATAAAGGCCCCTTCTCCTTCCAGGAGGGAGCCATGGACCTGCTACAGGAACTGAAGGCCATCCCTATCATGTTGTGCCTGCTCCAGGTAGGCCCTGTCTGCCCCATCCGGGGACAGCTCCAGGGACAGCAGCACCAAATGCATTTGGCAGCAGGGATTCAGTGGCTCTCTTCAACAAGGGCTTGATTGTCACATACAGCTGTTCTGAGGAGAGGGTGCTTGCCTTTTTCTGTTACTTGATGAGTCTGGGAGAGGGCTTGAAAACTCATCCTGTCCTGGGTTTCAAGTGGGACAGTTTTACTTCTCCTTGGCCAGTCCCCAACCTCTATCCTGTGGGTCTAGGCCCCGGGGGTGTGTGTGCACCACCTCTCAATCCAGGCTGCTTGCCTTACAGTTTACCCGTGTTGGGATGTCTGTCAATGCCATGCGGAAGCAGAGCTTGGACAAGGAAGTCATTGCACTGGCCAAATCATCAAGTCCTGGAAGAAGCTCTTGGGTGTGGATCAGGCCATGAGAGCTGAGTAGTAGGGCAGTGGACACTCAAAAACCGGAAGGCCTTTGCTCACTGGCATAGCATATTATGGTGGTAGTCATACTAACCAGAGACTGGCCTCCTGGGAGTGGTCAATTTGGGGCTAGAAGTGGATGGATGGATGGGTGCCCATCAGCAACAGCAGGCATAGGTGGCTGGGGAAGCATGACTGGTGGGGCAAGGATACATGCTAGAGAAGGTTCCATATAGAACAGGGAGAAAAAGTTAAGACCAGTAGTTGGGCTACAGTAGAAAGGTTTAGGGTTGGAAGCTCTAGGGGGAAAGGGGTCGAATAGTGAGAGGTCACACAGAGAAGAATGGAAAGGCCACTATGCACAGGAAATGCATTGGGTAGGAGAGGAGGAGGAGCTAGGGCTACCACAACAGGGAAGGGCTGCATGGGAAGCAGTGGCCCCCTGCTGGGGACAAAGCAGCTGGTTGCAGGAAACTGGGAGGAATAGGAAGGCAGCTCTACATCTAGATGCTGGAAAGGTCCCAGCCTTTCCTGGGTTTTATCTTTGGGGCAGTCACAGGACCTACCTTTCTTTGCGGTGATGTGACGGTTGAGATGCAAGTGGCACGTGCATGTTCTGGTTCCCTGTGAAGGCCTGGGCAGACTCCTTCCAAGGCTGGGTTTGGGAGAATCCTTATGGAGCACAGCCTTGGTCTTCTGTTTGGGGGTGGGACAGGAGAGCAGACCCCATGCATGGGTAGCCTGCTTTGGTGGGTATGTGAGGGGCAGATTCTGATGTGTTTGGTGGGATGGAGGGAGACCCATTGGCAGAAGGGCCTCGTGGCCTGGCACCTTGCACATCTGGCATGGCTAGGAGCAGGGATGATGGGGATGGTGGCTTGGCTGAGGCCACATGAGGCTCCAAAATGGCAGGTGACCAGTGAGTTTCCAAAACAGTGGCACCACAGAGAAGCTTTGCCTCACTACAATCAGGTAAACAGAACCCAGTTATCCAGGCACTATAACCCTACAGCCAAAGGAAGGAAAAAGAAAGCCTGGCTTCCCACTGCAGCTGGCAACAAACTGGCAGCCAGCATCCACATGGTGCCGATTTTAGGTACCAGAATAATGCGCAAATTCTGAGGGTAAGACAGTTCCCGCCTCAATCACAAAGGGCCTGGGTTAGTCCAAGCAGTGTGCCCCTGAGAGGGCAAATCATAAAGATATCAGGGTATAGGGGCTGGGGATTTAGCTCAGCGGCGTAAGTGCCTGCCTTGCAAGCAGGCAGTCGTGAGTTTGATCCCTGGTACCGATAAAAAAGAAAAAGAAAAGGAAAAGGAAAAGAAAAATAAAAAGATATCAGGGTAAAGCCAAAGGTGCTGCGGAGACCCCAAAATTTTTAAAAAGACACAACGTAGATAGATAGATCATCCAAGGAAAGAAAGCTGCAAACGACCAACAGAGAGGGATTAAGAGATGAGCTGCCATGAGAGCTGAAATCCCTGTAAGTGCCTGCCATGGAGGTCGAATTACCCAAGCCTTTCAGAGCTTGCAATGGGAAAGAATGCTTCAAATGCTGCACATAAAGTCTCAGACTTAATATTTGCCCTGATGGGTGTTGGATTGGGTTTGTTCCCGATGCTTTATACTCCCCAGCTTATAACTTTTGGACTGGTCATGTTTATCTCATGCCTTTGCATTTCCAAAATGATTCACCTCATTTCACTGATAGAGGGTTTCCCATGAAGAGTTTGCCATAGACTGCATAGAGTGGATGAGTGGCCAGCTGTGACAGGGGTTACGGTCATCAGAGGGTTACGATTAATGAGCCAAGCCCCTGGTATTAGCCAGCCAGTGGTTTTGGAAAGCCCCCTGGAGCCAACATACAGGCCTCCCTCCCCTCCTGGGGTGAGGAGCTGGGTGGAGAGGGCAAGATGAACCGCCTGCCCTTTCCTGGTTAGTGCCTTCGGTCCATCGACATGAGCTTTGAAAGCTGGCAGTTTCCGTGTCAGCACTCTGATGCTGCCCTCTATTCCACCTTCTGGCCACCGGAGGTTGCAGCTACAAACCGAGCCATAGTGGAAGATCCCAAATTCGATAGAGACAGAGAGAGGCAGAGTAAGACATCACAGACATGGCACATGACACATTCATTCCAGATGGACCTGTCGCATGTTGGGCGCCACAGAAAGGAGGATGGCATGCCCTTTGGGAAGGTTAGGCTGAGGCTATGGCTTAGGCTTTTGCTCATAATTAGGGTTTTAGGCTGTGGAAGCTAGGGAAGGTGCTCTGACATCGGCTTCTCTGGGGACTGGCATCTTCCTGGGGTTGCCTGTGGCCTTGAATCTGAGGCCAGTGTTTCTTCCCTGTCTCTCTTTCCAGCCACAAGAGGCTGGAGCTAGCTTCCCAGAATGCCATCTTCCCCAAGGATCACACTATGTTTCCTCTGGTTCCCATGACTCGTGATGCCGTATGCAACAATAAATGCCATCAGATCCTAACCACTGCCCTGCAAACAGGAGGAAGCCTCGAGTGCCTGGCAGTCCTGCCTGACATGCCCGTTTATACAGCACAGCACAACACAGCACAGCACAGCACAGCACAGGACAGCACCGCACAGCACAGTACATCACAGCACAGCATAACACAGCATAGCCCTTTTTCAACTTCAGGGGCCGCCTTCCTTAGCTTTCATCTTGCCCTTGTTAGTCAGCAGGCAGGGAGGGCTCCTTTGGGTTGTTAGAGGACCTGTATCCTGGCAGTAGCTCTGGGGATGATGTGCATGTTCTCTTTATCCACCAGGCTGCACTGTCTCTTCCGGCTAGAAGAGTGGCATTCAGGGAAGCCGATGGCATGGTAGTGAGGGCTCTCTGTCTTTTGCAGACGACCACATGGCATGGTAGTCTGTGCAAAACAAGAGCATTTGTTGGCTCAGATCAAGGAAGAGTATATCTCCTTTGTCCAAGTCTTCCCATATGGGTTCGCGGCTTTGGTAGGAATCTGGAGGCCCCTAGGCTTTGTTCCAAACAATGGTGGCTGTTGCTGGACAACAGTACCCTCTGAGGTGCCATTACCATCTCTGGGCTTTTTATGTGTCCTGCCTGTTTCTCATTGAAACTAGCTAAAATGAAATTTAGGGTGCCCTTGTGTGTGTGAGGGAGGGATGTCTTGCCCCAGTAGGGTTAGGGTTAGAGTTAGGGCTAGGCTTATGTTAGGGTTAGGGTTAAGGATAGGCTTAGCCTTAGGCTTAGGGCAAATGGTTAGGGTTTTCATGTTCAGTGTCCCATTGAAGCACTCTACGTGAGAATCCAGGATGCATTGTGAAAAAGAGAGGAAAAGAAAGTGCTCTAAAGGATATAACTGCATGTATATTTAAGTGTATAAGATAGATAACCATATTACTGAGTTTTTTTTTTTTTGGATCATTGAAGAGAACATTGTTGGAACATTGTTTGTTGTCTCACTGTTTGAATGTCCACTTTGTATGCTCTAAATTTGTAACTTGAACAACTATTTCTAAGATTACAATATGTTATCTTTTAACTAGGGATTTCCTACTGTTTATTTTTTTGAAATTCTGTATTACCTGTACCCTTTTTCTGTTTTTTTTCTTTTTCTCCTTAAATAAAATTTTAAAAAATGCCTTTTGATCCTCTTACTAGACTTTGAGCAGCTCAAGGACAAGAACAATCTTTTATTCACCTTGATATTTTCTTATACCTAGAGTGCAAACTAGAACACAGTGAATTATTTTTATTTTTTAATAGGACACATGGAATTATAAATATGTGGAGAAAATTCCTTGTATGTAGTTTATATAGAGGTTATTTAAATTTACATTATAATGGTATGTTAGCACTCACTAGTAAAAACGCATAATTTTTAATTTTTGAAAGCAGTTCAAGTATTTCTCAATCAAAAAAGTGACATATAGCACTATGCAAATATATAGCACTATGCAAATAATTTATTCCTTTATAATAAATTATATTACATGAGCATGAAAATACATTGTCAGTGTATCATACTCTTAAATCCAGAAGAGGAAAATATAGATCCACTACTGGAGTGGAAAAATACTGTATATTATTTTAATATCAAAATTATGGCAATCATTCTGACTTTTTTAAATGACTCAATGCAAAGTGCTGAACCTTGAACCAAAAATAGATCAAAATATATTTTAATATAAGAGGAGAGGAATACAATTCAGAGAATGTGAATTTTATATAACATACAACCATTATACAACAAAAAAATGAAGATTTAAGTATAGCCTATTCAAAATACAAAACATAAAACGAGAATCAAAATTCAAGTGTGCAACCATGGATTCAAATCAATTATGTATGATGGTTTTCTATGCAAATTAATATCTGCACTGGATGATGTAGGTAAAGAAAGACGCATAGTTTGACTTGCCCCAAACATTAAATTAAACCGATTCAACATGCATGGAACAACATTAAATTTAGTCTAGATTTATGTGCTAAAGTTTGTTTATAGACTACACATTGAAACTAGCTAAAATGAAATTCAGAGAGTAAAATACTCATGAAAATTGATCTACTTTTAAAGGTTTTATTTGTAACGTATGTTTAGGTTATAAACCTAATCAGTATCAATTTGTTTTCTTATAGGCAGAAATCTAGACATTATTAAAAGAACATATACAAGATATAGTAGGTTAAATAAATCTCTAAAAGGAAGCATTTTTTAAAATTTCCAAGATATAACTAAGAATTCAATTTAAAAAATCCTAAAAGCAGATATATGTAGAAATATGCTCTAAGGTAATTTTCAGAATGAAGGCTAGCTTTGGCATCTGTCATGCCCTTGCCAAATTCCAGTCACTCTCAGCTACTCCTCGACAAAGATAACTATTGTAGAAATTTCCACTACCACTTTATTTGAAGTCTGTAAGTAAATCTCAGCCACCCACATCTGGTTGCTATGGAACGGACTTCATACAGAATTCTCTATTGCAGAAGCTGTGTGTCCTTTCTTTTTTGCTACTAAATATTAATGATTTGCTTTGATGTTTAACAGTTCACTAGAGATTAATGAGTCAAGTGTTAATGAGTGATTTTTCTGTAAATCATCTATTTTCCCCATATATAGATTATGATGAGTCAACTTCACATTCTTCAGAATGCAACAAATAGATTAAGCAACTAAATAATATTTTCTTTTACTTCCTATGTAGAGGTCAGTATTAGTCATTTGGGCCCTACAGATTTTAAATGAGAAGATGCAAATTTAGGGAGTAATGTTATCTATGAAACAAAAAGTTGTAATTTTGAGAAAGATTAAACAATTGACTTACTGAGAAGCTATCTAGAATGACTTAGTTAAGGTATATTATTAAAATGTCAAAGATACATTTTAAGTCTCAGTGTAAGAGTCTGTTGTACTCAGAGGTTGTAAGGAAAACACTTAAAATCAGGACATGGGGTTTATAATATTATTTTATGATGGTTACCCAGAGTTAACACAAAGTGCAGGAAATCTATCTGCAACACTAAAGACATAGAATATTTAAGCAAGGGCCTGAGTCCCACAGCAACATCCTACATGAGTTCAGACAAAGACCCAGAGCTCATGACAGTGCCTCCCATGAGTCCAACAAGAAGGACTCATGTCAGTCTCTTTTATGGATCTGTGCTGGGAAAGCCCAAAGGTCCGTGGTGAAAGCCAGAAAGTCTATGCCAGCTGGATAAAGGAGCTGTGCTGATAGCTTGAGGATTCTACACTGGAGCCAAGAAGTCACACTCAAAACACAGACCAGCGCTGTCCTGAAAAGTTCTGCAGCCATCCTCAGCAATATGGAGGCCCTAGCTCCTCCAATGATAAGCACAGTCGAGTACATGCCAGGAAGCCAGTGTGAGGAGTTCATCCTCCAGGTTAAGCAGCACACATCTTGCCCTCTGGACCCAGGGAGCAATGCTAGATGTAAGGACCGGAGCTTCTCCAGGAGAACCAGTGGCTCAAACAGCAACACATAGAAGAACCCACCATGCCTCAATGCCCCAGTGCTTCTCTTCTTTACATCTCTATGCTGGCAACTCAGCGCCCTGCTGATTTAATTCAGCTGCTGTTAAGTTGACCACCAGTTTGTAATCTGTAACAGTCATATAAAGTAGAAATAAACCCATAAATTCATATTATAGAACATGTATTCAGAAAGTTAAATTTTGAAATTAAATCCTTCCTGGAAATATTTGTTGGTGCTTCCCTCATAAAGGACACACTTCCTTTCTGCCTTCCTTCACTGCATCTTTTCCATTTTCTAAGAAGCTATCTAGTTTTATCTTTCTAATCTATCAAAAGCAATCAAACCGAGTGTTCTCATTATCTAAGGCTCTAAAAATGTATTCATTTGTTACAGTACTACAGTCAAAATGAGAGGAAATAAAATGAGCCTTCTACTTTTTTCCACTGTCCAGAGCTGCTCTGAAGAAAAGACAGCAGCTGGGCGTCAGGGTGGTTGGCTAAGGTAACACAAAATGAAAATGACAGTAAAGGCTTCATTCAGTTACTGAAATAGTATAATAAAAGAGCACAGATTCCCTCCTGCATGGTCAATTTTCTCATGAATGTGGTTGGGAAAGATCAGATAGGGAATTATGTCATTGTCAAAATGCCCTAAAGAAAGGCTTGTGGCATTCTATAGATATTGGACTTCATGGAGAAAGAGCAAAAGGACTAGGAGTGAAAAAATGAGTACTAAGAGGACAGGATTGTACTTTCCATACCCACCTTTCTTCCAGTGAGGAAGTTTTCAGATGTATCTATAATGGGCCAACAATGAAGTGGACTATGATCGGGGAGTGACCAGCGTGCCTATTCTCTGACCACAAATCTCTTGAGTAGTGGCAGTGCAATGGCTGTGCACTGAGTCTGGAGTGGGGCAGTAGCTTTCAGCTATGAAGTCTGTGAGAAATATCTTTTACCATTACTTACAGCTGAGTTAAAAGATCACACATAAGATTTTGACCCCAAGCTGGAGTTCTCAGCTCTGCCACTTGATTTTGGATTTCTTAAGAAGCTTAGGCTACTCCACAGAGATGCAAATTGTTTAAATTTTGAAGGGTGATAACAAGGATTTGTAAATAGTCTAAAGCTACAGAGGCCCATGGTCATCATCTCGGTCTCTCAGAACAGTGTGATCAGGCCTGCATGGTGGAATGAAAATAGTCATTTGTGTCAACCTTTACTAAGTCGAGAAAAAGTTGTCCCATAGTTCACTAGAATCTGCTTTATTAACCAAGAACACTTCTTCCTTTAGCTTATATAGTACATGAACTGAGGAGTTGAGAAAATTAGACTGTATGTGGCCAGGGATTTAGCTCACAAGCATAAGCACTTGCCTGGTGAGCTCGAGGTCATGAGTTCCATCCTTGGTACAAAACAAAATAAAAAAATGTGCAGTCAAAATTGCTCTCTCATGCATAAAGTCAGATTTTCCCTTTCCAGCTACTGTACCCATCATATTTCAACCCCTTGTGCAGACCGTGCTAAATTTCTTCTAAGCCAGATCTTCTGTGTAGAGCTCTATGGGAGGAGGCACCACTAACTTTAAGCTGAAACCTTACATTGCAACATTTCTCAGATGCATGGAAAGTGTCGGTTTGCTTTTAGGAACAGCTAATCCTGGACGTGAGTGGAGTCAGCATAGTGGAGGAGGAGGTAGTACACATACATAGGATAGCCAGAAATGGGAGAACAAGGGGAGAAGTGTTAGAAAACAAAACCAGAATATTTTTGGGAGATACCTGTTCTTTTTCATCCAGCACTGCATATAGGTTGAGTGTACATTATCTGAAATGCTTGGATTCATAACCATTTCTGATTTTGCAGTTCTCACATTTTGAAATATTTGTATAGATGTTGCCCATTGAGTATGCCTAGTCTGAAATATCAAATGCCCCTAAGTAAAATGTTTTTATCATTATGTTAGTGCTAAAAGTTTGCAGATTTGGAGCATTTTGGAACATTTGGATTAGTGATAATCAACCTGTAACTCAATACAATTCTCATGCTAATTAATCATCCACAAGCATCTGACTCCACAGACTTAGCGAGGCAGACTTTCATGAGCAGCAAGTGAGTCCCCACCCACCCACTCTTCTCAGCAAATGGCTAAAAATGAGCCTGCTTCCCAGGTTTGCTGACGCACCGGAATAACTCATAAAACTCAGGAAGCCTGTGGGAGACTCCTCAAGTTCAGTGATGTTAATGTCTTGAAAAACTCACTGTAAGAAGAATATGCACTAAATACATCCAGCATGTTAAATATCATCACCTAGTAATGTAGTACATTGCACAGTGTTAGTTCTCCTTGTGTCTATGGCTGATTGGGAACTGTGGCTTGCTGCCACTGCTTAGTATCAGGACAGAGTAGCATGGAGATATCACTAACCCAGGAAGAAATCAAATTTCAGAGGATGAATTGCAGCCATATTGCTTTCACACCATCTTGAAGTACAAAAGTTGTACATTGACCCATAATAAGTTGGAGACCATCGTACTGTTTGCAGTTTTATAATACAAAATGCATGCAGGTTAAGGTCTAAAAGAAAGTGTAGAACTCCATACCCTCTTTGGAAGTAAAGACTTGTCAGTCTCCTGGTACATTAGTACCTTTACCTATGGAGAAACTCTTCTGAGGTTTTTAGGGTCTCATTTTATAGGTATGATTGATGAAATCATTGGCCGTATGACTGAACTCAGTCTCCAGCCCTGTATCCTTCTGGAGAGTAGGCTCTTAAAAGTCCCAACCCACTAATCACGTGCTTGGTTTTTCTCTTGACCATTCCTCGTTCTGAAGCTATCTAGGGACCTGCCATTGTACCTCATTAACACAGTAAAGACATTTCTGTCACTTAGGAAATTTTAAGGGTTTTTGAAATGCTATGCTACAAATAGAGACAAAAACCAGATATATTCATTAAAATACCTAACATCCCAAGGGCCTGGGAACTGAGGACCATCTAGTCATGAGGTTTAAAGAGAGGGCATGAGATAGCAATATCACCCCAACTGTCAAAGGTTGGAGACAAATACCTGATCCTTTCAGTACAGCTGTGCATTATCCCATCTAATTTACAGGGCTTACTGTAGAAGCCCTTACTCTACTCTTTCTTAAGTAGGAAGAGAGTAAGACTTCTTTTATAGTTTCCAAGGGTTTCTATTTACTTTTATTGTAAACTAGGGGCAGCTAGAAGTACCATGCTTCCAATGGTAATCAGCCAGCTAGAATAAGGTGCAAAGTGTTTCCCCTACATATCTCACCTGACTTTCATGTCTCCAAAAAGTAGTGAGAACCACCACTGCCTGCATCACTAGTATCATTAGCACTGCAGCCAAGGAACAGAAGATGAAGAAACTTTACCACTGGCAGAAGCTAACAAATCTAAGGAAAACAGGTTGTCTCCTGTTCCATGTGTTTAGTGTTGTACTCTAGGAAAAAATAGCTTCGTTATATTTGTATCATACCAAAATACCTGTAATGTGGCCTTACTGTATATGTTTTCCTTCTCCCTCTGGGTGACCTAATTGATATGTTAATCAATGCTCTCCTCTGTAAAGAATTGTAAAATCTTACCTAATTGATATGTTAACCATTGTTGCCCTCTACAAATAACAGATGTGGTGCTAAAATAAGCTAACAGGGGTTGTTAATTGCTGCTAGACTTCTCTATTCTCTGCTGAGGAAATCAGGATGTCTTCCTATGCTAAACGTGTTTGAAGGGTAAACTTGCTTGTTTGCAGGGAAACTTGTGTGTTAGCCCAACCCTTACCTGAACCTTGCTCTTCCCAATGTAATTGCTGTGTTCCTGTTCTGTAGTGCGCCCCAGCCCCCCTCCTTTTATTGTGAGACCAGCAGCTGTTTGTGGTTTTACAAGATAAAAGCCCTGCCCTTTAGCTGTCAGGTACACAGCCTCCATATTGGCTCCTGGAGTTTGCATCGCCAGGCCTGGCCTAAAATAAAGCCTTTGCTCCCTAAATTTTAATTTCTTGCTTCCTTGGATTTTATTCTGGGGTCCAAGTTATTACATTTAGCATTTACCATTTGGATGATTCACCAGGTGGCTGCCTGATTTGCAGTAGTTTGGGGTAACGTGGAGACTTGCAAAAAGAAGAATAGTATTACAAGGTTCATGCTGCCCTGACAAAAGTTTTCTGTTCCTTCTGTTAAATAAAAGATATAGATGACCATGGACTTGGATACCTACACTTAGCCCCACATGTAACTGAGATGGTAAAATGGATTTTTAAAATTAGGATCCTTTTTTAAAGAAATAAGTGGCTTCTCCAACTTCCTTGTGCTAAGAGTGCCATCACTCCCTCATCTTCTCAGATGAGATGAATGCACAGAGAAACTGCCCTGTGTCAGAAGGGAAACTATCGTTATGGGAGGAATATGCAGATGCTGGCCCCAGAAGGTTTGTTTCCTCACTGGGTGGCAGGGAATGGGGGGGGGGGTCAGGAAAATTTCTCTATCTACTGTCTTATTCCTTCCCTTTCTCCTCCCAATAAAAGCACTTACACACCTGAGACAAAGATTTGAATCAAAGACCTCCTTGTCTCCTCCTGTTTAACTCATTCAGGAAGGGGCTGTAAAATCCCTAAATTGTAAGCCTTACCACCTTACCAGTGGTTCTGAACCACTAGTGGTAGGAGAATTGTCCCTTCAGGTAGTGCAAACTGCCTGGTGGGACACTTATACCTGTACCACCAATGGTTCAAGCCAGCAGGAACTATTAATAGCAGTAACTAAGCTTTGGCTGTTTGCAAAAGGCCCTGTAGCCAGTTAACTGATTGCATTGTAAACAATTAGCTAGTTAACCTGGAACTAGAGTCAACTGGCCAGCTAGGTTGTGGCAAATTAAATTGTTTTCTAGGCTTATTTCTATAAATGTTCTTGGGCTGTAGTGCTGAAGTTCTTGCTGTACACTAGCAAAAAGAGCTTTGTTATATTTGTATTATACCAAAATACCTGTAACGTGGCTGTACTGTTTTATATGCTTTTCCCCCTCTCTGGGTGACCTAATTGATATGTTGATCAATGCTCTTCTCTGTAAAGAATTGTGAATCCCTGGGAACCTAGCCTAATTAATATGTTAACCATTGTTGCCCTTTACAAATAACAGATGGCTAACAAAGGATTGCTAATTACTGCTAGGCTTCTCTGCTCTCTGCTAAGGAAAACAAAGGTCTTCCTCATTAGCAGATTTCCTGATCCACGCCCATAACCCCTTACTTTGTAAACTGTGATATGTACATAAAGGCTGCAAGTACAGAGAAACAACACACAGCTTTTGCAACTCCAACTGCACTGTGTTGCTGGGCCCAGGATAAAATAAATCAGCGCTGCTTTTCAAAATATGTTTTTGCCTCATTTTTTTAAACCTGAGTTTGGGGGCTCGTTTGTGGATTACAAGAGTTCTCAGAGTTTGTTTTGGTCCTAGGAACTGTCTGATTTCTAAATAGTTTTTATTGCATTTTGTTTGAATAAGTGCTACTAAATTTAATGGTATAAGGAAGTTTCCTTTTAATAGTTTTAGCAACAGTCATCAGGATCCAATGCTTTAGAGTTGTCAGGTAAGGTACTTTCTGAGCTTCTTGGGCTGTTTTTTACTGTATCAAGGGACTGTGGATGAGTTCTCTCTTGATTCCAGAATTCCTTGAATTTACATTTTAAGCTATGTAAATTTTTTAAAAAAACAACACAAGTCCATTTGGTGCCAGTGTTACAGGCAGCTGAGTTAAAAATATTATAAGCAGATTAATGGTATCAACAGAGACTTGATTTCTCAGCTGAACAAACAGAAGCAGTCTCCCTTTGCCTCTCACTGTGTTTTTCTTCTGGTGTAGTGGAAAGGGAGGGACAGAGGAAAGGGATTCCTTCTGGGACGTGCTTCTCATCCCCTCATTACCATCCCACTGTACGGTTTGCTGTCCCATATCATTTCTTAAGCTGCATATTTCAAGCTGTATTTCTTTTTTTGCTGGGGATCCAAGTCATGACCTCTTGCTTGCCAGGCAGGCACTTGTGCCACTGAGCTAAACCGCCAGCCCTCAAGTTGTATTTCTGTAGCAGTGTTTTAGAAAACACTTGAAGTTTGGTGTTTGGGTATGTTATATTGGCTAGAGAGATGTGGAATTGATCTGTGATTGTTTTTGCTATATTGTGGCTCTTTCATCAGTCTGTTATTACCCTCAAACTTCAGGCTTACCTGCTGATATTTGCTATGCAGAAAGCCTGGACAGTTTTATTTGTTATGGAACCTCTCCTAGGGGAGGTAGGAGATTGGAGCCACACTACTTCTTCATTTAACTGGGCCAGAAGAAGCAGTCTGTACTGGGCCCCACAGTGTATCCACTGGAGACGGCGACTCACTAAGCTCAGGTTCCCAGAAAGCTTGCAGAAAACCACTTCATTTGGGTTTTTGGTAATAGGAAGTGGTACTCATAAGTACTGTATATGTTCTGGTATATGGGAGTCGAAAGTATGCGTGTGAATGAATGGAGCTGTGGAAGTAGTTGACAATAGTTGGCCTTTTTCCTGAGGCAAATCTGGGGGAGAAGGTAGTTGAGACAGCTCCCTTACCTTTTCTCCGGGTTTGCCATTCATTCTTAGCCTTTCAGTGGGGATAGAAGAGAGAGTAGGAAAGAATGAGACTCCCTGTTGGCAAAGGAGCCAAGGACCATAATTAACCGATACCAGCTCTTGAAAAACTCACTTGTAGCTTCCCTTTGATCTTATACAGTGTCATATAAAACTGGTGATCTGATACAACTCTGATTGCCTATTGCATGGTTCCTACAAGTACTTAAACCCATATGTTTTTTGATGTTGGTTCAATATGTTCTTGGAACTAGAATTTGGGAGATAACTATAACTAAAGATAAAAAGATTTCTAAAGTTAAATAAAAGGATGATAGTACTAGACAAAATCTAAATCAAAAGACCCTCCAACCCATCAAAATATCCCAAATACTTTTTTATCCCTTTGCAACTATATTTTTCTGGCAAAATCCAGTTCATTTTAGTAATCACCATTTTCTCAGCATGTTTGTTTTTTCCTTTTTACAAATGTGTCTTATGTTCATAATCAGACCCCAAATATTTGAATGTCAGCACAAGCCATGCAGTCATACTGACACCCTATGGCACCAGAAAAACTGTAATAGCATTTTTTTTCAAGAAGTCTGGGAGGAAGAAAAGACAACAGTGCCAGCCATTCATTGGGTCTGCCCCTGGTGTCTGCCTGTGAGAGCAAGTGGGCTCCTGATGACTTGTGGGCTTTGACATGTTGTAAATACTCAGTGCAAAGATCTCATTTGTCCTGCATCTCCAGGTCTTCTTGGTTAGTTTCTGCTGTTGGCCTCCAGCACATCTGCATGATTAATTTGAGATGGCCACGCCAGGAAAATTAGACCCAAGCAGTGCCTCTGAGGAACATAATGTGCCCCTTTCCATCGGGAAACCTATTTGACAAGAGGTTCTATCTTGATGAAAATGTCACGAAGTCCCTTTGTTCCCTGAGAGTCTAGTGAGTTGATGAATGAATGCCATCTCGATCTGATTTAGTATTGTTTTTCCTCTTGACAGAACTCTTGAGTGGTGGGCTGAGTTTTTCTCCTCCTTCTAAGGAGGTTGACATTCTAATAGTTTCACTAGGCTATCAGATTTGGGCATAAAAACAGAATAGGAAAATGTTACCTAACTTTTCTACTAACAGATCTTAGATGTGAGACTAAAGGAGAGATCCTGGGCTTGAAAATGGCTCTCTAAGTAGTTTGTATCTCTTGAATGAAATGATTTGGAAAGTTCTATTGTTTGTGGTTATCTGACCTGAAAGGGCAGGGGAAAAATGATAATTCACTTTCCATTCTTAGAGGCCTAACACCCTTGTTTATAGATGTATGTGCTGATTCCTACCTCTAAGCACAATGCCTGGTACATAATATTTGTTCAGTAAAAACTTGTATGAGTGAATGCATCAAAGACTTTGAGCGGTTGCTATGCAATTTTTTTTTGGTCTTTTTGAGACAGGGTTTTACTATATAGCTGTCTGGTTTTGAACTCACAGCACTCCTCCTGCCTCAGCCTCTTGAGTGCTGGGATTATAGACATGTACCACATTGCCTGGCTGAGAAGTTGTCATGAAATTTGCTTGCTAAGTGCTATAGTTATTACCAAAGCAAAGCAAAAAAGTGCAACACCTCAAAAAATTATGTCAACAAAGAAAAAAGAAGGGGTAGGTTTCCTTGTATTTAATAGTAGACATTCTTTTCCACAAACCAGGTAGTTTATCCTGGATTCTATAGGAAACAAAAAAAAAGTGCCTGGGTTTCTACTCTCCATTGATTTATCTTGAAGGTTGCTGCTTTTCTTCTGACTGAAGAACCTCCTCCCCTTCTGCCTTTCACACTGCAGTAAGCCTCGGGTCTGATTTACTGCACTGGTATATTTCTTCTCAGCATAAAGATTAGATTCCTGGGAATCTACTCATTTGACAGCTGTCTGAAATAACTTTGCCTAAAGGACAGTAAATGCCATCATTTTCTAATTAATTGTGGAGCAGTGCCAAAGAGAGTCACTTTAAAAACACATGATTACAGATAGAAATCTGAAAAGAAAGCAAAAAAGTCTTTTGCAAAAAACATTTATCTCCTTTCTGTGTGGCTTAACACTCCCCTTTCTGGACACTTTGGCTGCTTTTCTCTGTAGCATTTTGGGACCTTTTGACTTACTTCTTCTGTTTTTACCTGACACAAGGGTGTTAGGCCTCTAAGAATGGAAAGTGAATTATCATTTTTCCCCTGCCCTTTCAGGTCAGATAACCACAAACAATAGAACTTTCCAAATCATTTCATTCAAGAGATACAAACTACTTGGAGAGCCATTTTCAAGCCCAGGATCTCTCCTTTAGTTTCACTTCTAAGATCTGTTAGTAGACTGATTTTAGAGTTGCTTGAGTGCCTACTGTGCGGGGTGCACTGTTTGACACTGGCGATGATAGCACGCTGACCAAAACAGACCAAACCTCCCTGCTCTCCTGCATGTCATATTGGAACCCTTGCAAGTTTTGTCCTGATAAGGTCAGGGAAGAGGGAATAGAAATGATTGTTAAATTAAACCCCTCGGTGATGATAAGTTTACATGACTGCTTACTAAAAGTAAGGCATAACAGAGGAATACAATAAAATTATAACCAGTCCCAACTCTGCCCTTTGCCTTACTCCCCAAAACTAACTGTCTATGAATGTTTGTGTATATTTATCTGTGTGATTTCCCCCAATTTTTCTATATTAATATACATACATATAAAAGATTTTTATATCTTTTTCTTTCAAAGAAAATGATATATATTCTATTCAATTAGTCTATTTTTTCCCATCCTGAAATTGATGCCTTAATATGACAAAACAAATACTGGTACATGACTCTTGATACCATGTACCTGGTATATTAAAGTATGGGAGGGAGAGTGGTGAAAATGATTTAAACCTTATTCTGATGGTGAGATGTTAGTTTATTTCCATTCTTCCCATATTAATAATGCCATCATGCCTGTCTTTCCATACCAGTTCAGCTTGGTTTCTGGTACTGCTATTACCTCTGGGTAGCTTTCCCCATGAGTACATGTGTCCCTGCTTCATTCTCTCCATGAAAAGCTGGAACCTACACTTACTAAACTGTGATAGGCCAAGCCTGGATGATTTAACCTTAAGATACATTTACTTATTCAGCAGATATTTATTTGGTAAACTATATGCCAGGGACGATACTGGACACTTGGTACCCGTGATCCACCAGCGTGGATCAAGCCCTTGCAGAGTTTATGTTCCATTTGGGGAAGATGGACAGTGTACAGCAGGGCAATAAGTAAATTATTTAGCATATGAGAACATGATCAGTGATACAAGGAGGGCAAGTGGAAGTACACAGAGTGGTTGGATGTGTTTTGAAAGTATGTTTCAAAGGATTGCCTGATGGGTTAGATGAAGAGTGACAAAGAGAGAACAGGCAGGAATGAGAGATCCCTGGGTTTTGTTTTGTTTTTAACCTGAACAACAGAAATTTGGGGTTTTGTTTTTATTTCAAACTTAAACTGGATGGGGTCATCTTCTGGTTGAGGATCAGCAGTTTCAATTTGAAATAAGGGTGCCTGAGATGTCTGTTAGACCCAGGTGCACCATCAGTGGGCAGTGCTCTGAGTACAGAGCACTTGCAGAGCCTTGCTGCACGGTGATTTAGACCCTTACTCTATAGTCTGTGACTGTTAGGATCAGCATGGAAAGGCACAGCCTTGCACACATAGCTTTGTACCATTTGTGGTGCTGTCTGCAGATAAAACTCATGAAGGAGCACCACCGAGTTAGATAACAGTGTACATTTTAGGGTGGTAGAATTGTCAAATCAGTTTCCCAGAGGAAGGCATTGAATAATGTCTGTTTCCATTGGTGCAGTGAGAGTGTTTCCTTTATCTTTGCCAGAACTGAATATGATCAGTCTTTTAAACTTCCCGAGGTTTACTAGATGAAAACCCATGTATTTGACATGATCTTTAGTCTGAATTCATGTCGTCTGGCTTTAGAGGCTGTGTTCTGGTTCCTGGGAGTTGTTAGAATTCACTGTGCTATTTGAAGGTTTGCCCACTATGAACAGTTGTGACGCGGGTCACATTTAGTCGAATAAACTAATTGCTTGAGGACCTTGCTCTCTACAAGAGGATGTAACATGCTTAGCATTGTTCAAGCAGCTAAAGTAGCAGTTTTAAAGTACATCTTTAAACTGGAAAAATTTGAATTATATCACTCTCAAAAAGAAACAGTTCATTCCTATATCTGGACAAGTTTTAATAGCAAGTGTTGAATTAAAATACTTGGCACAACGAAGTTATAGCAATGAGCAAATTCACATTTCTTTAAAGTTATACAAGGTCAAGTGATCACCAAGTTGAAATTTTAATGATTTTTTTACTAATTAATGAAACAGATATTATGACCTAGCTGTGAGCCACAATATTATCCTAGGTCCAGGGACTATAAAGGTGTGTCACACACATCCTTTAACTTCATAGAGGGTCCAGTAAGACAGATGATGGTGGAAGATATGTCTCTGGGCACTTGTGGCCCATTGTCACATGGATCATAAAAGACATGTGTTATAGTATTTGGAGGACCGAAAGACCGCCTGAGTTTGTCTCAAAATCAGGTCTTGGGAGGTTTTTGTAGTAGACAAGATACTGGTGATGGATTTTAGGAAAGGATATAGAGACTTGTATGTCTTGCTAGGACATAAGCCCCAGAACTTACTCTGAGGAGAATGGGAGACTTGCAGGTATTTGGACAAGAGAGTTATGAACTCATGTTCTTATTTTTTGAAAACGTTTCCAGCAACCACTTTATTCTCATGTCATCTGTAGCACACTGGCTGGTTTTGCAAACAAAATTTTATTGTAAAATAGCCATTTGGTAATGTGCTTTTTAAAATAAATGCTTTTGTGTTTTGTCCCAAGAGTTCAGTATTTGTAAGATACTGTGTGGCCTCCATATCCTCAACTATTTACTTCCTGGCCCTTTACAGAGAGAGCTTGTAAAGCATTGATTTAAGGGATGAAGTCATTGCAAGGAGACCAACAAGAATGTCATGACCAAAATGAAAGCTCAAGTTACCCATAGAGCAGATTAAAAGGAACAACCTAAGGATTATGGTAGAGATTGAGCTTGAGACTTTAGTAACAGAATGCAAACTCAGGAGAAAACGTAGAGCCCAGGATGACACACAAGTTCTAGCAAGAGTGACCAGGAGAAATGGAAGGTAGGGAGGACCTCTGAGTGAGCTGGACTGCAGTGTGGGATTGAGGAGCCTGGTACTGGCCTAACTGGGTGTGGAAATGGCAAATTTAAACCTGGCCTTTTTTGCATAGTATTTTGTTAATCTATAAAAATCCTAAACCACCTTATTCCCTTGCCCCCTCATGACAGTCTGTTCTGGAAATGAGGTTCGATGTCTGTCATTTTAAATTTTTGACCATCCATCACTGGACTTCACACACTTGGGGAAGCCATTTCTGCAAAAGAGATCGTTGGTGCAATCTGGCTCAACATTCTCATGTGGTGACTTGGAAACCTTTTACTGTCTTTTCAAGTAGTCTTTCTTGTTTCCCTATCTGTATTACAGTTTAAATATAAGCTCAGTGTCTCATACATTTTTGTGTATCTGCCAGGGTCCACCTAGAAACAATAACTTGGTGTAGTGATAAGTACTCCTACTTACGGAATCTGATGGTTAAGTGGTAAGGCAGTACAAATGTAACCTGCTGCTACTACCACTTATTGATTTTGATCATCAAAAATTTATTGAGCACATGTTATTTGCCAGGCATCCGCTGTATATCAAGGGTACGGTGATTAACA
Organism: Cavia porcellus; assembly: GCF_034190915.1. Classification (NCBI taxonomy): domain Eukaryota; kingdom Metazoa; phylum Chordata; class Mammalia; order Rodentia; family Caviidae; genus Cavia; species Cavia porcellus. Next base: position 92,197,846 of record NW_026947488.1, on the reverse strand, counting down.
ATTCTTGCCTTCAAGGAGCTTTTATTTTAGAGGTGTAAGAAAGACAATACATTGCCCCACCCATTCCCAATTCCTAGAACTGCAGAGCATCATACTGCAGGGAATTCTGAGATATTATACTTACCCAACCTTCTCATTTTCCAGGTGTTCCAACTGCATGAAGATAGGGCTCCAACTGCCTATCTCATGAGTACAGTGGTAAGACTTTGATTCGTGCTGTTCAAGTTGAACAGTGTGACCAGCTGCATAGTAATTCATTATTTTAATTGCATTGTACATATGGGGAATATTTTGTCACTTTTGCTCAGGTCAGTTTTGATGCCCAAGATTTCACTTTTTTCTTTTTGCTACTCATGCATCCCTACCAGATTATCTTTTATTGCAAATGTTTTCTCTGCCTTCCTGAGGTCAACATTTGGGAGGAATGCTTCACCCTGAGCCCATGTTCTTGTCTCATATGACATGCTGCTGTCTGTGTTCTTGAAATCTGATGTGGGAAATGAAGGAACACAGACTTTTTGGCAGCTCCCCATTTTCTTCGTCACAAGAGTTGAAAGCCACAATTTTCATTTCATGCTTTGAATTGCTTATAATGTGGGTTTTCAGTGAATCTTTGATAAGCAGATGAGCTGGAGCTCTGGGGCCATCCTGAAAACAAGCTTCTGAGAAGGCTGGGTTCTAGAGCCCCAGGGACAGCCTACATCTGTGTAGGACAGTTGGACAGATAGACTGCCTCCCCAACGAGGAGGTGAGCTGCTCCTGACTGGGAAGACACTTTGTAGACTTACTCACTGGCTGAATGTTTCTGCTTAGTTTCCTTGTGATGTGGGGCATACGTAATGCAAAGAGGAGGGCATGGTTAGGATTCCAAAGTTGGTTCTTAAAAAGCAGCAAAGACTTGAGTGCAGCAGTAATTCTTTGGGGATGTCAGAAGATATCAAAAGAATTTTAACCTTGACCTGGGGAGCAGAGTATTTCCTCAGCAGTAGGTTAGGAGGAAGCTCGCAGAGCAGTTGGTCAGGTATTTTGAAGGTAAAGCAGCAGCACGCCCCACGGAGAGTCCTGCTTTCCCTTGGCAAAGGTGCCCGTTCTCTGCTGGCAGCATGCGTGGCTCATCATGGACTGAGCAGAAACCTGCTTGTCCTATTCCAGAAGCATCCTGGCATTATGTTTGCATTTTCTAGAATATATAGTGAAGGTGTTGGAGTGAACTTTTCTGCTTGCCAACCAGTGAGAAGGTGTTTTTTTTTTTTTTAAATCTGTTACTGTTTGAAAATCTATATATTCCAACATTTTGTCATTAAGAAACTTATTTTAGTTTTGGATGGCTTTAATCTGGGCGAATTTTAGATACTTCAGTGTATCTGTGAGAGGTGTTTAAATTTTCAGTATTAAAATCACAATTTTGGGGAAGCAGATGTTATTTACTTTTTAAGCTTATAATAAAATCAAGTATTTTACATGCAGCCCCATAACTACCACTTCACTCAAGAAACAGAATGATGCTGTTACCCTAAAACTTACATCCTCTTACCTTGCCCCAGATGACCACATCTGTTTGCTCTTGGAACTCATTTTGTTCTAAATAAAGTCATGTAGCATAAAATTTTTTTTTGGTACCAGGAATCAAACTCAGGACCACACATGTGACAGGAAGGTGCTGCACCATTGAGCTAAATCCCCTGCCCCTAGTCCAAATCTTTTGAACTTAGCTGACTTCCATTAAGAAAGTGAAGGTAAGTCTCACCCACATTGTTGCTTGCACTAGTTCATTTGCATTGCCATGTATTTATTTCTCTTGCGTTTATCCACCATGCATTTATCCATTCTCTAGTTAAAGGACCATTGAATTGCTTTTACTTGTGGAGGTTATAAATAAAATCACTACTAGAGCCTCACAGGAAAACAAGCCAACAGGCTTCAAGCCCTGGCAGAGAACCACATAGGTTCTGGAGAGGATTTTTGCCAGTGTAAGTTTCCATTTTGTTTGAGTAAATACCTACAGTGAGATTTGTTGTTCCCGGGAGTAAGGACATGGTTATTGTTATCAGGAGCCCTCATTCCACCCCAAAGTGTGGGTACCACTTTACATTTTTACCAGCAGTGGACAGTGTCATTGGTCCACTTACTCCTTATCCTCCCCAACACTTGGTGCAGGCAAGCATTCCTCATCCGAAAACCCAAAATGATTAGAACTTCAACTTTGTAGAACAGTTTTTATCTCAGACCTTATAGAATTTCACTTAAGTCTTGGTGAGCACTTCCCTGAATCTAGGAGTGCTTGCCTATTTGTACCTTTTTAATCCATTTTCCATTTTATTTAGTGAATATCTTTGTATCTTGTAATTCAGATTTATTTTTAGGGAGGCAGAGACATAAAGATTTCAAGATTGAATGTGTTCAATTACTTTTTGTCCATTTTCTGCTTTTTAGAGGCAAACATGGTCACGATCCTTGATTCATTTGCAGGTTTCTCATCTGCTTGATTGTTCTATCTGCATGTGGCTTCAGACTCAGTTGGTGTCTCCCAAGTCTGTGCTAGTGCAGCGTATTACTCAGAGCTGTCCATGTTGCTACCATTTGTTTCCTGACTCTATTGAAGGTGGCAGTACAATGTGGGCTGGTCTTTCTCCATGGAACAGGCCAGTGGATACAACATCTGGGTTCCTGTATCTGACCTCATTTTTAAGAAATAGCTGACTTTAGCAGGGTCCTGTCAGAGCCTTGGGAATGCCAGCTCGGCCTCCTAAAAGCCACGGTTTCCCCTGGCCTCTGCTGAGTCAGCTGTTAAGTTAGAATTAGGCCAGAATAGTTCATTCTGTATGCTGAGCAATATTTGAAACGAACCTTCCTTTAGAAAGGAGAAAGTTAACTTCAAGTTAATTTGCCTTCTTTTGCAAAAGTAAGTTTTTGAGGCTATCGGCAATAAAAGTAGGGATAGATAATGTCCGAGTCCATATGACACATTAATTATTTTATATGCTACCTATTAGTTATTTTATATGCACTCACATATGTTCCTGTAGAAAGTTTTCCAACTCAAACTACCTTTTGTATTCTGGTAATCTGTTTCACCTTTCAGAAGCTAGTAGAAGTAATCATCTCACCTTCAAGGAAAAAATGTCAGAATTTTTCTTGGTACATAGTTTCAAAGCAATTCTTACTAGATAAATTACCACTGAACCTGAACACATATTTAGTTCTCTTCATTATAAACTTGGTGAGAACATTTCCTTGAGTCCTTCAAGAGCCCTGCTCATAAGCTTCATCTTGGCTGTGCTTATTAGAACACTAAGAATTGGTCAGATGGGTGTACTTATGATGAAAAGGTAAATGTACTGGAACTCCTCATGCTTCCTGTCTCCTTTGTGATGGGTTTCAATTTATCTTTCATTGCTTTTGTTGTTGCTATTAGCATAGCTGTTCCAAAACCTTACATCACATATTTGCATGTCATCAGTAAAAAATGCCAGTGTTAGAATCTTCAGGATGTTATTGAAGTTCAATGAAATAGATTCTATTTAGAAATGCATGCATTATTTTAAATAAGAGAACCAGACTAGTGCTATTATGCTTTGAAGCTTTTTCCCACTGTAACATTGCCAGTTTTAATTTTCTTGCAAGAATTATGTCTGGAAGCAGAGAATCATGAAAGTGATTCTGTTATTAGTTAAGATGTTTAACATCTATTCTAAGATCTTGAAATTGTAGGATTCTGAGAGCACCAGTAGCACCTGGAAGAGAAAGTACTTAAAACCTGGTCTTATACCATCCAGGTCAGGACCTCCCGGGCCACATGGAACTGGTGGAGTGCGTCAGATACAATGGGTCTGAATTGAGATATGCTGTCAGTACAAGAGACAGCAGATTTTAAAGAATTAGGATAAAATAAAATACCTTGATTTTATATTGATGTTGAAGTTACAGTGGTTTGGATATACAATGCATTAGAGTCAGTGTTGTTAAAGCTTGACTTCTTTTTAATGAACTACATATGGGCCACACTGTGTCTTCATCATACTGTGCTGAGGGCTGGTGTGGGCAGGGTACTTCAGTTCCCAAAGGCCTGAGAACAGGAGTCACATCTCTTGCCAGTGCTCCTTTGCTGACAATCAGATCCATCTTTGGAAACCTCTATTCATAGAAGCAAAGCCTTAGGGTAATGGCTATTCAAGGGGCATCAGGCCAGTGTGGAGTAAGGTGTGTTCTCTGGCTATTTGGGCTCATGGTGGCCTTGAGAAGTTTACATGGGAAAAAGAAATAATAATGTCAGGATGCAAAGGACAGTCCCAGCAATTTTTCTGGAGATGCCTTTTCCCTACAGGAATCTTGCCTGACCTTGATTTCATGCTTAGAATCTTCAAGCATGTCTCCCTCTGGAAGCTTCTTTGATGTGACAGACCTAATAGGAATTCCAGAATGCTGTCACCTGCAGTTAAGTGCATGTCTAAAATTATTCCTTTCCCTAATACTTCTGAGAATGTTGGGACAGGCTTGTGCCTTGCTGCCAACTAGGAGACTAAATAGAGCTTGGCCAGGGCAAAGCTTCCTGTATGCTTGGTGCCTCTCCTTTGTTCTGGGTAGAATCAAAAACTGCACAAATGGGAGATTGGTTTTTGTCCACAGCAGTCTATTTAGTTATTACATAGGTACAGACACTGTTCTTGGCCATGGGAAGCACTAGCAAGAAAACTTTCTACACATAAGGAGATGACATTCTGGGGAGGCTGTGGTGCAGTTTGAAACACTTGAAATGAATGACTGAGCTGTAGAAGAACTTGAGAGTCACATAGGCCAACCCATTTAATGCACAAAAGAGCTGTCATTGTACGCTTTGGCTCTACCACAGAGGCCAATGGAACACCTCCTATAGAGTAGGTACCCACCCCCTGTGCATACTCACCTGTTCAGCAGGCCTTTCTGAACGTCTGCCCTGGTGAGGATGTATTCATGAGTGGAAGAGAGACTGCGGGGCTCAGAGGCATAGATTACAGCCAGAGTGAGAGGGGAGCAACATTAGACAATAAGCACAAAGCATGAGAAAGTTGGACTGTGTGTGTTGAAAAAGGTGGGGGCACTGGGAAACTGATGGGAGATGAGTGGGAGTTTTAAATTGATAAGGTAATATTTATGAAAAGGTTAGGTGAAGGTGTTGACCTTGCAAATAGCGAGGTAGAAGGGGGAAGAAGGCAGGCAAAGGGAGCAGCCAGGACAAAGTCACTGAGGCTGGAAGTGTGCCTAACTTGCTTGCGGAACAAGAGGGTGGCCAAGTTGGCTGGTCCTAGATGAAGAAAGGAGAGAGAAAGTGTTAGAAGATAGAGACGTAACAAGGAACCTGGTCACATGGGAACTTCAGCTTTTACAGTGAAAGTTTTTGAACAGAGAACTTCTGTGGTCTCACTTACCATTTGTTTTTGATTAACATAAAGTAAAATTCCATCATGGTGATTGACTATTCTGTAAGGTTTAATAATCCACATCATCCTCTAACCATCATCAGAGGCAATGTATTCATTTCATCCATCTGGAATTCCCATGGGCTGCCCCCTTTGGATGTGAATTTCTTCAGTTGTGGCACCCTGTGGATCCCATGCAGGGAGAGAGAAGCTCAGCTTGGAAGGACCAATGAGGAGGCCATACGGATGTCGGGGCAGGGATGGCAGTTGTCCGGGGTGGACACGGAGGAGGAAGGGAAGGGTCTGGGTCGGCTTTCAAGGGGAGGTTCGATGGAGGTGTTGCAGAAATCATGACTTTGCCCTGAGCCCTGAGGAAGGCTAGAAACTCATTTACTGAGATGGGACAAGCTGTGAGTAGAACCAGTTTGAGTGACAAGAGTTTTTCAATTCTGGACAGTTGGAGTCTCAAAGTCTCTTAAATATCCAGGACAGGTGTCAGCGAGAGTGTACTTGGAAACTCGCATATAACTTGTCAGAGAAACTGTTGGAAACAAGCTTGGCGGTGGGGGTAGGAGCCACTAGTGAGTCTGGGCTTCTGGGGCAGTCTGATAGCCAAGAGCCCTGCGTGTCCTCCTTCACCGGCCTCTTGTTGACTCCTGTTTTCATGCCTTCCTAGGAAGGCGTGCAGAGACAGCCACGAAGCTTAGTACAGTTACATTGTCTTGGCGTTTCCTTAATGTGTGAATTTAAAAAGTGACCAGCATTAGGAGTCAGGAAGAACTGGTTCAGAAAGACTCTGTGCTGTCTTCCACCAGGAAGTTTAACCTGGAAGCCAGGAAGTACTTGCAGCGCTCCACCCTGGATTTTGTGAATCTGTTAGTCTTCCTGCATTTCTGAATGTTTCACTTACCAATGCATTTAGATAGAAGAGTGGCCTGAGAAAATGACAGTTGTAACCTCTGTTAGAAAGTCATGGCAGAGTTTTGCTTTATTTTGAGTATTTGCCTCTGTTTTTAGAACTTTCTTTGATGGACAGGTATATTTTTCTAATTTATTAAGAAAGTATTTTTTAGAGGCCAGGGATTTAGCTCAGTGGCACAAGCACTTGCCTGGCAAGTGAGAAGACACGAGTTCGATCTCTGGTGCCCAGGAGAGGATAAAAAGTACTTTTAAATTCTAAATTGAGTCTTAGACTGGAGATAAAGCAGTTCCGGTCTGAGACAGAAAAAAGCTTTGCCCCCAGGGAACTAATAGCCCTTGATATAGCATGAGATCATTACAGTTTTATAGTTACCACAGAACATACCACTTAATTAATTAAGAAAGAAAGCAGTGACCTTGTCAAGTTTCATTGGCTATTTTTGTTTTCCAGTACTGGGGTCTCAGAATCACCATGCACACTCACCCTTGGGGCCTCTAGGGGTGAGTGTGCGTGGTGATTCTGAGACCCCAGGCTGTCGCAGAAGCAAATTCTTTGGTGGTGTGACATGGTTACCATGGAGAGTGTGGCCCTGACACGATGGGATCTGTGTAGGGCTGGCACATGCACCTGCCTTGAGTTCACAGAGCCAATCACAGAGCGACAGTAGATGTCATGGAATCCCAGCAGAAACTCGGATGGAGGATCCTGTTGTCATTAGGATTGAAGTGAGTCATCTGTCTTCCTATGGTGCTGTCTCCTCATCTGAAACAGACTCAGGCTGAAGTGTTAGAACTTGATACCCTATGACTTCAAGATTTATGTGGGGGTGGGGCTGGGCAACATGAATTCTATGTGAAATTATACTATGGGATTTTCACATACACATAGACATACATCTAAGAGGTCACCATTGTCCAGTGCCCTTTCTGCCATGGAGGCTCGGTACCATGTCCCTGTTGTATCTCAGTGATGCAAAAAGGTGGGTTGTTTAGGAGAGCTTATAAGGGATATCTGTTCTTATGGAATGATGTCAACTGGGGACATGGACCTGTGACTGTCTCTCCATGAGGATTAAATACGTTCAGCACAATTAGCCTCTAGTTCTTAGTGCCTGGCTGTATACTGCAACTAAAAATAAGGAAGACTGTTAGAGAATGTTTATACCTTAAGATTTGGAACTTGCAAACACCATTTTCTTAATGTCCTCTCTATGTAACCTGTATCTCGTAGCTGATTTTTGCTTTCCTCTTTTTTTCCCTCTCCTTGTATGAAAATGTTGGTATGGTGACTTCCTTCTAATTTTATCAAATACATTACATCCGGAAGCAAAACAGAACCATGTTTCAGTGTGTGATTCCTGGCAGAAATGGTGCTATTCATTTCAGGATAAAACTGTGAATTTGTGGGAAGCAACATGGTGTAGGTACTTAGGGAAAGCAAGTGAAATTATGCCTTTGTCTTGGAGCCTGAGGAAATCACAGAGCTGCTGAGGACAGAATCAGAACATCCCAGCACCACAGGCAGACACAGCAGGTGGATGCCAGGTGGGTGGCAGTCCTGTCTTCCCGGTGGAGTCACAGCATTCATTCCTTTATTCATTCATGCACTCAGATTACACAAGTTAGCAGGAGAGAGAGACAGCACAAACAAGGAGCCTAGACCAGGGGAGCACTGTGTTCATATTCCCTTGCTGTGGGGCTGTGCTGAGTGGGGGGGGGGGGGACATGGCCCTGCCGTTCTGCTCCCAGAGTGTGAAGGCGCATGTCTTACAAATGAGACAGCTCCTAACTCTGGGCCACTCTTCCTGGGCTTCCTGAAGAAATGGAGCGCTGTGTCAAGGGCTGAGACAGAGCACCTGGCTTGAGCTTACCGAGAGCAGGACATTCATTTTGTGGACAGTTTAAATAGATCTTCAGGGAGGTTAGGGTGGCAGGAGAAAGGTGTTTACCTTGGGTGTGTGATTTAAGGGTATAATAAAAATATACTTATCAAGAGAAATAATATGATAATGTAATTTTTAAAAATAGTATTATTTTAAGGAAAGCCAGGTCAGTGTTACTGACTTCACCTTTTCCCTTTGACAGCTATATGTTGCTGTTAGTATTGTTACTGACTGATGTTTATATGAAATTGATAACTTAGCTTTTCAAGATTTCTTTGTGTTGATTTTTGTTTTTAAAAGTACTGCATGAAATACTACTTTCCTCTATTACTGAATTTTTTGGCATGCCTTAACATCTGGCCCCAGGATTTTTTTTTTTTTACCGTGGATTTGTCTTGGTTCTTAATTTTAAAAACCTTAATTTAAAAAATATCTCTATTGGACATACGAAACGTCTAAACTGATTTTTCAAGGAGTTCAATTCTTATAAAATATTAATCATATGCCTGGATGAATTTCTTTTTACATGTCATGATATGTGAAAGACTTTTACCTATTTAATAGCTATATAAAAATTACTATTTTCTAGCATTATCCTACATGCTGGAGTTACTCACTTCCAGAAATCCTTGTATTTATGGAACTTTTCTTCCATTGGAGATCATACATAAGTACTCCTCCTGACAACTCTGCAGGGTACATACTTGTTATTGAGAAAAGTATTGCTCAGAGAATAATCATGGTAACAACTAAGTGTGGCTAAATTCTAGCACAAAAAAAGTATTGGAAGAATTCAGAAAAAGTCAAATTTACTCTGACCTGAGCTTATTCAATAGGAGACTTGTTGGAATATGAGTTCTAAATTGGCTCTTAAAAGAAAATGTATTTAATTGTAAATGCAGAAAAGTAGCATCCTTTCTCAAAATAAATACATAAATATGGAGATGGGTGAAATCTCTCAAAATTTGTCTATCAATCAGAGCCCTGAGGATATAGTTTCTAATTACTCTTAGCAACTCACTTACCAAGAACATTGCAAGAAGAGCCTACCAAATGCTTTTTTGAAATCCTGTTACCCTCTGTGAGGTTCTTTGACCTGTCATCTCTGTTAATAAAAAATCCAAAGGATCCCTTAGAGAATTGGTTCACTATGGCTTTTTCTGATGAAATCCATGGCATATGCTGGTTTTGATTACTGGCTTTAGGATAGTACATTTAATAAAGTTATGAATATAAAGGTTTGTAGTTTTCTGAAATGCATGCATCTTAGGATTTTCTACCAAAGGTCACTGGATGTCATTACAAATAACACTACATTGTTTTCCCTCATCGATAGGCCTTTCTGATGTTAAAAGCCATTTATAGGATACCCATTTCTTCCATATTTTCCAAATACAAAATTTGAGAAAAGCTGTATTATAAATTTGTCTTGCTGTGATAAAAAGTTGCATGAAATGACTTGTAAACAGTTAAGGAGGGGGAATGTCCCTTGGCTTCAACTATTGCAGTTTTTTAAATGAAGCCCTCATGTGAGCAGGTATCTTTGAACTTTTCATTTGCCATAACATGTTTTATGTTTAAAATTTTAATGAAAAACAGTAAACAAAAACTAGTTTATAGGTTTCTGGAAAAAGGGATGACCTTTCTAGGTATTTTGTTTTGTTGAGGTAAAATAAATGCCTTTGATTTTTGAGGCTCTTAAACTATAAACCCACTTTTCTACAGATAAAGCTAGCAAAACTGAATTTGTTATTCAGTAGTTTGGATTTCGTTTGTTTTACTTTCTTGTAATCATATATGCATTCAATAGCATTTCTTTCAAACCATGTTTTTTGTAAGAGACCCCAAATGCGCAGGCATCCTGAAATGGAGGGGTGGTCAGAAAGGGAATTGAATCTGTGTTTGTTGCTCATTCTGTTCTCTCCTTTTAACTTGATCTGAACCCAGACACACATCACCCAGCTTTAATGATAATTAACTCTTGGTCATTCTTATTTCCTCTGGGTCTCTATTTCAGATTACTTATAACTGTATCAGTGAATTATTTTGAGGTAAATCACAGATGTCTTGTAATTTCCTTTTTAAATTTGTGTTTTTAATCTGATTTATAAGTCCTAAAGATAGAGAATATTCCTAATGTTTTATATTCTCTATATTTTAGGAGGAGTCAGTTTCTAACCCATGTATAATTTTTTCTTTCATCGATGCATATTTAATACGAGCTGATGCCCTGCATGCTAAGCAAGCACTCTGCCGTGGAGCAGCACTCTCGCCTTAAATGCTAATTCTCTGAGAAGCTGACAGAAATGAAGCAAACTCACCCAGCTGCTAAGGGAGGGCGCTGTCTTCTCCTCCTAATGTGGCCGCCTCTTCCTTGCCTTGTCCCAATTGTTTCACTAAACATAGTGTAAGAATTGATGCTCACCAATTTTTGAAACCATTTTTAGTCTTAAAGGATCCATTTAAAAAATCCTGGAAGGTCATAAACCAAAATAATGAGTGTGGTTATTTCTGTGTTCTGGAAGAATTTGTATGCTTTAAAACGGATCTGCCTTGTGAGTTTCCAAAATACACATATATTCATTATTATGAACGCAACATTTGGAATCTTTTTCATTGTGGTTAAATGTGCATAGCAAACTGTTTACCACTTTATCTTTACGTCTGTGGTTCCTAAGTACATTTATACTTTTCTACCACCCTCACCAGCATCCAACTTTTAGAACTTTTTCATCATCCTAAATAGAAGCTGTGTACTCCCTGAACAGTAATTTCACATTTCCTTTCCTTTCTAGCCCTATGACCACAATTCCCCCTTTTCACTGTATTAAATTTGGCCATCTATGAACTGCGTAAAAAGGTATGACAATATTTGTCCTTTTTGTCTGTATTATTTCACTTAGCATGTTTTCAGGGTTCAAGCATGTTTTGGAGTTGATGTGCATGTGTGTGGGTGAATAATACTCCATTTATGAATACACCACTTTTTTTTTTTTTATCTATCAGGGATCGAAATCATTACCGTGCGCTTGCAAGGCAGGCGCTTATGCCGCTGAGCTAAATCCCCACCCGAATATACCACTTTTATTTACCCATTACCTGTTGTTAAACATTTGGTATATGCCCAGAAGTGATTTGTTTTTATCTTTTTCTGTGAGGTCCTAAGGATTGAACTCAGGGTCTTGTGAGTGTCAGGCAAATTCTACCTGTACAGAATTAAGCTTCTTCCTCAGTTCAACACAACTTATTTTTTTAAAAAGTAACTGAATCTTTGTAGTTAGGACTTGGCACTCCAACTCTAGCATTCTGTCTTTGACACACAAGTTTTGGTTTCTGATTTATATGTTAAAAGTCCTGAAGTTGGGTAGTTAATTTAAATCCATGTGTTTTTGCTACCTTATATGGAGGGGCTTCCTGGCTATTTGTGTCATGGTGTGGTACCATCTCTGGTATCATGGGTCATTTGGCATCCTTACCCCTACGTCACCTCTCATAATGTGACAGCCCAAAGCATTAGACATTTTGTAAGTCCACCCCCCTCAGACAAAGGGACAGGTGTTAGCCCTCTGTTAAATCTATAGGGAGTAAGACTTTTAAATCATTTACCATCACTCACAGTGACTACACATAAAATAATATGAAAACTGACCAGGAATAACCTTTCTAAGTGACTTTGATTATTATCAAATTAGTGCAATAGAAGAAGCTAAATATTCCTGTTAAGACACAGCACATACTTTCCTTGGGGTAGAGTGGGAGGTTCCCAGATAGCACCTCTAGGCCATTTGTCACTGTCTTTGTGTTGCCAATAGCCAATGAGGCTCTAGTCAAGAACTATCTTTGACACAAGGGCTCTAAACAGAGCAAGATCTAGAACCACAGCTCAGAGACTGGGTCACTCAGTATCAAAAGAGTAGAGGGCTGTGCTCAGTTCCTGCAGTGAGAGTAAATGCCATCTACCTAGGAAAGCTCAGGACTTTCCACTTTCAGTGAATCTCAGTGTCCTGTTCCCACTGGTCCTCTTATTTCCACCCTTGGCATTTTAAGATTCATAAAAAGATGAATTTTAAAATGAATTTTAAGATTCATGTATTTATGAATCTTATTTATGGTTCTGGTCAAGTGTCCATCTCTGGACACACCTAACTCCTGAAGGTGCCGATAAACTCCCCTGTTAGAACTGGGATGTAATTCATTGTCTCAGGTACCCTATACACACCCAGTTGGAAACACTTTCTCCAAGAGTGCTACACAGATTGAGAATGCGGTGATGGTGGCAGGGACTTGGGATGAACCAGGTGTACAATTTCAGCCATTCACTGCCAGACAGCAGGGTGGACCCAGTGGAGACAAGTTGCCAGATTTAAATTTTTTTTTAAAGACAAGCTATAAATCTGGCCTTTTTCCTCTGACCTCTCCCAAGTTACAAATATTACAATTAATTTTAAAAATTGAACTAAAATTTACTATCTTAATTATAATACTTAAGTGTTATATCATTAAATACATCATTAACCATCTACATGCAGTTGGGTGGCCAATTTCCTGAGCTCCTCTGCTCTTGCAAAATTGTGATTCTGTGTCTGTTGGAGAGCAGCTCATTGTTTCCTGCCCTCTAGCCTCTGTGAGCTCCTGCTACACTTTCTGCCTGTGGTCATATGTACCATGTCATACAGTAGTTCTCTTTATGTGACTACCTTACTTCATTCAGGAGAATATCCTCAAGGTTTATCCACGTTACACCATGTGTCAGAATTTCCTGCTTTTTGAAAGCTAAAAAATATATTCATTTTATATATGTATTAGTTGTATATATATGTATGTATTGTGTATATAATAAATATATATACATATATGGGATTTTGTTTATCTAGTCATCTTGGGTTGCTTGACTAGTTGTTTAAAAAGGATTTAAAATACTCTGTGGGCTTAGTGAAACATTTCTCACTTGGCTAAATTTCACACACAGTATCAACTGCCATATATAGGTAATAAAAGTACACATGGACTGTATTAAAAACTCATTGCTCTAGTTCATAAAAACATTGGAAATGCAGAGGATAAAGTGACCTTAAAATCACACAGAATTCCTACTTAAAGGCCTGCCTAAGTAAAAATTTGTCTAGCTTACCAGAGATTTTTTATGGCACTCTGTACTCCTGTTTACTACTATGTCTAAAATCCTAATGCTCACTTGGTGCCAGTTGAGTATTAGGAAACCAGCACATAGCACGTCACACAGGACTTTTCCCAGATTGGGCACTAGACAGGCATGTGATGAATGCATTTCAGACTTGAGTTGTATGGCCCTTGTTATCCTGTACACTGCTGTAGAAATTAAATATGTTGGCAAATCAGCTAGCTGGAGCAGAGCACAGTATCCTCAAGTCAAAGCTTGAGGATACCATGAGTGCATTCCCATGCACAGTTGTTATTATGCACCCTGTTTTGTTTGATGTTTCAGGATTTCCCTGACAGATCGTAACAAAGAATCACCCAGAGTGCAGATATAACAAAGGCTCTCTAAGCTCCTTTACCCAGCCGACAGTAAAGATATGTGTGTCAAACCAGTAATTATATTATTTTTTGCTATAAAGCATGAGATGTAAACTGGGGAGCCAGGGGGAAATATCTTGCCTCACACTAGCAAGTGAGGTGCCTGCTCCTTCCTAGCTGTGTAAGAAGAATCACAGAAGAGCTGGTCTTCAGGTGGTCTTTTGATCCTTCACCCATCCTTCATGCTAATTGCCTCTCTGATTCGTCCTTTCTCTGATAAATAGGTGCCTTTGGGCCAGTTATTTTAAACATTTCTATGCTAGTATTGACATGGATTCTGACAGTGGAGTTTGTATCCTGACCCCCCTTTGAAGGAAACTTGTAACTACTGAAAAGATTTGTAAGAGTCATGTTCAGCTTAAATTAAATGTGCATCTAACATGCCGGTGGAATGTGCTGTGGTAGTGTATGAAGATAGTCTGCTGCTTCTCCTCCTCCTCTTCTCCTTCCTCTTCTTCAATTACTCAGATTTGATGAAATGATTTGGGGTACAATTCCATAAGTGCTTTTAGTAGTAAGGCTCTTTTCAAAATTTTAAACTGTAGTTGTTTTCTCCTGTAGATGTATTTTCCAGTCTTTACCCACCAACCTTGCTGCCTGATGCTGTCAGGGCATGGGACAGTGTGGGGCAGTCCTGTCGGTACTTCCCCTGTGGCCAGGAGGGCAAGAAAGTAGCAAGGAGCAGGAATGCTGTCAAGTTTTAGACTCTTGATATTCTCTGTAAATGAAAGTCTATGCAAATTCATATAGATATATTCATAAAATGTTAATTAACATATATAGAGATAACACCACATTTGTAACCCTGTTGGATTAGGTTCTTCTGGAATCACTTGCTTTTGAGAACTTATGATTAAAAGTGTGGATAGCATACTTTGGGTTGCTCTTTGCTAAGTTCCTAAACACTTCATCACAGATATAAGATCCACATTCCAAACTGAATGAAAAGGTAGCTGAAAGACATGGCCTTGAGAAGACAGTCCTCCGGGTCTTGCCACTTTAACCACTATTAGTGTAAAGAATTTGCCTTTTCTTTCATTGCCATTTACGGTGAATATAACTAATGCAGAAATCATTTATCTTATCTGAGAAAAGAAAATACAAATAATGAAAATGGCCACTTGTCTTAGTTACTTTTCTTTCATTTTTGAGACAAAATACCTGATGCCCAAAATGAAACAAGGGAAGGTTTATTTCTTACAGTTTTGGAGGTTTCAGTCTATACTCAGCTGGATGCAAGGCAGAATGGTGTGGCAGGGAAGCTGTTCATGGCCACCCCAAACAGCAACCATGAACAGAGGAAAAGAGAAGAGACATGCCTTCTTCCCGTCCTTACCCTGTATGTCAGCTCCACCCCTGGGTAGGTACAGCACTCATATCACCAATCCCAATGCTAGACAACAATGCTAGACAACAATCACAGATGCTAGGTTCACCTGCGTCCATGATTGTGTGAGGCTTGGGAGGGGGCATCCATCATAATGTTTCACCCCTGGTCCCCCAATGACTCATGTACATCCTTTGTACAAAATATATTTAGTCCTTCCCCAAGAGTTGCCAAAGTCCTAACAGTTTCAGCACTGCTGAAAAGTCCAAGTCCCAAGTCTCTTCCCTGATCTAAAGCAAACTCTCAGGTGCAAGCCCCTTTGAAAACAGAGTTAAACATTTCCAACATGCAATGGCACAAGATAAATATTAACATTCCAAAAGTTACAGAGAAATACAAAGCATTGGAATCAAGGCAAATCCAAAATCCAGTAGAGCAAATATTAAGTCCTAGAGTTCCACGCTCAGCATCGGAAGCAATCTGGTTGCAAGCTCCAAAAGGATTGAGTAACTCCACCCCTACAGCACTTCCAGGAGTTTCAGGTCTCATAGCTTCTTTCTTAAGCCCACTCTGCTTGGTCTTTGCAAGATGGCAGCTTTCCTTGGATGACTTTTCCAAACTTCTGGGGTCTCCACTGCATCTGTAACTTCACACCTCTCAGGGATACACTGTATGGCCTCCCAGGTCTTCTGAAATTGGGGTGGAAGCTGCCTTAACCTCAAAATGTGTGCATTCTCCACTTGCCTAAAACCAGCATCACATGGATGCTGCCAAAGTCTGCTGCCAGCTGGAGCAGTAGCCAGGCTTCCCTGTCTCTTGGCTGTAGGGGTCAAGTGCCAGGATTGCTGAGTTCTCTGAACCTGATTGTGAGGAACAGCTTCTCTATGATGCCACCATTCTGGAATCTAATGTGACTGTCACCATTCTGGAACCTCCTGTGGTCTCTGTTGCCACTCTGGAACACAGTGCTCTTTTATTCCTCTGTTCCTACTCAGCAATCAATGTTTAAGCTCTATCTTTACAGTCCACAGCTTTCTGGCCAAACTTGCAATGTTATAAATCATGCTACTGGGCTCTTTGTTCTTGATTCACAACATAAATCTGGCTAAAAGCCCTCAACAGTAGCCATGCCACCACCTCAACATTAGACTGCCCTGAAATTTCTTCTTCCAGATTAATCAGTCTGTACCCTTAATTTCAGTCTCGGGCAAAGTCTCTGGACCCTAGCAAAATGTAGACAAACTTTCTGCCAAGATTTAGTACACATCATCTGGAGTCCAACAACCAATGGAGTCCTTCTCAGTAGAAACTTCCTGATCCTGGGTTTTACCAGCAGGATTTCTATTAGCTTTCTGGTCTCCTGAGCTCTGATCAAAATCTCCCCTACAGAACAGCCTACGCTGTTCCAGCACCATTGTTTCAGGCGACATCTCCAAACCTTTCCAAACTCTTCCTAGAAGCCATTCCCGAAGGCTCTGGAACCAATGGTCAGGTACAGTCATAGCAATGACCCCACTCCTCTGGTTCCAAATTCTGTGTTACTTTTCTCTCATTGTGAGACAAAATGCCTGATGCCCAAAGTGAAGCAAGGGAAGGTTTATTTTTTTTCCACAGTTTGGAGGTTTCAGTCTATACTCAGCTTGTTCCAAGGCAAGATGGCGTGGCAGGGAAGCCATTCATGACCACCACAAACAGCAAGAGAAAGACACGATGCCTTCCCACCCTTGAACTGTATGCAGGCTCTATTCTTGGGCAAGTACAGCACTCACATTGCCAATCCCAGCACTAAACAACAAACTAATCACAAGCACTATACTCAACTGTGCCCATGATTGCATAAGGCTTGGGGGGACCATCTGAACACAAACCATAACACCAGTGTTGAGTCACTATTGCTGTTTTCATAGAGACAGCCTCAGTATCTTCTTTCCTGGGTGGGATGATAAGAGGGAGACACATAACATGGCTGTTTGCTTTATTATAATTTGCTTTATGACTTTTTAAAAATTTGAAATACTGTGACATTTTTCTTTGCCTTGTTAAAGTAACTATCTCCATCCAACATGTGAGAGACATGCTTGCCTTCCAAATGCCCTGTTTGTGGGCTTGTAGGGTATTCCAGGGACTGTTCCTTATACAGAGTGAGGTCATACAGGCTGAACCCCACTGATGTGCTGGAGCAGGTGAGGATCCGTGTAGTCAGGTACCCAAAATGCTGAGACTCATCAACCATGCATATAGATGACTGCCTCTCTGGTTTTTCTTAACTAATCCTACAATCTTAGGAAATGTTTGTTGGCCCTGAATGTTTATACATATTTTCTACTTACAATTGGCATCATAGATTTAGTTGTGTCTTACAGATTAACTGCAAGGAAGATGATATTCCACTGATTAAAAATATTGGAGTTATTTTCTACTGGAGTTAGCCTGTACCTAATTTAGGCCACAGCATCTGATATGAGAAGGAGTAAGAAAGATGTCTCAGATTCTTGCCTTTTTTTTCTTGCTCCCTTGTTCCAAGGTGTGTTTCACCCTATAATGAATTGTCAAACTCATGTGTACACTTGTATGGATACCTATCAATACTCACGGGCTTTTGTTGGTACCCTTTCTTGGTGTCCAGGTTTAAGGACAGAAGGAGCCAGTCTCTACTATATTTCAGTAGTGCAGCCAGCTCTGATTATCTGTTTCTTTACATTTTCAGGGAACTGTCCTCTTGGTATGTAGCCTGTTGGCTTGTCTATATTTTTAAGTTGCCACCTCCTTTTGTCTAAAGCCTTTGGAACCATATGTCATTTCTGCCATAAATAATTCGGTTGGCAATGAGGGGTCAGGAGACTTACTCTGTCACAGGCATTTAATGATGATAAAATATTAGTGATGCCATTTAAGAGCATCTTTGACAAGTAGTCCCTCTGCTAAAGACCTTGGCTGTGGGTTAGAATACTGTTAGAACATCCAAATGTTAAATTAATAAATCTTTAGATTACTATTGAACATGAACTGAGTCTGTACCTATTTTTAATTTCTTAGGGGACTCAAGAGTAACCATTGCATGGCCTACTATTTTTATTTTTATATTTTTAGTCTTCATATTAACATTGTAAATTGGATGAGAATTCTTTGTCTAGTTATTTCAAGATTTCTGCAAGGAGTTATTTATAAGGAACCATTTTCTTTAAAAAATAAACTCAGCCATTCTTATGCCTCCTAATTGTCTCTGTCTTAGCTAGATCTATTCTGCAAACAAGAAAAATCAGAATTAGACTGTGGAAGGAGGCCAAATATAGGGGCAAAAGATGGCAGTAGAAATATCAAAATCAGGGCACTTGTGAAGCACATTGTGACTGTAAAAGGAGGAAAAGACTTTAAAATAGACTTATTGTGCCTTTTTTTGTTGGTTTTCTCTTAAAAGATGTAACTAGTTTTGAAGGCATGTCCAAGGCAACATGGCTGGTCCAAATTGCAGGAGGCCGCTTGCCAGACCTGCACCTCTTCCCAGTGGCTTTTTATTGACCCAGATAGGATACAGCTCTAGAGGAGAAAGCAGCAGAGCAGAGTAAATGCAGGAGCCTGGGCGGTCCATTTGGCTAGCAGCCCTGCTTCTGGTTCTCCAGTAGCCCAGGCTCCAGTTGCATGGGAGCTTAAGTTTTTAGATATGCTGCTGCTGAAAGCAATGTTTATTACTCCTCAAGTTCCAGACACCAGGACCCATCTTAGATCTCGTTTTGTTTTGTTGTTTGTCTTTACTTTTGAATTGAACTTGAGCCCCTGTGTGGGGTAAGCAGGCACTCTACTACTGAGCTACACATCCAATCATTTCCATAAAACAGTAAGGACTGTGAAGGCTTCTCACCATAATCATAATGAATTTCATTTGTTTGTTATTTGAACCACTATGTAGTTCAGGCTGGTCTTGAACCCACTATGTAGGCCAGGCTGGCTTCAAACTCAATGGCAATTCTCTAGCCTCAGCTTCTCAAGTGCTGGGATTATGGGCATGTACCACCAAAAGATCATAATGCATATTAATGTAAAAGCTTGGCATAGGGGTTGACACAAATAAATAAATGAGCAACTTTTTTCTAACAGTACTAGGGTTAAATTGGAGCAACTTCTGATAACAACCCAGTGAGTCAGAACAATTGTCAACTCTACTTTGCTAATGAAGTGTTTTCATTAGGGAAACTTAGGGGAAAACACGTTGCAGTTTCAGATAGACACAGAATATGTAAGAGTAAACTAATGTGGTATAAGGTATAAGAAGTTGTAAATCCTGAGGAAAATCCAAAGAGAATAGTGTTCTCACTTGTTAGTATCAGTGTGGCTTCTACAGATAAAATGGATTTTGCAATATCAGTAGGAATTTGCTGGGCAGAGAGAACATAAAACAACTCATGGAAAGAGATAATGGCATGAGCAAAGTTATGTTGGTGTATATATGTGTGTGGCCCACTCATGGGCAAAGTCTAGCAGGATGCATCTGGAATTTAAATGGTTGGGGTGGTGGCAGATGCGCTAGAGAAAGTAGGTTGGGAGGTACTGTAAAGGATTGGAGTGTTGGACCCTGGCAGGCCGATCCAAGGGCCTCACTAAACCATCCAACCGGTAGTAGCCACAGGTGCTGTGTACAAAGGGCAGAGACTTAATCAGCACAAGCTCATGACTCGCACTTACTGGGAATTCCTCCTTCATGGGGAATAATTGCAATTCCCAATCCCCATCACGAATGGGGTTCAGTGGGTTACCGTGCCTGCCAGCATAGCCAGTCAGTGTAGCGCGCGTGCAGCCCCGGACATCTAAGGGCATCACAGACCTGTTATTGCTCAATCTCGAGTGGCTGAACGCCACTTGTCCCTCTAAGAAGTTGAGGGACACCGACGCTCGGGGGTAGCATAACTAGTTAGCATGCCAGAGTCTCATTCGTTACCGTAACTAACCAAACAAATTGCTCCACCGACTAAGAATGGCCATATACCACCACCCACGGAATCCAGAAAGAGCTATCAATCTGTCAGTCCTGTCCGTGTCCCGGCCAGGTGAGGTTTGCCGTATTGAGTCAAATTAAGCCGCAGGCTCCACTCCTGGTGGTGCCCTTCAGTCAATTCCTTTAAGTTTCAGCTTTGGAACCATACTCCCCCCGGAACCCAAAGACTTTGGTTTCCCAGAGCGGCCCCGGGTCCGGGACTAACGCCGCCGCATCACCAGTCCGCATCGTTTATGGTCGGTCCTACGACGGTATCTGATCGTCTTCGAACCTCCGACTTGCATTCTTGATTAATAAAAACATTCTTGGCAAACGGTTTCGCTCTGGTCCGTCTTGCACCGGTCCAAGAATTTCACCTCTAGTGGCGCAATACAAATGCCCCAGGCCTTCCCCCTTAATCATGGCTCAGTTCCGAAAAGCAACAAAGTAGAACCGCGCTCATGTGCCACAATTGCTAGCTGCGGTCTCAGGCGGCTCGGGCCTGCTGTGAGCACTCTAATTTTTTCAAAGTCAATGCTTTGGTCCCCGCGGGACACTCAGTTAAGAGCACTGGGGGGTGCCGAGAGGCAAGGGGCGGGGACGGGCGGTGGCT
The DNA here is from genome assembly GCF_034190915.1 of Cavia porcellus. Classification (NCBI taxonomy): domain Eukaryota; kingdom Metazoa; phylum Chordata; class Mammalia; order Rodentia; family Caviidae; genus Cavia; species Cavia porcellus. The sequence continues at coordinate 92,177,181 of NW_026947488.1, read as the reverse complement.
CGCCTCGCGGTGGACGCCCGCCCGCTCCCAAGATCCAAATGCAAGCTTTTTAACTGCAGCAACTTTATAGGCTATTGGAGCTGGAATTACCGCAGCTGCTGGCACCAGACTTGCCCTCCGATGCATTCTCGCAAAAGGATTTAAAGTGGACTCATTCCAGTTACAGGGCCTTGAAAGAGTCCTGCATTGTTATTTTTCGTCACTACCTCCCTGGGTCGGGAGTGGGTAATTTGCGCGCCTGCTGCCTTTCTTGGAGGTGGTAGCGTTTCTCAGGCTCCCTCTCCGAAATCGAACCCTGATTCCGCGTCACCCGTGGTCGCCATGGTAGGCACAGAGACTACCATCGAAAGGTGATAGGGCAGAAGTTCTAATGTGTCATCGCCGCCCGGGGGGCGTGCGACTGGCCCGAGGTTATCTAGAGTCACCGTGACCGGCGAGAGGGCGGCCTCCTTTCCGGCCGCGCCCCATTTCCCGGGATGAGGGGCTTTCCGAACCGAACCCGGTCCGGACGCGCGGCGGGAACATGTCGACCCCTCGCGGGGGCCGTGGGGGAGCGTCGGCCGCGTGCCGGTGGGGACGAGCGGGGTACCGGCTCTCCAAGGCCAACTGAGGCTCCTTGGCGCTGCCGTATGGTTCCGCCTGGGCGGGATTCTGATTTAGAGGCGTTCGGTCATAATCCCCAGATGGTAGCTTCGCCCCATTGGCTCCTCAGCCAAGCACTTGCACCAAATGTATGAACCTGCGCTGAGCAGGATTACCATGGCAACAACACATCATGAGTAGGGTAAAACTAACCGGTCTCAGGATAGTCTAAACCCAGCTCACGTTCCCTATTAGTGGGTGAACAATCCAAGGCTTGGTGAATTCTGCCTCACAATGATAGGAAGAGCCGACATCGAAGGATCAAAAAGCGACGTTGCTATGAAAGCTTGGCCGCCACAAGCCAGTTATCCCTGTGGGAACTTTTCTGACACCTCTTGCTTAAAACCCAAAAGGTCAGAAGGATCGTGAGGCCCCACTTTCACGGTCTGTATTCGTACTGAAAATCAAGATCAAGCGAGCTTTTGCCCTTCTGCTCCACGGGAGGTTTCTGTCCTCTCTGAGCTCGCCTTAGGACAGCTGCGTTACCGTTTGACAGGTGTACACCCAGGCAAACTCCCCCCCTGGCACTGTCCCCGGAGCGGGTCGTGCCTGGCGTGATGAGCGCGCGCGGCGATGCAGCGCGGAGGGCCACAAGCTTGGCGCCAGAAGCCAGAGCCCCTCGGGGCTCTCCCGCCCGCCCCACTGGGTCAGTGAAAAAACGATCAGAGTAGTGGTATTTCACTGGCGGCCCCCGAGGCCGGCGGACCCCACCCCACCCCCTCGCGGCAATCGGGGGGATGCCGGGGCCTCCCACTTATTCTACACCTCTCATGTCTCTTCTCCTTGTCAGACTAGAGTCAAGCTCAACAGGGTCTTCTTTCCCTGCTGATTCCGCCAAGCCCGTTCCCTTGGCTGTGGTTTTGCTGGACAGAGGTAGGAACAGTGGGAATCTCCTTTATCCATTCTTGCTCGTCACTAATTAGATGAAGAGGCATTTGGCTACCTTAAGAGAGTCATAGTTACTCCCGCCGTTTATTTCATTGAATTTACTTTGACATTCAGAACACTGGGCAGAAATTACATCCCATCAACACCCGCCACGGACCTTTGCCATGCTTTGTTTTAATTAAAGAGTTGGATTCCCCTGGTCCGCACCAGTCCTAAGTCCGCTGCTAGGCGCCGGCCGAGGCGGAGCCGCACGGAAGCGGGCTCACCTGGCAGGGGAGACCAGCGAGGGACCGGCCTCGCCGCTCCCCACAAAACCGACGACTCCCCCACACCCTTCTCCCCTCCGCCGCCGCCGGGAGCACGCGCGGCGGGAACGAACGGGGGGGGGGAGCCCCACGGGGGGACCCCATGGGGGAGACCCCTACCCCGCTGACATGCACCACACCGGGATGTGGGGGGGGGATCAAGCGGGAGGGGGCCGTGGAGAGGGGAGGGAGAGGAGCCGGACAAGCACGTTGCCCGCCGGGCTCCCCGGGTAGGCCTGCGACGGCCGCCGCAGCTGGGGCGATCCACAGGGAGGGCCCGGCTCACATCCAGAGTCGCCGCCGCCGCCGGCCCCCCTGGTGTCCCGGTTCCCCCGGGAGCCCACTGGCCCCGCGGGAGACTGCCCCGCGACCCCCTGACGGCCGGGGCCCCCCACTGCTGACGCACCGCACCGCGGGAGCGGACGACGGGCAAGCGGGACCGGAGGGTCGAGCCCGGGGGCGGAGACGGGCCTGGGGGCGGGCCCAGGCGAGGGGGAACCCGGGGCTCCCGGGCTGGGGCTGAGGGTGGGGGTGGTGGCGGCTCCTCGTCTAGGCGTGGCACAAGCCCAGACCCGCTACGCGCCCCAGCCCGACCGACCCAACCTTTAGACATACTGGATGCCCCCGAACCACGACGCTTTCCAAGGCAAGGCCTCTTCCTCGGGCAAACCCCTTCCAGGGCGCCCTGCCCTTCACACACAAAAAAGAGAACTCTCCCCGGGGCTTCCGCCGGCTTCTCCGGGATCCGTCGCCTTCATCATCGTCTTCGCCTTCATGTCGCCCAGGAGTGCCGGAAAACCCAATGGAGAGGGGGCCGCCGGAGGACAGCGAGGCGGAGCGGGGATGATGCAGCACGGCGCAGCACGGTGCACAGCCCGAGCCCCCCGCGGGAGAAGCCAGTGCACACCCGATGACACCCGCACGCACGGTTCCTAGCACCTCGTCCCGCCTGCCCCAGTCGTGACCTCCCGGCAGGAGCCACGCGCCACCCGGGGTGGAACACCGCGACACCGACACTCCCCCAACACCGACAATTCAGCACGACCTCGCCACCCAACCAGCCGGCCTAAGCTAGCGCAACCCCCTATTTCCTACCTTGTCCTCATGACCCCGTGCCACCACCCCCAAACAGGGGGGTGAAGAGGGAGAGCGGGGCGAAGGAGGCAAGCCGGAGGAGGTGGTGAGGAGTGGGAGCAGGAAGGCGGAGGGAGCGAAGGAGGAGAGAGAGCCAGCGAGGGGGAACGCACCTCACAGCGGTGACGGTGGAGGGGGGAGTGGACGGAGAAGAGGAGTGGACAAGGGCAACATGGGGAGCCGGAGACGGGGCGAGCCAGTAGGGCACAGAGCCGGAAGGACACTGGGTTCGAACCAACCGCCCCCCGCCGAGTGGCAGTGTGGGAGAGACGACGGGCACGGCATGCACAGTGCAGCAAGGCTCAGGACTGGCGACGACGACAAGTATGACGTCCCACTCTCAGCGCGGCTGGCCGGCCACCCGCCACGGCCCCCTCACCCCTCACACCGTCCACCTCCCTCCGAGAGGAGGCGGGGCCTCAGGACCCACTAGCGGTGCTTGGCAAGACCCCGTGCGACCCCTGGGCACAGCACGCGATGGCGAGCAATGCTGAAGCGTCCTGCGGGCGGTCTCCTGGGCGACGCACCCGGGGTGCGTGGTCTCACGTGCGCCACGGGCCAGGCCGACCACGGCGGGGAGGGCAAGCATTTCTCCGGGAACGCCTGCGGCACAAGAGAGCCCTCCTCCCCAGGGAGGTACTGGCTCACCTTGAGCCAAGACTCCACATCAGACCGCCTCCATCCCCGTCAAGAACACCTCGGGCACAGCACTCTCACTTGCCCCTTTTCTTCAGAACACTGCTTCCTCTCGAGGGCAGCAGGCGACTGCGGCAACCCACCACACGACGTGAGGTCCCCTCCCAACACCCACGCGCATGCCAACAGATGCAGGGGTAGATATGAGCGCGGGGCTGGCGAGGCGAGGCAGGCGCACGCTGACCTGGTCTGCACTTAGGGGGCCGGTGAGGAAACCCTCAGCCGAGCGACCCCAGGGGGTCGCGACTGATTGACAAGCGATGCTCAGACAGGCATAGCCCGGGGAGGAACCCGGGACCCAAGTGCATTCGAAGTCTTATGATAATTGTGTCCTGCAATTCACATTAATTCTAGCTCTGTTCTTCATTGACCTACCCGCCAAGCGATCCACCCCTAGGAGTCCTATGTGGTTTTTTTTTTTTTTTCAGATGGGCAAGGGGAGTAGAGCCCCCCCCCCCAACACCTCCACGCTGGCGCGACACTACACCGCCCGAGCAAGGTGGACGGTGTCGCCTGGGGCCGGCCATCAAGAAGGAAGAGACGACACCAGAAACTCCAAAGGGTTCAGGAGAGCGCGTTTTCACGCGGAGAGGGGGCTTTTCGGCAACCCACCGAGCCAGGCGCCACAGCCCGCAGCAGGGCAGAGGAGCGCACAGGATGGAAGGACCGACCCCACAGGCACCGGGAGTCTCCTACCTCCTTCCCCTTCACGGGAAATCGAGGGCCCATGGCCAACACTAACACGGCCCCTACGACAGGCAGGGTATACCCCCGAACAAGGCCAGGCCACCCGGAGACGGCAGAGGAGCGCGACGCCCGGGCCCAACCGAGGAGAGGCCGGCCTGGAAAGACTACACACGTGGAGGTACCGGGCAGGGGCCGGGGGAGGACCGGTGCGGAGAAGACAGCACAGCAGCGCCAGGGACCGGGACCCCCAAAGTGCTGAATTCTCGCATCCAAGTCCCCCTTCCCCCCACGGGCCCCCATGAGTTACCAGTGTGACCCCCGCCATTCAGACCCCAAGGCTGGCGGGGTGACCACCCCCCACGGGGTCTTTAAACCTCCGCGCCGAGATGCTCTAGGTACCTGGAGAGGGAGGGCAGACGCACGGAAGCATGGAATGAAGGCAAAAGGGCAAAAGAGTGAGTGGGAAGGTGACCGCGGTGGCAGGGAGGGGAGGAGGAGCCAGGAAGCGGGGTGGGGGGGGGGTTTGGCCAGACAGCCGCGCTCCTCCCCCAGCCTCCCACGAGTGCCCTACACCACGCCGACCCCCAAACATGGCAACAGAGGCGGCGGGGAGGAGAGCCGCTGCTGCCGGTGGCTGTAACAATGGGGCGGGGTACAGACCCCAGCCCCATGCCGGGGGAAGTATGCGGGAGGGGGACCACCCGAGCCACCTTCCCCGTCGGACCTTCCCAGCCGTCGAGGGGGAAAGCGCCCGCCTTCCGTGGCGGCGGAGGGAGGAGCGGACGGAGACGACAAGGGAGACGCGAACAGCCAGAGACGAGGACAGCCAGAGACGCGTCTGTCCAGGAGGGCACGGAGGCTGACGGACACTGGGCTCAAACCAACCACACCCTGCTGAGCGGCAATGTGGGGGAGTCCACGGGCACTGCACGCGCGGCTTGTCGTGGGCTCGGGAAGGGCGATGACAACAAAGACGCCAACCGAGACCTCAGGACAGCGGGCGGCGACCGCCTCGCCCCTCAGGTCATCCGCCTCCTGCCGAGGGGAGGCGGGGCCTCGAGACCCAGTGAAGTCGCTCCGCAATACTGTGTGTGACCTCAGGACGCAGCGCGCGGTGGCAAAGGACGCCGAGGCATCCCACGACCCGTCGCCAAGGCAACGCATACCCTGGGTGCGTGGTCTCACGTGCGCCACGGGCCTCTCAGGGACCCGCGTGCGGCGCGAGGGACCCCTCCTCCACTGGGAGGAGGGGGGATGTGGCCAGGGGGATGCGGACACACGAGGGGCGCGGGCTCATCGCGAGCCGCGATCCTCCCCCTGACCACCCCCCTCCCTGACACCAATACTTTGGGCACGCCACTCTTGCTCGCCCCCTCTCTTCAGAACACCGCTCCCTCGAGGGCAATGGGCGATGGCGGCACAGCACCACACAGTGCCCGGTCCTCTCTCAGCGCCCACGTGCATGCTGACAGACTAAAGGGGGGGGGGTGAGCCTGGGGCGACAAGGCGAGGAAGGAGCGCGCAGACTGGGTCTGCACTTAGGGGAACGCAGGGCACACCAACCCGGATCCTGCGAGGAAACTCCCAGTCTCGCGACCCGGGGGACAACCTGGGGTTGCGGTTAAATGGCAAGCGAAGTTCAGAGAGGCCTAGCCTCCGGAGGAAGCCGGGGCAGCAAGTGCGTTTGAAGTGTCTATGATCAATTTGTCCTGCAATTCAGATTAATTCTTGCAGCTGTGTCCTTCATCGATGCAGGAGTGGGGTGAACCACTGCTAAGAGTCGTATGTGAGGGTTTCCTTTTTTTTTGAGATGGGCCAGGGGAAGAGAGTCCCCCAAGGGCACCCCAGCGCTAGCGTGACACTTCCCCGCCTGCGCGAGGCTGATGGGGTCGCCTCTGGCCGGCCAGCAAGAAGGAACAGAGACGCCAGAAACTCTGAGTGGGTCAGGAGAGCGCGTTTTCATGAGCAGAGTGGGTTTTTGGCAATGCACTGAGCCTGGCACCACAGCACGCAGCGGAGTGGAGGAGCGCACTGAGGAAGGACTGACCCCACCGGCGCCGGGGGAGGGGGGGGTCCCACCACCTTCTCCCTCACCAGAAAGGGAGGGCCCGCGCCCAACACCACCTTGGCCCGATAACCGGCCGGGATACCCCACTCCCCCCAACTCGGCCATGCCGCCGAGAGGGTAGCGAGCGGCACCCTGGCACCAACCAAGGAGAGGCAGGAAGGGAAAGTACGCACGGGGGGGGGGGGATAGGGGCAGGGGCGGGGGGGGGAGGACGGGCGCGGAGAAGAGAGCACAGCAGCTTCGGGGACCATCGCCCCCAAGGTGCCGAATTCTCACGCCCAAGTCCCCCCAAACATGGGCCCCCACGAGCCCCCAGCAAGAACCCACCGCCCAGACCCCGATTCCGGCGGGGTGACCACCCTCCAAGGGGTTTTCAAACCTTTGCGCCTGGCCACGCTAGGTACCTAGAGAGGGAGGGCAGACGCAGGAAGCACGGGATAAAGGCACACTGGCAGCAGGAGGAGTGGGAAGGTGGCTGCAGCGTTGGGGTGTGGAGGAGGAGCGGGCAACGGGGGCCGTGGCGCCAGCCCTGGTCCCTTCTCCCCACTAGTCATGCGCGTGCCCCTACACAAAGCCAACCCAAGAAAGCCTCACAGCGGAGGGAGGAGAGCCGCTGCTGCTGGGGAGCTGTAACACAGGGAGGGACGGACCCACGCCCCACGCTGCGAGAAGGACAAGGGCGGCGGGACCTGAGCCACCTTCCCGGTTGGGATTTCCTAGCCAGTCCAGAGCCGGTCACAGCACATTACCTCGGTGGAAATGCACCAGGCCATGGCAGTTACTGGGCCAGAGGGTGGTCCCCTGCCAACACCACCCCCACGCCCTCCCAGGCCCCCCCCCCCCGCACCTGCCAGAGCGCACCCCCCTCCCCTAAGGGAAGAAGGACAGCGGCGAGCGGGAGGGCCTAGGGGTAAGGGGTCCGGTGGAACAGAGGGCGGGAAGGATCCCCCAGAAGACAACAAGCACAGCCAGACTACACCAGCAGGTTGAAACCTCCAGGCAGACTGCTGAGCCCACCCATTTACCTCTTAAGGGTTTCACGCCATCTTGAACTCTCTCTTCAAAGTTCTTTTCAACTTTCCCTTACCTTACCTGTTGACTATGGCTCTCCTGCCAGTATTTAGCCTTAGATAGAGATTACCACCACCTTTAGGCTGCATTCCCAAGCAACCTGCCTCCAGGAAGACCCAGACTCAGAGCAGTGGGGGCCACTAATGGCTTTGCACCAAGGAAGCCTCACCCTAACCTTCCCAAAGGGCATGCCATCCTCCCTTCTGTGGCACGAAACACGCCACAGGTCCATCCTGGAACGAATGTGTCATGTGCCATGTCTGTGATGTCTTCTTTCTCTGCCTCTCTCTGTCTCTATCCAATTTGGGATCTTCCACTATGGCTCAGTTTGTAGCTGCAACCTCCGGTGGCCAGAAGATAGAATAAAGGGCAGCATCAGAGTGCTGACAATGGAAACTGCCAGCTTTTAAAGTTGATGGCAATGGACCGAAGGTAATAACCATGACAGGGCAGGCGGTTCATCTTGCCCTCTCCACCCAGCTCCTCACCCTAGGAGGGGAGAGTGCCCTGCATGTTGGGTCCAGGGGCTTCCCTAAGCCACTGGCTGGCTAATAGCAGGGGCTTGGCTCGATAGTCATCACCCTCTGCTGACCCTAACCCCTGTCACTGCTGGCCACTCCTCTGCTCTATGCAATCTATGGCAAACTTTTCATGATAACACCTTGTATCAGTGAAATGAGGTGAAACATTTTGGAGATGCAAAGGCCTGAGATAAACATGACATTCCAAAAGTTATAAGCTGGAGAATATAAATCATCGGGAGCAAACCAAGTCTAACACCCGTCAGGGCAAATATTAAGTTTGAGAGTTTTATGCGTCACATTGGAAGCAATCTCTACTGTTGCAAGCTCCAAAAGACTTGAGTGATTCAACCTCCATGGCAGACACATCCAGGGATTTCAGCTCTCATGGCAGCTTTTCTCTTAAAGCCTCTCTGCTGGCTGTTTGCAGTTTTCTTTCCTTGGATGATCTATCGATCTACGTTGTGTCTTTTTAAAAATTTTGGGGTCTCCACAGCACTTTTGGCTTTACCCTGTTATTTTTATGATTTGCCCTCTCAGGGGCACACTGCTTGGACTAACCCAAGCCCTTTGTGATTGAGGCGGGAACTGTCTCTCAGAATTTGTGCATTACTCTGGTACCTAAAATCGGCACCATGTGGATGCTGGCTGCCAGTTTGTTGCCAGCTGGAGTGGGAAGCCAGGCTTTCTTTTTCCTTCCTTTGGCTGTAGGGTTACAGTGCCTGGATAACTGGGTTCTGTTTACCTGATTGTAGTGAGGCAAAGCTTCTCTGTGGTGCCACTGTTTTGGAAACTCACTGGTCACCTGCCATTTTAGATCCTCATGTGGCCTCTGCCGACATTGTGGAACCGCATATGGCCTCTGTCACCATTTCTTCAGAGCATGGTGCTCTGAAGCTTTCTCCTGTGCCCTGAGCAAATTTTTTCACTTTTGCCACTTTGTGCTTGGTTGAACTGAGTTGAGATGAGCTGGGCAACCTTCGCTCATTTAGACTCCTCTTTCAGAGTCTCACAGAGTGGCTGGCCCTGATTTGGAAAATGACAAAGATTTCAGACAGAGAACAACCACAGAAAAGAAAGACTTCCTTTCCCTTGGAAACGATTTAGTTAGAATCTGATATTCATTCATTTTTGGTTCTACAGGCAGGCAGACAGACCAAAAGAACAGACAGACGCTCATAAGCAGAGAGAGAGAGTAAAAAGAGGAAAAGACTAAAAAGAAAGCAGAGACTGAGGTGAACAACAATATAGGAATCCAAATAGCCACATTGATAAATGTGGAATTTAATTAAGTGAGCTTGGGACCACTCATTGATATGCAGTCCCCTCACCACCATCACTCCTGGTTGAGGGTGTCAAACAAGAGGCCCTGAACTGGAAAGAGACAGAGTTTTTAAAAGAGAGAATCACAAAGGACATTCTGTTGGAAGCAATTTAGCTGGGATCTTTCCTTCATTGTCACTCGACTGACACCTGAATCCTGCTTCTTTGCTTGAGCAGGTCTTCATTTTCCTCATTCTGTAGGTACTACCGCTCATTCTGCTTTACTCGTGGGACTTATACGATGAGTCATCTTCCATTTTCCTGCGTCAAAGACAGGACACTAGTGAAATGAAATGCAGGGCTCAAGAAAGATGGCATCAGTTATGCCATGGTACAACATGGGGGAAGGAGAAAAAGAGGCCAAGAGTCTGGAGTGAGTGTGTTCATGAATGACAGACAGACAGGTGAATCTGAGCCTCCAGATGGATGCATTCATAGTCCAGAGAGCTGAGCTGGGCTGAGCTGAGCTGGGCAAACAACACTCGAAAGGATCCCTTATTTCAAAATCTCAGAAAGTGGCTGGCCCAGGACCAGGAAAAAAAATCACAGACATTGAACAGACAGCGAACCACCGAAAGGAAAGATGTCTCACTGGGAAAGTTTTAGTTAGAGTCTGACACTGATTTTGGTTCGGCGCACAGACAGACAGACACACAGCCGTCTGTCTCCCACATCCTTGGTGGAGCTAATGGTTGATTTTCTCCTCCTGCATGAGGTTGAGGCTCATTCTGCTTTTCTCATGGGACTCAGACCCTCCTTCCTGAGTGATCTTCCATGTTTCACAAAGCTTTTGAACTCAGAACCACCAGAAAAAGACAGGCAGGCATCCCATCAGGAAAGATGGAGAGAGAATCTTGAATTGATATCTGGGGTGGCACGTGTTTGTTAGGAATGGGAACAGGTAAGGTGTAGTGTGTGTGTATGTGTGTGTGTATTTGTGTGTGTGTGTATGTATCTTAGCATTAGTCTGAGTAACAGGCCATGTGTGTGTGTTTTCATGTGAGCCTTGGGAACAGGGCATGTGTGTGTTTTCCCAGTGAGGCCATGCAACAGGACATGTGTGAGTTTTTAGTGTGAGCCTGGGGAACAGGGCCTGTGTGTGTGTTTAGGGTGAGGGTGTGAGTGTGTTTAGGGTGATGGTAAGGATCATGGGAGCTCAGACCCCCGTCTCCCGAGAGATGTTCCATGTTTCCTAAAGCTTTGGAACACAGAACTGCCAAAAATACACACATAGACAGACAGACTCACACACAGGCATCCTTTCAGGAGCGATATGGCTAGCTAGACTCTGACATTGCTTTGTGGTCAGAGGACACATTCACCCGTGGTTCTCCCACTGCTTTGTGCCATTGAAAGGGGTGGCATTTTGTCCCGTGTCTGAGTCTGAGGCTGGGTAAATCTCTTTCTGCTTTACTCATACCCTGCTCAGACCCTGAGTAGTTTTCTGCTCTCCAGAGTAACACATGGGACATCCACCAGTTACAGACATGTGTGGGACTCGCTCTCCAGAGTCAGATATGGGTCAGACATTGGTCAGACACAGGCTGCATATGTGTGGGGCTCACTGCAGAGGGCATCTAGTTGGTGATGAAGAGCTAGGTCAGACAGACACACATCTTTCAGAGACAGGCCCAGGGAATGAGTGAGAGAGGGCGCCCAAATAGCAAAGTCACAGAGCTTCTGAACCGAGAACCACAGAAAACAAAGATAACCCATCGGAAATGAGATTTAGGGTCTAGCATTGATTCTGTGTTGACAAGCAGACAGACACCACAGCACTCTCCCCCTGATTCAGTGGGTTTTTGCTCTGTGTGGGATTCCAGAAGATGGCGCTGGTGAGGCTGAGCCACACAATTGGGGAACTGAGCCCAGAGAAATGTGAAGAGGGAGTTGGACCTGTCCCAGGAGGTGGAAGAGAGTAGAAATGGAAGAAAGGAGCTTCCCACACCCACATGGCCACGGAGGTGAGGGGACGTGAGGTGAGGTAAGGTGAGGTGTGGGAAGCCAGGGTACCCAGGCGTTGGGCCCGGATCCCTGGATCACCCAGGCACTACCAGATGGACTAGCCCCGGTACACAGTGTGACTCTTGAGCCATCCATCAACTCAGCATCCTGGATTCTCACTCAGATTGCTTCAATGGGACACTGAACATGAAAACCTTCACCATTTGCCTTACGCCTAAGCCTAAGCCTAAGCCTAAGCCTAAGCCTAAGCCTAAGCCTAAGGTTAAGCCTACCCCTAACCCTCACCTTAACCTAAGCCTAGCCCTAACCCTAACCCTAACTCTACTGGGGCAAGACATCCATCTCTCACATACAAGGGCACCCTAAAAACAGGCAGAACACATATATATATATAGTGGAAGGACACAACACTGTTCCCAGGGCTGGGCTCAGAGGATTGTTATGTCCTAGGATGAAGATTTTGCCCCCTCAGCAGATTTAAACTGATCTGAATGCCATTAACAATAGAATAGACTTCCCGTCACAAAAATGACTCCATTCAAAGATAATTTTGACCCAAAATCCTTTATTAAAACTGATCACAGGTTATCAGTTTTGTAAGGAAACAACAATTGATGAGACTGAGTTCTCAGGAATTTTAATGCATATTTAGACATAGGGTATCATTCATTGGTAGATCAATCCTAGGTAACATTAAGCAAGAGATGGTAAAGTCAGATGAAAGTGTATGAAAATATGGAGTCAGATTTCAATGGACTATGAGCTTGGCCAGACTCTGAGTAAGAGACACAAGTATGTAGGGACCTAGAGACTCCTCAGAGAGAAAAGAGCAAAACAGAGTCTCTGAAGTGTTAAGGAATTGACTGGAAAGTGATCTATACCGGTCCCAAAACAGAGTCATTTGTGAAAGTTCTGGTGGAAGGGCTGAGACCTAACTCAACCACTTCCCTTCCCAAAGGCTATGCCTGAGACTCAGCTGTCTTAGAAGAAAATGAGCTAACACAGCTCTTCCTTTCTCTGGAAATCCTCTGTTCCCTTTCTTAGTGAAATGATTTTCTCTTAGTCATTCCAGAGGGATAGATGTTTGAGAATGGATTTCAAACAATCTGATATCTCAAAGTGGAAGTATTTTGTGGCAAGAAGTTAATTTCTGAAGCTTTTGATTATATCAATAATTGTTTCCTCAAAAGTCAGTGAAAAAAGACTGAGATATATCCTCTTTTTAACTGTTTTCTGCCAAGGTGATCAAATATATTGAAATCCAAATTACCTAGAAAAGTAATGCACAGTTCCAAAATCAGATACTTTTATACATGCAAATATTATGGGCAAAAATTCCTGATTTTTTCTTAAATAATTAATCTGCTAGCATATGTCCTTTTAAGTTTGAACTGTGAATCTCACTAGTACTTGCTTTTTAAATAAATCATATGTGGAAGATAAATACATTAGTATACATTGAAAATATTAGTACTTTTAAAAATAAGTGTTTTATAAAACCACAAATTCATTAGATGGAAGTTATGATGTGAATCTAAATGTTCCACTTTCAAATATATAGATACTAAAATGAAACTTTTTAGCAAACTAAATAAGCAATACAGCCTGTGTAAAAAGTTACAAAACTCTAAGAAGAAATGTTCAAATTTTACTGCAATAATTGTATGACAAGATAAACAATGATAGAGAAAACTTGGTTTGAAGAAATTGACATTGAAATGTTGTTCATATCAGTAGAGTAGTATACAGGAATTCTAACTTATATGTTCCCAAAGATACACCTTTAAAAAACATATGTTAAATATTAGTAAAAGTAAAATATGAAATATTTTGCTGAAAAAATATAGAATTAAAAAAGTATTTTTTCTTTGGTAGAATAGTATCAAAGTTTATAAGTATTAAAAAATGAAATGGAAACCTGTTCTGAAAACAGGAATGAAAAATGCATTTATACATTTTATTTTTGTCTTTTTCCTTTTTATCGGTACCAAGGATCGAACTCATGACTGCCTGCTTGCAAGGCAGGCGCTTATGCTGCTGAGCTAAATCCCCAGCCCCCAAAAAATGCATTTAAAAAGGGTTACAAAATTTCTTTTTGAGTTCCCTTCTCCCTTTTCTAGTAATCCTGATTGTAAATAAGATACACAAAGTAAGAATCACAATGGTAGGAAAATGTCATATTTCATTTGTTCCTTGTGTTCTTATAAGGTGCAGCATTAAAGAAAAAATATAAAAGTTAAAAATGAAGCAGTTGCACAGCTTAAAACAAAACTACAATATTTAACATTAAGAATACAGATAAAATAGAATATATTTGAACATAAAACATTGGGAATAGTGGGGAGTGGTAAATCCACCAAGGGAAAAAACTACAGCAGTGTTTTAGCATGACAATAGGTAGAAAGAGACCATTGCACCACTTGGCACAACATTTAGGTGTTTCTTCTTTTATTTTTGTAGACTGAAATGTACCTCAAAATTCCCTTTCAACTTACAGTGAGTTGAAACAGGGGCATTTTCATTTCAAATTTTCAGTGTTCTCAGCTTTTCTCTTTTTTGAAAATGGCACAGATGACTTCCAAACTCAAGGCCATAACCCAAAAAACTTTTGGTGGTTTTAAGAAGAAAAGGATGGACTTCCGGGAGAACATGGCGGACAGATAACAGCAACTACCGGAGGCTCTCTAAAAACTAGGCTCAGAAGCCAGGTATAGTGCGGACTAAAGAGACATAAGCAGGTGGAGTTATGCTCTGCTGACTCAGGAACGAACTCGGCTGAGAGTAACCAACTTGGAATGCAGTCCTGGTGCTAAAACAGGAACAGAAAAGCCTCGCTGCTGAGGCTGGACCCCACGCCATTTGGGTTTCCCGCCGCGCGGTGGCTGGCTGCCTCTACATCGGCTCGGCAAGGAGAGAGACGCACGGAAACTCTGAGAACGGGAGTCTGCGAACGGAGTCGAAAACAGGACGGGCAGGGAGGCATGTTCTGACTTGTGGCGAGGTGAGTGAGAGAAACTGACACTCCACCACAGTTTGACTCCAGCGGACTTTCTGGGCCCGAGCAGTCCTGTGGGAGCAGGGCGCGGTGGGGACTCCAGCCACACATCCCCCTCTCGGGCGGGATTGGTGAAAAGTGCCTGGCCTGCGTGACGCTGCCGGCGGACCCCGTAGGCTGGCCCAAACCAGATCCCAGAGCCTGCCGGAAGCCGGGAGGGGCGGGCCTCCGGGTAGGCTGCCTGGTGCGCAGCGGTGAGTGGGAACACCTAACCGGCGCAATTCGATCAGGCTGTGGCTGGCAGGGAGAGAAGCTGGGCCTCTCATATAAGCTTGCATATATAAGGAACAGAGAATATGGGAAGAGGCAGCAACAAGAAAGGCTCCTCAGCCCCCAATTCTGAGAAACAGGCAATAGCAGACACCGCACCATTACACATAAGGCGCCACATAGAGAGCCTCATAGACCAATTCAGGAATGAAGTTATCAACGACCTGAAGCTAGAAGTATGCAAAATAGTTAGAGAAATGCTAAGCACCACCCAAGAAAAAACAGATGGTGGAATGGAAGAACAGAAAAAGAGGGGAGAATTGTTTGATGGAGAAAACAGAGAAAGCATAGAATACGTGAAGCAGGTTCAAAGGGACTACCAAGAAACTAAGAAGTCTATCGAAGCCTGGCATAACAGCTTGAAAGAAACTAAGGACAGACTATCTGAACTGGAGGGCAGAATTGTAATATGGGAGAATGAAATGAAAAACTTCTTAAAAATAACAAAGAAACAAACAGCAATAATACAAAGACAAGAAGATGATAAGAGGATCCATAACTTAAGGATTAAGAACATAAAAGAAGAAGTAGGGACACAAACAAATGAACTACAAAAGCTACTCACAGAAATAATCCAGGAGAATTTTCCTAATTTAGCAAAAGGTAAAGATACTCAGATGTATGAGGCATACAGGACCCCAGCTACCTACAACCCAAACAGAGCAACACCCAGGCATATAATAATAAAAATTCCAGAAATTCAATACAAGAACAGAATATTAAAAGCTGTCAGAGACAAGAAACAGACCACTTACAAGGGAGCACCCATCAGAATTACAGCAGATTTCTCTGCACAAACCATCAAATCACGAAGAGCGTGGGGGGAAATAATTCAAGCTTTGAAAGATAATAATCTCCAGCCAAGATTGAGATATCCTGCACAACTGTCCCTGGAAATTGATGGAAAAACAAGGTGCTTCCAGGATAAAGAGGAACTGGGGGAATTTGCAACCACCAATTCAACTCTACAGAGAGTATTGCAGGATATTCTAAAAAAAGAAAAATACAAAGAGTCCTGAAATAATGGAGGCCACAACAAATGGAGCAGAGAACAAAGTGAAGAAGACAAACTGACAGCTACTGACAGAATAAGAGCTCAACAGAAATGAGGCAGAGAAGATTGGATGATAGGAACAGCTATTTTGGAGAAAATGACATCTTAATAGGTAATACTGATTTAGTATCATCTTGTTTTGAAGTCTCATCTAGCTTTTGTCCTTCTGTCTCCAATGGTCCAAATAGGTTGTATCTTACTGGATTTTATTATGTACGATAGTATAAGCAAAAACCTTTTAAAGACAAGGAGATTATACAGAAACCATTGTTCATTTTCTGTTAGTCGATTCTAAATACTCTGTAATGCTGTCATTCTCTTAAATGGTTTTACATTGTTTTGATATACTTATTCCTGCAGTATACGAAGTTGTACTCAAGGATTTCAAGGAAAGAGATAATATGGTAACTACTTTTAGATCAGGATTATCTGGTGGTGAAACACTATTCTGCTTAAATGGTTATGTTTTGATCTGTGCTGTTTCGTTGTTATGCCCTCTTTTATCTCAATCTCCACTCCATTATTTACTTTTTTATTTTTATCCTTTTAATTAAAGGAAAAAAATAGCAGGATATATTATAGTAACCCACTTTGACTTTCTATTATCTCGATTTGAAGCCCTGTATTACTCTCACCATCTTGTTTTTGACTGAGGTTCCCCTATTCTGTTTTGCTGGATAGTATCAGGTTCGAAAATTTAGGCGTCAGCTGTGAAGATAATGAGATTCATTATAACGCCCATTCTCGTTGACTTTTATCTATTTTTGAAGACCTACAATGTCTCCAGTGTTTTGGTTTTGTCGGTTTTATTCTTTACTGTTTTGTTCAATTGTATTATAACTAATGGTATAGGCAATTCTATTAGAGATAGCAGGAGGCATTATGGTAACGATTGTTGATCACCTTGTATTATGTTTTCACATTATCTATTATGTCCACCCTTTTGACTTGACCGATTCTGTTCTGTTATGTCACATTTGGTTTTACTCTCTTCCAAAAAAGTAATAAGAACCATGGGAGCAATGAAACCCAAAATGTGTAATTGTTATTGTACAAAAGAGAGGAAAAGAAAGTGCTCTATACTATATAACTGCATGTATGTTTAAGTGTATAGGATGGAAAATGATATCACAGAGTTTTATTGGATCATTGAACAGAACTGTTTGCAGTATCATTGATGGAATGTCCACTTTACAAGCTTTAATTTTGTGACTTGAACAATTATTTCTAAGATGACAATATGTAATCCATTAACTAGTGATTTCCTACTGTTCATTTTTTTTTCTGCAAATCTGTATAACTTGTACCCTTTCTTTGCTTTTTTTTCTTTTCTCCTTAAATAAAATTTAAAAAAAAAAAAGAAAAAGAAGAAAAGGATGTATAACAATATTTATCACGAAGGTTACCCACAGGAAGCCAAAAGTTGAGAAACAAATGAGATTTATTTGGTTATTTGGAGCTGCAGGGTCAGCAGCACCTAATTCAGGTGGTTTGAACTGCTGACCTTGATCCTTTGTTCTCCTATTTTTTATACCCACGTGCAGATTCACAAGGCCAGAGGGTTGCCTTGGATACCACTTCTTACAACATCATCATTACTTTGGAATGTCGCAAGACCTTCTTGACCATCTAGTTAACTGACACACAAGAGGTGGACATCGGGCAGTTTGTCCACCTTGAGATAAGACCAGTTGTTTCCTTTTCTGTAGCTTATGTCCAAGTTAATATAAGCCTTTTGGGGATTTGGACAAAGTTCACTCACTGTTTAAAGTCTAACTAACTAAGCATCTAAGCTAACATTTATAGGCCATAAAATAAGTGAAGCTTTAAGATTAGGATGGGGCTTTCAAAGAGACAAAGGCAAGGAAAGAAAGTAAGTATTGGGGGTTATGAATGTCCTTATACCCTTATTGGAAGCTCAGTGACTTTGCTCTAGTATTCCTTATGAGAACCTGGTGGGACTTTTGGTGCTGTAATTGGTGAGTGTGGGAACTCTCTAAGCCTGAGTCCCTCTGGAATTCTTAACTATAATGTCTGAGGCTCCAGTATTTCATCAGTTATGGTTGGTTGTACTGCTCTGGCACTGGATGTGGCAGTGATTTCCATTCTGAACAATGCAGTCTTACTATCTGTCAGTCTCTCCAAGTGTGGGCAGTGGTTTGCTCCATGGACTCAAGTCTCTAAAAGAAGAATCCTTGATTTCTCAGTTTTTCTCTTTTTTGAGAATGGCAGAGATAACTTCCAAATTCTTCAAACACAGGACCATAACCTAGAAAACTTCTGGTTGTTTTAAGAATGAAAGGATGTGTAAAGATATTTAACAAGAAAAAATAATTGTTCTTTCATTCATGTAATTCAATATGTCTTTGAGAAAAAAGATTTCTTCAGTTTAATTAGACCTTGAATGATTGTCTATAAACCCTCATGAATTTGTTTAAAAGACATTAATTTGGATGGTAGTCAGATTCTTCATTAACTCCTAGCAAATTAAAATTATAAATCATCTGTGCATACACTTGAGGTACACCAGATAGCACCACACAAAATTTAATCTAAGAAAATGGTATCAAATACTTCAAACCAAGTATTATTTAAGTATTAAATTGCTGGTTTATGTGAAGCAAAGCACAAAGCCTTTGCCAGAACATCTAGTGATTCTCATATTAGGTCTCTGTATTTTAACTTGAAATTCCTTCCAATATTCTTCTTATTTGCATAGACTTTTTAAAAAATGACATTGTTCACATTGCCTTTATTGATGCTATTTTAAAAGCCCTCATTAATTAGATTGTCATATAAAACTGTTAATTCTTCTCAGTGTTTATATGATTAGAGAAGTTTAATGTTACCACAATTAGTATTTATTTTATAATGAAAGAATAACTTGGGAAAGAGGATGGAAAGTAATTTTTTCATTATTTCAAAGAATTAACTTTTGGTTGATAACATCAAAGAAAAGAACTCTGTAGTGTTTTTAATGTTTTAAACTGTGACAGTTTCTGACAGATTAATAATTAGTGCAGATTATTCTTTTGAGCAAATCCAACTGCAAAAATGAATCAACGCAAAATTAAAGGACTTATATTACTCAGAAATTTAAATGCTCTCTAGGAGAATTTAAGGAACAATGCAATTAAGTGTCCTAGGCATGGTAAAAAATTCAAGACAAATGATCTTCCTCTTTTTAATTTGATCAGAGCTGTTCATTTCTTTCTCAGCAAATGAATTTCCACTAAACAAAATTGATCTCTACACTAATCTGCCACTGTCAATGGTCAGGATTACTACATTTTCCAAATGATATCAGCCAGTAAATGTGTTAATTGCATTCTTTAGATTAAAACACAGATATTCATGTACTATGGAAGCAATATTTAGAGTAAACACAAAGGAAAAAGAAACTTTCTTAATGTGAAAAATATATTTAGCTCTCCAGCAATATATTTAGCTTAAATATCACCTTTAAAACAGATTCAAGAAATATAGTATCACAAGACTGAGTTTTAACGTTGTATTTCCCTATGCTTCCTGGGTTTATTTCCTCATGATGTAAAGTCAACATTTGTTAACAAATGTTACTTTCTGTGTTCAAGAGACTATGACTCACCCTTATAGTTATCAAAGTTAATCATTTCTATATAGGAAATAAATGAGCAAGATGAAATTTTTACATTATTTAAAAACATTGTTTTTACTTTTGACATTTATACATATTTGAATTGATGTTACTGATATTCCATATCAGTCTAAAACACATCCTTTGGATCTTCAAGATAACAAATCTTCAAAATCTCATGAAGAAATATATAAAAATATACAGTCCTTATATTAAAGTTAGAAAAAAGAGGACAGGCTCTTGGATCTATTAAAAAACAACAGCATCAATGTTTATTTTCAGTGAGATTTTATATTATGCTGTAATATATATTTAGCACTATCATTTATAGATCTTCATAATAATATAAAATTCATTAATTTTAATTTATCATCCACAGTGGTTATTGTGGTATATGGTGGAGAAAAATATGTAGGAACCATAACATTGTTCAAGGAGTTGAAATTTGAAAGCCATCTTACGCCGGTAATGGAGGAAAGAACAGCAGAGACAGTGTCTGTGGTACTAATACTCAAGAATAATAAGCCAGTAGGCAAACCCTGTGTAAAGGAAAGATAGGGGCAGTTTCTCAAGGAACAAAGGATGGCAGCTTCAAACAAAGGTTTAGAAAAGTACCTTTAGAAGGATTGAAATGCACTTGGAAACTCCTGTGGGAAGCCCACACAGGGATAGCTTGAAACTGCTGGGAAGACCAAGCCGGCGATGGCCTTAGAAAAATGCTCAACCTCACAGGACTGTTTTCAGCACAAACAGCAAAGCTGTGCACTCTAAACGCTGCGGAGCAACTTGGTGTCTTAATGCTTCATAACACAGGGATATGATAGCTCCGGAAAAAGAGAAAAACCAAAGGAAAAAGGGCAAGGGGAAAGATGCAGAGAAAACATATTAACAGTGCAAAAAACGTTATCTGGATTAAATATCATATGTAACATAAAATGAAATTTAATGTTTCCAGAAGTATTTTATGAGAGATGGCACATTATCCTTACCTGAATATGCAGACATACAGAATTAAGACTGCTCCAAGGACTTATTTAGAGATTGGAGGTAACAACTTTCCATTTGTCGTCTGTCCCTCTATTTTGTATTTAAACATGGACAGTGAAACATGTTGGTATTTGACCAAATCCTGAAAATGGTTAGTGATGGATTTTGACTCAAAGGAAAGTAAACTTCACTTTTCTGAAGTCATTAAAATAAAAATTCTCCAAGGTACAGTCTCACCATGTATATAAAAAGAATGCAAAGTTGAAATCTCAGTTATGAGTAGAATGCCATTGTTAACCCATTGGAAAGTTGCTCACAGAATATTAAATTTTCCTACTTATAAATCAGTGTCCTATTTTTGTATACATACCATGTCTGTTATCCATTCATTACTGATGTAACTTTGGTAGAGTTTTGAGTAGCAGATATTATTGAAATTGCTTTTTAAAGTAAATGCTTAATTGCAATTTTTATTTCTTATTTTTTTGTGCTAAAGAAATCAAAACTGAACCTCACACATGCTAGGGACAGCACTGTGCCACTTAGCTGTATTCCCAGTTCTGTTACTGGGTCTTTTTAAAATACAATTAAAATGGGCAAATTGCATGAATTGACACATCTCAAAACAAGATATTTCAATAGCTAATCAATCTATGATACAATGCTCAATGCCTACAGTTTCCATGCCAGTATAAATCAAAACCAAAATGAAGCATTGTTTCATTCCAATTTGAATGCTTAATATCAAAAAGTCCAAAATTCTGGCGAGGATATTGTTGGTAGGGATATAAATTAATGCAGTTTAGGCAAAACAGTACGTTTGTTCCTCAAAATAAAAATAAATTAATTAAACACAAATAAAAATAAATCTGCCACATGACATAATCATCCACTTTTGAATATATATCTATTCCCAAAGGAAACGATACCACAATAAAAAAGAAATATCAGGCTTCCTGTCGGGACCAGTAAGTCAAGTGAAGGCAGGGTATCTCATTCCCGCCTGGCAGAACACTCCCCCTCACCTGGAGGCCAGGCTGAGGCTTCCTGTCGGGACCAGTAAGCCGAGCGGAGGCAGGGAATCCTGTCCCAGCCTGGCAGAACTCTCTCCCTTCCCTGGGGGCCAGACCATGGCTTCCTGCCAGGAACAGTGAGTCTGGCCAAGCCACAGAACCCTGTCCCAGCCTGGTGGACCTCTCTCCCTCACTTGGAACAACACTTGAAGCTTGAAAATATAGGAAAATGACAAAACAAAAGATCAAAATGCAATCTTAAACATCCAGCCCATCCCAAGAAAGCCCAGGAGCCATGTGCATAGAAGAAAATATGTGCCACACACCTGAAATACCTGAAATAATAGTAACTGAAATAAAGAAGCAACTCTGGGAAGCCTTAAACTAGAAATAATCTCTCAGGTAAAAGAAGAAATGATAAAAGAAATGAAGGAGATGCTGAACATATCTAAAAAGGACACAGCTAAAAAAATTGGAGGAACTAAACAAAAAGATAGAATCTCTGGATGAATAATATAAGAAACAAACAGAATATATAAAGCAGATACAAAGAGATATACAGGAAATCAAAAACTCCATTGAAAGGTGTAAAAACCATCTCAATGAATGTGAAGATAGAATTTCAGACCTCAAAGACAAGATTGCAGCCAGTGAATAGGAAAGGAAAGATCTTTTAAAAATAACAAGAAATCAGGAAATAACAATTCAACACCTGCAAGATGATGCAAAGAGGAACAACATAAGGTTGGTAGGGATAAATGAAAAAGAAGGGGACAACATAAAGGATGTTGAGAGAATATTTAGAGAAGTAATAGTTGAAAATTTCCCAAAAATCAGATGAGAAACTGATATCAAGATCAATGAAGCATATAGAGCTCCAAATAGCCATAACCAAAATAAAACTGCACCCAGACATATAATAAAGCCATCCCAGAAATCGAACAAAAGAATAGAATATAAAAAGCTGTCAGAGAGAAAAGACAAATCACCTATAAAGAAAATGTATCAGAATCACAGCAGACTTCTCAGCACAAACAATAAAGTCAAGAAGAGCATGGAGTGAAGTATTTCAGATCCTAAAGGAAAATGATTTCCAACCTAGACTAATGTACCCTGAAAAACTGTCCTTCAAAATCGATGGAGAAATAAGATACTTCCTTAGTTCTTATTACTTTTTTTGGGGGGGGAGAGAATAAAGTCAAATATGGCAAAACAAAGCTGTAAGTCAAAACCAAGGATAGACATAGCACATAATAAGAACTAAGGAGTAATAAAATCCAAAATGTGTAAATTTTGTTGTAAAAAAGAGAGGGAGGGGAAAAAAAAGAGCTCTAATGGATATAACAGCAAGTGTGTTTAGGGATGTTAAATAGCTGACTATATTAATGTTTTTGGATTATTGAGCACAGCTGTTTGCAGTCTCTCTGTTTGAATGTCTACTTTGTATTCTTTGATACTGTGATTTGAGCAACTATTTCCAAGATGATAATATGTAATCTATTAACAGGTGATTTCTTACTGTTATGTTTTTTTTTTTTGTAGTTCTGTATTATGTGTAACCTTACACTGCTTTGTTTTGTTTTGTGTTTTTCTTTTTCCTCTTAAATAAAAAAAAAAGAAATAAGATACTTCCATGACAAAAAACAGCTTAAGAACTACATGATCACCAAGCCAACCCTGCAAAGAATACTGAAAGACAGCCTAGATACATTTAGGAAAAAACCACTAAACAAAGCAGACAACAGAAAGATAAAGATGCAACAGCAGAAAGATAACATGTCAACAATAAACCAATATATAACAGTTATAACCATTAATGTAAATGGTCTCAATGCACCAATTAAAAGAAACAGACTGGCAGAATGGATCAAGAAACAACACCCAACCATATGCTGTCTACAAGAAACCCATCTAACCCAAAAGGATACTCACACACTGAAAGTGAAAGGATGGAAAAAAATACTTCATGCAACAGGAACCCCAAAAGAGCGGGAGTGGCTATTCTGTTTGCAGACAATATGAACTTCAAGCCAATAATGATCAGAAGGGATAAAGAAGGTCACTACATACTGGTTAGGGGAAAACTCCAAGAGGAAGAGATAACTATCTTAAATATATATGCACCAAATTCCAGAGCACCCAGTGATATAAAACAAGTACTAACAGAAATGAAAAACCAAGTTACCACTAACAAAATTATAACAGGAGAGCTTAACACACCATTGACACCAATGGACAATCAACCAGACAGAAAATCAGCAAAGAAATAAAAGAACTGAATTGCACCTGTGAACAAATGGACTTAATAGACATATACAGAGTATTCCACCCAACAACAACACAATACACAGTAATACAGGAAAATGACAAAACAAAAGACCAAAGTGCAATCTCAAGCATCCAACCCATCCCAAGAAAGCCTAGGAGCCATGTACATAGGAGAAAATACATGGCATATACCTGAAATACCTGAAACAATAGTAACTGAAATAAAGAAGCAGCTCCAGGAAGCTTTAAAGGAATTCAAACTAGAAATAATCTATCAGGTAAAAGAAGAAATAATAAAAGAAATGAAGGAGATGCTGAACATATCTAAAGAAGACACAGCTAAAAAATTGGAGGAACTAAACAAAAGGATAGAATCTCTGGATGAACAATATAAGAAATAAACAGAATATATAAAACAGATGCAAAGAGATATACAAGAAATCAAAAACTCCATTGAAAGTTGTAAAAAACCACCTGAATGAATGTGAAGATAGAATTTCGGACCTCAAAGACAAGATTGCAGCCAGTGAACAGGAAAGGAAAGATCTTTTAAAAATAACAAGAAATCAGGAAATAACAATTGAGCACCTGCAAGATGATGCAAAGAAAAACAACATTAGGTTGATAGGGATAAATGAAAAAGAAAGGGACAACATAAAGGATGTCAAGAGGATATTTAGAGAAGTAATTGCTGAAAACTTCCCAAACATGAAATTGGAAACTGATATCAGTATCAATGAGGCATATAGAACTCCAAATAGCCATAACCAAAATAAAACTACACCCAGACATATAATAATCACTATTCCAGAAATCAAACAAAAGAATAGAATGTTAAATGATGTCAGAGAGAAAAGACAGATCACCTATAAAGGAAAACCTATCAGAATCACAGCAGACTTCTCAACACAAACAAAAAATGCAAGAAGAGCATGGAGTGAGGTATTTCAGACCCTAAAGAAAAATGATTTTCAACCTAGACTGATGTACCCTGAAAAACTGTCCTTCAAATTCGATGGAGAAATAAGATACTTCCACGACAAAGAAGAGCTGAAGAAATTCATGATCACCAAGCCAATCCTGCAAAGAATACTTAAAGACAGTCTAGATACACTTAAGCAAAAAACCACTTAACAAAGCAGACAATTAAATAGAACAGAAAGATAAAGATGCAACAGTAGAAATATAACATGTCACCAATAAACCAATATATACCAGTTATAACCATTAATGTAAATGGTCTCAATGCACTAATTAAAAGAAATAGACTGGCAGAATGGATCAAGAAACAAAATCCAACCATATGCTGTCTACAAGAAACCCATCTAACCCAAAGGATACTCACAGACTGAAAGTCAAAGGATGGAAAACAATACTTCATGCAACAGGAACCCCCAAAAAAGTGGGGGTAGCTATTTTGTTTGCAGACAATGTGAACTTCAAACCAATAGTGATCAGAAGAGATAAAGCAGGTCATTACATACTGGTTATGGGAAAACTTCAAGAGAAAGAGATAACTATCTTAAATATATATGCACCAAATTCCAAAGCACCCAGTTATATAAAACAAGTACTAACATAAATGAAAAACCAAATTAGCAGTAATACAATTATAACAGGAGATTTTAACACACCATTGACACCAATGGACAGATCAACCAGACAGAAAATGAGCAAAGAACTAACAGAACTGAATCACACCTGTGAACAAATGGAATTGATAGACATATACAGAGTATTCTGCCCAACAACAACAGAATACACATTTTTCTCAGCAGTTCATGGGTCATTCTCTAAAATAGACCATATATTAACTCACAGAACATATTTAAAGAAGTGCAAAAGAGTTGAAATTATCCCCTGCATGTTATCAGATCATAGCGCTATAGAATTAGTAATTAATGATAAAAGATACTGCAAAAATCCCACAAACACATGGAAACTGAATAACACACTCTTGAGTAATCAGCGGGTCACAGAGGAAATTAAAGAAGAAATTAAACAATATCTACAAACAAATGAAAACACAAATACAATTTACCGGAATCTGTGGGATGCAATGAAAGCTGTCCTCAGAGGGAAATTTATTGCACTGAGTTCCCACATCAAGAAAACAGAACAAATACAAATAAATAACTTGATGCTACACCTCAAACATCTAGAAAAAGAAGAGCAAGTCAAGCCCAAAGCCAAAAGAAGAGAGGAAATAATAAAAATCAGAGCAGAAATAAATGCAATAGAGACTAAGAAAACAATCCAAAGAATCAACAAATCAAAGAGTTGGTTCTTTGAAAGAATAAATAAAATTGATAAGCCCCTAACCCACCTTATTAAAAAAAAGGGAAGAAAAAGCTCAAGTTCATGCAATAAGGAATGAACAAGGTGAAATCACTATAGACCCAATAAAAATACAGAAGATCATCAACACCTATATCAAAAACCTCTACTCTCAAAGGTTTGATAACACAGAAGAAATAGACAGATTTCTAGAAGCATATGAAGTTCCAAAGCTAGGTCAAGAAGAAGTAAAACTACTGAATAACCCAATTTCTATTAATGAAATAAAAAATGTAATTAAGTCATTACCTACAAAGAAGAGCCCAGGCCCAGATGGATTCACTGCAGAATTCTACAAGAAATACAAAGAGGACCTAATGCCAACACTCCTCAAACTCTTCAATGAAATTGAAAGGGAAGCAATCCTTCCTAAGTCATTCCTGGAAGCAAATATTACTCTAGTACCAAAACCTGAGAAAGACCCAACTGAAAAAGAGAACTACAGACCAGTCTCCCTAATGAACACAGATGCAAAAATCCTCAATAAAATATTGGCAAATAGGATGCAGCGAATCATCAAGAAGATTATACACCATGACCAAGTGGGATTCATCCCAGGTATGCAGGGATGGTTCAATATACGTAAATCAATAAATGCAATCTACCATATCAGTAGAGTCAAAGGTAAGAATCACATGATCATTTCTATAGATGCAGAAAAAGCTTTTGATAAGGTATAACATTCATTTATATTAAGAACCTTGCAGAAAATTGGAATAGACCGTCTTTACCTCAACATAATAAAGGCCATCTATGACAAACCAACAGCCAGTATCATACTAAATGGCCAAAAATTGAAGGCCTTTACTTTAAAATCAGGCACAAGACAAGGATGTCCCTGTCACCGCTCCTATTTAATATAGTACTGGAAATACTAGCCAGAGCAATTAGACAAGAAAGAGAAATAAAAGGCATAAAGATAGGAAAAGAAGAAGTTAAATTATCACTATTTGCAGATGATATGATACTCTACATAGAAGACCCCCAAAACTCCATTGAAAGACTCCTAGATATAATAAATAAATTCAGCAATGTGGCTGGATACAAAAATCAATAGCATTCTTATACACTAACAACAGAATCACAGAGAGAGAAAAAAGATAAGCCACACCCTTCACACTAGCAACCAAAAAAATGAAATATTTAGGAATTACTCTCACGAAAGAAGTGAAAGACCTATACAGGGAAAATTATAATACACTGAAAAATGAAATTGAGGATGATCTCAGAAAATGGAAAGACATCCCTTGCTCATGGATAGGAAGAATAAATATTGTGAAAATGGCCATTCTCCCAAAACTGTTATACAGATTCAATGCAATCCCAATAAAAATACCATCAACATACCTCATAGATCTCAAGAAATCAATCCTAAAATTCATCTGGAACCAGAAGAGACTTAGAATAGCAAAGACAGTTCTAAACAGCAAAGGCAAGGCAGGAGGCATCACAATCCCTGACTTGAAGTTATACTACAAAGCAACTGTAGTAAAATCAACATGGTACTGGAATCAAAACAGAGCCGAAGATCAGTGGAATAGATTAGAAGATACAACCACAACTACAAACACACTCAACCACCTTATCTTTGATAAAGGGGCCAAACAGGTTCACTGGAAGAATGACAGTCTCTTTAATAAAAGGCGTTGGGAAAACTGGCTCTCTATACGCCGAAAACTAAAATTAGACCCATGTCTGTCACCTTATATTAAAATAAAATCTAAATGAATCAAAGATCTAAATATTAAAACAGAAACACTAAATCTATTGGAAGACAAATTGGGTAAAAACCTTGAAGACATACGGGTAGGTAAAGAATTCATGAACAAGACTCAAACCCCATGGGAAATACTTCCCAGAGTCAATAACTGGGGTCACATCTTATTATAAAGTTTCTGCACATCGAAAGAAATCTCTAACATAGTGAAAAGAAAACCCACAAACTGGGAAAAAAATCCTAGTGAACTACCCCTCAGACAAAGGACTTGTGTCTAAAACATACTAAGAATTTTAAAGTCAGACCCCCAAAATTCAAAGACCCCATCCAAAAATGGGCATCTGAGATGAATAAATCATTGTCAGATGAAGAAATACAAACAGCAAATAAATATATGAAAAAATGTTCACCATCACTAGTCATTAGAGAAATGCAAATTAAAACCACACTGAGATTTCATCTCACTCCTGAAACAATGGCCAAGATCAACAACAACAAATGCTGGAGAGGCTGTGGGGAAAAAGGAACTCTCCTGCACTGCTGGTGGGAGTGTAGACTAGTGCAACCATTGTGGAGGTCAGTCTGGAGATTTCTCGGAAAGGTGGGACTGGAAGCACCATTTGACCCAGGTATTCCACTTCTAGGCATATTCCCAGAAGAACTGAAAGCATCATACCACGGTGATATATGTGCATCCATGTTTTAGCAGCACAATTTGTAATAGCCAGATCTTGGAAACAACCTAAGTGTCCATCAACTGAGGAATGGATAAAAAAGTTGTGGTATTTTTATGCAATGGAGTACTACTCAGCTATAAAGAATGATCACATTGAGACACTTATAAATAAATGGATGCAGCTTGAGTCCATACTCATAAGTGAAATAAATCAAACTCACATGTATAAATACCAAATGGTTTCCCTAGTGTAAGAAACACTGAGAATACATGAAAGTACGTGGTAATC
The DNA here is from genome assembly GCF_034190915.1 of Cavia porcellus. NCBI lineage: Eukaryota > Metazoa > Chordata > Mammalia > Rodentia > Caviidae > Cavia > Cavia porcellus. Next base: position 92,148,599 of record NW_026947488.1, on the reverse strand, counting down.
ATAATTCCCAGTCACACTAGTTTGAAGCCATGTAATGTTTTCACTCATTAATTGGGATGGTTTTAATCTGGGTTGTTTTATTTTATTGTCTGTGATTTTACAAATAACTATTTTGAAGAAAATAAGAGCTTAATAGCTAGTGCTGATTTAATATCATCCTGTTTTGAAGCCCCATCAAGTCATTGTTCATTTGTTTCCATTGGTTCTAACATGTTGTATCTTATTATATTTTAATGGATGTAATAGTATAAGTAAATTTTTTATAGGCAAAGAGATAATATAGAAACTGATGTTTGGTTTCTGTTAGCTGGTTCTAAAAACCCTGCAGTAATTTCATTCTCTTAAATGGTTTCACACTGTCTTGATAAGTTTGATGCTATAGTATATGAAGTTAGACTCAAATATTTCAAGGAATGAGTCACTATGGTAACTACTATTAATGTCAGGCTATCTGGTGGTGAAACACAATGATGCTTAAATTTTTTGTTTCTGACTGGTGTTGTTCTATTGGTATGTTCTTTTTTAATCTCAATCTCCTCCCCCTTTTTCTTTTCTTTTTATTTAATTAATTTCTTAGTATTTTTTAACTAAGGGAAAACTAAATTAAAAATAGTGTGATAGATTATAGTAACTTTTTTGTTTCCTTATTTACCTGATTTGAACCCCTGTATTGTTCTCCACATCTTGTCCTGACTGATTTTATTATATTCTGTTTTGCTAGTATCAAGTTTGAGGGTATAGGCAACCATTTGGAAGGCAACCAGATATTCTATGATGCCCATTATTGTTTGACTATTATCTTTTTTGGAAGTCCTGTAAGCTCTCCAATATGGGTTTTATTGGTCTTCTGTACTGTTTTGTTCAATTCTTTTATACCAGCTGATATAGGCAATTCTTTTTAGGATAACAAGAGGCATAATGGTAATCATTGTTGATCACCTATTAATCTTTTTTTTTTGCATTATATACTATGTCCATCCTCCTGATCTAACTGACTCTGTTTTGCTTTGTCACATTGTGTTTCTTTTTGGTCTGTCTTGTTTTGTTTTTTGTTTTTTTTTAAATATTTTTTCTTCTCCTCTTCAAAGAAAATGTTATAAGAACTGTGGGAGTAATGGAAACCAAAATGTGTGATTGTTAGTGTAAAAAAGAGAGGAAGGAAAGCGATCTAAAGGATATAACTGCAAGTATATTTAAATGTGTAGGATAGAGAACCATATAGCTGAGTTTTTTTGGATTATTGAACAGAACTGACTGCAATCTCACTGTATTAATGTCCACTTTGTATGCTTTAATTTTGTAATCTGGACAACTGTTTCTAAGATGACAATGTGTGATCTATTAACTGGTGAATTCTTACTGTATATTTTTTCTCTTGAAATTCTGTATTACTTCTAGCCTTTTACTGTTTTGCTTCATTTAGTTTTGTTTTTCTCTTTAAATAAATTTTAAAAAAAGATTGATTGGAGTCAATAAAAAGACAGGACATAACAAAAAGGCCATAAAAATATTTGTCAAAGAAGTCATGTCAGAAAATTTCCCAAGCATGGATAAAGAATGTTACATACAGATAAGAGAGCCATATAGAACTCCAGTTATCCATGATAAAAAATCTACAGCAGGGCATATAGTCATCAAGATTTCCTAAACTTAATGCAAAAACATAATTCTAAAAACTGTTAGAGAAATGAAACACATCACCTACAAAGGAAGGTCCATCAAAATCACAGCAGCCTTCTCAACAAAATCCTTCAAGTCGAAGAGAGCTTGAAGTAAAGTATTTCAAACACTAAAAGAAAACAACATTCATCTCAGAATAATGTACCCCACAAAATTGTCTTTCAAAATTGATGGAGAAATAAGATCCTGACAAAGAATATTTGACAAGGAATGTTTGAAGAAATTGATGACCCTGAAATCAGTATCCCAAAATATTCATTCCCCAATGACATTCTAGAAAGACATAATAAGACTAAAACTCCATGAACACCAACAGAATGATTCCATCATCAAGGTAAGCAATTAAACAGAGGGGTGAAGGGAGGAACCAACAATAGGAAAATAACACAAGAATTTTTCATATGTATCAGCTTTAATCATCAATGTAAATGATTTTGATTCACCAATCAGAAGAAACACAATGGCAGAATGCATTAAAAAGCAAGACTGAAAAGTATGCTGTGTAAAATAAATGGACATAATTCAAAAAGAACCTAATATCCTGAGAGTTAAAGAATGTAAAACAACATTCCATGCAACAAGAACTTGAATAAAAGCAGCAGTATAAAGAACTACATGCTTGTAAAGGGAACAATTCAAGATGAAGAGATAACAATGATAAATATATGTATTGATTAACAGCACAAATTCTATATAAATTTTTTGTTTTATGGAAAAGGTAACAAAATTCACAACTAAATAATAAAAGAATGACAATAGTTAATACAGTGCATATTGTTATCTTTAAAATAGTTGCTCAGAGTACAAGATATGGCATAAAAATTCACCAATTGGTATTAGCACAAACCTTCCTTTTCAATGAACTAAAAGACACATATAGTTTGTTCGCTTTTCTCTTCTGTTCATTCCCTTTTATCTAATTTTAATTCATTTTTCATTTTGAACAGTTTCTTCCCATATTTCAAAAGCTATTGTATATGTCAGACATTATTTATTCTTAAAGTTTCTCACACCAGGAACACAATATGTTTATATATGTGAGCTTGGTTTTATTTTTTTTTCATATTGGACATTGAACTCAGGGCCTTATCCATGCTAAGAAAGCACTCTACCATTGAACTACCTTCCAAGCCTGTGAGACTGATTTATTTTACATATGAACATAGTCTCAAATTGCATCAGTTTCCTCATAAAAGTCTCAAGTATATAATTTATTATGGCTGAGTACTACTCCAATTCATGAAAATACATCTTTTTATCCATTCCTCTGTTGATGGGCATTTTGGTTCTTTACAAGTTGTGGTTATACAAATTGTGTTTCTATAAACACATCACTGTGGTGTGAAATTTTAATTTTTCCAGAAAGATACTCAGAAAGGGAAGAACTGGATCAAATGCATCCTCTATTCCTAGTTTCTAAGAAATCTCCACATCGATTTCTACAGTGGTTGTACCAGTTCTGCACTTCCATGAGTAGTGGAGAAGGATTCCATCCCCCTCAAATTTTCCAGCATCTGTTATTTATTTATTGATTTTTTTGATGATAGCCATTCTTTCTAGGATGAGATGGAATCTCAGTGATGTTTTAATTTGCATCACTCCAATAACCAATGATGTTGAATACTTTTTCATATATTTATTTGCCATTTGTATTTCTTCATCTCAGAAAGGAGTATTTGTCTGAGATGCCCAACGTAGATTGGGTCTATGAATTTCTGTAGCACGGGGTCTGGTTTCTTTCAATTCTTTGTATGTTCTAAATAGGTGTCATTTGTCTGACACACAACTGGCTAAGAATTTTCCCACTCCCTAAGTTGCCTTTTCCCTTAGTTTGCTGTGCAAATGGTTTTTAATAATGTGAAAACTCAGTTGTTGATTCTTTGAAGTATTTCCCATGAATCTGGGTTTAATTTATGAAGGCTCTGCCTACACCGTTTTCTAGATTTTTACCTATTTTCCTTTCCAGTAGCTTTAGAGTTTCTGCTTTAATACTTAGATTTTTGGTTCACGTTGACTTTAGTTTAGTGCTTGGTGCTAAAAATGGGTCTAGCTTGAGTCACTGGTACTTGGAAAGCCAGTTTTTCCAGAATCATTGGTAAAAGAGGCTATTTTTCTTTCTGTGAATATGTTGGGCACCTCTGTCAAAGACAAGGTGTCTGAGAGTCTTTGTAGTTTGTGTCTGCATCTTTAATCTGCTCCACTGATCCTCAGTCTGGACTTTTCTTTGCCAGTACCATGCTGATTTTATCATAGTATATCAGTAGTTTAATTTTAGTCAGGGATAGCAGTGTTGCTTGCCTGTCCTTTGTTGCCTAGAATCACTGTTGTTATTCTAGGTCTCTTGTATTTCCAAATGAATTTCAGGAATGTTTTCTTGAGTCATGTGAGGTATGCTAGTGGTCTTCTTAATCAAGATTACATTAAATCTGTATAATAATTTTAGTAGTATGATCATTTTCACTATTATCCATGACCAAGGGGTGTCTTTCCACTTTCTGATTTCTTCTTTGACCTCCTTCTCCAAGTACAGTAATTTTCAGTATATAGATCACTTACATTCTTTCATTAGATTGAGTCCTAAATATTCTTTTTTTATTTATATGCTATTGTGAAAGGTGTGATTTCTCATATTTCTCTCACAGTGAGCATTTTATTTGTGTACAGAAATGCTATTGACTTTTTGAGTAGTGATTTTATTTCCAGCTCTGCTACTGTAATTGGTTATTAAATTCAGAAGTCTTTTGGTGGAGTCTTCTACTTCGAGTATCATGTAATCTGCAAATAATGATAATTATTCCTTTTGTACCCTTATTTCTTCTAAGTTTTCTCTTCTCTAATTGCCCTCACTAATGTTGAATAGCTATTGGTTGTGGACCTCTTGATTTTACAATGAATACTTTCAATTTTATCCATTTGGTAGGATTTTGGCTATTGTCACCTAAAGAGTGAAGAGATGACTCGAATGGTGGAAAATAATTTTTTATAGCTGTTCTTTAGAGAAAGGATTACTATCTACAATATATAAAGAACTGAAAAATTTAGATCTCTTAAATTTAAACATCCAGTCTAAAAATGGGTATCTGAAAGATACAGCCACTGCTCATAAGTAGAAATGACAAATAAATATATGAAAAAAGTTCAATATCACTTGTCATTTGAGATATTCAAGTTAAAACAGTGATGAGATTTCATACTCAAGAATGGCTATTATCAAGAAATTCACCAATAATAATGCTGGCAGTCTGTGGGGGGAGTGGTAAGAATACAGACTGGTGCAACTACTGTGAAAATTGTAAAAACAAGACCAAAAACCCCCACTAAACTAAAATAAGAGGTTCCATTTGACCCAGAAATTCCTGTCTTGGTATCACCTGAAAGAGTTAAAAGCATCATACCAAAGTGATATTTGCACACCCATCTTTAAAGTGGCAGTTTGTAATTGCTTAATCTTGGAAACAATCCAAATGCCCATCAAGTGAGGAATAGATAAAAAAGATGTGTGTTTTTAAAAATGTAATGTAGTACTACTCTGCCATAAACAAGGAAAATCTTGAGACATTTCTAGGTAAATGGATGCACCTTGGAACCATACTCTTAAGTGAAATAAATTAGACACATGTAAGTATCATACTGCTTCTCTTATGTCAGAAACTGAAAGTATAAATAAGGACCAAATTTATAATAGATTTTGGAAATGGCAGGAAAATGTTCAAATGAGAAGGGAAATAAAAGGGAAGTGAAAAAAGAAAGAAGAGACAAGAACAAAAAGAATAGATGCAAAAAATGGAAACAAAGCTTTTGTAAAAGGTGAGGAAGAGGGGTTGAAGATAAGAGTTTCAAATGGGATAAAAAGAAGCAGCAAGATATATTATGTCCAGATACAAATTCCCTGTGATGAATATGATCATTATGTATATTTGAAATATACTCATAAAAATAATTTTAAAATGACAAAATATATAAAATCAAGAGAAAAGACAAGCTGCAAGAATACCAATTTACTGAAACTTCAGCATGGAGAGAAAAGTATTCTCTTTGTCCGAGATACTGAGAACATTTGATTAAAGGTGTCAATAAGCAAGACAGATTTCCTCAGCTATGGATGCGAGCTGATATGAATTCCCGACACTGTTTAAAACTTAATTCAGATGGTGAAATAGGAACTCAACTGCAGACACTAGAATGACTCTAAGAAATAATCATAAAATAGAGTCTCAACTTGATGATTTGTCCACGGTTTTAATTCTCCGCTCACATGTGTTCATTAAAAAATATCCCAGCCTCCCTCCTTCCTCATAGACCAGGCTTCTGAATGCTATCTCTCTACTGGGGACTTTTTCCATCTTCCCTTTACAGGTCACAGTCTGCTTTTCGGTTTCTGCATCAGCATCTCTACAGGCATCTGTGCTCCCCTTTCTGTTACTAGCTCCTATGTTCTACTCATTTTCATTTTCATGACCTCGCACATTCCTTGAGAACTAATTTCACCCTTGTGTCTATGTATTCCACTTGAGTTTACTTTATATGTCAATATTGAATCATTACCTTCCTTCTGGAATGTTTCTTCCTGAAACATTCCTCTTAGGGAGATGAGGGGGACTAAACCAAACACAACTACGAAAAATCATAGCATATTCATTAATCACTTCATTTTTGTATTGTTTTTTGAGGGAAATAAAGTTAGTGATGTTGAATAAACCAATCGTATGTAGAAGTACAGATTGAGTAAGGCTATAATGGCTATTGTAGTAGGGAGGATAATATTGTTATTTTTTACTATCTCTTGAATGATTAATCATTTAGGGGCAAACCCGGTTAGTGGTGGGAGACCTCCTAGTGATAAGAGAGTAATTATTATTATTGTGGCTAAAAGTGGAGAAATATTTCAAGTGTGGCTTAGGGAAGATGTTGTTGTGTTATTATATATAATGAATATGGAGAATATGGAGGCTGTGAGGAAAATGTAAATGATATAATTTATTATTATAATTGATGGGTTGTAGATTAAAATGGCTGCTATTCATCCCATGTGGGCGATTGATGAATGTAAGTTTATAGTCATTCATGTCAAATGACAGAAATTAATTGATTTCATCTTTCCTATTACTTCTGTAGCACCAATTGGATCTTAAATATTATGTCTTAAAATGCCTTCTGTCATTCCTGTCAGCTAATTTTGCTACCTCCCAGCATATTTCTCTACATATTCACCACCAGGATAGATTAATGAGGAAATAACTTTCACCATCTGTTTTTTTCCCCTTATCTCTCTCAATACATTTTTATACTGTCACTCTCAGATACCTTAGAATGGTAGCGTGGTCTTGTTATAGATTGTATAACATCATACATACTCTGTTTTTCCAAATCTAAACAAGTAAACACTGCATAGAGGTTTGTGTAATCAATTATTCAACTACAAATATTTTCATTTTTGTAAAAATTATTGTTCAATAGAAATGGTGCACAGAATCAGTGGAAAAATTAGTGGAAGCTTAAATCTGACTTGCTTTCTCAAATAAATTAGCCATATCAATTGCTTTGCTGCTGTTGTTGTTGTTGTTGTTGTTGCTAACTGTAGTTACTGTATTTCAGCCAATGGTCTGACCACACCAGATTTTGTAGCTCTCCAAGAGCATCACAAATCCATTTTTCTCTGGGCTTGAGTTCCCGTTAGGAAACCGTGTTTTCCTCCATGATATTAAGTACTGATTTATTCCTGGTCACATCCTAATGTTATCCTCTCCCAGTAGGAAGAAGTGGTTGTTGCCATGTTTGTGCCATTCTCCTCGACAGCTTGTAAGGTGAGAACAAGATTAATCATCTTTCTAGTCAGTACAATCTAGTGAAGTTCCAACAATATTGACATTAAATAATTATTTATCCATCAAATAAATTATTGAAGTTTAGTTCAGTAGTTAATGGGCATTTCTTATGTACCATATAAGGATTAAAGATAAATTTATCTTTATGAGGAAAATTGTAGTCCTTATTTAATAAAATTATTGATTAGGTGAATGAGTATAAATTTTGTTAATGATACTAGTTTTGCCTAGAAATAAATTAAAGAATACCATAGTTCAGATGTCAAGGAACTCACAAAGTTAAACAGAAACTGAGTTTGTATAAATATAAATTGTGGCAACTAGACCAAGTTAAGCATGATTTTCAAAAGTTTGGAAGTGAACAAAATAAAGAGGAATAAGATTTCAACAGAAAATAAATTTGAAAATAAATCTTAGAAACCGAATTTAGACTGATGTGATTAATACTAATTGTCAACTTGACTACATTAAGCAACAGATGGAGATGTGATTGGGTCATAGGGATGCTGCATTCATTAACAGGTGGGTCCACTGAAGATCATAACTGAATGTGTTATTAGGAAGCAGGGCCCCATTTGACAAGTTGGGTAACTAGCAAGGAGTCCCTTGGAGTGTTTGCCTCTGCTGGACAGTCTTCTCCTTTCCTCTCCTTCCTCAAGTGAGCAGCTCTGCCGTGCTACCCCCTCCTCCACGATGTTCCTGTTTTGGAGACAGCCAGTCATGGCCTGAGCCTTCTGAAACCGTGAGACAAACATATCACTTTTTTCTTTAAATTGTGTGTGTAAAGTATTTTGTTCCAGCAGTGACACAAAAAGTGATCCAGCCTAGAAAAATAAAAAAAGATTTTACATTGGAAAAGAAGCTCTCCAGTGGGTGATCACTATACAATTTTGTCTATTTCTATTCCTGAGAGAGAGAAAAAACATATACGACTGCAATGTCAGGTCATTTTGCAGCTCATATGTGATTGCATTTTAGTTTTTATCTTCCTTTAAGTCATAGTAAAATGGTTTTTTAAATATAGTTTAATAAAATAACTGCTTCAATATAGATATTTGACGATGGAAAATAGGTGGCATACATGACTGATGTAAAAAATGCTAGCCAAAAATATTATTTAAGGTTTTTATATAATAATAATAATGCTTTAAAGAGCTAAAATGTACCAAATTGTCATTTATTAGTAAAAAAAACCACTTAGCTCTTTATACCAAGGAAAATAATACATGTGTATTCATAGAATTTTATTGTAAGAAAATATTTTTCCTGTTCTATTCCCAAATAAACTATGTCTCATTTATATTTGTAGGTTTATTTCTGCAGGTCTAGAAGATGCTCCCAGAGGTATAAAATATTTTGCAATTTCATTTGTTAATAAATATTTTTAGAAATATAAAAAAGCAAGACAATAAAAATATAGTTATTTAACAACTTAATATAATTATAATCTTCATTGAATACCTTGGAGCTTTATAACCAGACTTTACTGCAAGAGTTTTTAAAGTGAAAAATTACCAGTTAGTATAAAAATGTATTGAATATCTTAGGGAATTGTTAAGTCAGTTTTTTATTTGTACCCACCTAATTATAAGCAATGAAGTATCTAACAACCCTTAAATTTCAAGTAGTCTTGAAAAATACAACTTAACTTGGAAGGAGATGAAAATATTTCACTAAAATAATATTGTAATTTGGGCTCCAGCTGTCACTCTGTTCTTCAAAGTCAGGTAGAATGAAAATACACTGAGAATCCATGAACTAAAAGTAAGTGCATCTTCTCCAAATTTTATAATGCTAAATTTGTTACAAGAAATATTTTCTAGTCATATTTGTTTCTAAACTATCTCTGTCACTTCCTGATTCTCCCGTCATGATGCCTTTAATATTTCTTTTCCTTTTCTTCCTTGCTTTGCCTCCCTCCTCAAACCCCCGTCGTTTTTGAGATGGAGGATCACAGTGTCCCCCAGATTAGTAGACTAAACTTCAACTCTCTGCTCTCCATGCAGGTACAATTAAAGCTGTATGTAACTGTACCTGGCTCTTTAACATGCAATTTAGTTAAAAGCTGAATTGGTTCATTTATGATTCTATGAAAGATAGTCATATTTAAAATAGGTGAGTGGTAGGATAAACTAGCAGTGATTTTTTTATGGGAAAGTTCTCATATTTTGTGGTGTACTCTATAACTATCTTAAAAGTTTAAAAAGCTTTCTGATTGTCAGATGTTAGGAGACAAGGCCTGGGCAGAGGCTGTGTAACTCACTAGCCCCCATTCACTCCCTTGCCCCTCGCTCCTCCTGTATCCGAGAACACCCTGTGGTGAGTTCCCTTGGCATTTTGCACCGCATCTGAGGTTACCTAAATACCCACTATGACAGGAGTTCAGCGTGTGACAGGAGTTACACTGGCAGGAGCTTCAGGTCTGTGACTGCTACAGGGTTCCTTTCCTTCTTTGGGCTACCCCAGGCTCTGTTGTTGTTTTCCAGAAGAGCAACTAGAAAACCCTACCTTACTGAGTAAAGATTAAAATAAAATCTAAATGGATTAAAGTTCTAAATATTAAAACAGAAACACTAAATCTACTGGAAGACAAATTGGGTAAAAACCTTGAAGACATAGGGGTAGGTAGAGAATTCATGAACAAGACTCAAACCGCACGGGAAATACTTCCCAGAGTCAAGTCTTCTGTAATAGTCACTTATATATGTGACTGACTCACAGAAAACTCTGTTTCTCATCTCTGAATTTCTCCACGTCTCCTGAACTCAATGTCCATTATGTACTACATTACATCCCTAAATTTCATTTAAATTTTTGTTAAAAAAGATCTACATTTACAAGTAAGTTCTTTAAGGAAGTAATGTGAGACTAAACTATAAGGGTAAAATTTGGAGATCACAGCATTCACGTTGTTATAAGAACAAAAAGAACTCTGGCTCCTGTTTGCTAAGGAGGTTGGCCATACGCAATATAACAAATAGAGGGGGTTTCCTTCTACCATCTCTTTGAAGGCAAATATTGTTATCACTATTTTGCCTTGTTCTGATTAATTGTATTGCTCTATTCAATATTCTGTTTTGATAAGTTCTATAATGTTCTGTATTTGGTTTGATTTTGCTATACCTGATGGAATGGACAACTATTTTGAAGATAGCGAGATATACTATGGTACTATTACTGTTATCCCAGTAACCTGCTGTGACATTCTGTTCCAATTTCACTGCACTGTCTCAGTTGGCTTTGCTCTGTCTTGTTCTGTTGTATTTTGCTACCTTCAAAATAATAAAAATTAAAATTGGACTAAGAAATACAAAAAAGAACAAAAAGAGACATCCATGGACTTGCTAGCGGAAAAACCATGAGAGGACACAGCCAAGACATAGCCCTCCACACATCCATATCCAGAAGGAAGGCTGCTCCAGAAACAGGCTGCATTGGCATTTTGACTTAGTTTTCCTGTCTCCAAAAATGTCAGAAAAATACATTCCAGTGGTTTGAGACACCAGCCTGTGGTGCTCTTTTATGGCAACCTGAGCCGACAGTCTGATGAGAGATGTCTGAATAAAACTGCTAATGAAATCATCTTGCTTTTCTTACATCAGTCTCAGATGTGTTTTATGGCAATGTAGGGAGAGTTACTGGTTATTTCTACTGTGCTTGAACAACTGTAGAAACAACAACAAAAATTAGTATAAGCTGTTGCTGAAAACTTTTAGGTTTTGACTGAGACAGCAAGTGCTCACCAATTTTCCTCTTCTTTTCGCAAGCTATCTCCTGGACTCTTTCGCAAGCACATTTTTCTTTATTGCATCTGTGTTTCCCAGGCTTTATCTGTTCTCACAGGAGAGACAAATTTGATGTAAATTTGTTATATGGTACCAAAAGCATAGGCCAGAAAAGCAAAAATAGACAAATGGTATTGCATCAAACTAAATAGCTTCTGCACAGAAAAAGACACAATCAACAGAATGATAAGATATTCTAGGATAAAGGGTAAAATATTTTCAAGCACACATAGACAGGAAGTTGAAATCCAAAATATGTGAGAAATTCAAATAAATCTACAGCAAGAAAGGAATCCACTCTAAATGCATAAAAATTGAAATAGGTATTTCTCAAAAGAAGACACAAATGTTGCCAACATGTATGTGAAAAAACCAATTACCAGCACCAGTTACCTAGAAAAGGTAAATAAAATTCTCAGTGAAATATTCCCTCCTTCCGGCTAGGATGCTTGTTATCAAAAAGAAAAAAAAGCAAGTGTGGAAGGAAAGGAATCCTTATATCCTGCTGGCGGCAATTTAAATTATGTGAGTTGTGTAACCATTATAGGAACAGTATGGAATTTCATAGAAATTACTTAAAATAGAACTATTATGTGATCTAGGAATCCCATTTCTAATCCGCATCCACAGGAAGTGATATTAGTGTGTTGGGAGGATAGGTACAACCCTCTCCTTAGTACAGCATCAGCCTGAATAAGGACATTTGTGTTTGGCCTATGTTGTCTTATTCAACTAGTCATGCTTCTGATGTTTTAAAATTTGTGTATTAAATACATAAACAGGTGCAAGTTAGCTACAATAATACCTTTCTATCATTGAAAAAGATGTGAGTGAAAACTCAGAACTTTTTGTTGATTTTGTATTTTTTCACTTATGTGACAACTTGTACATTAGATTTGTCACACAATTTCATTTTTATATTATTTAAAACTGTCTGGTCAGTGCATCTTCCAACATTGACACAGGGGCTATGTCTCTGAATTAAAAGTACACTGTAACTTTGGAGCCTAGAAAAGTATATGTTACCTACTACATGTTCTAAATTGGCCGAAAGAATGAATTGACTACAATGATGATTTATATAATGTGCCAATGAATTGAAAAGCTTCTCAGATGTAAAAATTTGGTGCAAATTTGGTAGACATAATGAGTACTCTCTGCTACAATTGTAGTAAGAGGGCTGTGAGACCCTTTTTAAGTTTCCAAGTTAAACTTAGTCTCAAAAATTTGAACACATGATACTTCACTCTACTGCTTAACTATTAATGATATTTATATTTGTTTGAAAAAGCTGTTTGATCTTTAAGGAGCAAGAATGCTTTTTCATCTTCTTCTAAAAAGAAAAAGCAAAAGGAATGCTATGCTCAGGATCAGATAATAAACATTGACTTCAGAACTTTAGAATATACATCTTTAAAGAATGACAAAAGTACCAATGACATGATGACACTTCAAATACTAGATTCAAGAATCTCTAAAAATTGATGACTACATTTTGTGTTATGAGAAATTGCCAATATTCCATATGTAAAAAAATACCACTTATATCTGTCAATTAGGGAAAAGAAATCGTGGTCACATTTGATATTTGAATGGGTAGAAACAAAGGCACCAACTTAGAATTCTTTTAGGAGTATAAATCTCAAATTTCCTAAGCAAAGTTGGAAATTATAGCATAAAAATCCTTCAAACATATAATCATCTCATAATTCTAATTATGTTTTAATTTTGTTAACAATTATATTGATACAAAATTACAGTAAAGTGTCTAATAAAATGTTGCATATAATCACAAGAAAGTTTTTGAACTTTGAAGGAAGATCATTATGTTCTTTTTTTTTAAAGAACAGAAATTTGTAAAAGTCAAGGAATAATGTAAACGATTTCAGATATTAGGCCATGTAATAATTCTGATACAAGGATGTACTGAACACTGTGGTGAACATTTAAATTTAAAAATTTGTTAAAGAAAAAGACATTGTCACTAGTCACCATCAAAATATTCTCCACAAAAGCACTTATCCACTCGTCACATTCTGAAGCAGTTCTGGATGTCTTCTTTTTGAATGTCTTTATAAGATATGGTATAGGTCATGAGTCCAATTCCCAGTACCTAAAAACAAACAAACAAACAAACAAACAAAAATACAATAATACTGCCATCCAACAGAGAGGAGCTCATGAAAGCACTACGGTGTGTAATCATCCACCTCACTCACTGCATCTGCACTGTGCAACTTCTGGCTTGCCCTCAGTCATAATGGCCATAACATTAAATGTTTTGAACTGATTCAGGACATCAAGAAGCCATCACAGTGAAACAAAAGATAGTCAAGAAAGAAAACTTTCAGAACTGCTTCACAGAGTGACAAAAATGATGAAATAAGTGTGTTTTAAAAGAGGAGGAGCATTCTGGAGGGAGTTAATATCAATATGTCTTTTACTGTAATTTTAAAAATGTAAACCCATACATCCTCTTTATAGACTTCTCTGATGCTGGAAATAACAACATCGACTAAACATTTTTACCACTGCTGAGTTAAGAAAGCACATGATGGAACATTCATATCTTTCTTTCTTGAACAAAGAACACTGCATAGTGTACAGGAAATTTGGAAACTGCCTTTGTGTGGACACAAGGATTTCAGATAAGATGGTAGAATAAGAAAATCATGTTGAGGAGCTCTTCAAAAACTGATATGGTTATTACTGTACCCTACAGATAACAGGATCAAATATTGACAACTCATAATTGTTTCAAATAAAAAATGACTCATTTGTTCAAATATGTCCAATCTCTTTAATATTTTATTGAATGTACTATATTTTTATCAGTAACTTATACTTAGCATATAGGTAATTTCTAGAAACATTATTCTCCACTTACCTAAATGTCTGTCCTCATGCCTATACTACATTATTAGGATCAACTACATCTCATAATGTATTTTGAAACCAAATAACATGAGTTTTCTGCTGTGGTACTTTTTCCAAATTCTTTTAACTCAACTAGGTCTTTAACTTTATTCTATAACTTAGATAACCAATTTTTCATTTTCTCTTTTGAGAAAGAGATCCATAGGTTAAGTTTCTTCTTTTACTGATATAATCACCTATAATATCATATTATATATCAAGTGTATATTTATCTGTCTGCTTTCTGTGTGTTGCTATATGTAATTATTTCATATAATTTTAATGAAATATTCCTGTTTTAGGAATTTATTTCTTTATCTGTTGACTGCATGTTGCTATATATAATTATTTTATATAAATCTTAATGAAATATTACTGTTTTGGGAACAGCAAATGCAGATTACAGCAAATGACCTTGTTGTACTGACCTAAGCCTACTACAGTTGGAAAACAACCCTTAATATATGTTCAGTGATATGTCCAATACTGTGTGGAAACATTTGGCTTACATGACTGGAAAATGTATAATTTAATTAGTTACATATTTATACTTAGTTTTTCTCTTTTCAATTCAAGATCAGTTAATCAAAATATGGCATTTGTATAAAGACTTACACATGGAAAAATGGAGTAGATAACTAGATCTGTACTCATTTCTACTTGGAAATTCTTCCTCTGAAATACTGCTTTTCAAGCTTGCAGTGAATGGCAGAAACCTTATGTTGGTCTAAACAGAAAAGAAAATTTTAAATTTTATTCTTTTCCACATATGTGTGTGTGTTACTAGTGATTGAACCCAGTGCCTTCACAATGAGGTACATCTGTTGCTATCTATCTATCTATCTATCTATCTATCTATCTATCTATCTATCTATCTATCATCTATCTATCTAGTCTATTTATTCACAGAATGAGTCTCACTAAGTCACCAGGTTACAATTCTCCTCTCTGTCTTCCCACCACACTGAAATTACAGGTGTGAGCCATCACACCTGGCTACCAAAATGTCATTCTTGATTGCTTTGTTGTTTTAAACTTCCCATTTGTCTAAGGGGTAATTCTATTAGCTTCACCTTCAAAATATACCCTAGGTATGAACTTTTCTCCACCTCTATTGACACACTGTTATATGTAGCTCTACTATTATCAATGATTTAGCTGTTCACTCTCCCAATTCACTTTTATCATTTCTATGATTCTAATAGTTATTATCTTATAAGATATTTCATTAAAATTAAATCCAAATATTGTCTGTAGCCTATATTTACTAGATTTGACTTGTATCTGTGTGCCTGGATTTATTGCCCATGACCCTCCCTAAATATTTCAGCCACAATATTCAGCTACTTTGTTGAAATGCCTCTTCTCAGCCGTGGATATTGGCCTTTGTTCTTTGTGTGTGTGTGTGTGTGTGTGTGTGTGTGTGTGTGTAAACTCTTTACATAGATAACTACAAGGATGTTTTGAGTTTGTATCTCTTCTAATTTCAGTATTACTTAGCTGCCTGATCTCTACAATAGTTTCTTCTGTCAAAATCCTGATTAGAAACCTAGTCCAGTGTCCATGTGTCTGTAACCACAGATACTTGGAAGTTAAGGCAGAAGGATCATGAGACAAAACAGCCTGGGCAGCACAGCATGACCTTGTCTCAACCTAAAGAAGCCTGATTCAATTTCTTTATTGTGTCACATGAGTCTTGAAAACAAACATATACACTCTTTAGACTACATATGGGGGCAAAACACCTGACACTGAAACTGAAAAGTGTATTTGGCTTACCTTTCAGAAGGTCCGGTCCGTCGTCAGCTGGCTCTAAAACAGAAATGGCACAGATAAAGGGAACGGAAGAGAAAAACTGCTCAACCCTTCATGTCCAGGAAGCAGAAAGAGAGAAAAAAGAGGAGCTGAGAACATTCTTCCAGGTTACACCCAGTGACACTTTGCTTCATAGCAACCACAGCTCCGAACACAGCATTTATCGACAAATCCATCAATGAACAAATCACTTGTGACTACAGTATCCCCTGATCCAGTCAGCTCCCAAAAGTCCTGCCTCTAGGTACATGAGACTTTGGGAGACCTGTTTTATCTGCATCTAAATTTACCTGTATCTACATTTAAGTTATCTATGTTCCTCCCCAGAGGTAAAATTATTTTGCAGTTTTCATTAGCTTTACTTGATATAGACAAACTCAGTGGGAGCAGGAAGTTTTGACTATGGGAGTATCTGCAGCAGTTAGAAAGATGCTTGGATCACGGCAACTGCTCAATTAAATTTTTCATAAATGAATTAATTAATGAATGGAATCTGTGTCAAATCTTTGTAACATTTTAGATTGCATATTCCATAAAAACCCAGTTTTAGAAAAAGAAAACTCAAAAATCTCTTTTGGTTTAATATACTGTAACATACTTTGATAGTTCAATGTTTATATTGTCTTTTTTATATACACTGAATATAAGTAATCCATTGTTTCAAAAAAATAGACAAATCAGTAAGACTGAATATCTCCCTTTAGAATTAAAGTTAAATTTGTATACACTGGTCTATTGGTTATAAAGTAAGCATGTGGGATCAGAATGCAGATTCAGCAATTTTCAGGGCATATTTAAAATACAGTGATTTTAAAATTTATTTTCTTGGTGCAATTTAGATATGCATAATGACCACATTCATCATAGGGAACCCATATATCTTGATTCTTCGTTTTTTCTCCAAATTTTCCTTCCTCCAATCCTTTTTCTCCTTCTTATTTACAAAAAAATGTTTCCAAGAAAAAAAGAAAAGATATAGTATTTGATACAAGCTCTTATCTGCAGATATAGTTACTCAGTACAGCAGCAGCTCCTGCAATAGAAATAGCTAAAGTGAGAATCCGTGAAAAGTGACATATTGTGGACAGAGAACACACAAAGAGTTTCAAGCAAAAGCCTCAAATGGAAAGATGAAACTCTGCTAACTTGTTTAACTGTTGGCCTTATGTGTCTTAGATCATTTCATGGTTATTTCCACATTGGATGTTCTAGGTGTAGTAAAAAGAGAGATTTATTTAAGAAGTGTGAACAAGTGCTATCGATAGCCTAAACTAACTTGGTTAGCTAATTTTTCATAAAATAAGACCCACAATTACTTAGCATTATGGGCCAGATGCTAAATGCATTGTAAAAAGTTGTCTGCAATTTATGCCCTTAAATGATTTTTATGACCACTTTAGTTGTTAGCAGAATATAAGTACTCACAAAGCAACTAAGCAAATAAAAATGTTTTAATCACATTTATATTTAATGATGCCTCTTTACAGCTTAAAATAACAACTTCAAAGTTTCAAAATGTATCATCCGTCTTGAATTTTTGAAACTCTTGTGAGCTATTCTAATGGATTTTTTAAAGCACACCCCATAGGAAGTTCTAACTTCTATAAATTCCATATTCACAATACAAAGTTTTGGTTGTTCAGGATTAAAATTAACTAATTATTCAACATTATGTGTAAAAATAAAACTTAAATATGATATCATATTTAATGCAGAATTTAAAAAATATTTTCCAGAAGACCTTTCAGAGTAAATAAAATTGCATTTGTAATTAATTATGTTACAGATTCACCAATTAGTTTTCCAAAATGATTGCCTGTGTAAGCTGAAGTTAATCGTTATGAGGGGAAATTTACTTGAAATTAGGAGCAGCTCAGAGTGTCTTGAAGTCAATACAAAGCAGTAGGATATTGCAAAAGCACAGGATCCCATTCAGCTGTTGGGTCACCTGGGCATCTCAACCTCAGGGACTCTTATGACTTCAGGCTGCTTCTGCACCGAACAGCAGCTACGACAACACTTCTGAGGGTCTCACTAAAATCTGAAAGATTCTATGCAATAAGTGCAGGCTATACATCATTATTCAGGTGATTTACAAAATTGCCAGTGTTTTACAATCTTTATAAATAGGTTAATTAATCCTTGTTATGCTACTATTTTTGTTAGCTACATGTATTTTTGTTCATTCTTCTAGACATCATTGCTTTGTTTCTGTACTATAGGAAAAACATTGTTTCTTTCCTCCTTCAAATTGAAGGGAAAACTGATGAGTGCACTACCAGCACTGTAATTTTTACACATTTTATTATTTAGAGCTATTTATGTGGTATAACAGGAAAGACATCCAATACTATAATTTAAATTCATAATAAGGTGCTGTCTTATTTGACTGAGATGAAAATAAGGAGCACCCAGGGAGTACAGCTATTTGAAAGTTGAATGTTTCACAAAGCCTGATGTATAAAAGCACTAACTACCTTTTAATACATGCTAATTGAACTGAACTACAAAAATGGTTCAGGACTATAAACAATGTACTCTGAGATCCCCTTTGGATGTCAATTTAGTCTTATCACAGAAAACATTCTAGGAAATCATTTTCATAAGAAATCTGTATAGCTGTACTAAAGTAATGAAAATAAGTAGCAGAAGCACCATTTTATGTGAGAAATATAAAAGTGATAATGGTTGCCAATCATTCCTTAACTGAAGAAGAAAATAGTTTCTTCGTGTGTTTATATTATTCTGAGATTTTGAGTGAACAATTAAAGCTGTCATTCTTTTCTTTAAAAAAGCTCTTATCAGAGAATCAAACTATCCATGGTTTGTTGACATAGACTTAATGGAAGACACTTCAAATGATGTCAACAAAACACCTTTTAAAATTTAAAAGTAATTACTTTTGTTGCTATAGTGATTGTTACAGGAGTCTACACATTTTCCAGGTAACAAATGTCACAGATATCCTTGGTTTTCCTTTCTAAAATAGTTAAATCAATATTTTTCCTAGTAAGCCTCAGATATAAGAAGTATACAACAACCTGTGGAGCATTAAAGGTGGGCCCTATACTTGAATTGGTAGTAACTGCTATAATATGGTAGAAGGTTTTGAGTAAAAGGTATCTTCCTATTAATGTAAAGCTAAATAAGGTATAAGGTATCAGTAACCCACATGAGCAAGTGATGAAAAGAAAATTAAATCACCTATCATGTTCAAATAGTCTTCCATGAACATGTTGATTTCAACATTATTTTTCTGGAGTTGACACTCACCAAGAGTAGCCACTAAATCCCTCAAATCAGAGACTCCTCGTATTCCATTCTTCAGTTAGTTTGTGGATTCTTCTGCTATTTCAAGAAATACTCCCCAACACTTTACTTTGTGATCACTAAAATTTGGGTAAACCCAAACAGACTTATCAAGAAATAACTACTTAAATGCATTTAAAATATGTGCTTTTTTTCCACATGTAAAATATGTTTGTGATTGCTTACCAACACAAAAAGAAAGTGCAACTCTACTATGGAAAGGTTTTGTTTCTTGTAAGACTGGTGAGTAATCACAATTTTTAAAAAAATTTTATTTAAGGAGAAAAAAAAAGCAGAGAAAGGGGACAAGTTATACAGATTTACAGAAAAAAAATAAACAGTAGGAAATCACTAGTTAATGGATTACATATTGTCATCTTAGAAATAATTGTTCAAGTCACAAAATTAAAGCTTGTAAAGTGGACATTCCAACAATGATACTGCCAACAGTTCTGTTCAATGATCCAATAAAACTCAGTGATATCATTTTCTATCTTATACACTTAAATATACATGCAGTTATATAGTTTAGAGCACTTTCTTTTCCTCTCTTTTGTACAATGACTATTACACGTTTTGGGTTTTATTGCTCCCACGGTTCTTATTACTTTTTTGGAAGAGAGTAAAACCAAATATGACATAACAGAACAGAGTCAGCCAAATCAAAAGGGTGGACATAATAGATAATGTAAAAACATAATACAAGGTGATCAACAATGGTTACCATAATACCTCCTGCTATCTCTAATAGAATTGCTTTTATCATTAGTTATAATAAAATTGAACAAAACAGTAAAGAACAAAACCGACAAAACCAAAACATTGGAGACATTGTAGGTCTTCAAAAGTAGATAAAAGTCAATGAGAATGGGCGTCACAATGAATCTCATTATCTTCACAGCTGTTGCCTAAACTTTTGAACCTGATACTATCCAGCAAAACAGAATAGGGGAACATCAGTCAAAAACAAGATGGTGAGAGTAATACAGGGCTTTAAATCGAGATAATGGAAAGTCAAAGTGGGTTACTATAATATATCCTGCTATTTTTATTTATTTTTCCCTTAATTAAAAGGATAAAAATAAAAAAGTAAATAATGGAGTGGAGATTGAGATAAAAGAGGGCATAACAGCAAAACAGCGCAGGTCAAAGAATGAAATGAAAAACTTCTTAAAAACAACAAAGAAACAAACAGCAATAATACAAAGACAAGAAGATGATAAGAGGATCCATAACTTAAGAATTAAGAACATAAAAGAAGAAGTAGGGACACAAACAAATGAACTACAAAAGCTACTCACAGAAATAATCCAGGAGAATTTTCCTAATTTAGCAAAAGGTAAAGATACTCAGATGTATGAGGCATACAGGACCCCAGCTACCTACAACCCAAACAGAGCAACACCCAGGCATATAATAATAAAAATTCCAGAAATTCAATACAAGAACAGAATATTAAAAGCTGTCAGAGACAAGAAACAGACCACTTACAAGAGAACACCCATCAAAATTACAGCAGATTTCTCGGCACAAACCATCAAATCACGAAGAGCATGGGGGGAAATAATTCAAGCTTTGAAAGATAATAATCTCCAGCCAAGATTGAGATATCCTGCACAACTGTCCCTGGAAATTGATGGAAAAACAAGGTGCTTCCAGGATAAAGAGGAACTGGGGGAATTTGCAACCACCAATTCAACTCTACAGAGAGTATTGCAGGATATTCTAAAAAAAGAAAAATACAAAGAATTCAGAAATAGTGGCGGGGAGGCCACAATGAATGGAGCAGAGAACAAAATGAAGAAGACAAACTGACAGCTACTGACAGAAAAAGAGCTCAACAGAAACGAGGCAGAGAAAATTGGATGATAGGAACAGCTATTTTGGAGAAAATGACATCTTAATAGGTAATACTGATTTAGTATCATCTTGTTTTGAAGTTTCATCAAGCTTTTGTTCTTCTGTCTCCATTGGTCTAAATAGGTTGTATCTTATTGGATTTTATTATGTACGATAGTATAAGCAAAAACCTTTTAAAGACAAGGAGATTATACAGAAACCATTGTTCATTTTCTGTTAGTCGATTCTAAATACCCTGTAATGCTGTCATTCTCTTAAATGGTTTTACATTGTTTTGATATATTTAATGCTACAGTATACGAAGTTGTACTCAAGGATTTCAAGGAAAGAGACAATATGGTAACTACTTTTATGTCAGGATTATCTGGTGGTGAAACACTATTCTGCTTAAATGGTTATGTTTTGATCTGCGCTGTTTTGCTGTTATGTAATCACAATTTTTAATACAAGTTAAAGATAGTAGTAAAATAAAAGTCTAACATGTTGTAGGAAAGTCTGAGGAATATACCTTGGGTATTCTCTGTTTGCAAATTTGATATCAAAAGAGAGATTCTACCACATTCTGAGTTGTATTTGCCATGATTCTAACCCTGAAACAAGAAGATAAGGAAATAAAGATTTATGAGTGGGTAGGAAATATTTTTCCTACACTATAAAAGTGTACATAGCTGACATGCAAGAGAATCCATCGACACTACATATTAGCCTTTCCTTAACCACTTTAACTAAGCTTATGTCTTGTCAAAGGGATGGAGTGTCTCCTTCTTACCAAAATTATTACCTTAAATGAAATATAGCACTGGAAAATCAACAAGTAAGTTTAGAAACATGACATTTGTCTGGCAACACTTCTTATAAAAATAAGTCCAATGCGGTCATTAGCATCTTCCACAAACGTGTCAGTTGACTGGAACCTCTGCTTATAACAAGAGGAGATGGAGTGGGAATTAGTATTTCCAGCTCTGGTTCATGAATGCCTGTGGCTGACAATCTGACTGAAGGACTGTCTGTGCTGGGCATCTCTTAGGTCGAAAAGGAAGAAGCCATTTCTACCTCTGAGGCTAGTTGCAGCTACTGAGTGGTAGATACTTTGTCAGGAACAGACCTTTATTTGCTAATTTGTCAGAGCTTTGAGGACTTCTAAAGTCAAATGAGAAAGAGCTTGAGGAGTAGTAATTACACAGTAGAAAGGCAAGTCCCACACTACTTGAATTCCAGCTGAGACAGTTCATGAGAAATGTCTTCCTGAAAGAGGAGATAGGTAAGGAGAGAAGCATGGACATTTCTTCCTTTGCTCTCTGGCTTAGTGTTTGCATATCTTCTAATTCTTCAGATTCCCGGAGACAGGAACATCCTGTTTCCACCTTCTGTGCAGGCTTTAGCTCACTTGGATATGGTGCCATATTTCCTTCTTCTCTCCAGCAGAGGACTGCTCAATGGTCTGAGTGTACACTGATATCTGGGCACTCTTCCTTTCTGTCCTCCTCAACCTTCTCAACCAAACCCTTTACCTTAATTGCCTTTTTGCAATTTTTTACTGGAATAATTAAAGCCCAACTATTTATAATATTACTACTATTATGTTATTTCCAAATAGTAGATTTTTCACTTAACATGATTTTTCACTTAACAGATTTTTCAGTTAAAAAGGAAAAGTATGTCTCTGGATCTCAAATAATTAGCATGAAGTAGAGTTTATTTCAACTCTACAAGGTCTTTTAATTTATAAATATTATTTGTAAATAGTGTCTTGTAAAGGTGTTTCAAATGCTTCTTAATTAGACTGTATTATTTTAATATCAAGCAATTCATTATCTTGGTGACAATAAAATTTTAAATAGAATTCAAATTTATGATACCAAAACTATCACTTGAATTTTGAGAACTATTTGAAGATCCAAATGAAATTGTCCAACGAGGTTTTCTCTTACAAGATAAAGTATTGGAAATGGTCAGCTTATTTAATTAATTTTAATTTAGACAAATTTTCCTAAAAGAAATATGCAATGAAGATGAGTAACCTGCCTTTACAAATAGTAAATTCTTAAAACCTGAACTCATAATTAGTTATAAGTGTTATTTTATAACAAATCATTGAGATGAAATTTCAAAGGAGAAATTGAATCTTAAAAGGCCTTGACTGTTGTGATAACTTATAATTCTCCTTTGAAACTTAATGCTATAAATTGGTAGCCATTATGGTAGCATAATCAACTACCTGTTCTGTGTGGCAATGTGTCAGGTGTTGAACTATGAAGGACAAACATTGGTGACAGCCAGTATCTACTCAACCATGGAAATTTTATGGCCCAATTAAAGAGCCATTACAGCATTGTCTTGAACTAAGACATCAATTTTTTAGAACAAAGGTAATTATATCTAAGGCAGTTATTTACTGTGGTACAGAACTGTGAGCACACGGTTTTCTTGATAATAAGATGAACATAAGGAATGAAGATTCAGAAATCTTCAGATTTTTTTTTCTAAATCATGACAGTGAAATCTAAGGAAAGTGCTTGTAGCTGCTACTGTTAGGCACCTCCTGAGAAGTATAAGAAGTATTTCTCCTTGCATGAAGGGTGCTCTTTCAGGTCATTCATTAATGTCTTATGTTCTTGAAAAGTATTCAGTTATTTTTCAGTCCTTTTACACATATATTCCTTTATATTAATAATTATTTTATTCATTAAATGTGAAATTGAGCTTTGTTTTAATCTCAGTTTTAAATGGCAAAGAGAACAAAGCTTCCGAAAACTGGTTTGACAATATTTTCTGGTCAAATAAAGTTAATAAGTATGTTTAGCAGTAAATCTTAATTGCTTGAAATCATCATTAAATTACATGTTTTCTCCATCCAAATATTTTATAGTAAGGTAAATGCTAGAGTCCTTGTGTTCACTTATAACACATGAAAATTGAGAAGTTTTCTTTCCTTAGGGAAGAAGAATCATATGAATATTATTAATGAGATTTCTAAATAGACAGAAAAATAAATTGGTAGGCAGGGGGCGCAGATCTAGCATACAATTTGGTAGATGATGTTTACAAAATTATTTCAAAACCCATGCATAAAGATCACTGTGACACCAATATCAATTTGATCATATAAATGAAAAAAGTGTTTGAATAAACAGCTATTTCTTTCTTGATGAGAAACTAAGCACGTTGATTCACTCATCAAAATTCAGAGGTAGAATATTTCATTATTTTTGACAACTAATATTCAAAGTTTTCTGTTTTCTGTCTGGTTTAAAAACCTAGACATATAGGTTCAAAAATGCATTTCATACAGGTCAAAAAGTGGTGCCTTTATTTAAAACACTGTGTGACTGAATAAAAACAAGTGAACACATTTTCAAGCGCACGGGTTCTTCTGAGAGCAGTTTTATCTTCTAGTTACTCATTTCTGACTGTATAAGATAAAGTGTGATAAATTCCCAGATAATTGTAATTGGTACCATCTCAAAACACCTCAGTGTGCAGCATCATCTTGCGTTCTCTCTAACCTCTATAAAGCAGAAAATGCCTCTCTCTTAATTCTTGTTTACACACGCAGCAGTTAGGCTTCAGTAGCAAAGAGTAAGCCTCATGATAAGAAATAACAGAATGGGAAAAAGAACCTGATTCTTCTGCAACCTTAATGGACTGAAAACATGAATGGCACACTCAAAAGGGTGGAAAACAAATATAGAATAGACTAATATATGGTAGTAGTGATAGGAGAAAAAGAAGATCTAAGATATTTGAGGCCTCAAAAGAATGCCATAGTGAGGTAGATATTCCTAAGTGATGAGTTAGGAGCACTGCATCAGTGTCCTGCTCTTTAAGGTGGATGACTGAGTACTCTTTGCTCTAAGCCAACAAGTAGTGAGGAAAAGCTAAATTTGGAATTTTTGCCTTATCATTTTGATTGGCTCATTGTGTGCTTTAAAATAATATTGTGTGAGATCCATAATAGAAACAATGAAAAAATTTCTTCCTGAAGTGTGTTGTTTACACATATGTAACAGAGCTGCTTTTGAATACAGATGCAATGGAAACTATAATATGACTGAATGTGGGGCCTGTTCCACTCCCCTGGGATGAGCTTTGGCCAGTCCTGATGGAGTGTAAGTCATAGCACTACTGGAGAGCAGGAATCTGTCAGACTCACTAAGGCTTAGTCAATGAGCAAGGTTAATTGTGTGTCAAGCGCTTCCTGTCTGAAAGAATCAAAATGAGCTTAGGATTATTATACTTAATGGGGATAGTCTGCAAAGACACATAAGAAAATATAGAGAAAACTTCAACAACCGTGGAAAAATACTTGAGTTTTAGGGACAGAGCAACTCTAGGAATAATTTTGTTAGCAGCAGGCACATCTCAATTTTCTGCACTCCTGTAATTCTCTTTGCACTGTTCACTTTCCAAATCAGAGGGCATTGTTGCCAGGGTCCGATGCTGTGCAGTATACAATTTGCATGCCTTGTCTCTTCAGTTAGGTATTCGGAAGACTGGTAGCTGGACAGTGATACCACTTTCTGCTGATATTATCGTGTGTTAGTGAAGCCATTGTTCAAGTGGAACAGGTTATGTACAGCTAACAGCCTTACATGCTTTCCTGCACAACTGACTTTCAGCATGGTTTATTCAACAACAACAATAACAAAACAAAACAAAACAAAGCTGGATTTCATCAGTGAAGATGCACCGTAGGTCCTGCTCGGTTTTTTGGATGAGCTATTTGAGGAGCGATGGGGGAGGACAGAAGCAGGGACCCGGGCTTCAGAATGCAGGAGGAATTCTCCTGTCAGGTTTTAAAGTTGCTTCCTAAATGCAGGCAACTGACAGTGGTTTTTTTTTTTTATCTAGAAAAGATTTTTGCCTGATGTTTTCTCAAACTAGAAAATCATTCAACTTGTCAGCAAAGCTAAGAAGATAGATTCTTTAATATATAGGAGGAGCTGGAAGCTGTTCTGCACTTCTTAGCTGCCAGGGTGAGAGGAAGCTTTTCAACAAGTATCATCACAGAAGAATTTTTAGCACTCAACTCAGAAGAGTAAAACAAAAATATTTGCAAGGCCAAAGACGTTATTAGAATCTGGAATCTCTAGGAAACCAGAAAACATGGAAGCAATGGGTAGTTTGCCTCCCTCATTCTACTTGTGTGAGTGAAATGTACACATAGGCTGGAAAAGCAGAATAGCAGACCTTAAAGACTTGCAGGTGTATTGTGTGCCAACTCAAATCAATATTATGTGGCTTCTTAGAGCTCTAGCTTGACCAAACCTATGTACCTGCTTGCAAAGGTAAGAGCATCTATGGACCAGAAATGTCAGCATTCACCTGAGCTTATGTGCACCCCACCAAATAAAACTATTTTTTAATTGTGTCAAAATATACACAATATTGGAGTTACCACATTAAACATTTTAAGTGTAAAATTTAACTGTGTGGGAATACTGTCAGATAACTAGTCTGCAGAATGTTTTCATCTTACAAAATCAAAAGCAATACCCATTAAACAATGTTTGTAGTAAGTGTGAGACTTATAAGCTGTGCTAAGTGAAATAAGCCCATCACAAAAATGCAATTACTGTGTTTTCACTAATATGACAACTTGTGTTTTATTAAATCCTGAGGTGATTCAACTAAATGTTAAAGCATTAATTCAGTCACATCTGGACTTAGCAGACATGAGCATCATAAGAGATTAATGGCATAATTACTAGGTATTTTGTCTCTTGTGGAGAAGAAAGAACATAAGTTTTCAGTTCAAATGTAAATGCTATATAAAACTAGTTCTTCATTTGCTAGCCAATCATTTGATAATGGAAATTTTGTTTAAATTGTTGGCCTCATTTAAAACATATATAATATACTCATAATGAAAACCTGAGATATGTTTTTTCATGATGTTTAAAGGTATGTGAAGAGAATTTATTGAAGCCTCTGGATACACTAATTGTATTTAGCAAATAACTGATAATTATCATTATATACATCAAAGAACCTTATCACTACTGGCCTTTCAAAAGAAATTCTTTACTACAGCAGTCTTGAAAATTACAGAATCTTGACCTAACAGAACAATTTCTAATAGATGTACATGCATTACTTAAGGGAAGGATATTAGGAAAAATATAAAACTATTATCAAAAATGAATTCAGGAATTAATAATTATTCAGTTATATATACTTTAATCAGCATGGTGATTTATGTAACATTTTCTCCAAATAAAGTATAAATGAATTTATATAATTATTATTTACACAAAAATGTAAAACAAAAAAATAGTAATCATTAGATATAGCATGGACACATTTCTGGCTTCAATATCAATTCATTTCCCTTAGAACATATTATCCTGAGCATCAGCCATAATTTTCGTCTTTTATTAGAGACTCAAAAATGTGATGCTGGATGGCTGTCTCTCAAAATTTCCTGAACCTATTTTTATGCATCCAAGTTTCACTCTTAGTAGCTTGACTGATAATACCTGCCTGCTGTAAATCTAACACTTAACAATCATCCAAAAGACCTGGAACAAGTATTTGAAGAACCAAAACTGTGCTTGAGATCCCTTAATAGCACAAACTACCCTAAAAAAGAAAGAGACAGGCAGAAGAAAGAAGGAGGCAACGGAAAGGAAAGGGAATGCAAAAGGAATTAAGATGTGTTATGTACATGGACCAACATTCCTCACGTGGAATATAGATATTATGTACTACCCACATGTACTAATACACAAAAAAATCCCATAAAAATAATTTAAAAATTGTATCAGCATATGTTATCACTTATGATTAGTAACATTTTTATTTGATTTATAAATTTCTGCAGAAAATTATTCTATATGTAATAGCAATGAAAACGTTAGGAAAATACTAATATTGGCTTTTGACAGATAAAATGTTTCATTCCAGAGAATTAAGAACAAGAAAATAAATGACAATTAAAATAGAAAAATTAATAAAAAGAGATGCTACACAACCAAGTCTCAGTAGCCACCTCTAGAAAGTATTTTGGCACATTCTACGAAAAGGATTATTCATTGAGTTTCAAAAGCTACTTGGAGCAAGCATAAAAGTCAAAGTTAAGCATTATGATGACAAATTTTGTGAGAAAATCCGTGAGAATGAAAATATACACTTTACTGTCAAAGAGATAAAAAGCTACAAATTGAAAGGAAAACTTGTGCCCTTTTAAAAGTCAAAGTGTATTGATTTAATCATGTGTTAGAACAAAACAGTTTTACAAAGAATATCAACACTAATATCTAAAGGAATTTTATCAATTCAGAGCAAAAAAATATGGAAAAAGAAATAATTAAAACTTATGAAATTTGCTTAACTAAAGAACTGTACTTTATTTTCAAATATATGCATGGAAGGTATAAATGATAAATGTTTAAATTTTAAAAATTTATTAGAGTGAAGGACACTCTGCCATTAATCTACTTCAAAATACTCCCATTACCTCAAAAGCATTTATCCCATTGTGCTTGCAACTTTTTTGGTCAGAATTTAATCTAGACCTTAATTTTTATTAATTTTGTTTCCATTTTTATTTTTGTGTTCGTTCTTGTTCATGATGCATAATGATCGCCCTCCTTGTGAGGAGCTGTCCCCTCCTCTCCACAAGGCTTCACTCCTCTTTGATCTGGTTTCCTTCCCCTCCCCCACAGTTCCTTCCAAGTCTTTGTTTTTGCAGCTCTGTCTCCCTATTTCCTATTCACTTCTTATTTTTATCTCTTTTTATATTCTGGGTTTCTTACATAAGAGAAACCAGGTGATTAAGCTTGTGTTATTTATTTCACTTAACACTGTGTCTATACTGGGTATCTATTTTCTATCAAATGACTTAATTTTTTTCTTTAGGAAAGAGTAGTACTCCATTGTGTAGAAATACATTTTCTTTATCCATTCATCTGAAGATGGGCATATAAATCACGGCCAGGATTTACCAATTATGAATTGTGCTGCTATAAACATGTGCATGTATTACTGCAATAGGATGTATTTAACTTTTTCAGGTATAAACCTGGAAGACACATAGCTGGGTCAAATGGAATTTATAGTATTAGTTTTGGGTGAATTCTCTACACTGACTTTTATAGTGGTGGAATTAGTTTACTTTCCTAGCACCTATGTGGAAAAGCTCACTTATAGCTTCATTAGCACTTGTTATTATTTGATTTCTTGATGGTAACCATCTTTTGGAGTAAGATGAGATCCCAGTGATTTTTTAGCTTGCATTTCTTTAATGATGAGAGGTACTGAACATGTTTTTCATATATTTATAGTCATTAGTACATCTTCTGAGAAGGGTCTATTCATTTTAGCTGCTTAGTTTTTAATGAGTTTTATTTTGGAGGTCTCTAATTTAGCTGACTTCTTTAAACATTCTAGATATTAATTTTCCACCCAAGGAATAACTGCTAAAATGTTTTTGCATTCTGTAGCTATATCTTCACTCTGTTACTTATTTCTTTTGCTGTGCAGAAACTTTTAAAATTTAATATGATATAATTTGTTGGTTTATGATATTTGTTATGCAACTGGAGGTTCAGAAAATTCTTGCCTCCACCTATGTCTTCAAGAATTTTGCCTATTTTATCTTCAAACAGATTAAGAATCCTGGTCTTAATATTTATGTATATTATGATTTTGATTTTAGGTTAATACTTGGAAAGGTGCATGAGTCTAGATTCAATCTTCTGTATATAGTCAAGTTTTCACAGTATCATATTTTAAAGATGGTGTCTTTATTCCAGCATATATTTTTGGTCCTTTACCAAGATTGGATTGCTGGATGTACCTGGTGTTGTTTGTGTATCCTCCATTCTCCTCCACTGATACAAATGTCTCTTCTTGAGTCAGTGCCTTCCTTTCTTAATCACCATTCCTCTCTCTGTTATGCAACTTGAAGTCCAGGACTGTATTGCTTCTTCATTTGCTCTTGGTGCCCAGTATGGCTTTTGTTGTTCTGGGTCTCTTGCTCTATACGAATTCTAGGATTATTTTTGCTAGTTCTCCATAGAATGATACTGATATTTTGTTTGAGATTTCGTTGAATCCACATGTTAGTTTAGGAAGTACATCCTCTTCAATTTCCTTTTCAGAGCACTCTGGTTTATTTCTGCTGTGGAGATCTCTCATGTCCTTGGTTAGGTTAAATTATAAGTATTAAAATTTTCTTGATGCTGTTGTGAGTGGTATTGTTTTACTAATTTCATTCTCTGAGTTCATTACTGGCATACAG
Source organism: Cavia porcellus (assembly GCF_034190915.1). Taxonomy (NCBI): domain Eukaryota; kingdom Metazoa; phylum Chordata; class Mammalia; order Rodentia; family Caviidae; genus Cavia; species Cavia porcellus. Next base: position 92,118,165 of record NW_026947488.1, on the reverse strand, counting down.
TAATGCTACTGAGTTTTGAGTATTGATTTTGTGTCCTGCTACACTACTAAATTTGGTTACTAACTCTAGGTGTCTATTGATAGAATTTTTTCAGTACTTTCAGTAGAGAATCAGACAGATTATCTACAAAGAATGACAATTTGACTTCTTCTTTTGCTTTAAGTACTTAATTTGCTTCTTTCTCTTGTCTGATTGCTCTGGCAAATGTTCTGAGTGTTGTGTTGAACATGAGTGGTGACAGTGGACACTCATGTATTGTTCCTGATTTCAGAGGGAAAGATTGTTATTCTTCCCCGTTTAATATGACATTGGCAGTTGATTTGTCAAAAGTGGGTTCTATTGGGTTGAAGTAAATTTATTCTATAACCATTTTCTTAAAAGTATTTGTTTTGAACCAGGCATGGATAATTGATTTCATCAAAGGGTTTTCTGGATCTACTTATATAAACATATAATTTTGGCCTTCTTCTGTTTATTTGGTGTTTACCTGCATGCCTGGGTTAAAGCTTACTTGGTCGTAATGTGTGATCTTGTTGATGACTTGCTGCATTCTGTTTGGGAGTATTTTGTTGAGGATTCTTGTGTCTATCTTCCTTAAAGTGGTTGACTTGCACTTCTGTTTTTTTGTTTTTTTTTTTGGACCCTTAACTGTTTTGAAATCACACTAATGCTAGTTTCCAGAAATGAATTTGGGAATATTATTTCCATTTCAATTTAATAAAACAGTTCCAGCAGTATTGGCATTAGATGTTTTTGTACAATTTAATAGTGAATTCATTGTTAATGGAGTTTTTTTGACCTTTGACTAAGAAATAAGTTTTTAAAACCAAACACTGTTTTTATTTTTCTTTTTCTGGTATTTTTAAATATTGTTTCAATTCCATTGGCTATGATGAGATTGTTCAAGATTTTTATATGTTTTTGTATTAGTAATCTTACTCATCTAGAAAGCTAACCATTACTTTTGGAGTCTCCTACTATTAGAGTGCAAGGTTTCAAAGTAGTTATTAATAATCTTCTGGTTTTAGGCACTGTTTGTTGTGGTTTTAGCATTTTCATTTCTAATTGTAAGAATTTAGAAAAATCTTTAATTTTCTGATTGACTAAAGGCTTATGAATTTTGTTTATTCTTTGAAAAAGCCAGTTCTTCACTCATTTTCCTTGTCCCTCTCTGCCTCTCTTTCTTTAATAGTTTCAATTTCATTAATTTCTTATCTGGTCCTTATGATCTGTTTCCTTTTTTTAGTACCTTGAGGTGCAGCATGATGCCTTGTAAATCAGTTTTAGGGGAGTTGGGGGTTTGGGGAAAGATTTTGTTGACTTGTCTTATTATATTGTTATTACTGTTTGCTGAGACTTCTGGGTTAATTGTAGTAGAAAGACTTTGCTGCTAGTATGGAGACCTGTGTAGTGAGTGTCTGCTATCCAGCAATGCACTCTGGGCATGGGAATCTATTGTACTTGCCTCCATTTCAAGATCCAACCACTGCTATTAATTTCAGAGGGGGTCTGCAGTGTAATTTCTCTAGTGTCTAGTTCTCCAGGAATAGTTCCCAGTACTGTTAATGACAAAGAAATGTATATATTGGTAATAACTTTGCCACATATTGCTACATATTGGCAATGGAAATAAGATCAGCAATAATAATGGAGTAAAAGACAAACTGGACATTGGCAGATAAGAATCAATAGAGTACCCTTAAACATAGAAAAGAGATCCTGATTTAGATAAAGCAAATACTGATGTACTGTGATATCTACTAAATGCAACAACCATACCACCACTCATGTTAGAAAATAATTCAGTAATAATAGCAAAAAGTTAACTGATCATATAAAGTAATAAAGCTTAATGGCTATACTAGTAGAGAGCGGGGAAAAGAAGAATGAAAGAAGTAAAATTTGAAAAATTAAGCATAGAAGGTAAGGAGCAGAGAAAAGTGAGATTAAAAACCTCATTAAGGAGTAACTGGAAGTTAACAGAGTTAGATAAAAGTAACAGAACAAAAAATGAGAAAAATTAAAAGAATAAAATAAACTAAAAATAATTCAAACCCTTGAAAAACCAACGAAACAAAGGAGTAAAAAATATTGCTGTTTTATTTGTTTTTTTGTTTGTTTGTTTATTTTTTAATGCGTTGTCTCTTTCCAGGCTCCACAGTCTTAAAATTAAGCAAGTCACAGTTTTCTCTGCTTAGCTTTGTGGCCTAAGGTTTTGTGAGGTATCCCTCCTGACTCCAGAGGCACCTCTGTCTGTACACCTCAGGGTGTGGCAACTGTCCAACCTGCAGTATGTGCTTGCTCATGTTGGTGGATGGGGACAGCAATTAGGTCAGTTGTATCTGTGCTGGATGTAGGTAGCCAGGTGGGGTTTCAAGCAGACTGCTGGACTCATGCCAGCAGTTTCAGATCCAGGTGCCTCAGACAGTCACATGTTTTGGGTTTGGCTTCTCATCATGGAAGGTAGAGTCTTATTTCCTTCCTGGTCTAAGCTTCAACTTTTGAGGGAGTTTATATCCAGCCTGCATTTCCTCCATGACTATGTCTCTTGCGGTTGTCTGTCAAATAGTCACAGAAGTAAGATAACACTGGAAAACCTGAAGTGAAGAAGTTCTGTAATTGTTCTGTGGTTCAGTCTTAAACACATAACACCTTCCCAAAAATAAATACTGATTATACGCTTTCAAATATGATAGGTGCTGAATTGATTTTTTTCTCCAAGTCTGGCTTGCTATGAAGAAAAATTCTTTGGTGGAATAAAACTTCGTAGTATTTTTGGAGTTCCCAGTAGCCCTGGGTTTACTTTGTGGCTAGTGCTACTTGCCTGGTTCATCATTTTTTCTTGAAAATACTGACCCCCAGGGTTACCTTCTCTTTTCAGATACTGGCCTCATCCATCCTCAGATTGGTCAGTATGGTGCTACCACTGTTCTTCTACATTTAGAAGTAATAAAATACAGAGTTGGCTGGTGGCCCAACCATGGTGTGGAACCCATGGGCACAGGTGACTTTCAGAGTCTCTGGGTCCCCATGCCATTCTTTCCACATCTGAGGGTGCTGGTGGTTGCTGACAGTTCACTTGCTTCCCACTATAATGTATGTTTTTAACCTAAAATTGAATTCTTAGGTTCCAAATCCAGCAAACTGACACTTCAAGACTCCCCTCAATTTGCCCTTGACAGTTACATGAATGTGTTTAGTCACATTATTGGGATCGCTTCATTATTTTTAATTGATTCAGAATGTGTACTTTTATGGCCATTTTGACTGCAGCAAAGAACCAGCCACTGAATTAAACAGCAAGGATACAATGCATGATTTTATGTGACAGAAGTTGCTGTACCAGGAACAGATGTGTGATAGGAGCATTGTTAGGATAGAGGATACAAGGTCTCTCAGCTGTTTTCTATATACAGGATTTCCTAAGTAATCTAATAATCCCAGATAAGGTTCAGAGTTCATCATGCTTCTTATGGTATAAGTTCTGTTTGCACAGTTCAATCAAAGTAAAAAGAAATGGGCTTGGAGAACTGTGGAGCTTCCAACAAGTAGGCAGGGGTACACTATCCCTGGAGCCCAGCCTATTTGGGACTCCTGCACCTCACCATTGGTGTGCAGAGGAGGGGCTGGGTGGATCTGGGGCACCTACATCCGTCTCCCCATGTGTCTGGAGGACTGAGGATATCTCAGCAAGCAAGGGAGCATCGCAGGTTCCAGAGGCCCCACGGCCTGTGGTAAGTGCTCAGCACACTCTGCCCAAAGCCCAGACTGTTCGGGACCCTTCAGGCTTCCGAGTGCAGTGAAGTGGATAAGTGGGTTTGAGGCATCTACATCCGCCTCCCCATCCCGGCTGTGCTTGGAGAACTGTGGAGCTTCCAACAAGCAGGGGGGTGCACAGTGTCCCTGAAGCCCAGCTTATCTGGAACTACGGAGTTCTAAACAGGCAGAAGAGGGCCATTGGTTCTACAGGCCCAGTGGCTTGGGGTAATGGGGTGCCAGAGTCTCAGGAGCTGCGAACATAGAAGGGGATTTCCAACAGACCTTGAGGAAGCTTTCAAATAACACTTGAAACACAGAAATATAGGAAAATGACAAAACAAAAGACCAAATTACAACCTCAAATGTCCAGCCCATCTCAAGAAACCCTAGGAGTAATGTATATAGAAGAAAATATATGCCATTCACCTCAAATATCAGACACAATAGCTACTGAAATTAACAAGCAACTCCAGGAAGCTTTAAAGAAATTCAAACTCGAAATAATCTCCCAGGTAAAAGAAGAAATGATAAAAGAAATGAAAGAGATTCTGAATATATCTAAAGAAAACACTGTTAAAAAAATTGGAGGAACTAAACAAAAAGATAGAATCCCTAGATGAGCAATACATACCTAATGCAGATGCACAGAGATATACAGGAAATAAAAAAACTCCACTGAAAGTTGTAAAAACTGCATTAATGAAAGTGAAGATAGAATTTCAGACCTTGAAGACAGGATTGCAGCTAGTGAACAGGAAAGGAAAGATCTTTTAAAAATAACAAGGAATCAGGAAACAACAATTCAACAACTGCAAGACGATGCAAAGAAAAATAACATAAGAATGACAGGGATTAATGTAAAAGAAGGAGACAACATAAAAGGATGTCAAGAGGATATTTAGAGAAGCAATAGCTGAAAATTTCCCAAGCATGGGATCAGAAACCTACATCAGGATCAGTGAAGCATACAGAACTCCAAATAGTCATAACCAAAATGAAACTACATCCAGACATATAATAATCACCATCCCAGAAATCCAACACAACAATAGATTATTAAAAGCTGTCAGAGAGAAAAGACAGACCACTTATAAAGGAAAACCTATCAGAATCACAGCAGAGTTCTCATCACAAACGATAAAGTCAAGAAGAGCATGGAGTGAAGTATTCCAGATCCTAAAGCAAAATGATTTCCAACCTAGACTGATATATCCTGCAAAACTATCATTTAAAATAGATGGTGAGATACGATACTTCCATGACAAAGAGCAGCTGAAGAACTTCATGAACACCAAACCAACCCTGCAAAAATATTGAAAGACAGTTTAGATACACAAAGGAAAAAACCACTAAGCAAACCAGGTAATTAAGCAGAGCAGAAAGATAAAGATGCAACAGCAGAGAGATAACATGTCAACAATAAACCAACATTTAACAGTAATAACCATTAATGTAAATGGTCTCAATGCACCAATCAAAAGAAACAGACTAGCAGAATGGATCAAGAAACAAAATCCAATCATGTGCTGTTTACAGGAAACCCATATAACCCAGAAGGATTCTCACAGGCTGAAAGTCAAAGGATGGAAAACAATACTTCATGTCGCAGGAATCCAAAAAAAAAAAGCAGGAGTAGCCATTCTGTTTGCAGACATCGTGAACTTTAAACCAACAATGACCATAAAGGACAAAGAAGATCATTACATACTTGTTAGGGGAAAACTCCAAGAGGAAGAGATAACTATCTTAAATATATATGCACCAAACTCCAGAGCACCCAGTTATATAAAACAACTATTAACAGAAATGAAAACTCAAATTATCAGTAACACAATTGTAACAGGAGACCTTAATACGCCATTGACACCATTTTATTGATATGGTGGATTACATTTATAGATTTATGTATATTGAACCATCCTGTTTCAATATACATAACACCATTTTATTGATATGGTGGATTACATTTATTGATTTATGTATATTGAACCATCCTGTTTCATATTGAATCTGTCCAGACAGATCAATCAGACAGAAAATGAACAAAGAAATAACAGAACTGAATCACACCTGCGAACAAATGGATTTGATAGACAAATACAGAACATTCCACCCAACAACATCAGAATACACATTCTTTTCAGCAGTACATGGATCATTCTCCAAAATAGAACATATATTAGCTCACAGAAAATATTTAAACAAATGCAAAAGAGTTGAAATCATCCCATCCATGTTATCGGATCATAGTGCTCTGAAATTAGAAATTAATGATAAAAGATACTTCAAAAATCCTGCAAACACATGGAAACTGAATAACACCCTCTTGAGTAATCAGTGGGTCACAGAAGAAATTAAAACCTAAAAGAAAATGAAAATGCCGATACAACTTACCGGAATTTGTGGGATGCAGTGAAAGCTGTCCTCAGAGGAAAATTTATTTCACTGAGTTCCCACATCAGGAAATCAGAACGAATACAAATAAATAACTTGATGCTACACCTCAAACAGCTAGAAAAAGAAGAGCAACTCAAGCCCAAAGCCAAAAGAAGGGAGGAAATAATAAAAATCAGAGCAGAAATCAATGCAATAGAGACCAAGAAAACAATCCAAAGAATCAATGAATTCAAGAGTTGGTTCTTTGAATATATAAATAAAATTGATAAGCCTCTAGCCAACCTTATTAAAAAAAGGGAAGAAAAAGCTCAAATTCATGCAATAAGAAATGAAAAAGGTGAAATCACTACAGACCCAATAGAAATACAGAAGATCATCAACACCTATTTTGAAAACCTCTACTTTCAAAGGGTTGATAACACAGAAGAAATAGACAGATTCTTAGAAACATATGAAGTACCAAAGCTAGATCAAGAGGATGTAAAACTGTTGAATAACTCAATCTCTGTTAATGAAATTGAAAATGTAATTAAGTCCTTACCTACAAAGAAGAGCCCAGGCCCAGATGGATTCACTGCAGAATTCTACAAGAAATACAAAGAAGACCTAATGTTGACACTCCTCAAACTATTCAATGAAATTGAAAGGGAAGCAATCCTTCCTAAGTCATTCCTGGAAGCAAATATTACTCTACTACCAAAATCTGAGAAAGACCCAACTAAAAAAGAGAACTATAGACCGATCTCCCTAATGAACACAGATGCAAAAATCCTCAATAAAATATTGGCAAATAGGATGCAGCAAATCATCAAGAAGATTATACACCATGACCAAGTGGGATTCATCCCAGGTATGCAGGGATGGTTCAATATACATAAATCAATAAATGTAATGCACCATATCAATAAAGCCAAAAGTAAGAATCACATGATCATTTCTATAGATGCAGAAAAAGCCTTCAATAAGGTCCAACATTCATTAATGATAAGAAGCCTTCGATAAGGTCCAACATTCATTCATGATAAGAAAATTGGAATAGATGGTCTTTACCTCAATATAATAAAGGCCATTTATGACAAACCAATAGCCAGCATCACACTAAATGGCCAAAAATTGAAAGCCTTTACTTTAAAATCAGGCACAAGACAAGGATGTTTTTTTATCACCACTCCTATTTAATATAGTACTGGAAGCACTAGCCAGGGCAATTAGGCAAGAGAGAGAAATAAAAGGGGTAAAGATAGGAAAAGAAGAAGTTAAATTATCATTGTTTGCAGATGACATGATATTCTACATAGAAGACCCCCTAAACTCCATTAAAAGACTCTTAGATACAATAAATAAATTCAGTAGTGTAGCTGGAATACAAAATCAATACTCAGAAATCAATAGTATTCCTACACATGAACAACAAAATCACAGAGAGGGAAATAAGAGAAAACCACATTCTTCACATTAGCAAGCAAAAAAATGAAATATTTAGGAATTACTCTTATGAAAGAAGTGAAAGACCTATACAAGGAAAATTATAATACACTGAAAAAAGAAATTGAAGATGATATCAGAAAATGGAAAAACATTCCCTGCTCATGGATAGGAAGAACAAACATTGTGAAAATGGCCATTCTCCCAAAACTGTTATACAGATTCAAAGTAATCCCAATAAAAATACCATCAACATACCTTGTAGATCTAGACAAATGACTCCTAAAATTCATCTGGAACCAGAAGAGACCCAGAATAGCAAAGACAATTCTAAGCAGCAAAGGCAAGGCAGGAGGCATCACAATCCCTGATTTGATGTTATACTACAAGGCAACAGTAGTAAAATCAACATGGTATTGGAATCAAAACAGAGCTGAAGATCAATAGAATAGTTTAGAAGATACAACCACAACTACAAACACACTCAACCACCTTATCTTTGATAAAGGAGCCAAGCAGGTTCACTGGAAGAACGACAGTCTCTTTAATAAATGGTGCTGTCAAAACTGGCTCTCCATTTGCCGAAAGCTAAAGCTAGACCCATGTCTATCACCATGTACTAAATTAAAATCTAAATGGGTCAAAGATATGAATATTAAAACAGAAACACTAAATCTATTGGAAGACAAATTGGGTAGAAACCTCGAAGACATAGGAGTAGGTAGAGAATTCATGAACAGGACTCAAACCACATGGGAAATCCTTCCCAGAATCAATAACTGGGACCACTTCTTATTAAAAAGTTTCTGCATGTCAAAAGAAATCTCCAGCATAGTGAAAAGAAAACCCACAAACTGGGAAAAGATTTTAGTGAACTCTCTCTCAGACAAGAGACTCTTGTCTAAAACATATAAAGAATGAAAAAACTCAGACCTCCAAAATTCAAAGATCCAATCCAAAAATGGGCATATGAGATGAATACCCACTTCTTGAGCCATCTCCTGCAGAGGAGGAGCTGGGCGGATCCGGAGTCCCTGCAGAAGCCCGTTCCTTTGTCTGAAAGACTGAATACTTCTGCAAGCAGAGAGGCATCGCAGCTTCCTGAGGCACCTCAGCCTGTGGTGAGTGCCCAGCACAGTCTGCCCAAATCTCAGACTGTTCCGGACCCCCCAGGCTTCTGGGTGCAGAGAAGTGGAACAGTGGGTTAGAGGCCACTACAGCTGCCTCCCCATCCCCCCCGGCTACACTTGGAAGTCTGCTGAGCTCCTGACGGATGGGCGGGCCTACACTAACCCCGGAGCCCAGCCGCACCTAGCCATCTCCTGCAGAGGAGGAGCTGGGCGGATCTGGAGTGCCTGCAGAAGTCCCTTCCTTTGCCTAGAGGACTGTGGATATCTCTGCAAGCAGGGAGGGATCACAGGCTCCTGAGGCACTGTGGCCTGTGGAGAGCACCCTAACCCGGCTGCAACTGAAGAGCTGTGGATCTTCCAAGGGGCAGGTGGGCGCACAGTGTCCCTGAGGCCCAGCTTGTCTGGAACTGCGGAGTTCTGAGCAGGCAGAGGAGGGACACTGGTTCTGCAGGCCCAATGGCTTGGGGTAGTGCGGTGTCAGAGGCTTAGTAGCTCCAAGCATAGAAGGGGATTTTCAACAGATCCTGAGGAAGCTTTCAAATAACACTTGAAACACAGAAATATACAAAATGACAAAACGAAAGACCAAATTACAACCTCAAACCTCCAGCCCATCTCAGGAAACCCTAGGAGCAATGTATATAGAAGAAAATATATCCCATCCACCTCATATATCGGACATAATAGCTACTGAAGTTGACAAACAACTCCAGGAAGCTTTAAAGAAATTCAAACTCGAAATAATCTCCCAGATAAAAGAAGAAATGATAAAAGAAATGAAAGAGATTCTAAATATATCTAAAGAAAACACAGATAAAAAATTGGAGGAACTAAACAAAAAGATAGAATCCCTAGACGAGCAATATAAGAAACAAACAGAATACATAATGCAGATGCACAGAGATATACAGGAAATAAAAAACTCCACTGAAAGTTGTAAAAACCGCCTTAATGAAAGTGAAGATAGAATTTCAGACCTTGAAGACATGATCGCAGCTAGTGAACAGGAAAGGAAAGATCTTTTGAAAATAACAAGGAATCAGGAAACAACAATTCAACAACTGCAAGACGATGCAAAGAAGAATAACATAAGAATGATAGGGATTAATGAAAGAGAGGGAGACAACATGAAGGATGTCAGGAGGATATTTAGAGAAGTAATAGCTGAAAATTTCCCAAGCATGAGATCAGAAACTGACATCAAGATCAGTGAAGCATATAGAACTCCAAACACTCATAACCAAAATAAAACTACACCCAGACATATAATAATCACCATCCCAGAAATCCAACACAAGAATAGATTACTAAAAGCTGTCAGAGAGAAAAGACAGATCACTTATAAAGGAAAACCTATCAGAATCACAGCAGACTTCTCAACACAAACGATAAAGTCAAGAAGAGCATGGAGTGAAATATTCCAGATCCTAAAGCAAAATGATTTCCAACCAAGACTGATATATCCTGCAAAACTATCATTCAAAATAGATGGTGCAATACGATACTTCCATGATAAAGAACAGCTGAAGAACTTCATGAACACCAAACCGACCCTGCAAAAAATATTGAAAGACAGTTTAGATACACAAAGGAAAAAACCACTAAGCAAAGCAAATAATTAAACAGAACAGAAAGATAAAGATGCAACAGCAGAGAGATAACATTCCTACAATTAACCAGCATTTAACAGTAATAACCATTAATGTAAATGGTCTCAATGCACCAATCAAAAGAAACAGACTAGCAGAATGGATCAAGAAACAAAATCCAACCATATGCTGTTTACAGGAAACCCATCTAACCCAGAAGGATACTCACAGACTGAAAGTCAAAGGATGGAAAACAATTCTTCATGCAGCAGGAATCCAGAAAAAGGCAGGAGTAGCCATTCTGTTTGCAGACAACGTGAACTTTAAACCAACAATGACCATAAAGGACAAAGAAGGTCACTACATACTTGTAAGGGGAAAACTCCAAGAGGAAGAGATAACTATCTTAAATATATACGCACCAAACTCCAGAGCACCAAGTTATATAAAACAATTATTAACAGAAATGAAAACTCAAATTATCAGTAACACAATTGTAACAGGAGACCTTAATACGCCATTGACACCAAGGGACAGATCAACCAGACAGAAAATGAGCAAAGAAATAACAGAACTGAATCATACCTGTGAACAAATGGGTTTGATAGACATATACAGGATGTTCCACCCAACAACATCAGAATACACATTCTTCTCAGCAGTACATGGATCATTTTCTAAAATAGACCATATATTAGCTCACAGAACATATTTAAACAAGTGCAAAAGAGCTGAAATCATCCCTTGCATGTTATCGGATCATAGCGCTCTGAAATTAGAAATTAATGATAAAAGATACTGCAAAAATCACACAAACACATTGAAACTGAATAACACACTCTTGAGTAATCAGTGGGTCACAGAAGAAATTAAAGAAGAAATTAAACAATACCTAAAAGAAAATGAAAATGCAGATACAACTTACCGGAACCTGTGGGATGCAATGAAAGCTGTCCTGAGAGGAAAATTTATTGCACTGAGTTCCCACATCAGGAAAACAGAACGAATACAAATAAATAACTTGATGCTACACCTCAAACAGCTAGAAAAAGAAGAGCAAGTCAAGCCCAAAGCCAAAAGAAGAGAGGAAATTATAAAAATCAGAGCAGAAATCAATGCAATAGAGACTAAGAAAACAATCCAAAGAATCAACAAATCAAAGAGTTGGTTCTTTGAAAGAATAAATAAAATCGATAAGCCCCTAGCCAACCTTATTAAAAAACGGGAAGAAAAAGCTCAACTTCATGCAATAAGAAATGAAAAAGGAGAAATCACTACAGACCCAATAGAAATACAGAAGATCATCAACACCTACTTCGAAAACCTCTACTCTCAAAAGTTTGATAACACAGAAGAAATAGACAGATTCTTAGAAGCATATGAAGTGCCAAAGCTAGATCAAGAGGATGTAAAACTGTTGAATAACCCAATCTCTGTTACTGAAATTGAAAATGTAATTAAGTCCTTACCCACCAAGCAGAGCCCAGGCCCAGATGGATTCACTGCAGAATTCTACAAGAAATACAAAGAAGACCTAATGCCGACACTCCTCAAACTGTTCAATGAAATTGAAAGGGAAGCCATCCTTCCTAAGTCGTTCCTGGAAGCAAATATTACTCTAGTACCAAAACCTGAGAAAGACCCAACTAAAAAAGAGAACTATAGACCGATCTCCCTAATGAACACAGATGCAAAAATCCTCAATAAAATATTGGCAAATAGGATCCAGCAAATCATCAAGAAGATTATACACCATGACCAAGTGGGATTCATCCCAGGAGCGCAAGGATGGTTCAACATACGCAAATCAATAAATGTAATCCACCATATCAATAAAGCCAAAAATAAGAATCACATGATCATTTCTATAGATGCATAAAAAGCCTTCGATAAGGTCCAACATTTATTCATGATAAAAACTCTACAGAAAATTGGAATAGATGGTCTTTACCTCAATATAATAAAGGCCATTTATGACAAACCAACAGCCAGCATCATTCTAAATGGCCAAAAATTGAAAGCCTTTACTTTAAAATCAGGCACAAGACAAGGATGTCCTTTATCACCACTCCTATTTAATATAGTACTGGAAGTACTAGCCAGAGCAATTAGGCAAGAAAGAGAAATAAAAGGGGTAAAGATAGGAAAAGAAGAAGTTAAGTTATCATTGTTTGCAGATGACATGATACTCTACATAGAAGACCCCCTAAACTCCATTGAAATACTCTTAGATACAATAAATAAATTCAGTAATGTGGCTGGATACAAAATCAATACTCAGAAATCAATAGCATTCCTATACACGAACAACAAAATTACAGAGAGGGAAATAAGAGAAACTGGACTATTCACATTAGCAAGCAAAAAAATGAAATATTTAGGAATTACTCTTACGAAAGAAGTGAAAGACTTATACAGTGAAAACTATAATACACTGAAAAAGGAAATTGAAGATGATCTCAGAAAATGGAAAGACATCCCTTGCTCATGGATAGGAAGAACAAACATTGTGAAGATGGCCATTCTCCCAAAACTCTTATACAGATTCAATGCAATCCCAATAGAAATACCATCAACATACCTTTTAGATCTAGAGAAATCACTCCTAAATTTCATCTGGAACCAGAAGAGACCTAGAATCGCAAAGGCAATTCTAAGCAGCAAAGGCAAAGCAGGAGGCATCACAATCCCTGACTTGAAATTATACTACAAAGCAACAGTAGTAAAATCAACATGGTATTGGAATCAAAACAGAGGCGAAGATCAATGGAATAGATTAGAAGATACAACCACAACTACAAACACACTCAACCACCTTATCTTTGATAAAGGAGCCAAGCAGGTTCACTGGAAGAACGACAGTCTCTTTAATAAATGGTGCTGGAAAAACTGGCTCTCCATTTGCCGAAAACTAAAGCTAGACCCATGTCTATCACCATGTACTAAATTAAAATCTAAATGGGTCAAAGATCTGAATATTAAAACAGAAACACTAAATCTATTGGAAGACAAAGTGGGTAGAAACCTTGGAGACATAGGAGTAGGTAGAGAATTCATGAACAGGACTCAAACCGCACGGGAAACACTTCCCAGAATCAATAACTGGGACCACATCTTATTAAAAAGTTTCTGCATGTCAAAAGAAATCTCGAGCATAGTGAAAAGAAAACCCACAAACTGGGAAAAGATTTTAGTGAACTCTCTCTCAGACAAGGGACTCTTGTCTAAAACGTATAAAGAATTAAAGAATCTCAGATCTCCAAAATTCAAAGATCCAATCCAAAAATGGGCATCTGAGATGAATACGCAATTCTCAGATGAAGAAATGCAAATGGCAAATAAATATATGAAAACATGCTCATCATCATTGGTCATCAGAGAAATGCAAATTAAAACCACACTGAGATTCCATCTCACTCCTGAAAGAATGGCCAGCCTCAAGAAAACCAACAACAACAAATGCTGGAGAGGATGTGGGGAAAAAGGAACTCTCCTGCACTGTTGGTGGGAGTGTAGACTGGTACAGCCTTTGTGGAGGTCTGTTTGGAGGTTTCTCAAAAAGTTGGGATTGGAAATCCCATTTATTCCAGCTATTCCACTTCTAGGCATATTCCCAGAAGAACTGAAAGCATCATACCACAGTGATTTATGTGCACCTATGTTTATAGCAGCACAATTTGTAATCGCCAGATCTTGGAAACAACCCAAGTGTCCATCAACTGAGGAATGGATAAAAAAGTTGTGGTATTTCTATACAATGGAATATTATTCAGCTATAAAGAAGGATCACATTGAGATATTTATCAATAAATGGGCGCAGCTTGAGACCATACTCATAAGTGAAATAAATCAATCTCGCATGTATGAATACCGAATAGTTTCCCTAATGTAAGTAATGATTCAAATATATGAAAATATGTGGCAATCATGATTCCCCATTATGTGGCCTTGAAGCCTTATAAAATTTTTACTTATTAATTAGAAAGGCTTTATTCCGGGCTTCTTGATATGGAAATATTTGAAGCTATAGTATATGAAGTTTTATCCAAATATCTCAAGGAAAAAGACAGACACTATGGTAACTATTATTCTTTAAAAAAATTATTTAGTTATTTCTTATGTTTATTTTAATTAAGGGAAAAATTTTAAAAAATTAGGATATATAATAGTAACTCTTTTCGATTTCCTATTAACTTGTTTTGAAGTCCTGTAATGCTCCCACGATCTTGTTTTGACTGATTAGACTCTGTTCCATTCTGTGGGATAGTATCAGGTCCGAGGGTATAGGCAACTACTTTGAAGGCAGTAAGATTCACTAAGATGCCCATTCTGGTTTGACTATTGTCTCCTTTGGAAGTCCTGTAATATTTACAATGTCTAAGTTTTGTTGGTCTTGTTCTCTACTGTTTTGTCCAACTTTATAATATCTAATGAGATAGACAAATCTTTTTAAGGAAACAAGAGACAACGTTGATAACTATTGTTAATAACTGTATACTCTGTTCTACATCATGTGCTAAGTCTATCCTTGGTTTTCACTGACAGCTTTGTTCTGCCATATTTGACTTTATTCTCCCCCCCCCCAAAAGTAATAAGAACTAAGGAGTAATAAAATCTAAAATGTGTAAATTTTGATGTAAAAAGAGAGGAAGGGGAAAAAAAGAGCTCTAACGGATATAACAGCAAGTGTGTATAGGGATGTTGAATAGCTGACTATATTAATGTTTTTGGATCATTGAACACAGCTGTTTGTAGTCTCTCTGTTTGAATGTCTACTTTGTATTCTTTGATACTGTGATTTGAGCAACTATTTCCAAGATGATAATATGTAATCTATTAACAGGTGATTTCTTACTGTTATGCTTTTTTTTGTAGTTCTGTATTATATGTAACCTTACACTGCTTTGTTTTGTTTTGTGTTTTTCTCTTTTTCCTCTTAAATAAAAAAAAATACCCACTTCTCAGATGAAGAAATACAAATGGCAAATAAATACATGAAAAAATGTTCATCATCATTGGTCATTAGAGAAATGCAAATTAAAACCACACTGAGATTCCATCTCACTCCTGAAAGAATGGCCAGCCTCAAGAAAACCAACAACAACAAATGCTGGAGAGGCTGTGGGGAAAAAGGAACTCTCCTACACTGTTGGTGGGAGTGTAGACTGGTACAACCTTTGTGGAGGTCTGTCTGGAGATTTCTCAAAAAGCTGGGATTGGAAGTCCCATTTATTCCAGCTATTCCACTTCTAGGCATATTCCCTGAAGAACTGAAAGCATCATACCACCGTGATATATGTGTACCTATGTTTATAGCAGCACAATTTGTAATCGCCAGATCTTGGAAACAACCCAAGTGTCCATCAACTGAGGAATGGATAAAAAATTTGTGGTATTTCTATACAATGGTGTATTACTCGCTATAAAGAAGGATCACATTGAGATATTCATCAATAAATGGGTGCAGCTTGAGACATACTCATAAGTGAAATAAATCAATCTCGCATGTGTGAATACTGAATAGTTTCCTTAATGTAAGTAATGATTGAAATATATAAAAATATGTGGTAATCATGATTCCCCATTATGTGGCCTTGAAGCCTTTAAAGATTTCACTTATTAATTGGAAAGGCTTTATTCTGGGCTTCTTGATATGGAAATATTTGAAGCTATAGTATATGAAGTTTTATTCAAATATTTCAAGGAAAAAGACAGACACTATGGTAACTACTATTAAGTCGGGTTATTTGGTGGTAAAGCACTAAGTTGCTGAAACAGTCATGCTTTGACCTGTATTGTTATATTTTTATGTCCTGTTTTATCTCAATCTCTCCCTTATTCATTAAAAAATTATTTAGTTATTTTTATGGTTTTTTAAATTAAGGGGAAAAATTAAAAAAATTAGCAGGATATATAATAGTAACTTTTTTTGATTTTTTATTAACTTGTTTTGAAGTCCTGTAATACTCCCATGATCTTGTTTTGACTGATTAGACTCTGTTCCATTCTGTATGATAGTATCAAGTTTGAGGGTATAGGCAACTACTTTGAAAGCAATAAGATTCACTAAGATGCCCTTTCTGGTTTGAGTATTGTCTCCTTTGGAAGTCCTGTAATGTTTACAATGTTTAAGTTTTATTGGTCTTGTTCTCTACTGTTTTGTTCAACTTTATAATACCTAATGAGATAGAGAATTCTTGTTAAGGAAACAAGAGACATTGTTGATAACAACTGTTGATAACCTTGTATTCTGTTTTACATCATGTGCTATGTCTATCCTTGGTTTTGACTGACAGCTTTGTTTTGCCATATTTGACTTTATTATCTCCACCCCCCAAAAAAGTAATAAGAACTAAGGAGTAATAAAATCCAAAATGTGTAAATTTTGTTGTAAAAAAGAGAGGGGAAGAAAAAGAGCTCTAAGGGATATAACAGCAAGTGTGTTTGGGTGTGTTAAATGGCTGACTATATTGTTTTTGGATCATTGAACGCAGCTGTTTGCAGTCTCTCTGTTTGAATGTCCACTTTGTTATTCTTTGATACTGTGACTTGAGCAAATATCTCTAAGACGATAATATGTAATCTATTAACTGGTGATTTCTTACTTTTTTTTGTAGTTCTTTATTACTTGTACCCCTACACCACTTTGTTTTGTTTTTGTTTTTTCTCTTTTTCCTTTTAAATAAAATTAAAAAAAAATTAATGTGGCAGTGAGAAAGTTTATGTGTCTCTGTGTTTGAAGTTTAGATCTGTTGAAAAGAATTTTGGGAAAAAAAGTTACATATACTTTAAAACATCCAATTAGAAATGATCTTCCATGCTTAATTTAAGTTTTCCTTAAATATGCTGTATGCTGTTAAAGGTGTTATGGCTCATGTCTAGATGCCCCACCCATCCACAAAGCCTCATGCAATCACAGGTGGCGATTTTTCAGAGGTGGCTGGACCTAGAGTGTGTGATGCTGGGATTAACAATGTGTGATAATTAAATTAGTCTCTTAATTTGTTTGACCCCACTGTAACCCGGGTAACTCTGATGGGGCAGAAAGAAGCTGCTAAGGTCCCTTGCTTGCCTTGCTACCTTCTGCCCACCATGAACTGTTCCACCCCTGTGATGTCCCTTTCTATGCCACTATGCCTTGGAGCCAGCTGACTATGGCCTGAAATCTCTATGAACTGTGGAACCAAATAAACCTTTCCCCTTTTAACTTTGAGGGTTGGGAGTTTTGTTTCAGCAGTGAGAGACATAACTAAGACAGAGGGCTTTAAATGTGATAGAGACTGTGATCAGTTTTTCAGCATAGAGAATTCAATAAACCAAGAAGAGTTTACAGCTTAAGAGATCAGATGTAAGCCTGCTGATGCACAGAGAGGAAAGAATGAAGACAATTTAAGAGACTAATTGTTCATAAGAAAATAATGATGTACGAATGAAAAGAGGCCGAATAGCTGAGGCTTCATTACACTAAACTATTTCAAGGAGGAAGCAGCATTCATTATTCTGTAAGAAGAGAAGCTGCTCAAGTTCCAAAATTAACACTAAGATTTATTAGATTTGCCGTGCATCATTTTCCTCTTCTTTAATATTTATATTAATGATTTAGTAAATATCTTATAGGACGAGATGAGAATCAAACATTGTAAAATATAAAAAATCATTTAGAAGACTAACTTAACAAATGCTATCAAGTTATTTTTGTTAAAAATGAAATATGAACAATACCATACTTTAAAGTGAGAAGAAATAAAAATATTGTAACAAAGCCAAATAGAGGAGGTTAGTGTCTAATTGAAGCAGATGTGTATCTCACTCACTCTAACTTTCCTTTCAGCTGTCCCCAACGCATATCTGGTCCCTCTTGTCATTTGTTCTATCTATGTCCAGACTAAATAAACTCCTTCCCAGGGCCCCCGTGTGTGTGCAATCCATTAGCATTCTTTATCCCTCCTCAAATACTTGTAGTTGTTTTGCTTCACTCCTCTTCTTCCTTTCTCTTGTCAAAACAATTACTGGGATTTATTATTTTTGAAAACAAATAGGCAAATAAAACATCCTTGTTGGTCACTCTTGTAAATTTACACTTTCAGATCTGAGACCAAGCGTATAACCTGCCTTGGTTAACAGCACCGCTTCTGGTACAGTTTTCCTGCCCAGTACAGCTGCTCATCAGGAGCTTTTACACGCATGTCAGCACTCCGCGTGTAGTTTCAGTGCAATCTGTTTTCCCTGTAGTACTTCGAATTTTAATGTTTTTTTCTATTTTACCTTTTAACATCCCCATGCTTTGCTCACTGCATTTATTAGTAGGTCTCTTACAGCCCTGAAACAATACTGTGTCCCTTGTATTATGTGACCATCATCAGAGGTCTTTGTGCCTACATAAGGCTTCTGCCTTCTTAGATTTTTTAAGTCATAGAAAAAATTTTTTTCTAATATGATTAAAATCATGTAGTATGATTTTAAAAGCAAATTATTAGCAATCACAAATACCTAAAAACATGTTTGATTTTGTGAAAGCCTACAGCAATAAACACTGCAATTCCTTTGAAAATGGCAAAAACAAACAGTAGATATCCAGAATGGTTTTTAAATGATTTCCCAATATTGACATAAGAAAATATATAATAAATCACAAAACGGAGAGGTTTTTTTAAGAAGAAATATCTTCTTAAAATTATCATCAGCTTACGTAATAAATGAGGCAATGCAATAAAAAGATAACAGAACAATACAGAGGCATTCATGTTATCCACAGGATGAAGAAAGAGAATCAAGTCAGAGTCTTTGTGTTTTAAAAATTAACTACTGTGTTTAAAATGTGCAAGGCAAACCTTTTAGTTATTTGTAGGTAGTAGGTAATTAAATAAGAAGAGACAAATATGGAAGCTTTTTGATATTTCCATGACTTTTTAGTTATAATCCAATTCTACTTTTCATTCCAAAGAGATATATTGTGATATTATTTAATACTAAGAAAAATTTCTTGCTAAAAGCTCAAAATCTAAAAATATCTCCTATATTAGGTTACAAAAGCAAATGATTAAGTAGAAATTCACACTTCATTTAAATAATACATAACATGTTTTCTTGGCTTTGGGCACCTTACTGCTCAGAACACATATTTTATTTGTTTCTCAGGGCCTTGATTAAAATGAATGTTGAATAAATTGTGTGAATGAATTATTAAGTAATGAAAAGTGCTTCTAGAGGGAAAAAAATCTTAGTAAGAATGATAACTTCTGAAAAAACAAGTGGTGCATATATGTGTTTTTCCGGTTGACATTTTCCTTTTTTTTTTTTTTTAAGAGGAAAAAGAGAAAAACACAAAATAAACCAAAGCGGCGTAAGGGTACATGCAATACAGAACTACAAAACAAAACAAAACAAAACAAAACAAAAAACCATAACAGTAAGAAATTACCTGCTAGTAGATTACACACTATTTTCTTGAAAATAGTTCCTCAAATCACAGTATCAAAGAACACAAGGTGGACATTCAAACAGGGAGACTGCAAACAGCTGTGTTCAATGTTCCAAAAACATTGATAAAGTCAGCTATTTAACACCCCCAAACACACTTGCTGTTATATCCGTTAGAGCTCTTTTTCTTTTTTTTTTCCCTCTCTTTTTTACAACAAAATTTACACATCTTGGATTTTATTACTCCTTAGTGCTTATTACTTTCTTTGGGGGGGGGGGAAGAATACAGTCAAATATGGCAAAACAAAGCTGTCAGTCAATACCAAGGATAGACATAGCACATGGTGTAGAACAGAGTACAAGTTTATCAACAATGGTTATCAACGTTGTCCCTTGTTTCCTTAAAAAGAATTGTCTATCTTATTAGATATTATAAAGTTGGACAAAACAGTAGAGAACAAGACCAATAAAACTTAGGCATTGTAAACATTACAGGACTTCCAAAGAAGACAATAGTCAAACCAGAATGGGTATCTTAGTGAATCTTATTGTCTTCAAAGTAGTTGCCTATGTCTTCAAACTTGATACTATCATATAGAATGGAACAGAGTCTAATCAGTCAAAACAAGATCGTGGGAGTACTACAGGATTTCAAAACAAGTTAATAGGAAATCAAAAAGAGTTACTATTTATATATCCTAATTTTTTTGAATTTTTTCTTTAATTAAGACAAACATAAGAAATGACTAAATAATTTTTTTTTGAAACAATAAGGGGGAGATTGAGATAAAACAGGACATAACAATATAACAATAGAGGTCACAGCATGACTGTTTCAATAACCTAGTACTTCACCACCTTATAACCTGACTTAATAGTAGTTACCATAGTGTCTTTTCCTTGAAATATTTGGGTAAAACTTCATATACTCTAGCTTCAAATATTTCCATATCAAGAAGCCCAGAATAAAGCCTTTCTAATTAATGAGTGAAAACTTTATAAGGCTTCAAGGCCACCTAATGGGGAATCATGATTACCACATATTTTTATATATTTGAATCATTACTTACATTAGGGAAACTATTCGGTATTCACACATGCGACATTGATTTATTTCACTTATGAGTATGGTCTCAAGCTGCGCCCATTTATTGATAAATATCTCAATGTGATCCTTCTTTATAGCTGAATAATACTCCATTGTATAGAAATACCACAACTTTTTTATCCATTCCTCAGTTGATGGGCACTTGGGTTGTTTCCAAGATCTGGCGATTACAAATTGTGCTGCTATAAACATAGGTGCACATAAATCACTGTGGTATGATGCTTTCAGTTCTTCTGGGAATATGCCTAGAAGTGGAATAGCTGGAATAAATGGGATTTCCAGTCCCAACTTTTTGAGAAATCTCCAGACAGATCTCCACAAAGGCTGTACCAGTCTACACTCCCACCAGCAGTGCAGGAGAGTTCCTTTTTCCCCACAGCCTCTCCAGCATTTGTTGTCGGTTTTCTTGATCCTGGCCATTCTTTCAGGAGTGAGATGGTATCTCAGTGTGGTTTTAATTTGCATTTCTCTAATGACCAATGATGATGAGCATTTTTTCATGTATTTATTTGCCATTTGCATTTCTTCATCTGAGAATTGCATATTCATCTCAGATGCCCATTTTTGGATTGGATCTTTGAATTTCGGAGGTCTGAGTTTCTTTAATTCTTTGTATGTTTTAGACAAGAGGCCCTTGTCTGAGAGAGAGTTCACTAAAATCTTTTCCCAGTTTTTGGGTTTTCTTTTCACTATGCTGGAGATTTCTTTTGACATGCAGAAACTTTTTAATAAGAAGTGGTCCCAGTTATTGATTCTGGGAAGTATTTCCCGTGCGGTTTGAGTCCTGTTCATGAATTCTTTACCTACTCCTATGTCTCCAAGGTTTCTACCTATTTTGTCTTCCAATAGATTTAGTGTTTCTGTTTTAATATTCAGATCTTTGACCCATTTAGATTTTAATTTAGTACATGGTGATAGACATGGGTCTAGCTTTAGTTTTCGGCAAATGGAGAGCCAGTTTTTCCAGCACCATTTATTAAAGAGACTGTCGTTCTTCCAGTGAACCTGCTTGGCTCCTTTATCAAAAATAAGGTGGTTGAGTGTGTTCATAGTTGTGGTTGTATCTTCTAATCTATTCCACTGATCTTCAGCTCTGTTTTGATTCCAATACCATGTTGATTTTACTACTGTTGCTTTGTAGTATAACTTCAAGTCAGGGATTGTGATGCCTCCTGCTTTGCCTTTGCTGCTTAGAATTGCCTTTGTGATTCTAGGTCTCTTCTGGTTCCAGATGAAATTTAGGAGTGATTTCTCTAGATCTATAAGGTATGTTGATGGTATTTCTATTGGGATTGCATTGAATCTGTATAACAGTTTTGGGAGAATGGCCATTTTCACAATGTTTGTTCTTCCTATCCATGAGCAAGGGATGTCTTTCCATTTTCTGAGATCATCTTCAATTTCCTTTTTCAGTGTATTATAATTTTCACTGTATAAGTCTTTCACTTCTTTCATAAGAGTAATTCCTAAATATTTCATTTTTTTGCTTGCTAATGTGAATAGTCCAGTTTCTCTTATTTCCCTCTCTGTAATTTTGTTGTTCGTGTATAGGAATGCTATTGATTTCTGAGTATTGATTTTGTATCCAGCCACATTACTGAATTTATTTATTGTGTCTAAGAGTATTTCAATGGAGTTTAGGGGATCTTCTATGTAGAGTATCATGTCATCTGCAAACAATGATAATTTAACTTCTTCTTTTCCTATCTTTACCCCTTTTATTTCTCTTTCTTGCCTAATTGCTCTGGCTAGTACTTCCAGTACTATATTAAATAGGAGTGGTGATAAAGGACATCCTTGTCTTGTACCCGACTTTAAAGTAAAGGCTTTCAATTTTTGGCCATTTAGTATGATGCTGGCTATTGGTTTGTCATAAATGGCCTTTATTATATTGAGGTAAAGACCATTTATTCCAATTTTCTGTAAAGTTCTCATCATGAATAAGTGTTGGACCTTATCGAAGGCTTTTTCTGCATCTATAGAGATGATCATGTGATTCTTATTTTTGGCTTTATTGATATGGTGGATTACATTTATTGATTTGCGTATGTTGAACCATCCTTGCATTCCTGGGATGAATCCCACCTGGTCATGGTGTATAATCTTCTTGATGATTTGCTGGATCCTATTTGCCAATATTTTATTGAGGATTTTTGCATCTGTGTTCATTAGGGAGATCGGTCTATAGTTCTCTTTTATAGTTGGGTCTTTCTCAGGTTTTGGTACTAGAGTAATATTTGCTTCCACGAATGACTTAGGAAGGATTGCTTCCCTTTCAATTTCATTGAATAGTTTGAGGAGTGTCAGCATTAGGTCTTCTTTATATTTCTTGTAGAATTCTGCAGTGAATCCATCTGGGCCTGGGCTCTTCTTGGTGGGCAAGGACCCAATTACATTCTCAATTTCATTAGCAGAGATTGGGTTATTCAACAGTTTTATATCCTCTTGATCTAGCTTTGGCACTTCATATGCTTCTAAGAATCTGTCTATTTCTTCTGTGTTATCAAACTTTTGAGAGTAGAGGTTTTCGAAGTAGGTGTTGATGATCCTCTGTATTTCTATTGGGTCTGTAGTGATTTCTCCTTTTTCATTTCTTATTGCATGAATTTGAGCTTTTTCTTTCCTTTTTTAAATAAGGTTGGCTAGGGGCTTATCGATTTTATTTATTCTTTCAAAGAACCAACTCTTTGATTCGTTGATTCTTTGGATTGTTTTCTTAGTCTCTATTGCATTGATTTCTGCTCTGATTTTTATAATTTCCTCTCTTCTTTTGGCTTTGGGCTTGACTTGCTCTTCTTTTTCTAGCTGTTTGAGGTGTAGCATCAAGTTATTTATTTGTATTCGTTCTGTTTTCCTGATGTGGGAACTCAGTGCAATAAATTTTCCTCTCAGAACGGCTTTCATTGCATCCCACAGATTCCGGTAAGTTGTATCTGCATTTTCATTTTCTTTTAGGTATTGTTTAATTTCTTCTTTAATTTCTTCTGTGACCCACTGATTACTCAAGAGTGTGTTATTTAGTTTCCATGTGTTTGCGGAATTTTTGCAGTATCCTTTGTCATTAATTTCTAATTTCAGAGTGCTATGATCCGATAATATGCAAGGGATCTTTTCAACTCTTTTGCATTTCTTAAATATGTTCTGTGAGCTAATATATGGTCTATTTTAGAAAATGATCCATGTACTGCTGAGAAGAATGTGTATTCTGATGTTGTTGGGTGGAACATTCTGTATATGTCTATCAAACCCATTTGTTCACAGGTGTGATTCAATTCTGTTATTTCTTTGCTCATTTTCTGTCTGGTTGATCTGTCCCTTGGTGTCAGTGGTGTATTAAGGTCTCCTGTTACAATTGTGTTACTGATAATTTGAGTTTTCATTTCTGTTAATAATTGTTTTATATAACTGGGTGCTCTGGAGTTTGGTGCGTATATATTTAAGATAGTTATCTCTTCCTCTTGGAGTTTTCCCCTTACGAGTATGTAGTGACCTTCTTTGTCCTTTATGGTCATTGTTGGTTTAAAGTTCACGTTGTCTGCAAACAGAATGGCTACTCCTGCCTTTTTTTGGATTCCTGCTGCATGAAGAATTGTTTTCCATCCTTTGACTTTCAGTCTGTGAGTATCTTTCTGGGTTAGATGGGTTTCCTGTAAACAGCATATGGTTGGATTTTGTTTCTTGATCCATTCTGCTAGTCTGTTTCTTTTGATTGGTGCATTGAGACCATTTACATTAATGGTTATTACTGTTAAATGCTGGTTAATTGTAGGAATGTTATCTCTCTGCTGTTGCATCTTTATCTTTCTGTTCTGTTTAATTATTTGCTTTGCTTAGTGGTTTTTTCCTTTGTGTATCTAAACTGTCTTTCAATATTTTTTGCAGGGTCGGTTTGGTGTTCATGAAGTTCTTCAGCTGTTCTTTGTCATGGAAGTATCGTATTGCACCATCTATTTTGAATGATAGTTTTGCAGGATGTATCAGTCTTGGTTGGAAATCATTTTGCTTTAGGATCTGGAATACTTCACTCCATGCTCTTCTTGACTTTATGGTTTGTGCTGCGAAGTCTGCTGTGATTCTGATAGGTTTTCCTTTATAAGTGATCTGTCTTTTCTCTCTGACAGCTTTTAATAATCTATTCTTGTGTTGGATTTCTGGGATGGTGACTATTATATGTCTGGGTGTAGTTTTATTTTGGTTATGAGTGTTTGGAGTTCTATATGCTTCACTGATCCTGATGTCAGTTTCTGATCTCATGCTTAGGAAATTTTCAGCTATTACTTCTCTAAATATCCTCCTGACATCCTTCATGTTGTCTCCCTCTCTTTCATTAATCCCTATCATTCTTATGTTATTCTTCTTTGCATTGTCTTGCAGTTGTTGAATTGTTGTTTCCTGGTTCCTTGTTATTTTCAAAAGATCTTTCCTTTCCTGTTCACTAGCTGCAATCCTGTCTTCAAGGTCTGAAATTCTATCTTCACTTTCATTAAGGCGGTTTTTACAACTTTCAGTGGAGTTTTTTATTTCCTGTATATCTCTGTGCATCTGCATTATGTATTCTGTTTGTTTCTTATATTGCTCGTCTAGGGATTCTATCTTTTTGTTTAGTTCCTCCAATTTTTTATCTGTGTTTTCTTTAGATATATTTAGAATCTCTTTCATTTCTTTTATCATTTCTTCTTTTATCTGGGAGATTATTTCGAGTTTGAATTTCTTTAAAGCTTCCTGGAGTTGCTTGTCAAT
Source organism: Cavia porcellus (assembly GCF_034190915.1). Taxonomy (NCBI): domain Eukaryota; kingdom Metazoa; phylum Chordata; class Mammalia; order Rodentia; family Caviidae; genus Cavia; species Cavia porcellus. The sequence goes on along the minus strand of NW_026947488.1, from coordinate 92,092,597 downwards.
TTCAGTGGCTATTGTGTCCGATATATGAGGTGGATGGGATATTTTCTTCTATATACATTGCTCCTAGGGTTTCTTGAGATGGGCTGGAGGTTTGAGGTTGTAATTTGGTCTTTCGTTTTGTCATTTTCCTATATTTCTGTGTTTCAAGTGTTATTTGAAAGCTTCCTCAGAATCTGTTGAAAATCCCCTTCTATGTTTGGAGCTACTGAGACTCTCGCACCATGCTACCCCAAGCCATTGGGCCTACAGAACCAGTGGCCCTCCTCTGCCTGCTCAGAACTCCGCAGTTCCAGACAAGCTGGGCCTCAGGGACACTGTGCGCCCACCTGCCCGTTGGAAGCTCCACAGTTCTTCAGTCGCAGCCGGGTTAGGGTACTCACCACAGGCCGCAGTGCTTCAGGAACCTGTGGACCCTCCCTGGTTGCAGAGATATCCACAGTCCTCCAGACACGCAGAGAGGCCGGTAAGGGCACCCCAGATCTGCCCAGCTCCTCCTCTGCAGACCTATGGCCAGGTGCGGCAGCTAAACAGGCTGGGCTAGGCTGGTAGTGTGGGCCAGCCCACCTATCGGGAGCTCAGCAGGTCTCCAAATGAAGCCGGGAATGGGGAGGCTGATGTGGAAGCCTCAAACCCACCTCTCCCCTTCACTGCACCTGGAAGCCTGAGGGAACTCCAGCAGACTGGGCGCAGATATCCAGAGTCCTCCAGACACGCAGAGAGGCCAGTGAGGGCACTCCAGATCTGCCCAGCTCCTCCTCTGCAGACCTATGGCCAGGCGCGGCAGCTAAACAGGCTGGGCTAGGCTGGTAGTGTGGGCCAGCCCACCTATCGGGAGCTCAGCAGGTCTCCAAATGAAGCCGGAATGGGGAGGCTGATGTGGAAGCCTCAAACCCACCTCTCTCCTTCACTGCACCTGGAAGCCTGAGGGAACTCCAGCAGACTGGGCGCAGAAATCCAGAGTCCTCCAGACACGCAGAGAGGCCAGTGAGGGCACCCCAGATCTGCCCAGCTCCTCCTCTGCAGACCTATGGCCAGGCGCGGCAGCTAAACAGGCTGGGCTAGGCTGGTAGTGTGGGCCAGCCCACCTATGGGGAGCTCAGCAGGTCTCCAAATGAAGCCAGGAATGGGGAGGCTGATGTGGAAGCCTCAAACCCACCTCTCTCCTTCACTGCACCTGGAAGCCTGAGGGAACTCCAGCAGTCTGGGCGCAGAAATCCAGAGTCCTCCAGACACGCAGAGAGGCCGGTGAGGGCACCCCAGATCTGCCCAGCTCCTCCTCTGCAGACCTATGGCCAGGCGCGGCAGCTAAACAGGCTGGGCTAGGCTGGTAGTGTGGGCCAGCCCACCTATTGGAAGCTCAGCAGGTCTCCAAATGAAGCCGGGAATGGGGAGGCTGATGTGGAAGCCTCAAACCCACCTCTCTCCTTCACTGCACCTGGAAGCCTGAGGGAACTCCAGCAGTCTGGGCGCAGAAATCCAGAGTCCTCCAGACACGCAGAGAGGCCAGTGAGGGCACCCCAGATCTGCCCAGCTCCTCCTCTGCCAACATTTTCAAAGTATCAAGGGAAAATAAAAATCTAAGACTCATAAATTATATTATTAAATCTTCTGGTGGAAATTTAAGGTATTGAAATGGTACATTTACTTGAAATTGTTTGTTAATGAAAACTATGGCATCATTACTGACTAGTGGCATACAAATAACTATAAAGGATTAGAAAGAAAAAGTTGAAGGCCTGACTCTGTTTATATGTTATCTATAACACTCATTTTAATTTGCACAACACGACTTGACCCATGTGGTATAAAACTTGAAAAGAAGGCAAAAGTTACCAAGTAGAGAAAGTGTCTTGTTTGCTTAATTTCTCTTGACTATTTTTCCCTTGACGACATGTAATTTAGGAGATCTCCCAATCTAAAGTATTTTCTCACTTGAAGTCTGTTCTTTTCAATAATTTTATTATTAAATTCTAATTCAAGATGCAACTTTCTTGATTATCAAAACACGAGTAATTCTAAATTACTATCACTTGGGTTTCAGGTCAAGATCCTCATATGGGGTAAGATTTAAGGACATGTGTCTATAAGTCAAAAACAAAAGCTATCATACATCTATAAAGAACGTAAGAAAGCTTCTGAGATGTTGCCTGGACTAAAACTCTCTAGTTCCATGACAAATTATATCCCCAGCCATACATAACATCACCCATGACCTCCTTTATCCTATATTAGAGTGGACAGAATTTCTGAGCAATCTGCTGCTTACTGCATCGGTATTAAAATGAAGTGAACTTTTTCTCAAATATACAGATAATGAGGCCAAATGTTTATGTTGCACTACAAGTGACAATGATTTATGATGATGCTACATAAATTGTGCTAGGCTTAACCAATTTTAAGCAGTAACAGAATAATCAACACTTTTATCTTAGAGACTGACACATTTATCTAAGTTATCAAGAGCATCTGCATGCATTAAGCATATTTGATTATTTGATGTTTATAACTCTTGTGAACTGAAAGTAGTCACTTTGGGGTGGCAAAGAGAACCAAAGAAGTCAAAAACTATGCCATTCATGAGGTATAAAACAGAATCAAGATTAGAGGCTATCTATTCCAATGTTGAGAATATTGTTCTTCACGATTCATCATTACACGAGGCAGAACTGAGAACTGTGGAAGGCAACTCTGCACGTAGAAACAAACCATAGTCACAAACAGGTTTATTCATCCATTTACTGGTTCATTTATTCACTAATGTAATAATAACATATTTTATTTGGTTTTGATTAAGTGCCCACTATGATGAAGGGAGTACATTTAAATGAATTTACAGTACAACGGAGGAAGAAAAAAACAGAGATAAACACAATCAAGTGATGTACACTATATAGGAAAGATGAATGCATTCTTGGAAGTGATACAATTTGTCTGGGAAATGAAAAAAGATTTATCAGAGAAATAGGGTCTGGTCTAAAAGTCTAAGGATGAATATCTCATGTATTTGAACTCTAGGAAATAATGAACTCATGGAGCTTTAAATCAAGTTCAGTGTCAGATCAAATTTCATTCAATAAATGATTTCAGTTGCTCTGTGGAAAATGATTCCAGGAAAGACAGGCAGAGAAGTCAATCACAAGAACCCAAGTAAAGCTTTTTCCTTCCCTTGGATTGTGAGGAAAGAATAAACTGAATCTACTCAGCTCCTAGAAATGCATTCTCACCTAGGATGCAGAAATCACTGTTACCTGTTTTTCTGGGTACTGTGGGAATAAGAAGGTCATTCAGTGCCACTATATTCTGAGAGAAGATTTTTCTTGGCCACCTGGTTCACTAAATGAGCTGCACCAATGTACTCCTTCAGGACCAGTTGACAGTCTTGGCTACAGTGGAATCCCAGAGCACTGGGTTTTCTTTGCAGGTCCTATGTGTTGGGGAGAAGATGATTCTGGAGAAAAAGAAACACTTCTTTTATTCCAGTGTCTCTTGGCAGATAACAGAGAAAAACCATGAAACTTCAGTGAGGAGAAAAGGAAAGTTACTAGTAGTCTTTCCTGTTATAAACTGGATTCCAGCTAATTCAGTGCAGATAAAATGCAAGGGCATAAATAATCTCCTCTCATAACTAATTTTGCAATGGAAGCAGAAAACTTGGGGTGTTTGAAGGAACAGAAAGAGTACACAAGATTAGGAGGATTCTGAAAAATGATCTATGTACACGGTACTTAATCATATTTCTTTTTAGTGGAGCATTACTCTATTTAGCCAAATATTATACATTTCTACCAGAAAGTGACTTTTTCTTTTAACTTTGGCATTTAATTTTCTTATGATTTAGTCAATATTTGGCTTTTCCTTTTCCTTATTTATAACGCTGCCTCCCTTTTCTAGCAGTGAACAGATATTCTCTAATTACAGGCTTCTGGGAAGTCACTTTGGACTATTTCTTGCATTGAGTTATTTTGATTTACATCTCTCCTGCTTGGTTTCTACATTCCTGTTTATAATTTATGCTCCTTTTTTAGAGTCATAGCTGCTGTAGTCTGCTACCTTATCAGTTGTTTAAAGTAGAGTACATAAGGGTTTCTAAGTCAGAAATAAATATCAAAACCAAAAGGAAAACAAAGCCCTCTCTTTTTTTGTCACTGTTCCAAGTAGTCCTGGTCTCCAGGCACAGATGAGCTAACCTGCATTCATTCATGTTAATAGGGTATGCAAGCTAAGAATTCTCTGCATGTTCAAGCATAGCTTATTAATACTTTCTAAGTGTCCTTCCAGTGTCTTTGCATTACAACTTTAATAGGGCATAGAATTCATTCTTTCCATTCTGTTTTATATATCCACCCCTGGAATTGTTTCAGGTGGAAGAGACACAAAAATCTTCAACATAACCTGCATCAGTTTCTCCTTTTGCTCCATCTCTGAACTGTCAACAGCACTGATTTCTTAGGATTTCTTTTTATCACTTCTTCATGTGTATTGGCCTCTAACCACTTGATGGACTCAGTCTACCTCCACATCTGCATCCCTCTGTAGGTTTTTGAAATATCTCCCAGGGTGGAGTTAATTACCCTTTACACATAACAAGCACCTCATGTGTTTCTCCAAGTAGTATTTAAGAATAATTCTTGTTTTGTCATATTTAAATTCCAGGGTTCTTAAACGTAGAGGCAATGAAACTTATGCCCAATTGAAGACAATCTTGTTACACCAGACAAATTGTAAAAGGTATCAAACACAAGAGCAGGAGTGAAGGAGATTGTGATGGCTCTGTCAACAACAAAAGGAAACTCGTCACCTTTGTAGGTACTGTGTTTCAAATGGCTAGCACAGTTGAAGCCCAGACTCATGAGTGAAGTTTCAAACAACTGTATAGATCATTTAACAACATTCCTCACAGAAACCATTAGGATTTAGATGTAAAAAATGACTTTTAGGCACTGGCTCCACCACAATGTTTACTGTTGAAGTCAGGGGTTGTGAGGAGAACAATTAGAATCAGGACATGGACTTTATAATATTATTTATAATGGTCACCCAGAGTTAACACAAGAAAATGCAGGAAATCTATCCACAACACTAAAGACAGAATATTTAGCCAAGGGCCTGAATCCCACAGCAATGTCCCATGAGTCCAGATGAAGACCCAGAGCTTATGACAATGCCTCCCATGAGTCCAACTGTAGGTCTAAAGCACACAAGAAGGACTCACGCCAGTCTCTTTTATAGTTCTATTAAGTTGGAGTTAAGCTGACACCAGTTTTTAATCCATAACATTTACCAACTTATGATAACACAGCTTTCACATCCTCCCATTTCTCATTTCTGATGTGGAGGTAACACAAATCTTAAGTTATACATTGATGGATTCATTTTTAAAAGGTATGAATTGCACTTATGCCAAAGCAAGTAAAACTCAAACAGTAATCATCTTCAGAAATGTTAGTATTTTTCTGACAGTAATTCTTTTCTCTTAATTATGGTATCCTTTACTATCACGCAAAGGTTTTGCATATTCCAAACTTGTGATCTTTTTAAATCTCTTTACATTTTTGGAAGTGCGGAAATTAAACCCTGGGTCTTGGACATGTCAGGGAAGTGCTTTATCTCAGCTTCACCTCCAGAGCACAGGTTAATTAACATGTGTTATTAGAGATGTGTGTTTAGAGATTGAATTTCTTGTTTTTCCCCTTTAATGCTGGGGATCAAACTCGGGACTGACTGATCCTAACCTTCCTAGCCCTATCAGTAAATACTAATACTTAATTTTTAGTTACTTGTACAAGAAATCTGCAGTACACACTGATTTTTTTTTGTACTGGGGATTGAACTCACAACTTTATGCTTGCAAGGAAGGTGCTGCAAACTTATTTATTATGGTTTAACAGTTCCAGCTCTGCATATAAATTATGTCTGTGAAACACTAGGTGTGTAGTATCAGGCAACAAATCCAGGCTGTCTCTATCTATTAGCTTCCTAGTATATAAAGAAGGAATAGTGGTTCTTACCCAATGAGGTAATTTATGATCATTGAATAATCTGCTAACTGTGAAGTCAGTTAACAAGTATTTAGACCAGCAAATATATACTATTAGATATGATTTAAATAAACTTTAAATAAAAATAAAACTCTTTTCATTATATTCTAGAATCTAGCATAATACTTCTAAAAAGTTGAAAATAAATATTAGGGCTGTGATGTGGTTTGTAGTCAAGGAGATCATAATTGCAACCAATCTAATTTCTGTCAGGTAAGTGTTTGCTTTAGATAATTTAATGATTCTCTTCCAGGGTAAAGTTTTGGTTTATATATTCCATAATTATTTGGAGAGTTCTAGTTTGTTTGTTATTTTTATTTTAGGAAAGTGGAGTCTTACACATAATAAAAAATGCTGTCTGCATAGATCTTAAATGAGTTTACATTCTTCTAATTGCTGCTGTTTGACTGTATTTCTAACATTAATGCTAATCTCAGTTCCCAACATTTTAGTTATTAATATTCTGAAATAATCTGAGTATTATTGCTTTTCCAACAGTTATAAATCTTTCATCTGTCTAGTGACTTTGCTACTAGTAATTCTGCACGCTTTATTGCAATGTGTTGAATTTTAAGAAGGTCACATATGAATATTCCTTGTAATTTTATGACTTGAAGCATTCACATCTTGATTGGAATGCTGTAAATATCTACATACCACACAGCAGAAGTTTCTGTCACCATGAATCACAAAGAGGTAAAAGCATAAATATCTGCAGTCCAGGTTATAGAAATTCAGCTTTGTTATCTATGAGAAAAATTGTTTTCAATGCTTATTGTAAAATATTGATTTGTGCAATAAAATTAGGCAGATAGATATTACTGTCTATCTTTCAATCATTGTGACATTTTTGCAGCGATGGAGACAGAAGAACAAAAGCTTGGTGGGACTCCAAAAAAAAGATAATATTAAATCAGTACTAGCTATTATAATGTCTTGTTTTTTCCAAATAGCTGCTCATACAATTACAGACAATAAAATCAAGCAACCCAAAATAAAACCACTGAACTATTGAATGACAACATTATAAGGCTTCAAAGCAATACAGTGGGGAATCATGAGTACCACATATTTTTATGTATACTTACCATTTCTCACACTAGGGAAACTATTCGGTATTTATACATCTGAGTTTGATTTATTTCAATTATGAGTATGGTTCAAATTGCGTTCATTTATTTATAAATATCTCAATGTGATCATTCTTTATACCTGAGTAGTACTCCATTGTATAAAAATATCGCAACTTTTTTATCCATTCCTCAGTTGATGGACACTTAGGTTGTTTCCAAGATCTGGCTACTCCAAACTGTGCTGTTATAAACATGGGTGCACATATACCACTGTGGAATGATGTTGTCAGTTCTGGGAATATGCCTAGAAGTGGAACAGCTGGAACAAATGGGACTTCCAATTCTAGCTTTTTTAGAAATTTCCAGACTGACCTCCACAAAGGTTGTACCAGTCTACACTCCCACCAACAGTGCAGGAGAGTTCCTTTTTCCCCAGAGCCTCTCCAGCATTTGTTGTTGGTGGTTTTCTTGAGGCTGGCCATTCTTTCAGGAGTGAGATGGAATCTCAATATGGTTTAAATTTGCATTTCTCTAATGAGTAATGATGATGAACACTTTTTCATGTATTTATTTGCCATTGGTATTTCTTCATCTGAGAATTGTGTATTCATCTCAGATGCCCATTTTTGGATTGGATTTTTGAATTTTGGGGGTATAATTTTTTAAATTCTTTATATGTTTTAGACAGAAGTCCTTTGTCTGAGGAACAGTTCCCTAAGATTCTTTCCCAGTTTGTGGGTTTTCTTTTCACTATGCTGGAGATTTCTTTTGACATGCAGAAACATTTTAATAAGAGGTGGTCCCAGTTATTGATTCTGGGAAGTATTTCCCATGTGGTTTGAGTCCTGTTCATGAATTCTCAAACAACCCCTATGTCTTCAAGGTTTTTACACAATTTGTCTTCCAATAGATTTAGTGTTTCTGTTTTAATATTCAGAACTTTGATCCACTTAGAGTTTAATTTTGTACATGGTGATAGGCATGGGTCTAGTTGTAGTTTTTGGCGTATGGAGAGCCAGTTTTTCCAACGCCATTTAATAAAGAGACTGTTGTTCTTCCAATGAACATGATTGGCCCCTTTATCAAAGATATGGTGGTTGAGTGTGTTTGTAGTTGTAATTGTATCTTCTAATCTATTCCATTGATCTTTGGCTCTGTTTTCATTCCAGTACCATGTTGAGTTTACTACAGTTGCTTTGTATTATAACTTCAAGTCAGGGATTGTGATGTCTCCTGCCTTGCCTTTGGTGCTTAGATCTGTTTTTGTTATTCTAGGTCTCTTCTGATTCCAGATGAATTTTAGGAGTGATTTCTCTAGAATTATGAGATATGTTGATGGTATTTTTATTAGGATTGTATTGAATCTGTATAACACTTTTGGGAGAATGGCCATTTTCACAATATTTGTTCTTCTTATCCATGAGCAGGGATCTCTTTCCATTTTGTGAGATCCTCTTCAATTTCTTGTCTCAGTGTATTATAATTTTCCCTATATAGATTTTCACTTCTTTTAGGAGAATAATTCCAAAATATTTCATTTTTTGGGTTGCTAGTGTGAAGGGTGTGACTTCTCCTATTTCTCTCTCTGTGATTTTGTTGTTAGTGTATAGGAATGCTATTGATTTTTGAGTTTTGATTTTGTACCCAGCTACATTGCACAATTTATTTATTATATCTAGGAGTCTTTCAATGGAGTTTAGGGGGTCTTCTATGTAGAGTATCATGTCACCTGCAAATAACAATAACTTAACTTCCTCTTTTCCTATCACTACCCCATTTATTTCTCTTTAATTGCTCTGGCTAGTATTTCCAGCACTATATTAAATGAGAGTGGTGAAAAGGGACATCCTTGTCTTGTGCTTGATTTTAAGGTAAAGGCCTTCAGTTTTTGGCCATTTAGTATGATACTGGCTATTGATTTGTCATAGATGGCCTTTATCATATTGAGGTAAAGACCACCTATTCCAATTTTCTGTAAGGCTCTCATCATAAATGAATGTTGGACCTTATGAAAAGCTTTTTCTGCATCTATAGAAATGATAATGTGATTCTTACTTTTGGCTTTATTGATATGGTGGAGTACATTTATTGATTTACGTATGTTCAACCATCCGTACATGCCTGGGATGAATCCTACTTGGTTATGGTGTATAATCTTCTTGATGATTTTCTGCATCCTATTTGCCAATATTTTATTGAGGACTTTTGCATTTGTGTTCATTAGGGAGATTGGCCTGTAATTCTCTTTTTTAGTTGGGTCTTTCTCAGGTTTTGGTACTAGAGTAATATTTGCTTCCAAGAATGACTTAGGAAGGATTGCTTCCCTTGTGATTTTGTAGAACACTTTGAGGTGTGTTGGCATTAAGTCTTCTTTGTATTTCTTGTAGAATTTTGCAATGAATCTGTCTGGGCCTGGGCTCTTCTTTGTAGGTAAGGACTTAATTATGTTTTCAATTTCATTAATAAAAATTGGGTTATTCAGAAGTTTTACATCTTCTTAACCAAGCTTTGGTACTCCATATGTGTCTAGGAATCTGTCTATTTCTTCTGTGTTATCAAACCTATGAATGTAGAGGTTTTCGAAATATGTCTTGATAATCTTCTATATTTCTAGAGTCTGTAGTGATTTCACCTTTTTCATTCCTTATTGCATGAAGTTGAGCTTTTTCTTCCTTTTTCAATAACGTCTGCTATGTATTAGCAATTTTATTTATTATTTCAAAGAATCAACTCTTTGATTCATTGATTCTTTGTATTGTTTTCTTAGTCTCTATTGCACTGATTTCTGCTCTGATTTTTATAATTTCCTCCTTTCTTTTGGCTTTGGGCTTGACTTGCTCTTCTTTTTCTAGATGTTTGAATTGTAATATCAGGTTATTTATTTGTATTCATTCTGTTTTCCTGATGTGGGAACTCAGTGCACTAAATTTTTCTCTGAGGACAGCTTTTATTGCATCCCACAGATTCTGCTAAGTTGTATTTGTATTTTCATTCACTTGTAGGTATTGTTTAACTTCTTCTTTAATTTCCCCTGTGATCCTCTGATTGCTCAAGAGTGTGTTATGCACTTTCCCTGTGTTTATGCCATTTTTGCAGTTTCTTTTATCATTCATTTCTAGTTTCATGGCACTATGATCCAATAACATGCACGGGATAATTTCAACTCTTTTGCACTTATTTGAATATGTTCTGTGGGCTATTATATGATCTATTTTAGAGAATGTACCATTTACTGCTGAGAAGAATGTGCATTCTGATGTTGTTGGATGGAACACTCTGTATATGTCTATCAAATCCATTTGTTCACAAGTATGAATTCAGTTCTGTTATTTCTTTGCTGATTTTCTGTCTGGTTGATCTGTCCCTTGGTGTCAATAGTGTGTTAAAGTCTCCTATTATATTTGTGTTATTGCTAATTTGGTTTTTCATTTCTATTAATACTTGCTTTACATAATTGGCTGTTATGGAATTTGGTGCAGATATATATTTGAGATTTTTATCTCTTCCTCTTGAAATTTTCCCTTAACCAGTATGTAATGACCTTCTTTATCTCTTCTGAGAATTCTTGGTTTGAAGTGTAGTCTAGGTTGGAAATCATTTTCATTTGGGATCTGAAATAGTTCATTCCATGCTCTTCTTAACTTTATTGTTTGTGCTGAGAAGTCTGCTGTGATTCTGATAGGTTTTCCTTGATAGGTGACCTGTCTTTTCTCTCTGAGAGCTTTTAATATTCTCTTATGTTGGATTTCTGGGATGGTGATTATTATATGTCTGGGTGGAATTTTATTTTGGTTTATGGCTATTTGGGGTTCTATATGCTTCACTGATTCTGATGTCAGTTTCCATTGTCATGTTTGTAAAATTTTCAGCTATTATCTTTCTTAATATCCTCTTGACATCCTTTATGTTCTCCCCTTCTTTTTCATTTATCACTATGAATCTTACGTTGTTTTTCTTTGCATCATCTTGTAGCTGTTGAATTGTGAGAGAGAGAGAGTCACTGGGGTGGGGCAAGCAGGCCCAAGACCTGCAGAGCCAGTGGAGTGCTGCATGGAGCTGTGAAGTTCCTTGGACTGTCGGAGCAATCCTTTTGTTCTTTTTCTTCTCCTCTTCCCCTTCCTCCTCTTCCTAATACCTAGTTCCTCAAAAAAGGAAAAGAGCAATGCAATCTCTGTTTCCTGCAGAGGCCTTTACTCTTCTGCTTTTCTGGCACTGACAGACAAGCACACCGATCAAAGAGGTCTCTCCAGGCTGCCTTCCAGCATGAAATGCCTTCTAATTCCTTAACACCTTCAGTTTTGGAGTTTTCTGGAGGGGAGTGTGTAGGAGCTGCATGTTTAACCCAGCTTCTTCTCAGTGAGCTACATCCCAAATATCTTTAACCCTTTTCACAGTTGCTAAGGTATTTGGCTGGACTTGAACTTGAATCCTCAGAGATTTCAGGTGTGGATCACTGCACTGTCTCTGTTTTGCATTTTTATTTTGTTTGTTGGGTGGTTTTGACTTTGGCTTTGGGTTTGGTTTTGCTTTTGGTTTTCTCTTGGTTTTGGAGACAGTATGTAGCCCAGGTTAGTCTCAAATTTGTAGCAATCCTCCTGCTTCAAACCTCTCAAGTGCTGAGATTATAGGTGTGGCCCACCACAGCCAGCTGCATCCAGTTTTCATTCTTCATTCTTTTTCTTGTGCTGCTCTTTAGCTTGTTGGGTACAATAATTAAGTTACAACACCATATCTCCCTTGGCATGTGTGGTACTACTTTTTAAAACACTTCACTTGGGTCAAGTTCCCTATGTAGTATTCAGCCAGCACTTGGAATTGCTTCTTTCATAGAAAGGAAGAATAATTATTTGCACTTTTAACTCATACCATCAGTCATGCTATAGAGGATCGAACATTTAAGTGAATGAATAAATAACAATTGGTAAAATTCTCTGAAAAACATGTTAGTTTTGATGTTAATTGTTTTGCTGGAAGTCTGCCTGCTCAGAATATCCCAGCCTCAGCTATAGCCACTATGGTTATGTTCTTCATTGGTGAGTGCTCTTCATGGAGCATATGTGCTCTAAAGATCAGTTGTGAATCCAAACAAGACAAGATTTCTGAGAGGCTACACAGTGCATGGTTGGGAAAAAAATATCTCCAATGTTAGAAACCAAATCTTGAAAATTCTAATGAGTGAACAAATCATCATACTGGTTCATATCATATTTTATTACTTAGAAATTTTTCAAAGTCATGAGATCATTAGTTAGTCAATCTAAAATGATAGGAGAAATAAGACATTAACAAATGCTTTTTTAAAAGAACCATATAGATTGCATATTAGAACATCAGTAGATTTTTATATTTCCACTGTGATAATATTTCTTCTATGTTGAATAAATTGCAAGTGAATTTACTTAAATTTTAGAAAGATTATACATATTTTTATGTTCAATGAACACACACATAAACAGACACATGGAAAAGCATCTATACAAAATACATTTAGTTATCTATCCATCTGATATTGTAAGTTTGCATTTGAAAGCTTCTTAATTACAGTTGGATATATTTAGCAGTGTTATAAAGTGAGGAGGTATAGCTCCACAGTACATGTACAATAATATAGATTTCAATAAAAAGAGTGAGCTTGTTTTACTTTACTACAACTACCCTAATTTCTTTTTTATACAAGCTTTCTTGTAAGCACACAGTATATAAGCACTGAATATTAAAGATCAAAAAGCCTGGGTTTCTTACAGTTCTATTTTTCTATGAATCAGTTTTTCTTTTATCATCTTTTTCCAGCTACAGCATCCAAGTCTTGGTATAACATGGTACAAGATGTGATCTATTACATTAAAAATGAATTGAAGTATGAGATTGTATAGAAATAGATTTAATAATAGAAAATGGTTTCTGAAGATTTATCATGTACTGGTCAGCATACAAATTATTTTAAGAGAACTAGCCTGTTAATTCTCCATCAACTTTTCCAATTTTAGCCTGGAATTACAAAATGGATGACTATCTGAATACTGATTTCTAAGTCCAAATGTTTGCCGTGAGCAAAAGGACAGAAATTGAAGCTAAGGGCCATAGGTCTGCAGAGGAGGAGCTGGGCAGATCTGGGGTGCCATCACCGGCCTCTCTGCGTGTCTGGCGGACTCTGGATATCTCCGCCCAGACTACTGGAGTTCCCCCAGGCTTCCAGGTGCAGTGAAGGGGAGAGGTGGGTTTGAGGCTTCCACATCAGCCTCCCTATTCTGGCTTCACTTGGAGACCTGCTGAGCTCCTGCTAGGTGGGCTGTCCCACACTACCAGCCTAGCCCAGCCTGTTTAGCTGCCGCGCCTGGCCATAGGTCTGCAGAGGAGGAGCTGGGCAGATCTGGGGTGCCCTCACCGGCCTCTCTGCGTGTCTGGAGGACTCTGGATATCTCCGCCCAGACTGCTGGAGTTCCCCCAGGCTTCCAGGTGCAGTGAAGGGGAGAGATGGGTTTGAGGCTTCCACATCAGCCTCCCCATTCCGGCTTCACTTGGAGACCTGCTGAGCTGCCGCTGGATGGGCTGGCCCACACTACCAGCCTAGCCCAGCCTGTTTAGCTGCCGTGCCTGGCCATAGGTCTGCAGAGGAGGAGCTGGGCAGATCTGGGGTGCCCTTACCGGCCTCTCTGCGTGTCTGGAGGACTCTGGATATCTCTGCCCAGACTGCTGGAGTTCCCCCAGGCTTCCAGGTGCAGTGAAGGGGAGAGGAGGGTTTGAGGCTTCCACATCAGCCTCCCCATTCTGGCTTCACTTGGAGAACTGCTGAGCTCCCGATAGGTGGGCTGGCCCACACTACCAGCCTAGCCCAGCCTGTTTAGCTGCCGCGCCTGGCCATAGGTCTGCAGAGGAGGAGCTGGGCAGATCTGGGGTGCCCTCACCAGCCTCTCTGCATGTCTGGAGGACTCTGGATATCTCCGCCCAGACTGCTGGAGTTCCCTCAGGCTTCCAGGTGCAGTGAAGGGGAGAGGTGGGTTTGAGGCTTCCACATCAGCCTCCCCATTCCGGTTACACTTGGAGAATTGCTGAGCTACCGACGGGTGGGCGGGCCCACACTATCAGCCTAGCCCAGCCTATTTAGCTGCCGCGCCTGGCCATTGGTCTGCAGAGGAGGAGCTGGGCAGATTTGGGGTGCCCTCACCGGCCTCTCTGCGTGTCTGGAGGACTGTAGATATCTCTGCAACCAGGGAGGGTCCACAGGTTCCTGAAGCACTGCGGCCTGTGGTGAGTACCCTAACCCGGCTGCGATTGAAGAACTGTGGAGCTTCCAAGGGGCAGGTGGGCGCACAGTGTCCCTGAGGCCCAGCTTGTCTGGAACTGCGGAGTTCTGAGCAGGCAGAGGAGGGCCACTGGTTCTGTAGGCCCAATGGCTTGGGGTAGCATGGTGCGAGAGTCTCAGTAGCTCCAAACATAGAAGGGGATTTTCAACAGATCCTGAGGAAGCTTTCAAATAACACTTGAAACACAGAAATATAGGAAAATGACAAAACGAAAGACCAAATTACAACCTCAAACCTCCAGCCCATCTCAAGAAACCCTAGGAGCGATGTATATAGAAGAAAATATATCCCATCCACCTCATATATCGGACACAATAGCCACTGAAATTGACAAGCAACTCCAGGAAGCTTTAAAGAAATTCAAACTCGAAATAATCTCCCAGATAAAAGAAGAAATGATAAAAGAAATGAAAGAGATTCTAAATATATCTAAAGAAAACACAGATAAAAAATTGGAGGAACTAAACAAAAAGATAGAATCCCTAGACGAGCAATATAAGAAACAAACAGAATACATAATGCAGATGCACAGAGATATACAGGAAATAAAAAACTCCACTGAAAGTTGTAAAAACCGCCTTAATGAAAGTGAAGATAGAATTTCAGACCTTGAAGACAGGATTGCAGCTAGTGAACAGGAAAGGAAAGATCTTTTGAAAATAACAAGGAATCAGGAAACAACAATTCAACAACTGCAAGACGATGCAAAGAAGAATAACATAAGAATGATAGGGATTAATGAAAGAGAGGGAGACAACATGAAGGATGTCAGGAGGATATTTAGAGAAGTAATAGCTGAAAATTTCCTAAGCATGAGATCAGAAACTGACATCAGGATCAGTGAAGCATATAGAACTCCAAACAGTCATAACCAAAATAAAACTACACCCAGACATATAATAATCACCATCCCAGAAATCCAACACAAGAATAGATTGTTAAAAGCTGTCAGAGAGAAAAGACAGATCACTTATAAAGGAAAACCTATCAGAATCACAGCAGACTTCTCAGCACAAACAAATAAAGTCAAGAAGAGCATGGAGTGAAGTATTCCAGATCCTAAAGCAAAATGATTTCCAACCAAGACTGATATATCCTGCAAAACTATCATTCAAAATAGATGGTGCAATACGATACTTCCATGACAAAGAACAGCTGAAGAACTTCATGAACACCAAACCAACCCTGCAAAAAATATTGAAAGACAGTTTAGATACACAAAGGAAAAAACCACTAAGCAAAGCAAATAATTAAACAGAACAGAAAGATAAAGATGCAACAGCAGAGAGATAACATGCCAACAATTAACCAGCATTTAACAGTAATAACCATTAATGTAAATGGTCTCAATGCACCAATCAAAAGAAACAGACTAGCAGAATGGATCAAGAAACAAAATCCAACCATATGCTGTCTACAGGAAACCCATCTAATCCAGAAGGATACTCACAGACTGAAAGTCAAAGGATGGAAAACAATTCTTCATGCAGCAGGAATCCAAAAAAAGGCAGGAGTAGCCATTCTGTTTGCAGACAACGTGAACTTTAAACCAACAATGACCATAAAGGACAAAGAAGGTCACTACATACTCGTAAGGGGAAAACTCCAAGAGGAAGAGATAACTATCTTAAATATATACGCACCAAACTCCAGAGCACCCAGTTATATAAAACAATTATTAACAGAAATGAAAACTCAAATTATCAGTAACACAATTGTAACAGGAGACCTTAATACACCACTGACACCAAGGGACAGATCAACCAGACAGAAAATGAGCAAAGAAATAACAGAACTGAATCACACCTGTGAACAAATGGGTTTGATAGACATATACAGAATGTTCCACTCAACAACATCAGAATACACATTCTTCTCAGCAGTACATGGATCATTTTCTAAAATAGACCATATATTAGCTCACAGAACATATTTAAGAAATGCAAAAGAGTTGAAATCATCCCTTGCATATTATCGGATCATAGCGCTCTGAAATTAGAAATTAATGACAAAAGATACTGCAAAAATTCCGCAAACACATGGAAACTAAATAACACACTCTTGAGTAATCAGTGGGTCACAGAAGAAATTAAAGAAGAAATTAAACAATACCTAAAAGAAAATGAAAATGCAGATACAACTTACTGGAATCTGTGGGATGCAATGAAAGCCGTTCTGAGAGGAAAATTTATTGCACTGAGTTCCCACATCAGGAAAACAGAACGAATACAAATAAATAACTTGATGCTACACCTCAAACAGCTAGAAAAAGAAGAGCAAGTCAAGCCCAAAGCCAAAAGAAGAGAGGAAATTATAAAAATCAGAGCAGAAATCAATGCAATAGAGACTAAGAAAACAATACAAAGAATCAATGAATCAAAGAGTTGATTCTTTGAAATAATAAATAAAATTGCTAATACATAGCAGACGTTATTGAAAAAGGAAGAAAAAGCTCAACTTCATGCAATAAGGAATGAAAAAGGTGAAATCACTACAGACTCTAGAAATATAGAAGATTATCAAGACATATTTCGAAAACCTCTACATTCATAGGTTTGATAACACAGAAGAAATAGACAGATTCCTAGACACATATGGAGTACCAAAGCTAGATCAAGAGGATATAAAACTGTTGAATAACCCAATCTCTGCTAATGAAATTGAAAATGTAATTAAGTCCTTACCCACCAAGAAGAGCCCAGGCCCAGATGGATTCACTGCAGAATTCTACAAGAAATATAAAGAAGACCTAATGCTGACACTCCTCAAACTATTCAATGAAATTGAAAGGGTATCAATCCTTCCTAAGTCATTCCTGGAAGCAAATATTACTCTAGTACCAAAACCTGAGAAAGACCCAACTAAAAAAGAGAACTATAGACCGATCTCCCTAATGAACACAGATGCAAAAATCCTCAATAAAATATTGGCAAATAGGATCCAGCAAATCATCAAGAAGATTATACACCATGACCAAGTGGGATTCATCCCAGGAATGCAAGGATGGTTCAACATATGCAAATCAATAAATGTAATCCACCATATCAATAAAGCCAAAAATAAGAATCACATGATCATTTCTTTAGATGCAGAAAAAGCCTTTGATGAGGTCCAACACTTATTCATGATAAGAACTTTACAGAAAATTGGAATAAATGGTCTTTACCTCAATATAATAAAGGCCATTTATGACAAACCAACAGCCAGAATCACACTAAATGGCCAAAAATTGAAAGCCTTTACTTTAAAATCGGGCACAAGACAAGGATGTCCTTTATCACCACTCCTATTTAATATAGTACTGGAAGTACTAGCCAGAGCAATTAGGCAAGAAAGAGAAATAAAAGGGGTAAAGATAGGAAAAGAAGAAGTTAAATTATCATTGTTTGCAGATGACATGACACTCTACATAGAAGACCCCCTAAACTCCATTGAAATACTCTTAGATACAATAAATAAATTCAGTAATGTGGCTGGATACAAAATCAATACTCAGAAATCAATAGCATTCCTATACATGAACAAAAAAATTACAGAGAGGGAAATAAGAGAAACTGGACTATTCACATTAGCAAGCAAAAAAATAAAATATTTAGGAATTACTCTTACGAAAGAAGTGAAAGACTTATACAGTGAAAATTATAATACACTGAAAAAGGAAATTGAAGATGATCTCAGAAAATGGAAAGACATCCCTTGCTCATGGATAGGAAGAACAAACATTGTGAAAATGGCCATTCTCCCAAAACTGTTATACAGATTCAATGCAATCCCAATAGAAATACCATCAACATACCTTATCGATCTAGAGAAATCACTCCTAAATTTCATCTGGAACCAGAAGAGACCTAGAATCACAAAGGCAATTCTAAGCAGCAAAGACAAAGCAGGAGGCATCACAATCCCTGACTTGAAGTTATACTACAAAGCAACAGTAGTAAAATCAACATGGTATTGGAATCAAAACAGAGCCGAAGATCAGTGGAATAGATTAGAAGATACAACCACAACTACGAACACACTCAACCACCTTATCTTTGATAAAGGAGCCAAGCAGGTTCACTGGAAGAACGACAGTCTCTTTAATAAATGGTGCTGGAAAAACTGGCTCTCCATTTGCCGAAAACTAAAGCTAGACCCATGTCTATCACCATGTACTAAATTAAAATCTAAATGGGTCAAAGATCTGAATATTAAAACAGAAACACTAAATATATTGGAAGACAAATTAGGTAGAAACCTTGGAGACATAGGAGTAGGTAAAGAATTCATGAACAGGACTCAAACCGCACAGGAAATACTTCCCAGAATCAATAACTGGGACCACTTCTTATTAAAAAGTTTCTGCATGTCAAAAGAAATCTCCAGCATAGTGAAAAGAAAACCCACAAACTGGGAAAAGATTTTAGTGAACTCTCTCTCAGACAAGGGCCTCTTGTCTAAAACGTATAAAGAATTAAAGAATCTCAGATCTCCAAAATCTAAAGATCCAATCCAAAAATGGGTGTCTGAGATGAATACGCAATTCTCAGATGAAGAAATGCAAATGGCAAATAAATACATGAAAAAATGCTCATCATCATTGGTCATTAGAGAAATGCAAATTAAAACCACACTGAGATACCATCTCACTCCTGAAAGAATGGCCAGGATCAAGAAAACCGACAACAAATGCTGGAGAGGCTGTGGGGAAAAAGGAACTCTCCTGCACTGCTGGTGGGAGTGTAGACTGGTACAGCCTTTGTGGAGATCTGTCTGGAGATTTCTCAAAAAGTTGGGACTGGAAATCCCATTTATTCCAGCTATTCCACTTCTAGGCATATTCCCAGAAGAACTGAAAGCATCATACCACAGTGATATATGTGCACCTATGTTTATAGCAGCACAATTTGTAATCGCCAGATCTTGGAAACAACCCAAGTGTCCATCAACTGAGGAATGGATAAAAAAGTTGTGGTATTTCTATACAATGGAGTATTATTCAGCTATAAAGAAGGATCACATTGAGATATTTATCAATAAATGGGCGCAGCTTGAGACCATACTCATAAGTGAAATAAATCAATGTCGCATGTGTGAATACCGAATAGTCTCCCTAATGTAAGTAATGATTCAAATATATAAAAATATGTGGTAATCATGATTCCCCATTAGGTGGCCTTGAAGCCTTATAAAGTTTTCACTCATTAATTAGAAAGGCTTTATTCTGGGCTTCTTGATATGAAAATATTTGAAGCTAGAGTATATGAAGTTTTATCCAAATATTTCATTGAAAAAGACATTATGGTAACTACTATTAAGTCGGGTTATATTGTGGTGAAGTACTAGGTTGTTGAAACAGTCATGCTGTGACCTCTATTGTTATATTGTTATGTCCTGTTTTATCTCAATCTCCCCCTTATTGTTTTAAAAAAATTATTTAGTCATTTCTTATGTTTGTCTTAATTAAAGAAAAAATTCAAAAAATTAGGATATATAAATAGTAACTCTTTTTGATTTCCTATTAACTTGTTTTGAAGTCCTGTAGTACTCCCACGATCTTGTTTTGACTGATTAGACTCTGTTCCATTCTATATGACAGTATCAAGTTTGAAGACATAGGCAACTACTTTGAAGACAATAAGATTCACTAAGATACCCATTCTGGTTTGACTATTGTCTTCTTTGGAAGTCCTGTAATGTTTACAATGCCTAAGTTTTATTGGTCTTGTTCTCTACTGTTTTGTCCAACTTTATAATATCTAATGAGATAGACAATTCTTTTTAAGGAAACAAGGGACAACGTTGATAACCATTGTTGATAAACTTGTACTCTGTTCTACACCATGTGCTATGTCTATCCTTGGTATTGACTGACAGCTTTGTTTTGCCATATTTGACTGTATTCTCCCCCCCCCCAAAAAAAGTAATAAGCACTAAGGAGTAATAAAATCCAAAATGTGTAAATTTTGTTGTAAAAAAGAGAGGGGGAAAAAAAAAGAAAAAGAGCTCTAACGGATATAACAGCAAGTGTGTTTAGGGGTGTTAAGTAGCTGACTATATCAATGTTTTTGGATCATTACACAGCTGTTTGCAGTCTCCCTGTTTGAATGTCCACCTTGTGTTCTTTGATACTGTGATTTGAGGAACTATTTTCAAGATGATAATATGTAATCTACTAACAGGTGATTTCTTACTGTTGTTTTTTTTTGTTTTGTTTTGTTTTGTTTTTGTAGTTCTGTATTACGTGTACCCTTACACTGCTTTGGTTTGTTTTGTGTTTTTCTCTTTTTCCTCTTAAATAAAAAAAAAAAAGAAATTGAAGCTAAGCATGCTGGCTACATCTGACCTCTACTGTACTCAATTTTTGTAAAGAATGTTTAAGTGGATGGAATGGTATATCTTTAAAGATGAGTTCTGTTTGCAAAAAAAGAGGTTGTAATATATGAGGCCAAATAATTTTCAGACAATTATGACATGAAGAAACAAAGAAGATGTTACCTGATATCATTTGAAGCCTAACAATCACGTATTTTCTATGTCTTCATTTGCTGAGAGGTAATGAAAGTACTATAAAAGAAGCTGTTATAATCATGTAATAGAATAGCTATTTCTAATATTAATCCAGGTTTACTCTATTTTACTTTTATTATTAATATCATGACTCCTTGTTGTAATGATACTTGTCCATAAGAATTTCTATAAACTGGACTTTGGACCATTTCCAGGCCAATATTCTATTTTCCAATTATAAAAAGAGTAGTGCTTTATAAACCACAGTAAATATATCTTCATTTAATCTAATTATAATAGTCAGTAATATGAAAATAACCCAGAGGTTTCACAGTGCTCAGCAACATAGATATTTTCTATAAGCCTTTGCTTTTTTATTTTCACTTTATGAACTTTCCACATAGCAACAGACAACCCAACAGTCAGCAAAGAATGTACAGCTCTGATTCCCAGACAGTCTGAAGGCCAAGTATGAACAAGACAAAAAAATGACATTTGCTCCTTCCCTTGATGCCATACACTTTCCTTGGGGGCTTGGCTAAAATCATAGTGTTGTAATTACTTTCTCATTGCTGGAGTTAGGAAAACATACTGAAGTCCACAACCTAAAGGAAGAAGTTTATTTTTAAGGTTTCAAACTACGGTGAGCTGGTGCCAAAGGAAGACAACATAGCAGAGGGGAATGGGAGTGGAGAAACTGGCCATAGGGTTACAAGCAGAAAGCCATAGTCAGCAAGCCTTCCTTTCTCTTTTTACTCCATTCAAGGTAAAAGCCTGTTTGTTGGTGACATCCACATCCAGGGTGAGGCTTCCATCTTCAGCAAATTCATTGTAATACCTGGAAGTATACTAAACCAATCAGTGGATTAATGCAGTAGTCACACACTCATGATCCAGTTACCTACCAAACGCTACAGCAATAACTGAAGAGGTTTGGGGAAAACCCCTAAATACAAACCAAACACATGGGAATTTAAGAAGTCGTCTGAAGAATAATGCTTTGAATTGATAATGTAATTATTTAAAAAGTCTTTGTACTAAAAGAACTTTAGTGTTGAAATTATACTATTCTAAAAAAAACAGATCAAAGAAGACATCAGAAAATAGAAAGATATCCATGTTCTTGGGCAGGATGAATGAATATAGTGAAAATAGTCATACTTCTAAAATTATTCTACAGATTTTATGAAATTCAAAGCAAAATACCAACAACATACATCAGAAAATTAAAGAAAAAAATCCTAAAAGTCATTTGTAACCAAAAGAGTTATAGAATACCAAAGTAATTCTGGACAATAAAGGCAAGGCAGGAGGAAGCACAATTCCTGACTTGAAATTATACCACAAAGCTACTATGATAAAAACAATGGTACAAAGGTGTGTGTGTGTGTGTGTGTGTGTGTGTGTGTGTGTGTGTGTGGGGCAAACAGACCCATGGATCCATGGAACAGACTAGAAGAAGCAGAAACAATAGATTTACTGATTTATAAATATGCTTTCTATAAAACACAAGTAAGATTTATAAAACTGAACTTATTTATAACAATCAACTTAAAAACTTCAAACCCACTGAGGCAATTTATGTTTGACAAAGGGATCAAGAATGCTCACTGGAAGAAAAATAGCTTCTTCAATAAATAGTGCAGGGGAAACTGGCTTTTCACAGGCCAAACAGTAAAACTAGACCCATGTCTATCACTAAGCACTAGACTAAAATTGAAATGGACCAAAGACCTAAATATTAAAACAGAAATGCTAAATCAACGGGAAGAAAGGGCAGGTAGGACTCTTTAAGATAGTGGTGTAGGCAAAGGCTTTATGAATAGAACTCCAATTATAGGAGAAATAGTAAAAAAATCAACAAATGCAATTTCATCTTATTAAAGAGCTTTTGCACAGCATAAAAAAATTCACCTGCAGATTAAAGAGATAACCCCAACAGTGATAAGATCTGCCATGCTATAATTATGTTTTCTTTTTCAGAAATAAGCCAAACACTTTAATAATTTCAGGCATTAAAATTAAATCATACGTAACCAAGCTGATTTTATTTCTCCAGATCATCATAAAAAATGACTCCCTATGCAAATAGTAAAGTTAAATATAGTGATATCATGGGCAGTTAATGTAGAAAATCATCTGGTAGTTTCAAGTTTATATCCAATTGGGACCTGTAGATCAATGGATTTATGCTCTGTACAACTTCTCCTAGAAAACTGAAACATGACTAAATGTTCATTTTCTCTGAGGTCTACATCGACTTTATGTTTCTCTGCCTTAACTTGTAGCATTTAAACGTGGCAGACATATCACATGTTGAGGCAAATTAAAAATGGTTTCCAGACTCCAAGCAGCTAGAAAGGGCCAAAATACAGTCCCTGGCCCTTACTGGGCCCACAGGTTGAATCCCAGTGCACAGGGAACCTTGGAACATTTCTCCCAGGCAGTGAGACCACACCCTGGGTCTGAAATCACGCTAAGATGCACTGGAGGTATCTGCAGGCATAACTAGACCATGCCCAGTGATCTCCAAGCAGCTAGCAGGAGCCGAAATCCAGTCCTGGCCCCTAATGCACACACAGGTTGGATCCCAGTGCACTGGGACAACTTGGAACTTCAATTCCAGGGCATAAGACAAAGCCCCATGACTGAAATCACCCTAAGAGGCACGGGAGGTACCCATGGACCTAACTAGGCAATGCCCAGTGAAGTCCAAGCAGCTAGTAGTTGTCAGCAGTCTGCCCCAGGAGCCAAAAGTGGGCCAGGTGATTCCCAGTGCACGGGGGAAGCTTTGAAACATCACTCAAAACTTGGAAATATAGGAAAATTACAAAGTTAAAGAGTGAAATGTAATCTCAAACTTCGAGACCAACCCAAGCAAGCATAGGAGACTGGACACAGAGGAAAATATAAGCCATAAACCTGAAATTCCTGAAATGATATCAATTGAAGTAAAGAAACAACTCCAGGAAGCTATAAAAGAACTCAAATCGGAAATAGTCTCCCACGTAAAAGAAGAAATGATAAATGTATTGAAAGAAATGTTAAACACATCTAAAGAAGACATAGTTAAAAAATTAGAGGAACAATGCAAAAAGATGGAAACTCTGAGTTAAGAATATAAGAAACAAACAATGCATGAAGCAAATTCAAAGAGATATACAGGAAATCAAAAATTTCACTGAAAGTTGCCAAAACCATCTCAAGGAAAGTGAAGATAGAATTTCAAACCTCGAAGACATGATTGCGGCTGGTGAACAGGAAACGATCTTTTAAAAATATCAAGGAACCAGGAAATAACAAGTGCAAGATGATGCAAAGAAAAACAATATAAAATTCATAGGTATAAATGAAAAGGAAAGTGATAACATGAACAATATCAAGAGGCTATTTGCAGAAGTAATAGCTGAAAATTTCTCAAACAATGAACATTGTCACCTGGATCACTGAAGCATATAGAACTTCAAATAACCATAACCAAAATAAAACTATGGCCAGGCATATAATAATCACCATCCCAGAAATCCAGCATAAGAACAGAATATTAAGTGCTGCTAGAGAGAAGAGACAGATCACCCATAAAGGAAAGCCTATCAGAATCACAGCAGACAACTCAACACAAAAAATGAAGTCAAGAAGAACATGAAGAGAAGTATTTCAGATCCTTAACGGAAAATGATTTGCATCCAAGACTGATGTACCATGCAAAACTGTCCTTCAAAATGGATGGAGAATTAAGATGCTTCCATTACAAAGAACAGCTGAAGAACTTCATGACCATCAAATCAACCCTGCAAAGAATACTGAAAGACATTCTAGAGAGACATAGGAAAAATCATTAAGCAAGGCAAACAGTTAAACAGAGTAGAAAGATAAAGAATCAACAGCAGAAAATAACATGTCAAAAGTAAACCAATATATATCAGTTATAACCATTAATGTAAATGGTCTCAATTCACCAATTAAAAGAAACAGACTGGCAGAATGCATGAAGAAACAATACCCAAACATATCCTGTATGCAGGAACCCCATCTAAACCAAAAGCAAACTCATAGACTGAAAGTGAAAGGATGGAAAACAATACTCCATGTAACAGGATCCCCAAAAAAGGCAGGGGTAGCTATTTTGTTTGCAGACAATGTGAACTTCAAACCAAAAATTATCCAGAGAGATAAAGAAGGCCACTACATACTAGTTAGGGAAAAACTTCAAGAGGAAGAGATAACAATCTTAAATATCTGTGGACCAAATTTGGAGCACCCAGCTATACAAAACAAATATTAACAGAAATTAAAAATCAAATAAGCAATAACACAATTATAACAGGAAATGTTAACACATCATTGAGAGAAAGGGATAGATCAACCAGACAGAAAATCAGCAAAGAAATTACAGAGCTGAATCATACCTGTGAACAAACGGACTTGGTAGGTATATAAAAAGTGTTCCACCCAACAACATCAGTGTATACATTCTTCTCAGCAGCACATGGAAAGTTCTCTAAAAGAGACCATATACTACTACACAGAGCAAGCTTAAGTAAACACAAAACAATTCAAATTATGCTTGTTTTCAGATAATAGTATATGAAACTAGAAATTAATGACAAAATAAACTGCAAAAACTCCATAAATACATGGAAATTGAATAATATACTCTTGAGCAATCAGTAGCTCACAAAGGAAATCAAAGAAGAAATTGAACAATATCTGTAGGCAAACAAAAATACAAATACATCTTACCACAAGCTGTGGGATGCAACGAAAGCAGTCCTCAGAGGAAAATTTATTGTGGTGAACTTCCACATCAGGAAAAAAGAATGTACACAAATAAACAACTTGATGCTACACCTCAAACATCTAGAAAAAAAAAAGGAGCAAGTGAAGTCCAAAGCCAAAAGAAGGGAGGAAATTATAAAGGTCAGAGCAGAAATCAATGCAATAGATACTTAGAATACAATACAAAGAATCAATGAGTTGGTTCTTTGAAAGAATCAAAAAGCTGACAGGCCTCTATCTAATCTTACTTGAAAAAAGGAAACAAAAAACTCAAATTCATGCAATAAGGAATGAAAAGGGTGAAATCACTACAGACCCTATGGAAAAGCAGAAGATCATCAATACCTATTTTGAAAACCTCTACTCTCATAAGCTTGATAACACAGAAGAAATAGACAGATTCCTAGAAACGTACGAAGTACCATAGCTGGTCAAGAAGATGTAAAACTGCTGAATAACCCAATTTCAATTAACAAAATTGAAAATGTAATAAAAACCCTACCAACAAAGAAAAGCCCAGGTCTAAATGGATTCACTGCAGAATTCTACAAGAAATTCAGAAGAAGTTTAATGTCAACACTCCTCAAGCTCTTCAATGAAATTGAAAGGGAAACAATCCTCCCTAACTTATTCTTGGAAGCAAACATTACTCTAATACAAAAAACTGAGAAAGACCCAACTAAAAAAGAGAACTATTAGACCAATCTCCCTAAAGATAGAGATGTAAAAATTTGCAATAAAATTTTGGCAAAAAGAATTCCACAAGTCATCAAGAAGAATATATATCACCAAGTGGGATTCATCCCAGGAATGCAGGAATGGTTCAACATACACAAATCAATAAGCGTAATCCACCATATCAATAGATTCAATAATAAGAACCACATGAGCATCTCTATAGATGCAGAAAAAGCTTTTGATAAGGTCCAACACTTATTCATGATAAAAACCTTGCAGAAAATTGGAATATATGCTCTTTATCTCCATAAAAACCTTGCAGAAAATTGGAATATATGCTCTTTATCTCCAAAATCCATCTATGACAAACCAACAGCCAGCATCACATTAAAAGGCCGAAAACTAAATGTCTTTACCCTAAAATCAGGAATAAAACAAAGATGTCCATTATCACCATTCTTATTTAATACAGTGCTTGGAAATACTTGCCAGAGCAATTAGACAACAGAGACAAATAAAAAGAGTAAGAATAGGAAAAGTTAATTAGGAGGTTAAATTATCATTATTTGCAGATGACATGATACTCTACATAGAAGACCCCCAAAACTCCATTGAAAGACTCCTAGGCATAATAAATAAATTCAGTAATGTAGCTGGATACAAAGTCAACACTCAAAAATCAATAGCATTTCTATACACTAACAACAAAATCACAGAGAGGAAATATGAGAAGTCACACCCTTCATACTAGCAACCCAAAAAATGAAATATTTTGGAATTATTCTCCCAAAAGAAGTATAGGGAAAATTATAATACACTGAGACAAGAAATTGAAGATGATCTCACAAAATGGAAAGACATCCCGCTCATGGATAAGAAGAACAAAAATTGTGAAAATAGCCATTCTCCCAAAAGTGTTATACAGATTTAATGCAATCCCAATAAAAATACCATCAACATACTTCATAATTCTAGAGAAATCACTCCTAAAATTCATCCTGAACCAGAAGAGACCTAGAATAGCAAAGGCAATTCTAAGCAGCAAAGGCAAGGCAGGAAGGCATCACAATCCCTGACTTGAAGTTATACTACAAAGCTACTGTAATAAAATCATCATGGTACTAGAATAAAAAGAGACCTGAAGACTCAGTGGAATAGATTAGAAGACACAATTACAACAACAAACACACTCAGCCACCTTATCTTTGATAAAGGGGCCAAACACTTCCACTGGAAGAAAGATAGTCTCTTTAATAAATGATGCTGGAAAAATTGGCTCTCCATATGCCAAAAACTAAAACTAGACCCATGTCTATCACCGCATACCAAAGTAAAGTCTAAGTTGATCAAAGATCTAAATATTAAAACAGAAACACTAAATCTGTTGGAAGACAAAGTAGGTAAAAATTTTGAAGATATAGGGGTGGGTAGAGAATTCATGAACAAGAATCAAACTGCACATGAAATACTTCACAGAATCAATAACTGGGATTGCATCCTATTAAAGAGTTTTTGCATGTTGAAAGAAATCTCCTGAATAGTGAAAAGAAAACCCACAAATTGGGAAAAAATCTTAGTGAACAGTCCCTCAGACAAAGGAATTCTTTCCAGAACATATATAGAATTAAAAAAATGAGATCCCCAAAATTCAAAGACCCTTTCCAAAAATGGGCATCTGACATGAATACACAGTTTGAAGAAATACAAATGGCATGAATACTCAGATGAAGAAATACAAATGGCTAATAAATATATGAAAAAATGTTCAGCATCATTGGTCATTAAAGAAATGCTATTTATAACAGCTCTGCGGTTCATCTCACCTCAGAAAGAATGGCCAGGATAAAGAAAACTACCAACAACACATGCTGGAGAGGTTTCTGGGAAAAATGAATTCTTCTCCACTCTTGGTGGGAGTGTCGACTAGTGTGACCCTGTGGAGGTCAGTCTGGAGATCCCTCAAAAAGCTGGGAATGGAAGTTTCACTTGATTAAGCTATTCCACTTCTGGGCATATTCCCAGAAGAACTGAAAACATCATACCACAGTGATATATGTGCACCTATGTTTATAGCAGCACAATTTGTAATAGCCAGATCTTGGAAACAACCTAAATGCTCATCAACTGAGGAATGCATAAAAAATGATGTGGTATTTTTATACAATGGAGTGCTACTTAGCTATAAAAATGATCACATTGAGATATTCATATGTAAAGTGATGCAACTTGAGACCGTACTCATAGTTAAATAAATTTAAACTCACATGTGTAAATACTATATAGTCTCCCTAGTGTAAGAAATGGTAAGATTGCATAAGATACAAAAAAACTCAATAAACATAGTGAAAGGACAAGAATATGCTTAAAGGGGAAAGAATAATCTCAGGGAAAATGAGGAAAAAGATAAAGGAAGGAAAAAATATATAAAATTATATAAATACACTCAGTATAGCCAAGATGATTGTGCTACAAATTCTATAAGGTCCTCAAACAAAATTGCTAACATTCATAGGATTGGAACACTGTGCATATTATTGTATGGTGATCTGAGGAACTCTTGAAAATCATTATGTAAAATAACAACCCTATTTGTGCTCATACCACCTTGTTTTGAAGGCCTACATTGTCAGTGTTCTGGGCACTCTGTTATTGTTGTTTATATGTCTTTTTCATTTCATATTTTTCTAGGAATTTGTGTTGTTTTGTTTTGATTTTCCCTCTGATACAGAAAGAATAGGTATACATGTAGAGATGCATGCACAGAACTTATAGACAGTTTATGAGAATCAATTGTATAATGCATGATGAAATGAACAGCTATTTTGAAGAAAGAGAGCCACCCAGTGTTGATTCTGTAGTATTATATGTGAAATCCAGCAATACTATTATTCTTTGTTCAGAGTGATTTTAGTCTGTATTATTTTGTTTAATTTCAACATATGTGAAGGTATGGACAGCTACTTTGAAGAGAATGAGAGAGATTATGGTAGTCATTGGTGACTTCCTTATTGTCTGGTCTTGAAGACCTAAAATGCCTTCATCATCCTGTTCTGATAAGTTTTACACTATTGTGTTTCTTATGAATTCATTGTATGTGAAGATATAGAGAACTATTTGGAAGAAAACAAGAGACAATTTGATAGACAATGAAAATCTTACTTTGAAATATGTGTTTCTTACATTGTTTCTTATGATTTGTTTTGTTGTGTTTAATTTTGCCCTCTTTAAAATAAATAAATAAATAAATAAATAAATAAATAAATAAAGTTTCCATTACTACTTTATAATCTTATTTAGGGGTAAATGATATAGATTTACTGGTTTATACATATACTTCCTGTAAAATGCAAGTAATATTTATAAAACTGAAGTTATTTATAACAATCAAATTTAAAACATCATATTTTTAAAGTGAGAAATCAAAAATTAAGGTTTTAATAACAGTGCTTTCCCTTCTTTTAGGTTCAATATATTTATACTAAGGTCATTAATAATTTCATCAGGATACTTCACTGATATTTTATATTCATTAAATAGATATTAATTATAAACACTATGTTCATGATCCAATTGTGGTACTGAAGAAAATCATTTACATTGGAAAATAGTTGTAGTTTTCTGTAGCATTATTTTTTCCAAACATTTAGCTATTGTTAATATATCACAATTGGTTTTCTTTTTAGACCTTTTGGTTTTCTGTATCTATTGTGATATCAGGTGAGGGATAAGGAGTTTGTATAGTAACAAACATTCTGACAACAGTACACTGTTTCAGAAAATGGTACCTCTAATCAAATTCTGTTTGCTATTCTTTCTTCAGAATTTCATGTTTTCTTAATGTGCAAAGGGATGTGAATGTAAACTCTTCTTAATTGACAACAACCAATGCATTCACAAATATTGAATATCTTTTTAATGATTCAAAATTTGGAAAGCTTTTATATTATTTTTTGTTTAAACCACTATGAGATATAAGGAGGAACCTTTAGACCAATTGTGGAATTCTTAACTAGAATGATTTTCTCAGCTCTATAATTTATTATAGTGACCAGTATCCACTAGCATATTCTCTAGAAAAAGATAAATTAGTGAAAACTACAGCAGGACTGTTGGAAGGTGGATGTAAGCACAATCCACCTCTAGGGACTGCAGTCACATCTTTGCCTAAATATATCTCTTACAAGGCCGCCAACATTCATTGAACCTATGTGGCCAATGTGAAGGTGGCCAAGGACAGAATTAGCCAATCCCTCCTCAGAGACCCCCTTCTATTACTATATGTGGACCTTTGGTTATACCCAGAATTGATCACTGGGGCACGTGGATAATATTCCTTAGGAACACTTTCAATGCAGCTTGTTTTAATGTACAGAACACATGCCTGGTGCTCTGCTAATGGGCAACCAATTAAACAAGTAAATAATGGTGCCCAATGGCTCTTATCTATTTACCAAAAATAAGTTTAATAAAAAATTTTGACAATTGCTTAGATCATGAAGCTTTTAACAAAATGCTACAGATGTAAGAACAAAGAATTATTTAAAAGCTCTTGAAAATTTCTGTAACTTTCTACTGTGTTGAACTTTGCTGTCCCACAAATATGATCAAGCAAGTTGTAAAACAATCCAAGGTTCTGTATAATCTGTTATTTCTCTCAGAGTTGATACTTTTGAAAATTAAAATATGATGGAATTGACTGAGATTTGGTGTTAGACAAAACTACTGAATTATCACATCCTTCTTTTGACTGGCGCCAATCAAATCCTAACTTTAGCTACCATAAAACACTGAGTAAGTTCCAAGAATAAAGTACTTGATCTTTTCACTTCTAAAATTTTAGAACACAAAAATCTCATAATTTTGATATCTCCCAAGACTATGCTTACTCACATTTCATTAAAATAAAAAGGTAGTAATATGTGTATGTACCATTTCCTGACAGTAAGTGCATCTATTGTAAATCACAAGAATATATAATAAAAAGGGAAAAAATTTGAAAGGTAAAATAGAGATATGATTCTTAAGACAGCGTCCTTTCTTAAAAAGTAGTATATTTGGGGTTGGGGATTTAGCTCAGCAGCATAAGCACCTGCCTTGCAAGCAGGCGGTCATGAGTTCAATCCCTGGTACCAATAAAAAAAAATTAAAAACTAGTATATAATTTGTTTTGTGCACAACTCTCATATTTTTGAGTTTGCTGTTACTTTTAAACATAAACAATAAATCTATAACCAGTAAATCTATATCATAGATTTATCTAGTGCTTATTTACAAATATGTGTTGACTAGTGAATTTTAAATTATTGGAAATTTTCTACATCACTGACTTAGACACAATCAATTAATGTATACTACAATGGTACCTTGGCTTATGAATTTAATTTGTTTTACAACTTTGGGAAAGAAGGGTGCATTTCCGTTTATATGGGGAAGATGGCCAGTGGTCCTGTTTGTCACCCAATGTAGAATTTATGAATGAATGGAAGCAAAATTTTGCCTAACATTTTTGTTTGCAAACCAAATTATTTACAAACAGAAGTATTCAGGAAGTGATGAATCACTGTAATTTTTAAGTTCATGGTAAGTGTTTAACCTGAAGTTCTTCATTTTGGAAGAATTTAATAATCAGCTTCCTTGATTTAACACAGTGTTTTATTTGGTCAGTAGCAATTCTGGGGATCAATGTTAGCCTTTTCTAATCAATGAGAGAATTTTATTGGTAAAATTATTATAGGGAACTATGACATAGTGCCTTGATTTTTGTTAGAGCCCTGTTACCAAGACACAGATTAGGTGATAGGGTTGGGAAGAGGAAAGACTTAATAATGTGCATATTTTACCACCTTAATTTGGGTCAGTTAAAGAGGAGGAGAGTGACTAATGTCAGTGACTTGTGGAAATGCTTCTTATGAAAATTCTCCCAACATCACCACCACATTTTCAGTTGAAGCGTTATATTCAGAATAACATTGAACTGCGTTTGCTGCTGCACTGTCTCAAGTGTGTGCCCGTAATTGTTAGGGAAAAGCAGTTCTTCTGTCACAGCTACTGAATTAGTTCCCTTTTCCCTAGCATTTCCCTCCTAAGCACAGGCCCATTCAACCCAGCATGCAACAGGGATCTCCACACTTTGTTCTCCTCCTTTCTGACCAAACATGTGTCTTTCTTCCTTATTCCCAAATCAGCAAGCTCTACATCTACAAAAAGCATCTACAGTAGAAATAGTTCCATTTTCACATTTCTGCTTGAAAATTGTACTGAGGACACATTTCCTCATCACAACCGTGTTCCATTCAGGTCCTCCCTGGTCTGTATTTGTCCTTTTTGGATCTTTTCTCTTTTCTCAGAGGCCTAATTCTGTAAATACCGCTAATGATATTTTACCTTCAAAATGTTTGGTACTTATCTACTCTTTTGAGAGTTTTATTATCCTTAATCTGAAAGACAATTCTTGTGAAATTTTGCTGGCCCTAAATGCCCGGTGAAATTTGGGGCTCTTGATTCAACACTGCCCTCTTGGTCAGAGCAAAGATGGCTTTGTAACAGCATGGTACTGGTGGAAAAAACAGACCTACGATCTACAGAACACAGTAGAAGATACGGAAACAACTTCAAATGCTCTCAGCCTCACTTGATCTTTGACAAAGGGGCCAAACACATTCCTTTAAGGAAGGATAGACTTTTTAATAAATGGTGCTGGAAAAATTGACTTTCTATATGCTGAAGACTAAAAGTAGGCCATGTCTATATCATGTACTAAATGAAATTAGAATATTTCAAAGATCTAAACAGTAAAACAGAAACACTAAATCTGCTGGATGGAGTAGATAGAATTCTAAAAGACATAGGTGAAGGCAAAGAACTTATGAATAAAATCTCAGTTGCACAGGAACTGTCACAAAGAATCAACAGCCAGGATCTCATCTTACTAAAAAGCTTTTTCACGCAAAAGAAACACCAACAGAGTGAAGACAATTCTCAGTGTGGGAAACAAATCTATGCCGGCTGTTCTTCAGATAAAGAACTAGTATCTAGAATATGTGAAGAAAAAAATTAGACCCTCTGTTTTGCTTACTTTTTCTCTTAACTAGGAAAAAACACCCCACACCCAAAATGAAGAAAGGAAAGGTTTATTTAGCTCACTGTTTGTGGTGGTTTCAGTTCATAATCAGCTGGCTCCAAGGCAGGGTGGCATGGCACAGGAGTGACACTTCAAGGTAGCAGCCAGTGTAAAAAAAGAAGAGCACGCCTCTTTTCCTCCCTTAGAATATATGCAGGGTACCCTTCTCCTACCCCCAGATGGGTGTAGCCCTCACAAAATATCTGTAAGCTCTGCTTGTACAGGATGATGATATTTACAAAGTAAGATGCCTGGCTCCCTGCTGCCTCTCTCATTTAAACTTCTGAACATCTCAAGCTGACACAATGTAACAACCATATCACCCTCCAAATCCAAAAATAGGCATCTGAGATGAAAAGCGTATCTCAGAAGAAGAAGTACAAATGGAGCTACTCTAGTAATTGCTAAGTGTTTCTTAACCCAATGAAGTTGACAGATGAGGATTAATGGTCCTAACTTCTTTCCCTATAATTGTATCTTGGACTCGGCCTTGACTGTGTAAGGAAATCTTACATAATTTAAAATCATTTAAAGCAAGTAATTTACTCTGGAGTTTCCACTTTCTTCAAAACTGAAAGGCTAAATTTTGCTTCCTGACACTTAAAAGTGATGTACTTATTAGGGCCTGCAATGACTACCTTTTTCATTTTGCTGATGTGCTGTCTTTGCAAAACCCCATAACTTTGCTGGATCAGAATAAATTAACTGTGCTATTAGGCCTGTATACAGCGAATATTTGACAAAGGCAATACTTAATGGAATTCCTTAATGTTCAGTGGAGTATCTCACCTGTAAACAGATTGATCATTGCTGATATTCTCTAGCATGGTAGAAATTCTACGCAGGCATGGCTTAAGACCTAACTCTAGTTTCTCAAATCATAATTGTAGAAATGCAATGGCATTCATGGCTCATTTTGGTCCTTGCCAATGTGATAGTTAGGGTGGTTTCAAGTTGATCGAGTTTGGACTCTGTTCCGGTAACTGGTGCAGCACACTTCTAGCACAGTCCAGAGTGAATGTCTGCTTGCTGTGATATTCCTCCCCCTGCTGCTGAGTAAAATGCTTTGCTCCTTCCTGCCCTTTCAGCATAATGTGTCTGCTTTAGATCTAGCCAATCACAGACTGAAAATAAGAGTGACTTTAACCTCTGCACCTTTATCTCTATGCCTTTAAATTATAAGGCATTCTGTCTCAGTGATGAGGAAGCTAATTAATGCATCCAATCATCATGGTTAAAATGGTTTTTTTTTCATGTATTAAAATTTAATTTCCTTGTAATTATTTCAGCAGTACATATACTAAAATATAATGTCCAAAGTTATGGACAATGGCTATGTTAAAAACCTCTGTAGAATTGTAATGCATATCTATATGCTATAACTAGGCAATAGATATCAGATTTTAGAAAACACCCAATAAAACCATTGCCTTCCTTATTTAAGTTTGAAGTGAAATAAAAGATAAACAAATAGTAAAGCTCATGAGATTATAGGATCATCCTTATTACTAATTAAGCTAACACTAGTAATATCGCTTGCATTTAAGGGCAAGTAATTTAGCAAATGCCTATCCAGAGAACCAGATAAGCTTACTTACCTGATAACTGGCCGCACTTAGTATGGGCAAATTTTACGCAGAGACAGCAACTACAGAGAACAATGTGAGCCCTGAGAGCCATCAGAGAAATGGCAAGGGGAAGAAAGAGTAAGGACAGTGCCTATGTAGCTTCTCATTCTAAGTTCAGAGGTCAAACAAGCAACATCAGTGAGAAATAAACCATGGGCTGGGGATTGGGAAGGAATTTCAGAAAACACCACATGAAACTGTAAGGCTGATAAGGTAGCACTCTTCCAAATATTTCCTGTTTTTTGTTTCTTTTGCCTCAATGTTTTCAACCCCATTCCTGCTGAACTGTAAGGTTTAAGTGCTTTGCCCATTGAGGGAGTGATACCTGGTAAACCCTTCTGTTACTGTGTATCCCCCATACTTTTGTTACATAGTGGCTAATGTGTGATTGTTACGTCCATTCATTTACATGTTGCTTATGACTTTCTGCACAGCAAAGACACAGCCATCCAAGCCTAAAATAGTTCCTCTCTGATCGTTTACAGAAAACATCTGCTAGTTTCTGTCTTGAAAATTGGAAGCATATCTTATTCATATTCAGGTCAGCTTTAGTGGCTGAAATAGTAAAATTTTGATAAATTTGTTGACAGAATAGTTCAATGGCCCCACTCAGTTTTTTAATGGTAGAGATAGCTGGGTATGGACACTAGTATAACCTTCATTTCTAACTGGAAAGGTAAGAAAAAAACTCCATTGTTAAGTGACAATGAATCCATTGAGGTGGTGGTGTATGAGAAGAAAACAGAAAATTTGGTAGCTTCTCTTTGTAAGATTTTCTGTCAGATGTTGGAGCCCACACAGGTGCAAACTGTAAGTAAAATTCCTTAAACAATCCCCAAATCAATACGTGTACACACAACCAACTGATATTAGACAAAGCTTACAAGAACATATGTTGGAAAAGAGACAATCTTTTCAATAAATGGTTCTGGCAAAATTGAGTATACTTATACATAATTTATACAGAGTATCAGTCTACTTATACAGAACTATGAGACTCTATACCTTTCTGTCATGTCTGTCACTATCCACAAAACCACACTAAATTAATCAAAGATCTTAATGTAAGATCTAAAGGAAATTCCTACAGGAAAATTCAGGGAAATCATTAGAGTTATTGATGAACCCCCAAAACACATGTAACAAAAATAAAAAGAGAAAAACTGATATTGCATCAACCTAAGTTCCACATTAAAGGAACAAATCAATAGATAAAAGAGACAACGTACAAAATAGGATAATATGTTTGCAAATGTTCAACAAGGGATTAATAGAATACATATGGTACTGAAAATTCTCAATGCCAAATCCCAAATAACCAAACTTCAAAATAAACTACATATTTGTCTTTTTCACAAGAAATACAAATGATCAACAAGTACACAAAAACCTTGTTCAGTGTCACAATCAGGGAAATGCCAATCAAACATAGTGAGGGATTGTACCACCTCAGTTAGAACAACTACTGTCACAGAGACAGAAAATGGCAAATACTGACAAAAATACTAAGAAGGGGAATTCATATGTTGTTGGTGGAAATGCAAACTAGTATAATCAGTGTGCAAAGGAGTATGAAAAATATCTTAAAAACTAAAAAACAGATCTACCATGTAATCCAACAATGCCACTACTGGATACACATCTAAAGCTAATGAAACCGTTACATCAAGAGATCCTTGTAGCCCATGTTTACTGTAACACTATCATAATAGACAAGATCTGGAGTCAACAAACAAGTTCAACAGTGGTTGAAAAAGATGAGGAAAAATATGACATATTTAGGCAATAGAATTATTTGGGCATAAAGAATGAAAGTCTTTTATTTATAGCAATATGCATAGAACTGGGGGTTATTCTTTTAAAAGCAACAGGTTAGGCCAAAAAGACAAACACCAAACAATCTAACTTATTCATGGAATCCAGAAAGTCCATGTTATTCAAGAGTGGTGTGAAATGGTGGCCACTAGAGAGAGACTAGGAAGGGGAGGTGAGAACCAGATGGAAAAATATTTGCTACACATGTTGAAATACACCAGAACATAGAAAAGAATTCACTCTGGTTTCCTAAAGCACAGTAGATGACTACTGGTCCCCACAATCTATGATATATTTTAAAATAACTACAAAAGCAGAATAGAAGAATTCCAACACAGAAATATTTGCAAAGGTGGAAGTCCTTCTCTACTGATTTGATCATTACACAATGTATATATGTATCAAACTATCATTCAGTACTTCATAAAGATGTTCATGTATTACATTGCAATGCAAAAAGAATTTCCCTTAAATCTTTATGCGAAAATCTCATTTCTGTTTTTTTCTTTTTAAGAATAAAACAATTAGGGGAATCAAAACAAACTGCAACATAACATTTATATAACACTGATAAATATTTGCTATACATGTTGAAATACTAAAGGCATTTTACTATGTTAATTAGTATGAGACAGGAACCATTATGCCATTAAAATTGAGTAAACTGAATCACAAGAAAGTTAAATCATTTTTCCAAATTATTATAGGCAAAAATGGCAGAGTAATATTTAGAAGAATGTTGAATAGTCTTCTAAAAATTAATTTTCATATGTATGGAAAAATAGTTTGAAGGAAATCTTTTATAGTGGCCATTACTAATTGAGACTAAACTGATATACTGATACAGTATTGTTCCTTCTTATTCATACTTTTGATTTTTGAAATTTCAACTATCTTTAGAAAATTGTGATCCAAAAATATTAAATGGAAAATTCCAAAACTAAACAATTCATGTTTTAAATAATTTTACTGCAATATATTATTATGAGTTCTCTATCTTATCAATTATTATTGCCAATCTCTTAAACTGACTGATGTATATATTCCATGGTATCTTGGATACATTTCTGTAGGGAAAAAAACTAATTTAGGTTGAGTAGTGTTGCATTTCAGCTCTCCAGGGGGTGGAGGCCTTGGAATGTATTCTCTGCAGATAAGCGGGGATGTCGTTTCCAGACATTTGAGTCCTCAATGTCCATTTCCCAACTGGGTACATTAGACTAAATAATGCACTTCTCGCCATTTCCTCAATATAAGCTCAGACATGAGCACCTAGATCAGTGAAGTAGGAAAAGCGGGTGCTCGAGACTTCTAGGAAAATAGGCACATTTTTATTGAATAAAAGTTATAAAATATAACTGATTGCTACAGGAAGCCACTGGATGAGTACCTTTTTTGATTTTTAAAAATTTTATTTAAAGGAAAGAAAAACAAAAGAGTATAAGGGTACAAGTAATATAGAATTTCTTTTTTTTTATTTAAAGAAAAGGAAACAAAAAATACATGGAGATAAAAAAGGGTAGAAATAATACAAACTTACAGAAAAACAAATGGTAAGAAATGGATGGTTGATAAGTTACACATTGTCATCTTAGAAATAGCCATTCATGTTATAGAATTAAAGTATTTAGAATGACATCCAAAAGGTGACACTACAAACCGTTCTGCTCTATGATCAAACAAAAGCTCAGTAATATGGTTATCAGTCCTACACATTTGTTTTACATCTCAAAGAGGATAAGATTAAACATATCAAAACAGAACAAAGCAGTTAAAAAAACAATTTAAAGAAATACAGATTTCAAAGCGAGTCCACTGGAGATCTTCATTGTCTATCTAACTGTCTCTAGTTTCTTACAAATAGTTGTCCCCATCTTCACACACTTTATATACTTATTGCATATTATAGAACTAATCAAATCATTGGAGGCTTTTTAGGTCCTCAAGTTCCAAATTAGGGAAGACAATAGTAACTACCAATGCATCTCTCATTCTCTTTGTGATAGCTGTCCCCATCTCTACATATGCTGAAATTGAACTCAAGAAACCAGTCCAATGTCATTCTAATCAGCGA
This sequence comes from Cavia porcellus, assembly GCF_034190915.1. NCBI lineage: Eukaryota > Metazoa > Chordata > Mammalia > Rodentia > Caviidae > Cavia > Cavia porcellus. The sequence continues at coordinate 92,053,596 of NW_026947488.1, read as the reverse complement.
ACAATAGTATTGCTAGAATTTATGTGAATTTCTACATATATATCTATCCTCTCTGTATTATAGGGAAAACCAAGTCATAGCAAGACAGCAAAACAATTTCCTAGAAAAACATGCCATGGATAAGACATATAAGACCACAATATAGATGATCTTCCATAGTTACTATGTTTTCTCTTGCTATTTTCAATAGATTTGACCACAACACTGGCTTATTATAGTTAAATATAGTATCACCTATTTTTATAAAAACTTAACTTTGACAGCATTGTAGGATTTGAGAGCTGTTACTAATTAATACCAGTATGGATATCCTTTATATCTTGTCATCCTCAGAGTAGTTGCCTCTACTTTTAGGGTTGATACTAACAAGCATACCAATTTCAAATAAAATCAGCCAAGGCCAACCCATAGTCTCATTCAGATTCAATTAAGATCAGTCATAGTAAGACCATGTAAGTAATACAGGATTTCAGTTTAAGTTAATAGGAAAGTAAGGATAGTTACCATGGTATAACCTGCTATTTTTGGGTCAAGATGTCTGTGCCCTCAAATCTGACATGAGTGGACAGACCAGAACTAATTAAATTCAAACTAAATATGGCAATAAGACTACTGTGTCTTTTAAATCCTTATACACCATTAACAATGACCTCTGTCTTTTTTTTAATAGAGTTTCAGAGCTGTCTATACTAAACACTATAGCTTACCGTCTCTGCCTCATGTCTGCTACTCCACTTTTCTGCTATAATTTGTCCACCTTATTCCCTCATTCCACTGTCTGCCCCGTTCATTGAGGCCTCTCTGCCACTGTTGCTGGAATCCTGGTATCCCTTCCTCTCTTTCTCTGTAATGTCCTTCAGCACTCTCTATAGGGTTGGATTGGTGGCCATGAACTCCCACAGTTCCTCCTTGTCTTGAAAGTATCTTATTTTTCCATTAATTTTGAGAGAGAGTTTTGACGGGTATATGAGCTTCGGTTGCATATTATTTTCTTTCAGGACTTGGAATATTTCTCCCCACTCCCTTCTTGACTTAAGAGTTTGTGTTGATAAGTCTGCTGTTATTTTGATAGTTTTCCCATTGTAGGTAATCTGCATCTTTTCTCTGGCTGCTTTTAATATTCTGTTCTTTTGGTGGATTTCTGGAATCTTGATTATTATATGTCTAGGCGTAGATCTGTTTTGGTTGTACATAGCTGGTGTTCTCTATGCCTCTTTTATCTGGATATCATTTTTTGCTATACATGGGAAATTTTGCTTTAATATATCTGTGAATATTCTTTGTATTTCATTTTTGGTTGCTCCTGCTTCCTCACACACATTCTTTATTCTTAAGTTATGTATCTTTTTGTCATCTTCTAGTTTTTGAATTGCTTCTTTCTGGTTCCTTGTTATTTTTTTTTTTTTTTTTTTTTTTGTCTTTTTCGTTTTTATGGGTACCAGGGATTGAACTCACGACTGCCTGCTTGCAAGGCAGGTGCTTATGCCGCTGAGCTAAATCCCCAGCCCCGGTTCCTTGTTATTTTTAAGAGGCTTTTTCTTTCATGATCATATGCCATAAATCTGTCTTCAAGTTTCAGAAGGCTGTCTTTAGTTTCTGTCAAGGCATTTTGCCAGTGTTCAATGGAGTTTTTAGTTTCCTGGTATTCTCTTTGGATCTGTTTGATGTATTCTAAATTATGTTTAAATTCTTCTTCAGAAGTTTCTCTTTCTTTTCTGATTTCCTCAGTTCTTCCATCTGTGTTCTCTTGGGCGGGGCTTGTCATTTCTTTAATTAATCTCTTTATATCTTGCCTCACTTGGATCAGGAGTACAGCTTTAAATTCATCTATGAGATCATGAAGGTACTTTTTAATTTTGGCTGATGCTGTGTCGAGCAATGGATGGTTACTGTGCTTGTTCTCTTCAGTATTTACTTCTCCTGGGCTTATTTTCTCATGTTGGGCAGCTGGAGATTTTTTAAATTTTTATCTCTTGTCATGTTTCTGGTTTCTTTCAGACTGTCCTAGAGTTCTCTGGCCCTCTCCGAATTGCTTAGGGCCTTTCAGAAGCGTGCTGACTTGAGTTTTTGCTGTCCTCCCCAATTTGCTGTTATCTGGGGTAGGCTGGGATGCAGGGGCGGTACAGGCTAGTCTCCAGCCTCTGCGCCAGTCAATCCGTAAATTAGGCTGTACTTTCTGGATGTCACTAAGTTGTGACTATTTTGTATCTGCTTATTGGGCCCCAAGCAGAGGCTTGGTTTAGCCCCAGTAGCTCCTGCCGGTTCTCTTTGTACCAGAAGCAGTTGACTAATGTCACTATGGCACAGGGTTCTGCCCAAATCCCAGCTGTTCTCTTCCAGACCTCTCTGTGACAGGAGCACCAGAACAGCAGATCTGCCCAAATCCAAGATGTCTCCCACTAGTTCTCTGTATGACACTGAAGCCAGCACGCACTCAGGCTCTGCCCAATTTCAAGATGTCTTCCACCAGCCCTCTCTCCAGGGGGACTCAGTGATGCCACCAAGCTGTAGGTTCTGCCCAACTCTAAGATGGCTGCCACCAGTCTCTGTGTTATTGATGTCCCTGTGGTGGCGGGCACTGCCCAGTTCCAAGATGTTCTCTGGCCAACCCCAGCAGCTGCGGGGTCCCTAGTACTCACCAGGGGCCAGTGCAGGTCCTTCTCCCGGGTCCACCACACACCGTGCTGCCCACCTTTCCCGTACTCCCGGCACAGAGTGGAACGGTCAGAAGTCTGCACAGCGTGCACTCCCGGCACAGTGTGGAATGGTCAGAAATCTGCTCAGCATTCGGCTTTGGAGCTCCAGAGCCTTTCATGATTTCCTCTGGTGCAGCGGGGCAGTCCTGGCTGCTTCTTGGGGTCCCAGGTCTCAGTTTCCAGCAGTCACCAAAAGCCAACACAGCTTTTCCTGTTGGGTCCACGGGTCAGTTTGTTGATTTAAAGGCGCGGGATTTGCAGCCTCCCGTTATCAGCCTTCACAGTCTCAGCACGACTTTAAATCCTCCAGCTGCACTGTCTTGGTTAATAAGAATTGCTATCCATTTGTCTGGCCCTCTCCATGTTGTCATATTCTAGCTTCTAATATGATTTCTGCAGAGAGACTCTCCGCCCGATCCCCTAGCAAGCCACCATTTTCTCCCTGCATCGTAATATAGAATTTCAAAAAAAAATAAGCAGTAAGAAATCACTAGTTAATAGATTACATATTGTCATCTTAGAAATAGTTGTTCAAGTTACAGGATTACAGCATACAAAGTGGACATTCAAACAGTGAGACTGCAAACAGTTGTGTTCAATGATCCAACAAAAACTTAGTAAGGTAGCTATCTACCTTACACACCTAAACAAACTTGCAGTTGTATACTTTAGAGCACTTTCTTTTCCTCTTTTTTACAACAACATTTATATATTTTGAGTTTTATTACTCCCATAGTTCTTACTACATTTTTTTTGGAAGAGAATAAAAGCAAATATGACAAAACAAAGCAGTCAGTCAAAACAAAGGATGGAAATAGTACATGATGTAAAAACAGAATACAAGGTAATCAACAATGGTTACCATAATGCCTCTTGCTACCTTAAAAAGAATTGCCTATATCACTAGGTATAAGACATTTGAATGAAATGGTGCAGAACAAGACCAAAAGAGACATTACAGGACTTCAAAAGATGATAATAGTCAAACCAGAATGGGTGTCATAGTGAATCTTATTGCGTTCAAAGTAGTTGCCTACACCCTCAAACTTGATAGTATCAAACAGAACAGAACAGAGTAAAACCAGTCAAAACAAGATGGTGGGAGCAATACAGGGCCTCAAATCAAGTTAATAGGAAATCAAAAAGTTGCTATAATATATCCTGCTAATTTTTTTTTACTTTCTCCCTTAATTAAAAATAATAATAAAAGATAAATAAATTTTTTAAAAAGAGGGAGATTGAGATAAAAAAGGACATAACAACTTAACAATACAGGTCAAAGCAGAACAATTTTAGCAACATAGTGTTTCACCATAAGATAACGTGACTTAATAGTAGTTATCATAGTGTCTCTTTCCTTGAAATATTTGAGTATAACTTTGTATACTATAGCATCAAACATATCAAGACAGTGTGAAACCATTCAAGAGATGAAAGTATTACAGGATATTTAGAACCAGCTAATGGAAAATGAACAATGGTTTCTATATTATCTCTTTGCTTATAAAAATTTTTGTTTATACTATCACATATAATAAAATCCAGGAAGATACAACATGATAAAACCAATGGAGAAAGAGAATAACAGTTTGGTGGGACTTCAAAACAAGATGATATTAAATCAGCACTAGCTATTATGATGTCTTGTTTTCTTCAAAATAGTGGTTCATATCATCACAGACCATAATATCAAACATCCCAGAATAAAGCCATTCCAGTTAATGAGTGAAAACTTTATAAGGCTTCGAAGTCACAAAATGGGGAATCATGATTACCACATAATTACTTTTATGTATTTGAATCAATTCTTACAATAAGGAAACTATTCAGTATTCATACATGTGAGTTTGATTTATTTCTCTTATGAGTATGGTCTCAAGCTGCGTCCATTTATTTATAAATATCTCAAGGTGATCCTTCTTTATAGCTGAGTAGTACCCCATCATATAAAAATACCACATCTTTTTTTTTATCCATTCCTCAATTGATGGACACTTGGGTTGTTTCCAAGATCTGGCGATTGCAAATTGTGCTGCTATAAACATGGGAGCACATATATCACTGTGGCATGATGCTTTCAGTTCTTCTGGGAATGTGCCTAGAAGTGGAATAGCTGGAACAAATGGGACTTCCAATCCCAGCTTTTTGAGAAATCTCCAAACTGACCTTTACAATGGTTACACCAGTCTTCGTTGCCATCAAACTAATGCTAAGCTGGGAGCATCCCAATCAGATGGATGTAGACTGTCTCGGGGCTGCGGGAATCAGGGGTGTGACTCCATCCCATTCTAAGTCTGACAGTGATACGGGTCATAGATGAGACATGCAGTTTGTGTCACAGAGGAGAGGAGAATCATAGTAACTAGAGGTTGGGAAATAGAAGAGGGGAAGAGGGTGAGGAAACACTCATCAGTGTGTACTAACATACAATCAGATGTGAGTCAGAGTTCTGGTATTCTACTGAGCATGAGGGGATTATAGTCAATCATTTATTGTATATTTCAAAAAGGCTTAAGTGAGAGATTGGAGTGCTTTCAACATCGAGACAAGAATTTTTAACTATTTAAACACTATACACTGTACATGTGTATCAGACATCGTGTTATCCCATTAATATGTGCAATATTATACCTTTATAGTTAGTGAATATAAGAAGGTTAATAAGTAGCAGAAGTCAGCCCACAATTCAGTTATGATCATTAGAGTTATCTGGTTTTAAGATTTTACAAGGTGCCAGGTATTGTGCTCAGCACTCATTTTTTCACCTTATTTAATATGAAATGTGTTCTATAAACAGCAGAATAAAAGCAGCTGTATAATAAGCTGAAGAAAAGGAATGTTATAGAATTATAATAGGATCAGTAAGTAGATAGGACAGGAAAAAGTTGGCAAGGTAGAGATTGAGAAAGACTTTTTAGAATTTATAAATAAAAGAGTATTCAGCAACTACAACCTGTAAGTATTTTTCTAAATTAATTGTAATGTAATAAAAAAGTAAAAGATATGTATAGATCTGTGCTTTGTCACTGATTATTCCTGAGGACCATTGCTTTGAAGAAAGAGACCTAAGAGAAACAGCTGAAACAGAAAGGCACTGTGGCTGTCCATGGCATTGGGCGATGCATTTCCCTGACCATATCTGTGATCAAAGAGAACCAAGTCCACACAGACTTAGGAGAGGAATAGCTAGAATGACAAAAATGCTATATTATTTTGTAGTTGAATTTCCTGATTGTTTCAGTAAACTATCCAATACCTTACACTTAGTAGATCACATCTAACCTTTCCAACTGTGAAGCTCACCTTGCCCAGCCTTTCTGTGGTATTGCCCTTGTTGAATTCTTATCACTTCACAACCTAACAAAATCTTGCTGTTTTTAGTGTAGGTTTGTGAAATGGCCTGAAACTTTCAGTTAACTATTGATCATTAATATTAATAGTAGAAAGTGTGAATGGTGAAGTCCTGTGTTCCCTTTCATCTGAGGTGTGCAAATTTAGGATTAACTTAATAAGTTTCAAGAATATCAATAAGATTTAAGAACTGCAATTAGAGTTTTTGCTCAAATTTATTATATGATTCTAAGCAAAACTGCACTGAACAAAGGGAAATGAATGGCAGCTGAGAGTAGATGATGTGTATAATTTTTTCCTAATTTCCCAGTTGCCCTTTGATTAAAACGATGAAGCCACCTCTTCCTCCATGGTCATATGTGTAACGCCATCATGCTGTAGTGAGAACATGTTATTTATTTATGTGCTAACCTTGGTCAAAGAAGCCATTAATTCATGTGTAAAATTCACCAAAACACAAACAGATACTCTGCTAGTGAACAATAAACACAGGTTCATCATCACTCACTGTAGTAAGAAATAACAGCATGTGGATGGATCTGAGGAAGAGTTAGAAATGAGATAGTTACAAGGAAGCAGGGAGGGAGACACATTGATGGAAGGATGTGATCTTCCCAGGTAGATAGCTGAAAATGGACAAAAGTTGGGATATAAGAATGAATAAAGGACAATTTGTAGCAGTTCTTGATAAGTAAATGATTGATAATTCCATTATTTTGATAAGAAAAGATAATAATTTTGATGAATACCATAAATAAAAAAAATAATGTACAGTTCTGTAGTCTTGTATATTCTCAGCATAAAATTTTTCTGAAACCCATAGTGGAGCACTGTTCCTGGATGGGTGCAGTCCTATATAAATCATGTTGATACAGGTGAACCCACCCTCTGTGGGACCCATTCTCACTGGTGATTTAACCTTCATCTAAATGTGGGAGCCCACACGTCCTCATTCACTCTATTAGTGCCCACTTAAAACATTTCTTTTATAATCAATAGCTCAGTAAAACTCCAACATCTATCAAAACTAATTAATGCAACTTTCAACCTGAATATGAGATCATGAACTTTCACTTACTGATTATTTTTGTGAAAATATAACCCGTGTAGAGCAATGATATTTGTGATATTCTGTTATGTACTTCAATGACATTAAGGTTTCATATCATTGCTGTAATAATTAATTTTTAAAAAATCATGTTAGCAAAACTGTTAGTCATTGGTGTTCAGGCATTTCAGCAGAGAAACAGTTGTAGGAAACAGTATGGCTTATGCCTGTACATTATGACTATTTTTAATTTATTCTTACTCAAGTGTTCACAATATTTTATGTACTAGATCATTGTAAGAGATGCTATATAATTAATACAACTAAATTTGCTATTTTATGTGAGTGTCTTAATTAATTTTCTCATTGCTGAGACTAAACACTCAGCACTTAAAGGTAAGAGAGGAGAGATTTATTTAGCTCACAGTTTATGGAAGTTTTAACACATAGTCATCTGGCTTCCAAGCAGGGTAGCATGACAGAGGGGCAATAGTTCTTGGCAATGGAAAACACCTAAAGGAAAAAGAGAGGAGGAGAGAGCAAGACTTTCTATCCCTATGCTGTATTCAGTCTACTCATGCTAGAGCAAGTAGAGAACTTAATCATAGCATTGGACCATAAATCAATTACAAACTAGATTCACCCACCTCTGAAAAACTGGCTCCTCATGATTGGGAGGCTTTGGGAGGACATTTAGGTAGAAGCCATAATGAACAGCATAAAATAATATTTAATGAAAAAGCTTGGGTTTTATTTTTCAATTCATGATCCTTCCAAATACATGTAGTTTTAGGAAAGTATTATTTTATTAAATTGGAATTTTATTAAATTATATGCATCTTATTCTTTCTAATTCTCAGTCTTCTTCAGTTTCTTAATTCTACAAGTCCAACAATGGAATAAATTTTAGTTAATAACTTCCATCATGATTTTTTTCACACTAAATTGTAAGTAAAATTGAGGCTCAGAATGAGTCGTTTCTATAGCAATATTGTGAGCTGTGTAATATAATTGTAATTCAAGTTAATTCATAAAGGTATAATTTTCATTTTTCTTATAGTATCAAAGTATTTTAATTGAATGACCTCACAAAGGAACACTTGACATCTATGAGATAATTTTTATAAATTTGTGTCAGAGTATAAATTGGAATTGAAAAAGCATTTTGTCTCTTTTTTTATGTTTGTTTCATGTTTAAAGTTCTCTTAATTTAACTAATATATCATCTTTCTTAACTTTGGGACGAAATAACTACATGGCTTGCCAAATTCATTTAAATAAACAAACTGACTTTAATTTATACCGAGCATTTCTTACAAAAAAACAAAATTTGAGGTAGACGTTATAATAATGGTCAAACATGCTTCTTCCCAGATAAGGGAAAGTAGTATGTCATATACAGAATCTAAATTCACCTACTCTATTCTTATTTTAGTATTTTTTTTCTGCCAATTTGCCTTCTCTTTCCATACATTTTCCCAAGTTGACTTCCGAAATAAATTTGTTTATGATGTCTCATGTGAAGGACAGTCTGCAACCTGGAAGACTTAATTCTTAGAAGTCCTTGTTTACCTCTATCAAACAGAGTCATGACAGTAGGATGGATATCAAGGGGGCTATATTTACTAGGCTTAAACTGTATTAGTTCTACTATTAACTATAATGCAATTTTGTACTCTAACCCCACCTCCAGAATGTGCTCAGAAAGATCCCGAAAATCTGAGAAAACATATTAAGCTATTGAATATTTCATCAAAAATAAGAAGAAATTTCCCTTCTAAATGAGAAAAATTTAGTATCTGAAGAAAATCAGAATGATAAATGTGTGGGATAATTTTTGAAGCATAGTAGGCCCTCAATCTATCACAGTTCAATGAATGAAAAAGGTATTGACTTAACTCATTCATCCTAACAATCTTTTACTAGCAACAGTGAGGAATAACTCTCTAGTTCTGTTTCTAAATATTGTTTCTTTTGGAGACTGTGGGATTGACAACTAGTGATCAACTTGTAACATGCAGCTGAACTGAATCAGTGTGGTCCTGGGTGTAGAAGGCCTACCTGAGGCTTGTTGCCAACAACATAAAAAGGAGAACTGTATAGGAAGAGGTGGTACTGTTGGTCTTCTTGGAAAAGCTTGTCACGCGGGCTCCTAAAATGAACTCAGATGTTCTTATTGTTTGAGGAGCTCAGGACCTCATTGTTGCTGAGAATGGTTGTGGTACTTTTTGGAGGAACTCTGGTTCTTAATTTTTTTTTTTATTTAAAGAAAGATTAAACAAAACAGAAAATAGGTAGAAATAGTACATATGTTCAGAGAAAAAAACAGTAAGAAATCACTAGTTGATGTTGTCGTTTTACAAATAGTTGTTCAAGGTACAAAAATAGAACATGTAAAGTGGGAATTCAAACAGAGAGACTGCAAAAAGTTCTAATCAACTGTCCAACAAAAACTTAGTAACACAGTTGTCAATCCTATACATTTAAGCACTTATCCATTCCATGCACATATCCATTTACATGCACTTATCCATATCTTCATTTATGTTTAGATTAAACAAACTAAAGCAGGTTAAAATTATTCTGAACAAAGAATAATAGTATTGCTGGATTTCACATCATGACACTCTGTGATCAGCACTGGGTACTGTAGTGTCTTTTTTAAAATTTAATTTAAAGAAAGACTAAACAAAACAGAAAATGGGTCGAAATAATACATAATTTCAAAGAAAAAAATAAACAGTAAGAAATCACTAGTTGATGATTACAGATTATCTTCTTACAAATAGTTATTCAAGATACTAAAATGGAGCATATAAAGTGGGGATTCATACAGTGAGATTGCAACCAGTTCTGTTCAACTATCCAACAAAAACTTAGAAATATGGTTATCAATCCTACACACTTAAACATATATGCAGTTACCCATATCTTCAATTATGTTGACTTTGAATAAACCCAAGCAGGTTAATATCACTCTGAATAAAGAATAACACTATTGCTGGGTTTCACATTATGACACTCCAGGATCAGCACTGGCTATTTTAGTGTCTCCTTTTCTTCAAAGTATCTGTGCATTTCATCAATTGTCATAAGATCAGTTCTCATAAACTGTTTATAGATTCTACACATGCATGAGTCTTAACATGTATTTTTTTAATTTTGAAAATAGTAAAAATGCAACAGCACAAGACAGAACAAAGCCAATCGAGACAATGCAGTGAAATTGGTACAGGATTTCACAGTGGGATACTGGGATAGTAGTAATAAGTACTATGGTATATCTCTTTAACTTAACAATAGCTGTCCAGTCAATTACGTGTTGTAAAATCAAACCAAAAATAGAACATTGTAAAACCCATTGAGAATACTGAATAGAGCAAAAGAAACATAACAAAACAGTGAAAACAACCTATGCCTTCAAACAGAAGATAGAAGGAAATTCCCGTATTTGCTTTACTGCATATGGTCATCCTCCGAAGAGATGTTGAAACATCTATCCCCAGTAGCTAAGAGGGAAGGGGGTAGGTGGGAGAAGGGTACTTGATTTTCAGCTCGCGTGGCAGTAGGCTCACAGGTAATGGTTCTTCTCCAGGCCCAAGCTGCAGGTGCTTACCAAGAGGGCAGGCGAATAAGCTGCCTGAGTCCCTCCATGGCTGGATCTCTGGAGCTCTGTTCTCCTCCTGGCCCACGTTGCAGACGCTTTCTGGTTCTTAAATTGAGTGTTGCTTCCTGGCTCCAGTGCAGGTCCCTCAGCTAGTGGCACAGATCCTTTGTTCTGCTAGCACAGAGTTTCTAGCTTCCACCACTGGTTGCTGGGCTTCGCACTGCAGATCCATGAAACAGACTTGTGTGTGTCATTGTTGTGGGCTCTAGGACTCCAGCTGGATTCGTATAGGACATCGCGCTGGGAGCCAGGCCCTCACTTGGAATCTTTGGGTCTCTGGTGTGTGAACAGATTTCTTGTACTCTTTTGCATTTGACTCTTTGGGTAAGTACTATAAATTAAGTCTATCAATTATGTGTCATGTATTGGATTATTTCCACTGCAAAATACTGATTACACAGAGACTAAGGTGAGAAGCTGAAGTCAGCAACCAGCTTGTGGTTTCCCAAAACACGAAAGGAGGAGATCATATCTCCACGAGTGCAGAGAAAAACTCTTGTCCACAGCAGCCTCGAATACCAAGAAGACAAAAGGATTTCCTGTTCTCTGCCAAGATCCCCTCCATGTACTGCTGTCAACAAGAAAGACAAACGGCCAACAAACTAATGTAAAATGCTTAATATCATTTTTGTTCATCAGGGAAATGCAAATTGAAATGACAGTAAGACATCACCTTACCCAAATGAGAGTGGCTATTGTACAAAAATGGCTGGTGGACACATAAAGAATAAGGGACTTTCCAACATGAGTAACATGAGTGTAAATTAGTACAGCCACCATCAAAACAGTAAGATATTTGTTCAAAAAGTGCAAAGATGTCTGCTGTCTGACCAAGCTATCACATTTCTATACTATCCAGAGGAAATAAAAATCAGCATACCAAAGAGATAATTACACCTCCATAGTTAATGTGGCAGTCTTTGCAGTACCAAAACCATAGGAAAAAATCTAAATATCCATTAAATGAATACTTATACAATGAATCAAAGTAATTTTCATTTTAAATGTTTTATCAAATTATACCATAAATTGCATAAATTGCACTTTCCTATTAGGTTTGGAATCTGAAAAAAAATCACACACTCAGAAATATTCAAGATCACTTCTTGGCTTTGCAATGTGATATGAAGATTTGGCTCTAAAAATTTATCTACAAAATATATTCTAGAAAGTGTCAACCTGAAAATAACAGTGATTTCACTAGTATTTATAGAGTAGATGGAAGACGGTAAAATGCATTATGAAACAAAATGCTCTCCTGAGAGGAGCAAATTCCTCAAGCCTAAGATATGTTAGTAATCTTACAATTTCAACAAATTAAATGCTGAAATGGGACTGTGATCACTATAAGGGTATCTGGACTCCTTAGATTTATTTGATATGCTGTTAAACCAAAAATTAGTGCTTTAACTTCTGAGATATATAACTAATGTTCATTTATCTAACTAAAAGACATAAATTAATACAAATTAGCATTCTCATTAAAGATAATGAATTCATTACATAGACTTACCTATGTCTCCTGAAATTCCACAGAGAGTGAGTGAAGTATTTTTAAAAGCAACAAATTATTAGGACCAATATAATGACAGAAGAAAAAAAACACACATAGGATTCCAAGCAGACAAGTTTAAGAGAACTGAGAATTTGGAAACTAAAATTGGCAGTGGGAAAAGCAAAGACGCCTTGTGATGTATTTACAAAAGCATTCACAAAAGCCTCAGGAAATGGCAGCTCTAGATAATGGGAAGGACAAGTGAGAGTGGGATGAAAACACCACCAGTTAAATCCTTTGGCGTTGACATCTCCTTCAACACACTGTCTATGTGCTGATACGCTCAGTGTGCTTTTCATGAAGCCAGACTGATTTCTGTCCTTAATGCAGTAGGTTATCCTGCTGAACATTGCTCTTATTATATTACACATGATGACAAAAAGCTTCAAATCTTTGCCCAGCTGAATGCATGCGTGGATTTTTTAATGTCTTGTTTTTCATTGCTGTTTATTTTCTGGACATATCACGTAAATTAAGTTAAATTAAATTAGCATATTTTTAGCTGAAACAAATTTTTTTGTGAAAAGAATATATTCTCAGACACAGACTAAAACTACCCCTACACAGAATCATGAAGTAGTTTTTGTGGTTTAAAGTAGGAAAACATTGAAATAGAAAGTGTTTAATATTTTCAAACATTTTAGTATCTAACAGATTTGAAAAGTTCCTTATGTAAAATTGGATTATATTTGTTCGATTTTTTTTTGTATTTGGAATTGAACTTAGGGTTCTCCCAATGAGCTACAACCCCATTTTTATTATTATTCTTTTATGTTGAGGCAAGATCTCACTAAGTTGATAAGATGCCCAGGCTGGGGTCAAATTTGTGATTCTCCTATCTCAGCCTTCTAGAGTACTGAGATTACAGTCATATACATCACACTTGGCTCAGATGGATGCTTTTTAAATGTTTCTTCATTAACACATATAGATAAATGATATAAAATATCTGTAAGTTGATTGAATGGAGATTTATGATTTTGTTTAATGAATGAAAAGGAAATGTAATATTTCTACTCAATACTCTTCTCCAAATAACTTGTCCAACATCAACTTTTAAACTATGTGCCCTGAAAAATATAATTTGTCAAGGATTGCCATATTGACCATAGGACCTACATGAAAATTGTCACATGGACATTTTGCCACATTGTTCTCTGGATTTGCCCATCTGTCAAGTGTTGAGCTCCCATGCAAATATGTCTTCAAGTCCAGATTCAATATTCCTAGTTGTTAGACTTACAGTTTTTGACCAGTTTGTCTTTCAACAATATAATTGTGCATTTTTATTAATTCACTGTAATTTAAACATTTGAGAATATAATGAAAATGGCATATAGTATTTTCAAAATGTATCTAGAAAATCAAGCATATGTTGCATTTTGATGTTCCTCAACCTTCTGCCAAAGCCATCGGCAGGAACGCCACCATGCCTGGATTGCCCTGCTCACCTTTCAACCCCACGTCCCTCCAGCCTCATGCGGGAAATGCCACTGTTTTGCCTTATAAACCTCTCCCCAACTGTCACAGAGCAAAAATATAGGCAAAGAAATGTGACAAGCTCATGAAGAAAAAGCATGCAGAAGTGTTGGTAGTGAATAGGCTTGAATTCCTGAAATAGCTCTTTTCAAAATAAATGTGTCAACTTGTCACAGCTTAGGGGAAAAAGTCACCTGCAAGAACTATTCCCATCAATGAAAGTCATATTAAAAATCATTCTATGTGTTTGTGTTTATGTGTGTATATGTGTTCTTGTGAGTGTTTAGCATTAAACTGTGAAAGGTTTTCTTTTATATACTCTTCCTTTCATCTATAGCTCACAATTATGAAAAGCACAATTTTTTTTCCTGCTCTTCCCTTTTGGGTAATAGAAATCAGTTTTAAAACTAAGAATAGTTAACTATTGGGTGAGGAGTTGAAAATTACATTTAATAAAAATCTGATGACTTGATAAAAGGTGAGATATGAATAATCTCCGTTAACACATCTACTGTTCCTATCCATGAGAAAATGAAACCACTGTAAAGAGTTAAACGTGTTAATGACAAGAGCTGGAAGGTGACAATTAAGTTGTAGGCATTATTTTAAGTAATGTAATAAAATTCAAATTAAAGGACATTTATAAAGAATACTAGGTGAGTAAATAAGAATATACCAGATGCTGTATGAGTGGAAATTGACGAACTGTTTAGTTTTTAAGTAAAGCAAAATATTTTACTTATGTATACTTTACCCCAAGTTACTAGCAACATATCTGCATTAGAAAGGAGTATTTTGAAATTTTTTAACCAGTTATGAATTATGTGGACAGGCTGATTGTAGGACTTATGACACTTATAGCAGCAGTTCTATTTTAATTTAGTTTAGTTTAGTTCTAATTTAATTTAGAAATTAAATAGACAACATACATTACCAATTAGCTTTTAGGTTTTTCTTTTATTCTCAAATGTACTACAGGCAGCTGTTAGAATCTAAATATGATGGCTTGCAGTAAATATAAAATATTACAAAACTCCTTAAATTTTATTGATATTTTTGTTCCATGGATTATATTATAATGGTATACACTTATATATAAGGTTATTCGCTCAAGTACAGTGAAACTTCAGTTTACAAACAAGGTTTTTAATGATTTGGAGAGATGGTGGTGTTTCTGTTTGGGGACGATAGCTATGGTTGAGTTTGTTCTAGATGTGGAGTTTACGAATGAAAGTAAAATTTTGCCCAGCACTTGGTTTGTGAAGCAAAATGTTTTCAAACGGAAGCATTTGTGAACTAGGGTGTGAATAGTAATGTCTGCATCTATTCCATCAGCAATCTAAATGGAAAGTGGAATTTGTCAAATCCTAAGAAAACTTACAGGGATTTCTCAGCATTGAAACAAGGACCCATCTCAGATATGCGTGAAACTTCTTTAGGAGACCACGAAACATCTGTGATGCCCTAGCTCTCTCCCTCTGTTAACCAGTTGACCAAGAGAATGAAAGATTTGAGGAAGGTGGCAGTGAGGTTTATTCTCATTTCCTTGTGGGAAAGTTTTTCTTTATCATATTATGTTTTAAAGATAGGGAGATTTCCAACCTACCATTCAACCCTATTCCAATAGTCCTTACATGTCAAATGGCAGAATAAGGAAAGAAGACCAGACAGGACATCTCTAAAAGACTGAATACGACTTCATTTCAGAGTACCTTTATTAATTAATTATCACAAACTTGCTAAGTGTTTAGTAATGTATGTATTATTTTAACAAAAACATCATACTGAAAACTAGGTTAAAAATGGTTTTGCCTCCCATTGGTAAATAGGACATCATTTTTATATCCACCAACATTAATCACTCCACTGTTATCTGAAGAGTTCAGTATGATCATCCATATGGGGTCTCTCACAAGGAGTTATTTTGGCTTCCTCATCCATCACAGAGTTTCATCCTCAGTCCCAAAGCAGTGTTCTCTACAGGAACTTCAGGTGCTATGTCGAGGTCATCTGTTCACACAGAAATAGAAGTGGCACTTAAGAATGTATACATTGATGGAAGATGCTCATTTTACAAATCTTAGGAACAAATTATTTTTCCTAAGTCTTAATTTCTTAAGCCAAGATGCAAATATTCCCAAGGTAAAATATTTGCATAGGCAATCTACATATGTGCACACACCATGTGAAAACTGTGTTTATTTTTGGGATAATCTAATGATTTAACATTATGCATCAAAGTTTTCCATTATATGATCACTTCAATAAGTAGAGTAAAAAATAATATTAGATTCTCTTAAAAATTCCTTGAAAACTTAGAATTCAAGGCAAATTTCTTACTGTGTTAAAGAATGTCCTTACATAACAAGAAAACAACATAATCAAAGGTAAAAGCTTAAAAACTTCCCTTACAAAGCCAAAATAAAAGAAACTTTCCATTATTAATATTTCAGTTCAATGTTTTTTCAATGCTGCAATCAAAATAATAAATTAATTAGATATTTAATAACTAAAAATAAAAAATTACCTCAATACTGATAACTGATATAGTATTACTAAAAATAGGAAAGTTCAAAAAGTTACTCAGCATATTTACATTTCATATACCAACGTAACGAGTTGCACACACTATGTTGCAAAAGAGCTATTTAAAGTGACAACAAATTGGCAAGATTTCTAGAAAATGACCTAACAAAACAAGCACATAATCTTAACAATGAAAAAATTGTAAAGTGGTACTTAATGTTTTGCAAAACCTAGTGAAATGGAGACACATATCACATCTGTATATATAAAAATAGTTAAAAGAATCAGTTACACTTTTCTTATAAATGTAAAAGATCTCAAATAAACTGACATCAAGAGTTTTTACAAAATTTAATAGGATGTTCACCCATGTAAATGAACCGAGGATCCACACTAAAGGATACAGGGAAAAGAATAAGCAGCACAGTCCCATGGAAAGAGAACAGTGCCCCGAATGCGCCCTATCCAGTACCAGTACTGTCAGTAATCCAATTAACTCAGCATTTCTGTGGCTTGGATTTATCCTGGGTGCAGTAGAACAGGACAAATTCTGAAGCAAATAAAATGTATGTGGAAGATGATGCAGGACTTCATGGGCAATACAGATGGGCAAAGCAAGGGTGACTTCTCTGTTTATTCTAGAATAATAACTGGGGCTGCACATTAACAGACAAAACACAGATGGAAGCTTGCAGACTCTATGCAGAACAAATATTTAACAATTCCATCCCAAGCAGCTCACAATGATCACAGTTAAGCAAGGAAATGATGAGATTTGATTTTATTTTAGAGTTGCTTCCCATCCTTGTAGACTGTTTTAATGAAATGTCCATGTAAAGTGTCACCATTTGCCAGTGTAAAAAAAATGATCATAGATGGTGCATTTCTTTTTAAAAAGGTACTTGACTGCTTTTGTACAGAAAAAGCAATTAACAGCTTCACTAGTTCTTCCTGAGCAATGTTTGTAATCATCTATTTTCTTAAAATTTATGGTTTGTGTCTGTTTCTTTCAGCTACACTAAGGAATATCTGCAATCCTTAAATAATGTATTCTAGCTTTTAATGTCAATATTTGTAGTTTATAAGCATTTTATATGAAAAAATTAAAGCATACATGATAAATTATTTCATTGGCTTACTGTGCAAGGACTAATCAATCTGTGAGAATGCATGAAAGAAAAACTTTCATTATTTATCTTGAAGTATGTTTACTTACTAAGAAAACGTTTTCATACAGCAAACATTTTAAGTTGCCAGGAATAATAAGAGAGAATCATTTCAAGAAGTATGTGTAAGTCACTTGACAAAACAGCACATAATAAACAGTTTCTAAATGCCAGTTTTCTGACTTTCAACTTTTATTAGTGTGAAGTAAATTGAGATCAATTGATAGAACTTTGAAGGGTAAAAGGTAAAACGTGAGAAGTATTTTGCAATGATGAGGTCAAATCCTCTTCCTGGAAATAACAAAAAGCAAGAAAAGCCACACACAGTATTTGTGTATAATACTATGATTGCTGATTTCTATATGATAGAACCCAGAATCAGAATGTGACATAGGTTTAATAGTGCCATAAATGTGTCTCCATGAATTACATTTAATTGTTATACATTATAAATTTTCTCTACTGCTTTGCTTAACAGAAAATGTACCCACATGCATGCACACACATATATCAGAAAAATACCCTATTATTTCCTGTATGACTTCCAAGAAACAAAATACATAGCTTTATTTTTCATTTCACTTCTTAACAAAATATTGCTTAACATTTAAGCAGTGAGGTAAGGTATGAATATCTTTGCTTGACATTAATTGTCATTGACAATAACCTACTAGAAATAGGGTTTAATTGTGCCTATCTTCCATTTAAAATATAGTCATCATAGTCATTATCAAATTTTCAGTTCCATAGACAATCTTGGTGTTTAGATATTTCTTTAAAATAGTCATGTTTCACCATGAATAGAACACAAAACATAAAAATGACTTGTGTTTAAAATCTACTTAGAGTTATGATCTGCTAACTAAGAAATTAAAAAGTTTAAGCTAAAATTCATTTATTCCTTCTAAGTACATATTTTCATTTAAAAATATGTTGGCATAATTCATAACTTATCAAAGAATAAATTATCATATTTATTCATATATTCATATTTATTGCAATCTATGTATGTGTATGAATGTATGAGAGGTGATCAAAATATGTTTAATGATTAAATTTTAATATTTACTAGTAGAAAACATGTTTCTTTAACCTCTCTCAAAATACCATCACATGCACTTGGAATCCACTTACTGCATTGTTCTTGCCACTCCCTGAAGCAGTGCTGAAGTTCTCTTCCCTGTGTTTACACAGCACATTCAAAAATAAGTTACTGTCTATAGGCGTCCAGTAGAAAGCTGGCTGACATATTTTATTGTGTAACCGCATCCACCTTGATCACTGGAGCTGACGTCATACAACTTCTGGCTCTGCCTCAAAATCAAAAAGACCATGAAAAGTAAACATTTTGAATCCCTTCAGGACACCACGCCAGCCAGGAAAACACAGAAAAAGACCCAAAGAGGGACTCCAGAACTGCTTCAGAAAGTGGCAAGAGTGAATGGATAAATGTCTAAGGAGCAAGGGAAAGTATTTTGGGAACTCATATCATTCTTTTATGGTGATAAACTATTTCACTTACACATACATTATTTTTAATCACACACATGTCATATATGCATATATGTAAATATTCACACCATGAACTTCAGAATTTCTGTTATTCATTTAATCTAAAATACATTATATTATTCTTCTATTCCATCTAAATGTTTCTTTGTGCAGTAGATGAGTGCAGGGTTGTTAATTGCTGAATCTTCTCTGATACAGAATTATTTTTTCCTTTATTCTTATGTAATGGGAGTGATTAGAGATTAATATGGGCTGGAAATTCACATTTGTAAAAAGTTTTGGCTGTTACTTAGCAACAACAAGATTAATTTTAAACTATTTTCTTAATGGGTGGTTTTATTGTTAAACTCACTATGTGCTGATAAGAACAAGAGTGAGAGCTATCTCAAAGGAGAAATGAAGCAAGAATTTGTGGATGAAAGACTGAGATCTCTAGCTTGGTGAAGTAATGGGGCACTGTGAGTCTTAGAATCTGAAGTCAGATATAAATAAGGAAACAAGATTTGAATCGGGTGAAATACCAGAAATAGATTTTGAGACATTCTTTCCAACAGAGTACCAGTTTTTCCCACCAAAAAGCCCTCTTTAGGTGTCAAAGAGAGACAAACTCACCCTCATCCACATTGGATGGCTCCATTTGTTGCCAATAAACACCCCCAGGGATTCCAGGCTCTTTCTGCTCCTTCCAAACAATTGACCAGGACAAGCAACGAACAGGTGAACATAATTTTTACTCAAATTAATATGATTCAAAGTATACGAAGAAAAAGAAACAATGAAGAGAAGAGAAAGAAGGCAGAGATACAGCTTGCAAGCAGGATTAGCCACTGCAGAACTAGAACAAAAATAGCAAATTTGGAGTGTCTAGAAAATCAGTGGGCACAGCCTTTTATGCATTCGGAGATCCAGTCTGTAGGAAGTTGTCCTGCCCACACATTTAGGCTGTGATTGACAGGTCACATCTGATATGGACCAGGTCATGTCCTTATATTCTGTTCCCAGCCTCTGTTCCAATATTTATGATTGACAGGTTGCATTCTGTTCTCCAGCCAGCCTGCTATGCCCTAATATCCTATCTCACATTGGTGCCATACCCACCAAGAAAAAAAGGGAAAAGGTAGAAAAAAAGGGAAAACACATGGCTGGGTAAGAATTAGGTATTACGCCACTGAAGTTGCCACTGGACCCCATATAGGAATCATGGGGGACATCTGATTAAAGTTATCCTGTGAAGGTCAGAGTGGAAGGAAGGATATTGATGTTTATACGGGGAGCCATTGATCTGTTGAATAAATGCATATGTGTCTGAAAAATCACTTTTTTCTTCATTTGTATTTACTGAAACTACTAATTTTCTTTCTTGCAGAAGCTATTTTGAAATAACCTTCCTGGTTATTTGTACTCAAATGTATATAAAAACTTTCTGAGGTATAATCAGAGCATACAATTCATATGAGATCTTTCCATTTAGAAAAGTAGAAAGGCAAAAATTTAATACTCAATTCAAGATAATGAAAATGCATATAGAACTATTCTTTACTGTAGATCAAGATTACTAGAAATGATTTTTATTTATTTTCTTCACAAAAGTATCCTATACTTCTTATCACTGTCATCTCATCTGATTAAGTCTCTTGCTAAGAGAAGTACAAAAATCTGTTTTCATGTATTTCAATAGGAAGCACAACAAACTGAATGTACTATACAGTGTTTTAAAATTCTTATCCAAATCAACAGAATGCAATTTTCCAAGCACATTTAAATAAAAATAATTATATTTTTGAAAGCTATAATGAATATATTCAGTGCTCAAAAAACAGCACTTAGCTAAGTATCTGAGGAATCAACTGTTGAGTGCATATACAGACTTTTATACAGAGCTCAGTGACAAAGCTACCTCACTTTTAAACGGATGGCTGGTAAATGTAAATATTTGGAAAAAGTGGTAGAGATATTTGTGTTAGAACAATATATTTATTTCTGAAGTATTTCAGTATGTTGCACTTCATTTTGCTAGTATTTAAAATATTCATGCTGTAATGTTAGTTTTTGAAAGCATTTTGTATTCTTTCATAACTGAACTTTAAGTCAAGTGGATATTTGTCTCTACCCTTGATTTATTCAAAGATATGTCGGAAACCTTTTAATGCTAATGTTTGAAATTGTGTTTTGGTGTGTTTTCAACATTATGATTTGAACTCTGCCTGGAAAAATATGTATTTATAACAACTAAAAGATTAGAATGTTAAAATTGACAACATATTGTTTTCTTTTTCCACTTTGAGCCTGACTTCACTAATGAATTCCTGGGTTAGAATACACATGTATACTTTTACTTCCTCAAATCTTAAATTTTGGGACAGAATTTTGAATTTCATGTCACTAACTAAAAGCAACACAATTCTTTGATGATTACGTGAATATTTTACAGTTTTTAAAGAGTTTTTACAGTTTTGAGAATTCAATGTGGTGTTTTCAAAACTTCATTTAAAAATTTATTAGGCTGTCAGTTTGATTGTTCATTTTTTATGCTTTGATCTTGTAACTTGAACAACTACTTCTAAGATAACAACATGTAATACACCAACTAGTGTTGATTTATTACTGTTATTTTTTGAAATTCTGTTTTATTTCTATCCTTTTTCTGTTTTGCTTTTTAAAAATAATTATTAGAAAGCTAGTCCATGTAAGTTTTAGACTGTTGAATTTTACAGTACAGAATAAATACAGTGTTTATTATGATAAATAACAAAAACGTTTATGAGATCTTATTAGTTATCTTTTCTATTAACTATGATACAAAATAATTTTGAAGATTGAAGGAGAAATAGTTTTTGTATGCACCACAAAAGGAAGAACTAAAGAGAGAAAATGGACAAGAGCTCAAGTCTAATTATTTCAAGAATCACTGACCAAACAACCAACAACTGAGTACTTGTTAAGCAAAAATGACTCTCAGTAATAATATAATTAACAATTTATTCAAAGGCATAAACTGGGTTATTTAGCCATACATTTGTGGATTTAAACATTTAAATTATCAGAATAAGTTGCTCAAAACATTTCCAAGTTTTATTTTAAAACTATAGCAAATAGAATCCTCATTCAGGAACCGAGCAGAGGGAGGAAGTCTAAAGAAACCTGGCCAGGGATCTTACTCTCTCTGTTGCAGCCTCCAGTGTCCTGTGGTGGGCATCTTGCTGCCCCTCAGCTCCAGCCAGTATGCACAGCTATCTCCAGTACGGGTGCAAAAGACCCAGGCCATCTCACCATGCTGCAAGCTCTGGGACCTGCTTTGGAAATATTTATACCTGAAGTGAGCTAGGAGGCCTGAGTCAGAGGAGCAGATTGAGCTCTGAATGATAAATATATTTTATCATTTTGTGTCTATATTTTACAGACCCCATGTTATGAAAATATACTAGAGAAACATGTTCCTATTACCATTGATGACTTTTAATATAAAATCTAAGGAATAGCAGAGTTATTAGTCATCTATACATCTTGGTTAAGTTTATCATGAAGCCCCATACAAAAAAATATTAAGTAATAAGTAGCCAGGTTTGAATTAAGCAGAAAAATGTTATATATGAGTCATTTCAAAAGACATGTATTAAATATTTAATTCCAACCTAAACTGTGCTTTCTTCCTCACTCCACAGACGTCAGTTCTGTTTGTTATCACAGTTATTCCTATGTAGAGTTTCAGAATGTGCTTCTAAATCTGCAAAATACCATCTCACTGGAATTTTAGACATGCAAATACAGGCTGTTACTGTGTCTCAAGGGATACTCGACCATGGTAGCTGGACTTTTTATTATGCATTGAAAATGGTATTTTAAAGATGTCATCAAATTAATCTAAAGACAACTTAGAAAATTAGGTAATTGCCTGGTTTAGTGTTATTTTGAAAACAAAATTAACACTTAGGAATGTTCTTTATAACTAACACCATGTTATGTTTTATTCTGTTTTCACAGTGTCCTACTGTTCAATATGTATATATCAAAACAATGCATAACTTGAATTCATTTTAATTATCTTGCTTTCTCTGTGTTTCAATTTCCCTTCCACTTTTATGTTGAGTGATATTGACTGATTCCTCAGTTTCCAAATAATTATTAGTGTTTTCATGTTTAGCTTCAGTAGCAGGTGTGACAGGGTACTCATAGGGAATGCTAAGATTCTTTCGAATGGTCCCTGAGAAGAAAACTATTTTCATGATAATGTTAACATGTGAGTGGCCACTGTTACAACTATAAGTACACAGCAGAGCTTTCCAGAGGCATACTTTGACTCTGATTCCTAATGGAATGCATGTTTATGAGTTTTTGTATTTTTACAGCTTTTAATTCTGTAAATATTGATAGACATCAAGTAGTATAAAAAAGTACTTGGAGAGCTCATTAATTTTTAAAAGTACAAAATAATTGTGAAGTGAAGAAAAGGTTAAGATTGCTGATTTAGTGCTTGATATACTTTATAACAATCATTTTTAAGGAATTTTAAAATTGAATCATAATCATACAAATTTACGGAGTACATTGTGTTGTAAATCTGGAACAATCAAATCAGGGTAGATATCAATAACATATATTGCAAAATAACTAGAAGAAAGGGCTTTTAATGTTTCATCCTTTATCAAAGCATTTAAAGTAAGGGACGTGAAACTTCACAGAAAGGAGAGAGACCAACATTACACAACTAATAAAACTTGAGAGCCAATTTTGATTTGAAAGTATATGGTCTTTCCCTAACATCATCCTAACTGTAGAAATTATCTATTACTGTTCTAAAACTTAGTTTAAGAAATGTTATCTCTGTCATCAATATAAGATGATTAAATCAGAAGGATCTACTCTATGATATAAATAATTATGTTTTGTCTACCATTTCTTTTATAATGTGACTTAAATGTATTCATTGTGAATTTCTATGAGTGAGGTATTCTCTGTAGTTGATATAAACCAAATTCCACTAGCTTGGCCTTTTTTAAGTGCTAAAATTTCTGAAGTAGTATGATGCTCATGGAACATTTAACACAGTGCCTGATACTTGTTATGTCGATTAGGCATAGCAATTAAATTGGATAATGAATAAAATACTGTAATTAACTATCCCACATCAATATGATCCTTTAAGAAAAAAAACTGCTTATCTAGCTCTGCATCACATCTCTCAATAAGAGCAGAAATCTTCATGAGCTTCAAGAGAGCAGCAAAAAATGAACAGAACAAATAAAAGAAATTATAAAGCACGGGTAACATTGAATAGTGCCCATGCTCAGAGTTTTTGCGCTCTGCACAAAAGTGTTTTCATCTACTAATTTGACTCTGAAGTGTGTAACTTAGCTTGCTTCCTTCAACACTGAGGTCTTCTCTAATCAGAGGAGTCCTGAGCAGCTCCCAGAATGGGGATTTGGGGTGCAAATATTATATGAAGTAATGGGGCATAAATGGTTGGTTATTCCTTACACTTTTAAATGGAAAAAATTGTGGCAACTTAAGCCAAGATATTTGGGAGTTTTAGAATTAATGAGTGAAGAGACTGTCGAATTTCTTTCACCTAGATTTTTGAGAAAACCAGTGTCTGTAATGGCAAGTTTACAACAATAGCTATTATTAACGGCAGTGCAAGTATTTGTCAGTCTCTAGTTTAAGGAAATCTTCTTGGTTCATGGACTCTGTAACTGTACTGTCAGGATCTGGTTTTTAGTTCTGCCTTTAGAAATTCTGCATTTTGCTTGTACTTTCTGCTTAAGTTTATTCAGCTGTGAAATGTGTGTAATTCAAAATGATGTTTCAACTAGCAAATGAGTCTATACTGTCAAATAACTGTCATCAATAGTAAATGCAAGTCAGATACACAGCATGGTGTCCAGGATGTGGAACCCTATGTGAGGGGTTTGTTGATTTCTCTAGACTTTAAAATTCTGCAGAGGAACAGAGATGCTAGGACAGTGTGGCTGTGAGATACGTGTGCTTCTGACTTTTCAAGATGGCACATCGGGGTTTCTTACACTTTTACAGAAGCCCAAAATTATACATTTTCACACTCCATATTTCTGCTTCCCTAGAATGACTTAGAAGAAATTTCAGCATAATTCTACCACTATTTTTAGATTCTCCTGCCCTGTTACGATTTGTGAAACTAAGTTCCAATTTCTACATCTATTTTAAAAGTATAATCATAAGGGAACCACATTTCTATCACAGTTTTCACAAAGACATGTTTATGGTTGAACTTTTAGAGTGGTGGTGATTTGAGATCTACTGAAATTCAAGAAATGCGTATTTCTTTGGAAATTTGTATTTTTAGGAAAAGTTAATATGTCACACTTATTTCTAAAAATATTGTACTGATGTCTTCTCATACAAAAAATATAAGTATCCCTATTTACTATCAAGAGTCAAATATCAAGCATCTCACTTATTAGCAGTGTCACTATTATTATTAAATATTATTAATAAATAAAGGTCACTGAAACTTCCTGACTAAGGGCAAATCACTTTAGTTTCCAGACTGAAGAATGAAAAATGGGATGATAGCTACTTCACAAATTTGGAGGTAAGGGGCATCCCACTCTTGGAATTCCCAGAGTTGCCTCATCAGTCATGCCTGATGCAGACATGGATTTCCTTTTCTATGTTAGGACTTTTTGGACCTTTAGCAAATAATCCTGCAAATATCCTAGACAAACACAAGAACCAGAAAGCTAACAATGAACAGTTCAGTTGCATAATTTTGAAGTTTCTTTCTTATGATATTAACATCATCCTCCAGTTCATATTAAACTGGTCTTTTCCCTGGTCCACCCCAATATGTAAGGAAACTTGCCGATAATATTTCCTTTCTTTTGGTACAATAAGCTACTTCTTTCAACCATTTTTACCAGCACACTGGGAAATGATCTGATAGCGTATGCTTGTGTGTGGACACGCATGCAAAAGCACATCCATGTAATAATGTATGTTTATGTATTCAATTCTAACACTTGGCAGTTATGTACTTAAGCCATCACTTCTTATGTTTCAAACATATTGTCTCTCCAATGCAATATGAAAAGTACTGGCAAATCGTACAATCCAGGGTTATTAATAGTTATTAAATTCATAGTTTCAAAAGTGCTCAGCAATTTTTTCCTGCAGAATCACTTTTTCTGTATTGGTGAAGCAAAATTGCAAAGTGTTGTCATTCTTATTAGAGTGGATGATGCAAAAAATATGTACTGTTTATCTAGCAGGGTGGGTTTTTCTATTTAATCACATAAGTAAACAAATATTGTTTTTCTGGATATTTTCCTTGTCTTTTTAGCATCAAGGTTATCCCAATTAGTAGTCACATGTACTTTTGTGTCAGTTAGCGTTTATCAAGCTTTTCAACATGTTCTAAAACTTCTAATGAAGAAAGAATGTCCAAAGGGTTAGATAACCAACCGATTTAAATAAGCATTTTTATAAGGAAGTCAAGAAAACTTCATTGTTTTCCATTAATAAAATTTGTAAAACTCAAAGAAGTTGACATTTCCTTTCATTAAACATAAAATATATTCACTCTAAAATACTGGAGCATTCAGGAAAAAAAATATAAAAGAGAAAATTTTAATGATTCACGATCTCATAGTATAGCTGGAATGGTTCACAAACATCACTAACATCTCCTAAAGCTTGGTAAGAAGTTGGTCACATCTCCAAATACTCAGCAGAACCAGACACGAATCATGGTACCCATCTGAGAAATGTTCTGTATTCTCCCTCCTCAACTTGTAGAAGGTTTTCTTTGCCTTGTGTCTTCCCACCCTCTTCTATGTATGCATGTGTCCCTATTTCCTCTTCTTTTTTTGTCTTTTTCATTTTTATCAGTACCAGGGATCGAACTCACGACTGCCTGCTTGCAAGGCAGGCACATATGCCGCTGAGCTAAATCCCCAGCCCCCCTCTTCTTTTAAGAATGGAAATATTTTATAAAAACCCACCCTAAATTAGAACTGATTTCCACTTTCTACTTCTCCAAAGATCCTAATTCCAAATACAGTCACACTCTGAATAACCAGACCTTACATATTCAATGCAAGAATTATGCCTGGGAATCAATTTAGCCTACACCAGTCTTTAGCTTATTTGGAATGCTAAGAGTAGAAAGTAAGTAGACTTCTTAAGATCAAATTGCTAATGAGTATTAGAATCCAGGTCTCTTGCCTCCAGACTTGATGACTGTTTCTACTGACACATCTGGTCTCTAAGAAAAATAAACTACTATTTAGCCTTCTTTAAAAGAAACACTGAATGTAAAAAAGTGTTTGAATGAATTTGAGTCATTTGCAGAAAAATGCATACACACAAGGCTATGTATCTCATGATTTTTGCTATATGAGATCATCAAAATGTAAATAATTTAAAGACTACAATAAAAGGTCCCCTTGCGGGGGTGGGAGTGGGGCCCAAGGATAAGGCAAGTACAAAGGACCAAGATGTGATACGTAGACTTACCAGTTCCCCAAGATTATGTATCACAAACAAACAAACAAACAAACAAAAAAAGAAATTCAAAGAACCCTGTGAATACCTATTTCTTTATCCTCATCACAATCCAGTTTTAAGGTTAATTAACATTTCTTTTTACTTTACTAAGCAACTGCATAGTATTAGCCACTTATAGGCACTGTTGCCTTTTATCATAAGTGCTTTGTATTTGACCTAAGTCACAAACATTTACAAATATTTATTTTCAAGTATTTGGTTTGTTTGAAATACTGTAACACAAAAAGATTTAGAAGTATACTCTTCCATAGATCATCTTTTAGAAAAATCAAGGGTAGAACTCCGTTGATTTATTCTCTCTGTGACTTTAAATATAGTCTTAGTATGATAAAAATGAAAATCTTCAGTTTTAAGTTACACATAGGTCAAGGATGCAGTAACCAAGGATCTGTAACCAAGATCCTCTTCTTTTATCTGGATAAAGTATGAGCACACATCTCCTGCCGCCTCTACATTCTTTCATCTGGTTTCTGTTGATGACACTGTCTACACCCTAGAATTGGAAGTAAGAAGTGGGTCCGTTCTTACATGCTTTCATGGAACTGTGGGGAAAAGAAAGCAAGGTCGTGCATTGCCCATGAGGAAGTTCTTTCAGGAAGTGTGAAACAAATATGCTCCATGCAAAAGTTCTAAACTCTTTTTTTTTTCCAAACAAGGAAAAAGACAAACTTTCAGAGAGCAGCATTACTTTTTTTAAAAAGGAAGTGTGATTGCTTAAAATTGCCAAAGCAAGAAGCGAAATATAGAACACTGAAACTCAGATAAAATATACACTAGCATAACAAAGATTTTGAAAACACAGCTACTAAGAAAATTTCCTCGAGGAGTTAGCTTCAACTTAGGAGAAATGGGCTAAAGCCATGATGCAGCATGCTCAGAGTTAAACAGGGAGAGTGTGCAGGAGTCTCCACTTGCAAACAATGCAGGTGTGACCCAAGCTCAGAGGGCTGACAGAATGTGAGAGCTGCACGTGTAAATCCTCTCAACGCAAGCCTTTCATCCATGTCTCTTGGTGTTGATATAATAATTAGAAATATACTAATTATGAATTACTAATCATATTATCAGTGTGCCCTATGCCACTTTTTATAAACTCCATGGCACTTATTGTATTTTAACACACAATTATACATGGATATATAATAACATTATATGATGATTTATCCTGCATTTAATAACAAAGGTATTTTGGATTTTTTTTCATATCAAACCACTACTTGTACTTTGTACTTCCTTGAAAGAAGAATTTCAGATTCAAAAATAGAATTAAATTATGCTTTGAAGTTATCAGTTATGAGACTTTAAAACATATTTAGTGCATACCAATTAAAAATATTGCCTTGAATAAAACATTTTTTAAAAAAGTTATTGTCTTCGTTTTAAGCTCAAGAACTACAACCTAATAAGAAAATTAATAGAATATTATAAATTCTTCTGGCGCATTTGTGACTCCTGCTGGAGATAGGCAGCCCTGATTCTATGAGCAATACAGAGACTATATTTAGTTATGTTGATGAGAACCATTTATAAGGTGTTTAAATCTAGTTTTGTGAACAGTCTTTAAATTAGAGAGAGTGTATTGAATCAGCTACCTTTTGGGACAGCAACCCTACCACACAAACAACCTTGAAACACAAAATGCAAAGGAGGACAAGTTTATTTTGGCTTATGGTTTCAGATGATTTGGTCCATGGTCATCTGAACCCAAGGCAGAAACAAACATCCTGGGCAGAAAATCCTAGTGGAGCAAAGCTGCTCAACCTCTGGCATTCAGGAAACCAGAAAGCAGGAGAGGACTGTGAGCAGGAGAGAGGAAGGGACTAGAGACAGTATATAGCTTTCAAAGTCATGCTCCAGGGACCTACGTCTTCTGTCTCCCGTCCTAACACCCCACTCAGCTATCAAGCTATGACAAATTTAATCCATTGATGAGGTCACTGCCCTCCTAAGCCAACTGCCCACCTCTGAACATTGCTGCATTGAGAATCAAGGCCTCAACACATGTGCCTTTAGGGAAAACTTCTTCTTTCAATGATAGTAAAATTTTGAAAAAAAATACTGTTTTGTGAACAATGCAATGATGTGTGAGAAGTAAGTCTGACATATACTGATGACATACACACATTGACAAATGTTTCTCAAGTCAGTTCATGAAGTAGATACAAGCCTAACTTCCATTTCATGATGTCTGTCAGAGGATGACAGGCAGAGGGTATCCCTTAAATAAGCAGTGCTATCCGAAAAAGAAAAGGACAAATTAATCCGAGATGATTTAGATATGAAGGAATGAGAATACATTCTAAGCACAGCATTAGGACTATGTAGATCACTGCATGCTACACTAAGAAGTAGGAGCTAAATCATATGCAATAAATGCCCACTGGACCATTTCTAAATAAAAAAGCAGATAGTATCAAAGAAGTATTCATTTTTTGAAGCGGGGTACAGTGGGCACAGTGGGCCTCTCTGGATCTATGAGACAGATGTTGTTTCTCTTCTCCTTTGTTGTGGTTCTTCAGATTTGACCTGATCTGACTAAAGGTTACATGAATGGACTCTTTTCTGGACTGAAATGTCATCCAGTAAAATTTCATATTTTGAAGCCTTAATCCCTAGTACCTTAGACTGTGATCTAATTTAAAGAGAGAGTCATCAAAGAGATAATTAAGCTGAATGGAGGGCAGTAAGATGGTCCTTAACCCAATTTCATGGTATCCTCATGAAAAGCACAACTAGGTCACACAGAGAGAAATGCACAGAAGAGAGACAGTGTAAAGACGGAGGGAAGACAAACATCTACCAGTCAAGGAGAGAGGCCTGGAACACATCCTCCTCCCGCAACCCTCAAAAGAACCCTACCAATCCCTTGACTTGAACTTCAGTCCTGTAGAGTTGTAAGATAATACATTGCACTTATTTAAGCCACCACATTTGTCGTCTTTTGCTAAGGCAGACCTGGAAAACTAACACAGATCTCCATCCACTGGCTTTCTGCAGGCTTCAGTCACAGCAGAACCGAGGCAGGAAATGGAAGGACAAAGTCCACTGGCTTGTCCTTGCATTAGGCCCCTGGGCTGCCTTGTTGTCTTGGCTCCTGGGCAGACGGCCTCTTCCTCAGTATTCTGAAAGCTCTTCTTGCCCTGATCCAGTGCCTCACCCTGCCTCACCCCTCCTTCCTCTAGTCTGTAGAGGATGAGGTTATGTGTTCCTGATTCTGTTGAGCTCCTAGAATTCTGTACTATGACATAAGGACTTCCAAATCTCCGGTCTCTTTTTGTAAGAAGTTCATTTATTCAAACTGATTTAAATTATGTTAGCTTAAAATTTGAAGCTATAGTATATGAAGTTATATTCAAATATTTCAAGGAAAAAGACAGACACTATGTTAACTACTATTAAGTCGGGTTATTTGGTGTGAAACACTAGGTTGCTGAAACAGTCATGCTTTGACCTGTATTTTTTTAAAAAATTTTATTTAAAAGGAAAAAGAGAAAAAACAAAACAAAACAAGTGTAAGGGTACAAGTAATACAGGACTACAAAAAAAAACAGTAAGAAATCACTGGTTAATAGATTACATATTATCATCTTAGAGATAGTTGCTCAAATCACAGTATCAAAGCATACAAAGTAGACACTCAAACAGTGAGGCTGCAAACAGTTGTGTTCAATGATCCAACCAAAAATATTAATATTTGACCTGTATTGTTAAGTTGTTATGTCCTCTTTTATCTCAATCTCTTCCTTACTCATTAAAAAAATTATTTAGTTATTTTTTATGGTTTTTTTAATTAAAGGGAAAAATTTAAAAAATTAGCAGGATATGTTATAGTAACATTTTTGATTTCCTATTAACTTGATTTGAAGTCCTATAATACTCCCACTATCTTGTTTTGATTGATTAGACTCTGTTTCGTTCTGTATGACAGTATCGAGTTTGAGGGTATAGGCAACTACTTTGAAGGCAATAAGATTCACTAAGATGCCCATTCTAGTTTGACTATTATCTCCTTTGGAAGTTCTATAATGTTTACAATGTTTAAGTTTTATTGGTCTTGTTCTCTACTGTTTTGTTCAACTTTATAATACCTAATGAGATAGACAATTCCTTTTAAGGAAGCAAGAGGCATTATGGTAACCATTGTTGATAACCTTGTACTCTGTTTTAACATCATGTACTATGTCTATCCTTGGTTTTGACTGACAGCTTTGTTTTGCCATATTTGACTTTATTCTCTTCCAAAAAAAAGTAATAAGAACTAAGGAGTAATAAAACCCAAAATGTGTAAATTTTGTTGTAAAAAAAAGAGGGAAAAAAAGTGCTCTAAAGGATACAACTGCAAGTGAGTTTAGGGGTGTTACATAGCTGACCATATTAATGTTTTTGGTTGGATCATTGAACACAACTGTTTGCAGTCTCTCTGAATGTCCACTTTGTATGCTTTGATACTGTGACTTGAGCAACTATCTTTAAGATGATAATGTGTAATCTATTAACTGGTGATTTCTTACTTTTTTTTTTTGTAGTTATGTATTATTTGTACCCTTACACCGCTTTGTTTTATTTTGTTTTTTCTCTTTTTCCTTTTAAATAAAATTTAAAAAAAAGAAAAAAAGTGCAATGTGTTTCTGCTGTGAGCATAACTCTCACCCATTTAACACGGTGGAAAAATAGGTGGATAGAGTTCAGGGAGCAGGATTCATGTGACATGACTTTTTGCATTCTGTTGTCTAGAAGTCAGCCATGTTGATAAGTCTACTGGCATAAGGAGCTAGGAAAGATTTGCTACTTTTTCATTTAGAACAAAAAACTCATTAGTTAAAGCAATGTGGAAAAAATAAAGTGAAAAATACATCTGTTAGGGAAATTACAATGACCATTCATTTTTAGGATAAAAACAACAAAAAAAGAATAATCAATAAAAGTTTATAACACTAATTAAGTAATAGAGCCCAGCATCATATTTTTAAATTCTTAGTTACAAGTAATTTGCCGCACTACTAAGAATATAAATTAATATGATTGCTATTTATTAAATAATTGTACTAAATATTGCTATAATTTATGATTTAATCTATGATTTATTGCCACAGTTTAAGTGATCAAAAATGCAAATACTATCAACTTCAGTGTTATAAACATTTGCTTTATTTTCATGTGTTTCTATTATTTAAATTGCAATAAGCACTTACCTAAAGTGCTGTTACACTAGCCTAGGGATGATGAATTATTTAATCTTTGCACCATAAACTTTGACCTTGTGATGTGCTGGCGTATTAGACCATATTGTTAAAATACACAGAAAATTATGCATCCAAAATGCAGAGTAATCTGAAGGAAATCACTTATTTTGTAGACAATTGCACATTACCACAGTAAATATCAAAGTTTTGCACTTCTGTAGGAAGATATTAATAATAAAGCCAGGAACCTGACATGTGTTAAGCAGAGCAGGAGCACTTAACTCTAGGTGCTAGGGGATCAGTGAAGTGGAAGCAAAAGGAAACAAACCTCTTCACTATTTTCCAAAAAGTAGAGCTTCTGCCCTCTAATGAAATGTTTCATTACTTCATTACATTATTTCACTAATATTTTCATTAACCACTGTCAGTAGTGTCAAGAAAAACATGTGAATGAAATAATGATTTTGCTTCAATTTGAACAGAAGAAAAACAATTGATTTTGATTCTAAAATGATATTAATCCAGCAAAACATCATTGTGATACAAACAGTTCTTTTTCACCATTGTATATATTTATTCAACATAAAACACAGAGCAATGAATATTTTTTCATTTAACAAAAACGGTGAGAATTTTAAAATGTCTTCTTCATAGGACAGTTAATCAAATTTGAAATTAAGCATTACTAATTATGATTTTAACTCTATTAGATGTACTGATAAATTGATTTCCAATTACTATCTCTAAGATATTTTAAAATACAAATTGAAATAAATATACAGTTAAAAATAGATAACTATACTGTTAATCTCTGTTAGTTCATCAAAAAGAACGTTTTGTGCTTTCATTATTCAGTTGTTTGAACATTTTCATGCATATATCTTGAAATCTGAACAACTACTTTGAAGATAACAATATGCAATATATTAACCAGTGTTAAACCTCTATTATTTTGTTTTGAAATTCTGCATTATCATTTTTATTCGTTTTATGTTTTTACAATTAATACAACTTTCAGAAACCCAAAAATGTGAGATATGTCTTACCATTTTGCTTTACAGTTTCATAATTATTTAACCCAATACAAAATAACTGAAAGAAATTTCAGAAAAAGTTACTTCACCATTGATACTAAAGAAGAACACACAATAATTTTAGGTACTCTTATATTCTGTAACCTCATTGTTGGTTTATTTATTATCTACTGAAGCAAAGAATTATTAGTCTACAGAAATTAAGGCTGAAATTATGTAGTTTATAGGCTTCACCTAGTTTAGCTAAGATTGTACTTAACATGTGAAAGTCAACAGAATATTTTTGGTCATATCACTGGCAGAATGGTCAGATGTGTTAGCAAAGCAGTGCATAACTTCTGTGCACACAAGCATTTATTGGGGAACTACCATGCCTCTTCGAAGTATTTACCATATATGCAGAATATAAAAACTCAAAGTAAAACAAACTCAAAAGCCATAGCCCTACTTGTTCAGGAAATGATAAATTGAAAATATAATTTCTAAACACTTTTTAAAACCAGCTAATATTCAGGCTAGAAAGAGGCAAACACCAAAGGAGTGAGGATGCTCCTTTTTTCCATCCTCTATGTAAGAAACAAATTCTGGATGAATCAGGACAGTTTGGCGATGGTGCTGAGCCATCCAAGCACATGTCCTTTTTAGGTCAGCAATAAGTAGCAAGAAAGGCTGGCATGTCAGAGACACAGTTTAACAGATTGCTGTTGGTCACCCGTATTCTTTAACTGGACACCAGACCTGCCTTGTTCTCCATGCTGACTTGCGCTTCTCCTCCATAAAAGACTAACTGAGTTACTTACAGCTAAAAATCCTGACTACTTGACTGTCTCCACTGCCTATGATGTAGCTTTTCTCACAGCTGTCTTGTGAACTTGCCTCTTTTGCTTTTATCATTGCCAAAGAGATAAAATGGGGTAATTCCATTAAACTATTAGAAAACATATTCTACTGATATTTAAAACACAAACACAAAATTTTACATTATTATTAAGAGAAACTTAGAATATTAAAGAAAATTGTTGAGTGATAAATTTAAAATCCATGAAGTTCATGTACTATGATCCAGTTTAGTGCATTTTGGAATAATGCTAAATACTCTGGATTTAGACCTTTGAAATATTTCCTTTCTTTTCCTTATAGATTACCACAGCCCAATTAACTTGCTCAGTCAATGCTAGTCAGGAAAATCGCATGTTTGGAGTCAACTGTGTTGAAAAGGTGAACTCATTTTTGAGAAACAGTTAAAATTTATTATTTTAGTAAATTAACCCAATTCTAAAATGATTATGTTTAAGATTTAGAAGTGAATTAATTTTACATACTTCCTGAATCAAAGGAAAGTTTTCACTTGTCAGCCTTCTCTGACTATGAGGCTGTTTTAATTTTTAAAAATCCTTGGTAAGGGAAGGAAAAAATACCTCTGGAATATTTCTGTCTTTAAAGCGATTGTACTAATAAGTAGAACCCACCTTCTTAATTGCCCATCATCTCGGCCATAATCACTTATGATGTAATAAACAGGGTGGACAGAAGAGGACCTGTGCAGAACTATCAGGCTGATGGTTTGAGGAATAGGGATAAAAGCAGTAAAAAAACTTTAAATCATTTAAAAATTTTAAATTTTTAATTAAAAATTTTAAATCTGGCCGCAGATGAGATTCCTGTTTGTCTTGCATTTCTCTCATTCAGTAAGAGTACTTCCATACACACTCTGCTCCTCTAAGCCATATCTGAAAGAGAAAAGCTGGTGGTTGTTATTCAGAGTGCATGCAGCATCCTGATACCACAGTGGGGACATCATGACTAAGCCACAATACCAATCTAATTTGGAACCAGGCATGGGAGAATAGGATGGAGGAGCATGAATCTGATGCAACCTACTGACTTTTCATAAATGGAAGTTCCTCTGCTCACAGCCACCTTGTCTTTCTGCATTAGTCCTCCCTGCATTAGAACAGTGAGAAAGCATTTTTGGTGGATACTGAAAAATAGCAAGGTTCTGACTTCTAAAACAGTTACATTGAACCTTCCTAAAGCAAACTTTGTGTACACCTGGTTGTGAGAACCTGGATAGACAGTCTACAACTTTATGGAGATTGTTTACAAGTAGGATCATAGATAGATAGCTACAGTGTGGAGTGATGGAAGCAGGAGTCTTTCTGCCTGGGAGCTGGAGTGGGGGTGATTAGAAGGGTGAGTGATGGGCTGTTATAACTACACTGTATCCTGTTTCCTCTGGGTCCATTCTGAAGTCAGTACTCTATGATCCAAATGAGCATACAAAAATATTTTCAAAAACATGGCAAATTTCAGCAGTGGCAATAGGAGAATATGCATAATTTTTCATGGTTGAAAATTTAGAATTGGTTTTTTTTCATCCTCTTCCTCAAATTTTAATTAAGATGCAACGAAACCCTTGAATAATTAATTCTTACTAAACACCAATGGCTTTTAATTATGTGAAAAGTTATTGTTCAGTGTCATTTAATTCAACAACAACAAAATATTTCTTAATAGCTTATTTGGAAAAAGTGTAGATATTTACTTTCACTTTCCTCGGTACTAGAAAATAAGTATAATATGCCAATTAAAGCACAATTCTGGAAACAAATAGAAAATTACAACCATGCCACTGACTGTGTGACACTGTGCTTTTCTACTGAACAGCCATCTTTAACTCCCTCATTTGTTAAAGACAAATGACCAGTGGACCTATGACAGAGATTGTACTTACCATTTAATTTATTGCATGTGCATTTCTTGTAAAGATTTCTCAGTAAATCTTTGCAATTATTTTTATGATTGGCCATTTAAAATTTATAAGTTCAAGTGTACAGCTTTTCATGGTAATGGTCAGAGCTTCAGCTGTCTCTCTAGGATCAAGGAATGGTAAGATTGTTCATTTTAGCACTATGCCATTACTATTATGCCCATGTACAATGTGCTCTTGGAAAGTATGAGTTCTTGAAATGAGAAGACAGAGGTCAATCATTGTCATCATTATGTCTTGGGTGGTCAAGACATTTTCTGGGTCTTTACTGGATATACTGAGGATTAAGAAAGCCAAATATGGTAAGCCATTTAGGAATCACTCTCTAAAGGTTATTTAAAGATTTTTATTGTATGATTATGGACATTTAAAACCTTGTATTGTCATTTATTTAGTAGCTAACACTTGTGTTGCATAAATTTTGGAAACTTTATCTTTGTTTCTGAGTAGGACTTTAAAATCTTCACTAAGGCTACTGAAAGCTCAAAAAATGATAGAATTAATAGCAAGAAGTGATGGAAATGAAATAGACTTCAAATATGCTATTCACCTATGGTAACTGGTGACTAGTAAACATTTATAATCTGCTGGTAAATGAATGAAGAAATGAATATATGTGTGGATACACAATAAATTAGTATATATATGAAAGACAAAACAAACCTGAAGAAAAAAGTATAATTCTTTACAGAAAGAATGCCAAAACTTATCCAAATGCACTAAAATGAGATAATTTTAATAAGCCCAGAGGCTGAGTGGTTTATTGTTCAGTTAGATAGCAAGGTTAGAGGTGAGTTATCTAACCTTACAGTTACCTAGCCATAATTCAGCATGATGTCAGCTGCCATATAAATTATGTCTGGAGCCTCATCTCTGTCACTGGGGGGAGAACCACTAGTGTCTCCTGAGATCCACACCATGTTAGAACTTAGGATTCTGGGAAACCAAGCAACCAGCCTGCCTCCCTGTTAAGCAATGTGAACCTACTGGTGCACGGGCTTAGAGTCAAACATCCCACTTCCCCTGCCACCTTTTAGCAAATGGGAACCAGAGATCTGAGCATCTCTTTGGAGGCTGACCATATGCAATATAGCAAATAATGGGGATTTCCTTCTACCACCTTTTGAAGGCAAATATTTTTATTACTGTTTTGCTTTATTCTGATTAAAGGTACTGTTCTACTCAATATTGTGTTTTGATAAGTACTATAATGTTCTGTTCTTCATTTTATTTTGCCATACATGATTGAAAGAACAACTACTATTATGAAGATAATAAGATATACTGTGATACCTATTACTGTTATCCCGATAACCTGCTGTGAAGTTCTGTACCAATTTCACTACACTGTCTCAATTGGCTTTGTTCTGTCTTCTTGTTTTGTATTTTAGTACCTTTAAAATAAAAAAATAAGCTGGAACCTTTGCACAGAATTATAAAGTATCCCTATACTTTAAAAAGGAATAAATTGAGAAGGAATAAATTGTACAAGACTTTTTCAAAATTCTTAGAAGTTTATTTCAACATTTTTAGCTATGGCAGAAATGAAAATGAAAACTACACTCTAGCTCCACCTCACCAATTCAGAGTGGCTATCATCAAGGAAACACAGTAAATATGGTGAGAGTAGAGAAAAAGGTTACTTGGATGCTGCTGGTGCCAAAGTAAATTTGAGAAGCTGCTGTAGAATTCAGCTTGATAGTCACTCAGAAAACTCAAAGTAGGGCAATGTTTGATACAGCTGTGACCATTCCTTCTCTGCTGAGGTCAACATAGCTTAGAGATACCAGCAAATCCATGTGTGCTGTGGCATGATTCAAAGTAGCTAAGTCATGCCATTATCCTGGGTGACCATCAATTGATGAGTGGATAATGAAAATATAGAATATAGACACAAAGGATCCTCAGCAATGAAGAATGAAATCACATTTGTGGAAAAGAAAGTATAGCAGGAAATCCTCATTTTAAGTAAAAGAAGCAGAACTCAGAAAAACAAATGTTGCATATTTTCTTTTGTATATAGAAGAAGAGAGAGAAGAGAGAAAGAAAGAGAAAGAGAGAGGGGGAAGATTAAAGCAGAGGATGGAGTTAGACAAGGGGGAAGGAGAGAAAAAAGAAGGAATGCAGGTGTGAAGATGATCAGAGTATGCCATATGCAAATAAGCATTTACCAAATGAAATCCAGTATTCTGTGCAACTAATATACACTAAATAAAGGGAATAAGAGAAATACTTAAAACTCCTGTTTGCATGCTTGCATATACTCTAGGGAGACACATAATTTTCAAAAAGACAGAAAATTTTTTAAAAATTTCCTATTTTTATTTTAATATTGAAAAACTGAATTCCAAAAAAAGACATGATTTGTTACACTCAGAAATACATCACACCTTATTCTTACCTTGTGATGTTCTATCCTGTAACAGTCTAACATTCTCACCAACTGTATAGACCTTGAAAAGTTTTACTTATTTGTATGGAATTGTTTTTGAAGGAGATGGTGGTGATGTGTATTCTATTTCTTGATTTTAAAACTGGCTGTTTTGGAATTCATGTAAACTATCCCCGTTATATGAATATATAACATTGTTGGCATGGACTTTTTTTTTGCACTTTTACACCACAATTTAGGCAGTCTTTCCATTAGGTTGAGTGAGGGTGCTTACACTCCTTCATCGATACCTAGGTTCTCTGTGAAGGATGCATTTATGTTTGATGACCTAGCATACGTTTTAGCTTAGCCCTTTGTTTCCATCTGTCTCTGTATTAGTGCACTCATGCTGTAAAGATATCTGTATAATCCCCAGGCAGGCTCATCCTTTCATCCATATTGATGTGGGAGGCAGTGTTTTTCCATGAATTTCTTCTTCTTTCTGTATCTTAACTGTAATGTATGTAAAGTCATTAGGATGAAAGGCTGTAATTATGCCTTATATTAAAAACTCATTTTAAAGTTCTTGATCTAGGATTATTCCATACTAATACAATGTGTGATTCTCACTGCTTACAAGGATAAGTCAAGAGGGCCACAAGTTCCAGGACAACCTGCCTAACTCAGCAAAAGCTTGTCTTAAAATCTACAGAACTAAAAAGAAAGAAAGAAAGAAAGAAAGAAAGAAAGAAAGAAAGAAAGAAAGAAAGAAAGAAAGTTGGGGATGCAATTCAGTGCATGTGTTGGATTCAATCCTCAGTATTGCATAAGGTTAAAAATTGAAAAAAAAAGGAAACTAACATGAAGCAATGAAATTTAAAAATGAAAAAATAGAAAAACTAAGATTCCAGAATTAATGGAAAATTTTTGAAAGTCTACTTCAAGAAGAAGAAAAATAACCTTCCTCCACAAATGATCTGAAATAATAAAATTATGAAAATACATATATGTGTATCCAAAAACATTGTTAGTATAAAAACAATAATATGATGCATAGAAAAAACCCTGGAGCTAAAACAAATGAGGATAAAATTAAAAAAGAAATCTTCCCAAGAAAAATCATAAACCTCCACCGATACAATCAAAATTAAAATGTGCTTTAAACACAAGGTACTTTTTAAAGTGTTATGCTTATTCATTTTAGATATTCAGTACACAATATAATACTGTGAGCAACAAATTTAACTAGAACAGTAGCACATCAACTTCAAACCAGTATAGAAAAATCTTGAAAATAAAACTCAAAGTCTGTGCAAGACTGAAGAAAAATAAAATGTTGGAAAAGACAATTACAGTACAAGATAACTCCAAATATATCAATGATAACAGCAAATGAATGACAAGATTTTCAAAATGGATATAAAATTAAGCCTCAAATAAGATATTTTCAAAGTATGCATCTGAAAAATAAAGACACTGAAAGGTTAAAAATAGAATAATAATTACTAGTAGACACTATTTCTCAAAATAAACCTTGCTTGATACTATTACTATCAAGGAAAAAAAGATATTTAGGCCAAACTATTATTGGGAATAGAACAGATTGATGTGCTTTAAAATATTTAATTCATCACATATGCTTGAATTTTAAATGCATTTTAAAAAGATCTTCACATATATCATGCAAATAATATAGCATTAGAAGATTTTAGCAATAATTTGTTAATACTTAAGCAATGTTTTGAAAGTGGGAAAGGACAACACATGCAAAGAGGGAGGAGAAAAGCAGAATGTTATGTGTACATCCCAAATTCCCATGACCAGTGTAAACACACCTGCAGGGGAACAGTGTTGATTTTAAATTATAGGCAAACAATGAGGAAGGAGCTGATATAGGAGTTAGTACTTTAGCGGGCAGTGAATAATCGTGGGCAATCAGATGATAAGCGATTGAAAAGTTGGATTTTTAAGGAAGACTGAGGGAAAAAGATAATAAAAATGACACTTGCTCTGCTCTGTGGGTCAAGAGGATATTAAACATAACCACCTACAGTGAGCCCTGCAGGAGAACAAAGACCAGCAGAGGGGAATATTAAAGAGAAACTGGCAGACATGGCAGGCTTTGCTGATAACAGACTATGGGTTTCAGATGACCAGATCTGTGCTCTCAAGAAGGAGAGAAGAGAAAGAGACCACGGAGAGAGCCCCCCATGGAGAGCAGATTTTAGAGTGGTGGTAACAGTGAGAGGAGACCAGGTCTTGTTAGACCGAGTATCACTCAGGAGTCATGGTACCCTGAGATTTGTCTTAGTGTTAGACAGGAATGGGCATCCTCTGTAACACTGTATAGAGCTTCTCCCATTCAGTGGCCCCAGCTCGCCTCAGACTCATTTGTGTGGAAACACTTCCTTATCCATAAACATGATTATTTCTTGCTACACTCAGCCCATGAGTAACTCCCTCTTCCAGGATCTGCATGATATTATCGACTTAATCTCTAAAAAGATTTGAAAGATTCCTTGGGTCTCAGTGGACCTAAAGACAGACACTTAAGAGGAAAACTCAATCACACTGTTTAAATTTTGAATTTATGGACATGGATGAACAGAGGCAACAATTCCAAGATAGCTCATTGACTGCTGCTGAGAAACAAGAAATTCTCAGAACAAACATTCTGATATGGGCAGTAGCCCTGATGGTGAACTAGGAATGATTCTGTGACTACTTGTGTAGTTTGGAAAACTAGGAGTCAGAATATTTTTCATCACTTAACTCTTAAAAGTACTTGACACAATTTGGATATGATTAGATTTAAATTCTAAATTTCTGGCTCAACTTTTTTTTAAAATGACTTTTTAAAAAAGATTTTCCTGGAATATTAAGATTCCTTGTGATGTAACAAAATTAAGACACTGACTTAATATAACACCTCCCTGTAAAGCGCAAGGTCCTGGGTTCAGTTCTTGGCTCAAAAGAGTAAAAATTGAGACACTGGAAGATAACAAAGAAAGTTATGAAGTAGTACAAGCAAAAAAGACTCCATAGATCTTTTCGCCCAAGCCTCTTAGCTCCACATACTGAAGCAAAGGACAGATTTTCCACATATTTAGTGGTCACAACAATAAACCTGTCTGAGCATTTACTTGAGTTCTTAGAGGTCAGCAAGCTTTTGAACAATTAAGATACAGTATAATCTTGAATATTTTTCAATTTGCATGTTGATGAAAGTAGACATCAATATGCTAAGCAAATAGAAAATTTAAAAAAGAATAGCATTGTGCTACAGGATATTGTGAAACCAATTGCTGAAGCATTCATAGTCCAGAATTAAAGCAGACTATTTCAGTAACACTGGAAGTTCTGCAAAGTGACACAGTGAGCTCATCCACTTTACAGATTTTCTTTCATACATTGCCTGTGTAAATCTGCTCCCCTCAGACTACCTATTTGGATACAGAATGATCTAAAAAGTAGGTAGTATGATGAAGAATATGTGTATGTGTCAAGATAATGAAAGTTAATGTTCAAATGCATGTCTATTTCTACCTGTAAAAATAAGTGGTTCTTGATGACTATGAGGGTCAAATTTGGACTGGTATTGGTGGATTTATATCTGCTTTATTGACATTTGTATTTATCTAAGGAGATTCTCCCATGGAACACAAGGAAGTAATTGAAAGGAGAACCCCAGGAGAGATCATACTCAGAGGGTTACATGTTAATTAGCCTGAATATATTTCATTCAATCAAGATAATAGAAAAATCCATATTCATGAAATTCAAACCACCAGTCTGTCATGAATACCAGTATAATGCTTTAGACAATACTAAAAAACAAAATCCAAAATATTCTGGCAACATTCAAATTCTCATGAAACTGTCTCAAGCTTTGAACTGAGATTAGTATGTCTTTTATGAGAGCTATGGTGTATTTCTATTGTTCTACAATAAGTTCAGTATAAAATGAAATGCTGTTTAAGCTGCATTAAAAGAGTAGCCAGACATCATGGCAAGCACCTGTAATTTCCAGTTCAAGTCCAGCCTGAGCTACAAAATGAGCTCAGGACCAGCCTGAACTATGCAGTGGCAACCTGCTTCAAACAAGAAAGAAAGAAAGAAAGAAAGAAAGAAAGAAAGAAAGAAAGAAAGAAAGAAAGAAAGAACTAAGAAACAAAAGTAAATTCTTCCACTACAATTATTTTGTGGATATAATAAATGAAATACAATTTATTGCTTTTTGGTAAGTTTCTCTCTTTGGGAATCTTTCCTCAAATTATAACCAAAATGAAACTCTGAGTATATTTGTCTGAATCTATGCTCAAGGAAAGGTAATTTGTAAACATTTAATATTCACAATGATTCCATGAGACCTCACTAATCCTGTTTTACTTCTGAATATGCTCACACTGAGAGGTGGCTTCTCAAAGCTTACCCAACTAACCAAATAAAATGAAACAATTACTAAAACTGGGCTCAATCCCAGGTTTGAATAACTACAAAGCCAAATCTTTCTGTCTCAGTGTAAGGAGAGTGTTGTGCTAAGACCGGAAGATGAAGACTGTCAGTATCTTAACAAGTCATGAGGATCTTGGGATAAATGTCCACAAGAAAGCAAGGTACAGGGATATTCTTCTTTCAGGATTGGAGAGATCCTGATTTTCATAAATGGCTATTTGTTGAATTTTATCCCATAGCTTCCCAGCTAGAGCACCAGTAAGTTCAGCAGAATGAATAGTAGGAAAAAACCATTAATTGTTCCATAAAATTATCTCTGTTAAGTCAGAATAATAAAAAAATCATTGATTCATCAAATTATTAATTGTCTTGTTCTGCCTGTTCTGAGGATCTTGTCACATTTTAGGTTATGGGAACTGAAGTGGAGACACACAGGCCAAGTGTATGGGGCTCTCTATCCTGCCAACCTCGCAGCACCATCAACCCATAAGTAGTTGGCAATGCCTCTCAACTTCTATGCTCTGTTTCACCTACTCAGTAGTTTTTTGTGGTGTTTTGTCACAGGAATGGAAAGCTGATCAACACAGTTAACACACCCAGCAAATCTGAAAGCTGAGGCAAGAGGATCACAAGTCATAGGATCCCAGCCCAGTCAGCTCAGTGAGATTCTGTGTAGAATAAAACTACTAGAGCTGGCGGGTACAGTTGCTTAACATACAAGAACTCTGGCTTGGCATCAAACACTGTGAAAGAGAGAAAGCAAAAAAAAAAAAATCAAGCAAGCAAGAAACAAAGTATTTATTAGCTATGAAATGCAAATTATGTAAAGAGAGAATCAGAATCATAACATTAAAGTATTACTATAGTGATATTTACATTCATAAAATTAATCATATTATTTTTCAGGTACTTCTCATAATGCATCCACAGTAATTGTAATAGTGCAGGTTGGTTTAAGTAAAATTTCAGAGAAAACTCTATTATGAACACAAAGAGAAGCAGGTGATGTGGGGCACAGATCCCCATGGCAGGATGCTAGCACTTTACCTTGAGTAACAGAGAATGAATATAGCATGTGTATATTTGAAAAAGTAATAAGCAGAAATATAGTCATAACTTGAAATAAGTTAATTTCCAAAGGAAATGATAAAAGGTTAATATTATGAGATGATGAGTAAAAGGAAACAGAAATGTCTATAAACATGTAATATTATTTGATA
The DNA here is from genome assembly GCF_034190915.1 of Cavia porcellus. Lineage (NCBI taxonomy): Eukaryota > Metazoa > Chordata > Mammalia > Rodentia > Caviidae > Cavia > Cavia porcellus. The sequence goes on along the minus strand of NW_026947488.1, from coordinate 92,009,022 downwards.
TTTAAAACTATACAAATGTTTATTTATTAGAAGCATAGGTAAAAATAGAAGAACACAGAAAGTATCTCAAATATGATTTCTCTGTGTGTGTGTGGTACTGGGGATAGAAACAAAGCTTTTCAAATAGAACTAAATCTCCAATTCCAAGTATGTTTTAGTCACTTTTAACTCATCACTGAGACAAAATACCTGATGGCCAAATTTGGGAAAGGAAAGGTTTATTTCTTACAATTTTTGGAGGTTTCAGTCCATACTCAGTTGGCTCCAAGGCAGGGTGGCATGGCAGGGCTACAGTTTGTGGCCACTGCAAACAACAAGGAGGAAAGAGGTAGAAAGAGAGTGAGACACACCTTCTTCCTGCCATTACATCACATTCTGGCTCCACCCCTATGTAGGTGTAGCACTGCCACCATCAATCCAAGCACTATATAATGAATGAATCACAGAGGCATAATGTAAATGCATGAGGCCTGGGGGCCACCGACATAAACCATGACAATGTATTTACTTACTAATTTGTTCATTGTTGAGACAAGCCCTTGATCACTTATCTTTGCTAGATTTGAACTTTCAGTCCTCCAACCTCACTTCCCAGAGTGCTGGGATTCTTGGAGTGCATGACCATGCATGAGTAAAGGTAAGGTTGTTGGAGGAGTGTGGTGCTCATTGTTTATGCAATGTACTATAGGGGCTGGACCTTTGTGTGTAATACACTCTGTGCCTCTCAAGAGATTATGATGTGAAAATCACAAAACTCAGTATAACATAAGGACAGATAAAAGCCAAAATTATCCCTCAGTTTCCCCATTTTCAAGAGGAATGGACTGAAAACTGTTTTTCCATGACTTCTGACTGTCAGCCACCATCTGAAATAGGCTGGCCACTATGGAAAAGAAAAGGAGGCCAGCAAGTGGTGTGTTTTCATAAGCAATCTAATGCTCACTGCAGAAGTAACATGAATGGAACAAAATCTAGTTTACAAAAAAAAAGGACATTTCTTCCAATTTATCCCAAGTGCAAAGTTGCCTTGTGCATAAAATGCAAAATAATAATAATAATAATAATAATAATAAAGCAATGAAGAAAAACTTCAACCATGTAAACCTATAAAAAATTTCCTTTCCTGATAACATTTATTTTTCCAAGGTACACAGATTTTTTAAAAATCCCTCAGTTTCTTTGCTTAAGGACACCCAAAGATAAATTTAAAATGTATGTTAATTCGTTATTTGTAAGATATAAACACAGTGTGTCTTATTACTCAATGAATAGCTGCTATTTTGGAAGAAAATAGAAGAAAAGATAAATACTTGTAAAATTGAACAATTACATATCTTGCAAAAAGGGCTCAGAAAGTCTCATGTTCTTCCAGTCCATTAGTCTTCTTTAAATAATCTGAATTTTTCAGAGCATCAGTCTTAAATTATTGTGCAGAAGTAACTAATGTTAGCACAGTAACTTACAACTGTGAAATCTGAGCTAGCAAAAGAAAATGATCGCCTACACCAGAATGTAATTTGACCAAGTAGACCAGAAGCCCACACTATCCCATACCACAGGCACAAGCTTGCACTTCAAGGGCAGACCATGACTTTACAGCTGAGCTCTTGGAAATAAAACAAAAGGCAAGTGCTGAGAAAAATCAATGGTGACAATAACTTTGTTTTTCTTGGTTTGTTCTCAAGCTACATTTGTTTCAGTGAAATGGCAGGTTCTGGACAAGAGAAATTTTATCTGCCTGTTTGTAACACAGACTTCCCTCAACTTCACTGGTTGGCTTCCTACTGGCTGTAATGGTGACATAGTATTGAGCCCTCCTGAATCATAAAAATGAGGAAAACTTTTTACAAATGGCATAATAATTAGGCTTAATGACCTGGACTTTCTACTGCCAATCTTGGAGGACCCAAATTGCCATGCCAGCTTACAATATAGGAATTGAAATACAGTTCTAACTTGTTTCAGCATCAGTTACTTTGTTTTGCTTTCAGAAGAACTTAGTTCTTCTGATAGTAGTATCCATTATCTACTGATATTAATGCCTTAGGATCAGTATCCCAAGGTTGCTACTAGAATGATTGCTCGGTACAATGAAACTATACAAAATGACAACCACTTATTAGAATTTAGGGGTTATGCAAAAACTGCACCATGACTTAAAACATGTTAACAATCGGATAACACTAGTGTCTACCTCTTGGAGCACTTTAAAATTTCCCTGTACCTTCTTTCCATTCATCTCACTGCACATAGAATTCTAAAATGTTTACTAACACAGTCACGAAATTTTCCAATTCTGTGGATGTAAGATAAATCATCTGGGTTGCAAAATTTAAAATTAAAACACAAGACAAATATACTCTTTAAATCCATCACCTGGCCTCAAACTAGGGAGAATTTCTTCACGGAAATTTTATTTTATTGAATCTTCAAGTTTATAACACCTCTATGATTTCTCTTATGTCTATTCCCTTCTTGTTTCTTATGTCCACTTTCCTTTATTTTGCTGAAATGAGTCCAAAGGTATCTATTTTTTGCTCTATTATTCTGTCACCTAATTTTTACCAGTTCCTAATCTCAGACTCAGCTCTAACTCAATATTTATATGTAAACACATTAAACTATTTTACAAAAGTAAAGGCTTTGAGTATAACAGTAGTCATCACCTTTAGAAAGATAGCAATCCCCTCTCACACACCCTTTTTCTGCTTCACCCATATCCTTCCTTCTCTCCTTTTTATTATATATGCAAATCTCCTGACTCTGAATACTGTCTGTATACAGACGGACATAATACACATATATAAACATTCATGAGTAGATGCACAGACACAGATATTTGCTATAATTTAAATTGTCCTTGTGCTCACGCATATATATTTAAGACAATACTAGGGTACCTATCTTTTCCTCTTTCCCTACTATAGAACTCCAGATCATCACCTTTCTGTGTATGCATATAATATCCTCAAATCCCACATTCATTTAAAATTATCTACCAAGATATGTTGGTACTGTCCAAGACTTGAACATTTTGTTCTCAAGTGTTTCTAGTAACCTCAATTGTAATAGTTGTTTCACAAAATTAATTCAAAAATTTAGAACTTGGTAAATTTGACTTAAAAGTTGTACCTAAGCCAGCAATTTTATTTCTATAATTATAGACAAAAATTATCAAATTTTTGTGAATATTAGTATTTTCTACCTGAAAATATTGCTTCAAGGTTTTCCTTGGGGATTAAGTTAATATGTATATGAAGATCTAACAGTGTATGAAACATGTATATACATCACAATTTCAGTTTCTTCTTCCTCTTTAATCTTTAGAACAAGCGCAAATTGCAAGATTTTCAACATTGGTCCTATGCACACAGTCAACAGAGCCCTTTCTGTGCAATCATTCAACTATTTATAATTACACAACCATCCGTATCACGTGTTTGGATTCCAATTCTAAATGACAACATTTTAGCTAGTTCTAATACATACAAAAAATATAGGTAGTTCTGCCAAAAAGATAAAGTGAACAACCTAAAAAAGAAGGGAGAAATTATGTGCCTTCAAAATAATGAGGGAAAACTAATTTACTTATGTTTATAAGTTTGACTGCTTTTCTGATTGCATTTTTAAAATGAAGATGATGTCATCGGTTCCACAAATTAAATATTCTCTGAAGGCAAGTCAGACACTATTAGCATGGGAATTAGAAATGATTTGAGTGTCACTTCTTCTAACAGTTTTCTTTGTACCATGGCAGATATGCTCACCAGCATCTTTAAGCCTTAAGGCCAGAAATCCAGAATTTATTCCAAAATTCATTCTTCATATATGGTTTTTCTCAAACCATTCTGTTGTCATCCTGTTTTTGCAAGGGTTCTTCAAAGAAATAAATCCCACAGGAGCCTATGTATATATAGTGTATTATATGTAATATATTGCATATACATTATATGTATTACGTATATATTGAACATACTATAAATACTATTGTCATGAGAATTGATATATTCAGTGAAGCCCAGAGTGCCATGGGTTGCTGGTAACTGAAAACCGAAAACAGGAAACACCCATGGTATAGCTCAGCCTGAGTCTGAAGGCAAAAAAACGAGGGCAGCCTTGTTCGGATGTGAGCGCAGAGCTGTGAGAACCACCAGCACCAACATCCAATGGCACGGGATGACGCTTCCCCGCCTGCAGGGGGAGCCACGCTGCCTTCCTTTCTGTGCTCTCTGCTACGCAGGCTTTCCGCATGCAAGGGCCTGCTGACCCTCTAGATAGGAAGTCTCTGTGGTCACTGTCCCCACTCAAATGTTCATCTCTTCCAGAGAATCATTTAGAGGCATACCTAGGAATGATGTTTACCTGAGCTCTCTCATAGCAGACTTCGATAAAGGAATTTTTTGTTAGTAAAGAAATAATATCATAAATTTTAGATAAAATTCTGGGTTCACTAAAATAATTTATTGAAGAAAAAATAGTGCACGCCTACTTAATCTATGTCTGTCCCAGTACCAGGTGATTTACAGGTGGTCTCAACATGCTGATGCCTTTCTTCCAGGTGCTCTGTTAATTCAGCAAAGTACTTGATGCAACTTCTTATTTAAACTGATGCACTGGAAAGTGTATCTATCAGTTTACTATTTCTTGAATCAGCCATAAATGTCAAGAGCATTTTGTTCACTTGTATTTACTTCTGAAAAGCACTGATGCCTTATGACAGATAATATATTTCCTCAGAGTCATTAGTTGGTCTAAGATAATTTTCTTACCTCTCCTATTGTGGAAGTACTTGTTCCTTTTGTCCATGAATATTTGTTAGGTATTTTACCTTGCACTGATTACTGAACCTTTATCTTGTGTTGCACAAGCTGTAAAAATCAGGCATGGATGAAGCGATTAAAAAACCAGAAGAATAAAAGGGCTGGTTTTGCAAAACTAAATATGCATGGAGTGATTAAATAAAATGTATCAAAGTATGCATTTTACCAGGATTTCATAAACAAATACATAAATTTCAAACGATAGCTCTGTTTATGACCCTTAACAATTTATGAGCAATCTGATTTCCAAATGAAAATATTTAAATAATAATGTAAAATTGAAATAATTAAATGGAATGCTGTAGAATGAGTGCATCAGAAAACGTAACCATGTGGAAAGTATTTAGCCGAAAAATCAGCTCCATGGTAGAAAGACAGTTTTGAAATAAAACTGAGGAAAAGCATGCCTATTGTGAAGAGGGGCTAGTTACACTCTGAGGCTTTTCCTTTCTGCCACATCTACATCTGTGTCCGCAGAGTGGTGACAAAACTGCTCTAATTTTCTCCTCTCTATTCTGAAGTGACATTGTACTGGAAGATGTGGGTGAGCCAGGGAGAGTGCATGCTGAATGGACAAGCTGCCATCTTGCACAATCATAGGGCTGGTTTCAGTTTACTCACCTTGTTGATTTTCTTCTGTTGATTAGCATTTTTGAATTCTTGCATTATAGTACACAACAGCCTGGAAGGCTTCTCCCCCCAGTTTTACAATCCTTACAAAGCTATATCTGTTACGTTGTCATATTCTGTTTTACTTTTTATCTTAGTTACTTTTCTTTCATTACTGAGACAAAATAGTGGACTCCCAAAATTAAAGAAGAAAAGATTTATTTAGCTCACAGTGTGTGGAAGTTTCAGTCCATAATCAGCTGGCTCCAAGGCAGGGTGGCATGTAACAGGACAACAGCTCAAGGTGGCAGAATACAGCAAAAGCCACAAGAGCAAAAGAGGATGTGGAGAGCAAGCCTCTTTTCCTCCCTTGTATTGTATGCAGGCTATTTGCACACACTATCTCTGAGCCTTCCTCTTGCACAAGATGAGGTTGTTTACAAATTAAGGACCCTGCTGCCTGCTGAGTCCCTTAGTTAAACTTCTAAACTTCTCAACTTGTCACTAGGTATCAACAATTGTACCTTTTAACCATAAAATTAAAAAAAGATACAAAAAAACAGTATTAGTGTAGAACTCCTGCTAGAAATAATATATAATTCATGGAGGTAACTCAGACAATCTTTGTCAATTTCTTTTATATTATGCAACTTCAAAATAATCAGAAAAATTATAATAAATACCAAATGACAATATAAATAAGGGATGTGGAAAGAAATATACTTATGTCTTTAAAATTAGCTTATCTTTCTTTATAGCTGAGTAATACTCTATGGTATAAAAATATCACTTTTTTTATCTGTTCCGTGATTGATAGGCCTTTGGATTGTTTCCAAGATTTACCTTCTACAGAAATATGCTGTTATAAAATGGGTACACATAATTTGCTGTGGTGTGGTGTTTTCAATATCAGAAACAATATGTTGAATTCTGGAATTAGATACATAATAACTACTCCAGGCAAGAAAAAGTGGTGGGTAAATTTGAACTGTGATACAAAGCAAATCACTGAGCTCTGTGAAAAATAGTTCAGTGTACACGTACACATCTATATACATACAATTTCGTTCCTTCTTCCTTTTCTCCTTTCTCTTATGCCAGTTGTTCTTTCTTTTTAAGCACTTTCTTACCCTTTCATTATCACAATATCTATTGTACAATTTGGATCTTGTTACTCTTTCAGGTTTTTACACTTGGGAGGTGATACTTACCCATGAGTTTGCTTTATTTCACTTATCAGCAAGGTTTCAAATTACATCCGTTTACTTTAAAAGCCTCAAGTTTATCTTTCTTTATAGCTGAGTAATACTCCATTGTATAAAAATATCACTTTTTTTTTTATCTGTTCCACGATTGATAAGCCTTTGGATTGTTTCCAAGATTTAGCTTTTACAGAAATGTGCTGTTATAAAATGGGTACACATAATTTGCTGTGGTATGGTGTTTCAATTCTCCTGGGAAAATACCCAGAAGGGGAATAGCTAGATGGAATGGGACCTCCAGTTCTAGTTTTTTGAGAACTCTCCACACTGATTCCCAGAGTGGTTCTGCCAGTCCACATTCCCATCAATAGAGAACAAGGGTTCCTTTCTCCCCATACCCCCTGCAGCATTTGTTATTTGTTGATTTCTTGATGGCAGCCATTCTTTCTAGAGTGTCAAGGTAGATAACTATATTACTAATCTCTGTAAGTTCATCAAAAAAGAACAATTTGTGCTGTCACTGTTTGATTAATCATTTTTATGCCTAAATCTTATATTCTGAACAACTGCTTCTAAGGTAAAAGTATACAATATATTAACTAGTGTTAATTTCCTACTACTTCTTGAAATGCTGTATCCCTCTATCCTTTTTTATTTTATTTTTAAAATATAGCATTATTTTCTATTAAGAATCAGGTAGTGACAGCACGCATTTCAAAAGTTCTGCATACATATGTACATATATAACTACATAAATCTTTTTTGATATACAAAGTTTTTTTCTGAAAACTTGAAAAAATGATAATAAAGTCACTATGAGGTAATACTGTAAGATAAGAGGTGTGGAAAGAAATATCTTACTCTTATATTGCAAGATTCTCTAAAGATTTCAGTATAAATCTGTGTAATGATTATTTACCATATTGATATACATAGCTTTTCACCCTTCATAACAAACATGACATTCAGGTTTCATATGTAATTATAAAATATTTGTACCTGTGCATTTTATGTTTTATTGTTATAGATTTCCATCATGAATATAAATTAACTTTACACCAAATTGTATTAAGTTGCATAAAGTTCTCATAAATAAATCTTTAATTCATAAAGAAAGGTACTCATTGATTTTATTTGGAAAGAACATTCCTTCTGACCAGTTTTTGAAAAGCTTGCTTCACATCCTTGTTCCTTAGACTATAAATGATGGGGTTCACCATGGGGCTTACAAAGGTGTAGAACACAGCAATGATTTTGGACTGCTCCACTGACTTGTCTGTGGGAGGTCTAACATACATGCAGAACAGGGTCCCATAAAACACAGTCACTGTCACCAGGTGAGACCCACAGGTGGAGAAGGCTTTGCGCCTGCCCTCAGCAGAACGCATCCTAAGGATGGTCGTGAGAATGAAGAGATAGGAGATGATGATGATGAGGAGGGAGTTGGAAAGGTTGAATCCTGCTACAACAAACATAGAAGTTTCTTTAATGAAAGTGGCTGAGCAGGAGAGGCGGATGAGGGGAGGGTCAGCACAATAGAAGTGGTTGATGATGTTGGAGCCACAGAAGTTCAAGCGATATGTCCATATAGTTTCCATTAGACCACTGAGAAACCCGTAAACATAGGGGCCAGCAATGAGGCGAACACACACTCCTTTTGACATCTTGCTGCTGTAAAGCAAAGGGCTACAGATGGCCATGTACCTGTCATAGGCCATCACTGCTAGCATATAGTATTCAGTGATCACCATGGCAATGAAAAAATAGCACTGCACTAAGCAAGCAGCATAGGAAATGGTTTTCTTCTCCGATAAGAAGTTCACCAGCATCTTGGGAGTGACATTCGTGGAATAGCACAGATCCAAGCAGGACAAACTGGCAAGAAAGAAGTACATGGGCTTGTGGAGGTGGGAATCTACCCAGATAAGGACCATCATCCCAAGGTTCCCCCCAACGGTGATCAAGTAGATCGCCAGGAACAGCACAAAGAGAATGGGCTGAAGCTCTGGAAGATCTGTGAGTCCTAAGAGGATAAATTCTGTTACCAAGGTGGAATTTCCTGTGATCATTTTCTTAGGCACCAGTCACTTAAGTGACTTAAAATGGATTAAGAAGGTGACTCAGAAGTCTAACAGTGTCTTTTCCTTTTCTCTAATTCTCTGTCTCTCTCTGTATCTTCAATTCTTGTTCACCATCTCACTATCATGAAAGAGTCAGAGAAGAGTGAGGCAGGTTGTCTAAGAAGGTCGTGGTCTCAGAGAACTTAGTGTACAGTGTTCAGATGATTCTAAAGGGAGTGGCACAGGATTAAGACAGGTGCCCACGTGTAATCCTGGATCAGTGTTAACAGGTATTTGGAAAACATTTTTGTAGTTACTAATAATGGGTGCATATTTACAAGCTTCATCTTTGAGAATTTACCCATGTAGTTGCTGACTTAGCCCAGAATCAGAGAGCCTGAAAGAATTTCTCTTGGGTCTGTTTTATTGCTATTTCCGTGACCCCTGGAAGCACGTCATTTCTATGAGAGCAGAACAGAGATTCTCAATTCTGGAGTAACAGAGATTTCTTATATTGAATTGTATTGTATTGTATTGTAGAAGAAATTTTGTTAAAGAGGTTTGCATGATTAAAACAAGAAGAAATGGATAAAGGAAAAATAAGTAATAAAATCTTTGCCCGCAGTCTCATTTGCTCATCTACTTACTATTTTTCATGTTTGCTAAGAAGCACTTAAGGACTTCACAACATACCACAAATGTTGGCAAGTTTGTGTAGCTACATAAAAATATGACTTTCAGCTTTCCAACAGTCTGTGAAAATAGTCTAGCCCTCTTCATTAAAGCAATGTAATGCCTAGAATTTATAAAACAAAGCTAGTAAGGGAAATAGAACTCTTGTTTGGTACAGAGTTCAGACATAACTAATTACAAGGAACAGATTATACTTTCAGTTAATGATGACAATTAAGAAAACATCAATTATAATAAAAGAATAAGTTTGAGAATTGTTTGACTGGGATTATGAAGAATATATTTTCATTATGAATTCTCAAATTTTATTTATTAAGGATACAAATGATAAGATAAGGGACCAAAACTCTACAATCACATAGCTAGTAAGAATGACAGAAGTGCATGATGTAAGAGGGTTTGGGTTTGCTGTTTGGGCACTTGAACACTCATTGTTTTAAGGTCTTAACACATTCCATTGTAAGTGTTATTATTTTACATGAAATCTACTGAAACTAGTGTTGCGATTAATTTTAATTTTGAATATACTTTTAACAAGAGCACAAAACTAGTTTGTAGGTTTGTGCACTATGATATAAATGACAAGCACATGCAATGTTAATGTCACCAGCCACATACTACCAGAGTAAAAGCTATTCCTGGGAATTGAATCAAATATAAATGTGAATTGGTTACTGTTACCCTATGATACTTTCAGTATGTGAATAACTTAATTTTTAAATATGATAACCATTTCCAAACAAGAGTCATGAAAGCTCTTTTATAGAATCATTAAGAAAATAAAAATAACTTAACTTGAAAGTACTTGTTATGATAGAGCCAATTAGTTCTCCACATGGTAAGGAAGGCAGAATTTACAGTTCACTGTTAATTAGTTCAACAGAAAAACTTGAACAAAATTGTCTTAGGAGTCAGAGTAGACATCAAGGGATAGCAACATTTTTACCTGGCATTTGAATGATAACCAAGAATTGTTTATCCAGACAGGAATGAAGAGGAATTTCAAGTAACGTGAGCAGAACATAAAGATATGTTACTCAGGAGGCTTTTGTGAGAAATGAGAGGTATTCCACATAGATGCAGGAGTGAATTCTATAGTACAACAAATAAAAATTTAAAGTGTGAGAGAAAGTCAAACAATCTTAAAGTCCTCATCACAGTTTACTCTCCACTTTGCCCTTCAAGGAGAACGATAGTTCATTTATTTGACATTTATACATGCAGCAGCAAAATCAATCTGCTATGACCCTTACCTTTTCTAACTCATAATCTAATAAAGAATTATCAGCTCATATTAAAGCATTGGAGACACTGCTGAATCAGTTTTGTAATAGTCATGAATATTCTGTTCTTTTATGAGAAATCACACTCAGAAAAATAACTGATCTGCAAGGTGGAAGGAGATCTTTGTAAAGAAAAGTTTTGTTGGGACACAGGTGTACTATCTGAAATTTCTGCATAATCAGGTCTCAGTGCATGCAGTAAGGAATTATTATACAATGACATTAATTATTAAAATAATTGATAGGAACGCAGTTCTACATAAGAATGTCACTTTGATTTTCTGTGGATTAAAATGGTAAATGTAAAGTAGATAATAAGATTAAAAGAATTGGCCACTTCAATGATTTTGATTCTCAATGAATATATCTCCACATATGCTTATTTTTATTTTATGAAAATGAAAAAAATTAACATGTCAGATTGCTTGCTATCAGTAATTGTTTAGTTTCTCTTATTGGAAGAAAAGGAGGTGCCATTTACCTTCCATTGGTATCCAGTTACTTAGGTTTGTGCTTAGGAATACGTTTCCTCTTCATGGTCCAGTTAAATGCAAATGTGACAGGCAGCGAGGTAGCACAGAACTGCTGTCAGTTACCAGCCAGCCTTGGACATTAGATCACCTGTGTTAAAGGTGTCTGTAGCCCTTTAGGACTTGCTGCAAAGAAAAAGCAAGAGGAAATTGAAGGCAAGGAAGTGATTGAAGAAAACAGAAGTGCCTGAAGTATAATTTCAGGACTTGAGCTAACATTTTCCTTTTCCATTCTGCCTTTAGGAACTCAAGCTGTTCCTCGTCTGCTGAGTTTTCATTTTATTGTCTCATAAATAAGAGTGGAGAGAGATGTGTTATTCAACAACAACACATGAACATAAGTTACAGGATGTGATCTGCAGGAAGGCTTCACATTTTTTGTGTGGTCAGTAAAAATTCTTTTCAGCCTTCACTTTAAAAAATAATGTGTTTCACTTGATGTCATGCTCTTCTGTTTATGGTATTTAGTAGTCTCACTATTCAATGTCAGAGGTGACTAATTTCCAAATCTTCAACACTTTTAATATCCTAATTTTTCACTCAACAGTTTGCAATCACTAGTCAGGTACCTCTTAGGGAATGGTAAATTTGTCGCCAAACTTTCTCTCTCTCCAAAACCTCCAAAAGAGGTTTTAAAAAGTTCTATGAGAGTTTCACTTGTCCTGGAATGAATATAGCTCTGGCTTATTTGTCTCATTGTCCAATAAAAGTGTTGCATCTTATTTGATTTTTTGGTTTTTTTTTTTTGATCATGGGGATTGTTCTTTCTACAAATATTCTAAAACTATTAGGATATTTTAAAACTGCTAGTATGTATTTTCAATAATGAATGATGAAAATTTTATTTGTGATGCAAATTATTATAAATATGTAATTATAGTGCAATTATATTTTTAATGTTCATTCTAAACAAGAAACTTGCACTGTCTCATTTTACCTGTCTGACTTACCTAGGCAAGTGCCAGAGCAGGCTGTTTGCATCATTGAAAACCCTAAAAGGATCAGTGATAAAAGTTTCAAAACAAAAAAGACAAGAAAGTATAAGTCCAGAAGACACTGTCTTCATTCTTACCTGACCCCAGGAAAGATTCTCTCAGAGACACTAGGGGTCCAGGGCAGAATCTGCCAAGAAAGATTTATAACTGGTTGTAATTGGCAGATTTATCCCTAAGGTATTTTTTTTAACTCACCAGGAACAAACACTGTATTTCTACAAAAGATAACTCCAGGGAAAACAGAATAATTGCCATACACTTTCAGCTGTTAGGATCTTGGGATTTGAGCAGTGTGGTTGCAACAGTTTGTCATCACTTTCAGTTGGTGGCTCTGAGTGACTGGGAAGTTATTCTCATGTGATTACAGCATTATAAGTCACCATTCATTCTATGTAAATGAATAGAACAACTAAGACAACTACACAATTTTGACACATACATAGATTTTGATGTTTCAGTAATTTCCTCTAAGTGTTAATCTGGTACTGAGCAATGCCTTTAAAAACTTGCTAGAATCACATATTGAACTTATAAAGTCTATTGAATTTAATGATTTGAACAAGACCTCGGAATAACTTATAGCAGCACTAGTTCAGGTTGCTAGGTTTAGATATTGGGAAATATTGTTTTATGGAAAATCTGGTGATTATGTAAGTTAGCTAAATATTGTTTCTCAATATATAAAATTAAACAGGACAAAGGTCAAAATACTGTGTATCTAGTTCCTTCTATGTGCTAACTATTCTATTTCATTGAAAGCAACAGTAAGCACTTGCAATGCATGCAAATTTAGCTAAGATACGTTACACATGTTCAAACGTATGTAGTTTCATTGTGAAGGGAGGGAAAGGGACACACAAGTGCTCCTCATGAGGTACATTCTGCGTCTGACATACTACTGACTTAGGAGCTCTTACCTTATTTTTCATCAACACCCTCATTACCTCTCACTGTCTCTCTCATTCACTGGTTTTCTGCCAAGCTTTTTCCAAACTGAAAGGGTTTATTCATTACTGTGAACTCTATTTCTCCCAACTTCCCTCCAGGTATTTTCTACCTTTTAGACATCAACTTCAATGTTAACCCTAGGGGAAGACTGCTCCTAGCTACATTTTTGCATAAACCACCATAACGGCTTTCTTGTTTGTTTGTTGTGTTCAATATTAATTTTAAGTATAATTTTCTTTGTTTCTGATACATTTTCCCTTCCAGGCTTCTATTCTAAAAAAGAAGAAACTGATATTTTATCTGCATTATAATACCCATCTTTCAGTACGGTGTCTCGAATGTGATAAGAAAGGCAAAATAATTTATTTAGTGAATTTATTACAAAAATAATAAATCAGACATGCAAATCTAAACATTGTAGGGTTCAAATTTTTAGTAACCCAAATTATAAATAATTTAAATAGCAGAAGATACAGGCAGATATTTTGCAAATGGAAATCAAGAGATTTAGGGCAAGAGGGATGGAGCAGTAATATTTGAAAAACACAAAGTCATCATTTGACAAAATTGTACACTATTATCAATTTGATTTGATCACAAGAAAGCATGATATACTTAACATTTAACATTAACAAAAATAAGAATAATCATAGGATTAATGGATATATGTAGAAGCATTTTATGACGTCAGTATCCATAGATGATGAACTGTATTACTGAGCAAGGAATAGAAAATGTAAATGTCTTAGTTACTTTTCTCTGATTGCTGAGACAAAATATTATGCCCAAAATTAAAGGAGGAAAGATTTATTTAGTTTACAGTTTGTGGAGGTTTCAGTCTGTCAATAGCTGGCTCCAAGGCAGGGTGCAATTGTGAGGGGCAATAGTTCAGGGGAGCAGAAGATACAAAATTAACCAGAACAAAAGGTAGGAAGCCAGCCTGTTTTCCTCTCTTACACTGTATGCAGGTTGGGTGGGTTCTGTAGGGTGGGTCCTCTACATCCTAGAGTATAGACAGATGCCCTAGGGCAGGTCTTTTATACCCTAGGATGTGAAATTGTCAAGTCACTTAGTTAAACTTCTATACTTATCAAGTTGACACAGTGAACTAGTCTCAAACTTTGGAGTCAGCTGCCCCAGAAAAGTCCACCCCTCAAGACTGTATGAGGCTTTGGGGTGACATCCAGACACAAACCATAGCAGGAGGTTTTTTACCAGGATATAGGATGTTTATGAAAAGTACACAAGTAATGTTATATAGTAAATGGAGCCCCTCTAAGATGGGAGACAAGAGCTGAATATCCATTCTCAATACTTCCACTCAGTATTACACTGTCAGTCTAAGATACTGCAATAATAAAGGTAAAATAATTAGGGCTCATAAATATTGCAAAGGAGTAGAATTTCTTAAATCACAGATGGCATGAAAGAAATGTTAAAGGATGAAGAAACAAGGAAAAAAATTAAAATATAATTATAAGGGGAATCAGAAAAATTTGTAGACATTAGGCTCATTATTATACTCAGTATATAATTTAGAAACAAGCAAGTAAGGTGTAGACTTAGGTGTCAGGTCCTTAGACGCCAGGATTCTAATGATTTCAGAGGTTCAGCCACATTATTATCCAGGATATGCTAAGACAGTGGCATGTTATTTTTAATCTTGCCTTAGCTAATTTGTTAGGTTTTTTTTCTTGTACACCTGCCCATATGCACAAAAACCCCAAATGATAACAAATGGAGATACTACTTATAGTTACTTAACATCTAGCAAATAAAAATAATATAATAGAGGATATGTCTTCTTTCTAAGAAAGAAACTTAGAAAATACTCAGTATTTGAGCCCAGTAGAGGACACTGTGGTGAGAAACTATATATATATATATATATCATATATGTATACATTATATTTATATATTTACGTAATATATATATATATATGTACATTTCTATATATGTGAATACTTCATGGTTCCCTCCATTTCTGTATTTCCTCTTACTAATTTTAGTCCTTACTTTCAGGTTAATCTTTGCAAGGTCCAGTGAAATGGAAAGCCACCCTCGCAGGCCAGAGCTGGAAGAAGTGTGGTTCTGTAACCAATAAGCTGATCAAGCCTAGGAAAAATCTAATCCATCTGCCCTTTTCCTGTCCTTCATCCATCCCTCCTTCCCTTCAGCTTCATAAGAAACTGGAGTCCACTGTCCTGAGGATGTATCTGATTTTGCTCAGTGAGCACCAAGAGGACAAGGAAAGGGCTCATATAAGAATTCTTCAATCAAAAGATAGAAGAGAGTATGGAGGGAAGGGACAGGGCAGGGAATAGGTCTCTGCTGTTCTCTGGAGTAAACAGTAATAATAAATGCACTGAAGTGTTTCAGAAATACCCTTTGGAACTTATTGCACAGAGCAGAGCTTCTCCAAATTGTATGTGCTTAAAAATGACTTGGGGATTTGACTAAAATTTGAATTTGGAGACAAAAGATCTGAAGTGTAGAATGTGATTTTGCATCTCTAAGCATCCTCCAAGAGTTCACCTTACCTGCGATATAGTTGAGAGACAAAAGAATTTCTCTGGAACACTGAAGACATATCTATACAGGGAACCCAACTGCATCATCACAAAACAGAACAAAACCAAAGCCACTTGAGTCACAATAATAGAGTTATGTTTTACTGAAAAGTGGAAGCACTGACACTGTCCTGGCGGATATTACATCTGATGACATCCTTCAGAGCCTGTTTCACATCTTTGTTCCTCACACTGTACATTAATAGATTAACTGTGGGACTGATGAAGGTGCAGAAGACAGCTATTATTTTGGACTTTTCAACAGTCTCATCTATTGGTGGCCTTATATATATGCAGAAGAGAGTCCCATAAAATAAGGTGATACCTGTCAGGTGAGAACCACAGATGGAGAAGGCCTTGCACTGGCCCTCTGTAGACAGGATCCTAAGAACGGTAGTGACGATGCAGGCATATGACACCAGGATGATGCTGAGGGAGGTGGACAGATTGAAGTCTGCCGAGATGAACATGGCATATTCCTTGACATAAGAGTCTGAGTAAGAGAGCTTAATGAGGGTTGGGTCCACGGAGTAGAAGTGGTTGATGACACTGGACCTGCAGAAGGTCAGGCGGAAGGTCAGGATGATATGGAGCAGCCCATCTGAGAAGTTGTGGTCATAGGGCAGGGTGGCCAGACTGATGCATACAGGCCAAGACATCTTCACAGTGTCGTGCAGAGGCAAGCAGATGGCCATGTAGTGGTCATAGATGATTACAGCCAGCATGGAAAGCTCCATGGGCAGAAGGGCAATGAAAACGTAATACTGGGTGAAGCAGCCAGCAAAGGAAATGGTCTCCCTATCTGATAGGAAATTGGTTAGCATTTTCAGGGTAGCGCTGAAGATGTAGCACAGGTCCACCAGGCCCAGGTGAGTGAGGAAGAAGTACATGGGCATGTGAAGGCGAGAGTCCAGTCCAATCAGCTCTACCATTCCCAGGTTGCCTAGTGTGGTGACAAGGGAAGCAAGCAGGAAGAGCGCCAAGAGCAGAGGCTGGAGCTCCAGGCAATCTGTGAGCCCCAGCAAGACAGATTCTGTGCCTGTGCTGCTGTTGTCCATTTCCTCAGAGCTGGGGTTTCCAGAAGGAACCAGGGAGGCCAAACCAACCTAAGATACAAACCATGTTAATGACCACGGACATCATTTTCTTCTTAAAATGCACGATCCACAATGAAGCTGGGAAAGGTATAGTCATAGTATCTCAAAAGCCTGCTGTAGGAATAACAGCAGCACAGAGCTTGCCTCAGCTACCTGAGTACCTAGGATTTGGTGCGCAGCACTGGAAAAAGAAGGGAAAAAGAAGGGAAAAAGAAGAAAGAAAGAAAGAAAGAAAGAAAGAAAGAAAGAAAGAAAGAAAGAAAGAAAAAAAAGAAAGAAAGAAAGAAAGAGAGAGAAAGAAAAGGGGAGAGGAGAGGAAAGGAGACGTGCATGCTTATCAAATAAGTAGAAAAAATAGATGAATTTTTACATGATATTTTTAGGACTGTGACAGCAATAAGTTGAAATATTTTTCAAGAAAAAAATGAAATTGTGCTGACTTAACATTTAAGCTGTTTAGTTATTAGAATTTCCTCCAACTTTTCTATTTCTCCTAATAACACAACCAATTAGCCCTGAAACCCTTCCTCTTTTCTCTCGAGATATTTAAAATTTTTGCCTTTTTCCTTGCACATAAAGTCACTTAAATTTTTTTCCTAATTTTTGTCTCATTTCAAACTTAGTCACTGTAGTCATGTCACTGTAAGTTTCAGGTCAGTAACTAGGAATTATATTTTAATAGGATATTTCCTTTAGAATGCTGAGTTTCTGAGAAAGATTTTTAATATATTAGTAATAGTAGATGGATTCTATGGGTCTTTAAACACATTTACCAAGTTCCCTTTCTAGGCTTAACTCTTTCTGCGAATTAACAAAGGCAACATGTACATGATTCTATTTGACAGACACTAATGTCTTTATGGTGCTTTTAAGAAAAATGAAGTACAAAAACTTGAATCACACACTGCGATAAAGTACAAGATCTGCTCCAAATTTTCTGCGGTACGAATCTCTTTTATTAGATTCTGTTGGTGATATTTTCCCTCCCTAAACCTCAGCTGTGTTATCAGACTCCAGGATCAGAACCCCAGCGTCTCCATGGAGATGAAGCAGCTGGAGAGAACAGTCAGGACCCCCGCAAGGCGCGGCCCTGAAAGCATAGCTGCACATCTGGCCCCTGCCCTGCTCTGCTCTCCTCGCTGGGCAGCTCCGCACCAGGATCATTGGCACCTCAGGTGCCTGGGGAATATGTCAATTAGAAGCGACGAGGATGTAGGCTAGCATAAGAAGTAGCCTGAAAGCTCTGGATACCATTCTGATTCCACAGCTGAATTTCGCCCATCTGAAAGCTGGACGGTCATGTCCGTCCTGCCTCTCAAGTCACTGCTCAAATCAGCTAGTACTCATAATAGGGACTGTTTGATATTCAGACTAATGTGTGACTGTGCACTACAGCTGCAGGAAGGAGCATATCATCAAAAAATTTTGCCCTGCTTCATTCTTCCTAGTGGAAAATGTCTGACATAATTGCAGCTAACAAATGGAATTTTAAGTTGAAAATAAGGTCAGAAAAAAGGAAAACATTTATTTTAAGAACAACGTTCTCTGGAAAATAAAGAGAGGATGCAAAGAACATGTGTGACCTCCCTTTGGATGTCCCAGCAATCCTGTGGGCCCAGAGTTTGTGTAGACAGCCGACTGTAGAAAATTACAGCTGAGAGCTTTCTTAAAGCACAAACACGTACCTCACTGAAGCTCTGATTTGTCTGTCTTTGACTTTCCCATGAAAAATGTCATATGCTTTTACTTGGAAACAGGAGTCAGTGTTGTTGACAGCTTCTCTTCAAGAAATGTTTATCAGGAAAAATTCTGAAAAACAAAACAACATGTATATATATATATATATGTGTGTGTGTGTGTGTGTGTGTGTGTGTGTCTACATATATATGTATATACATATATTAATAACAGTAACTGACATAAAAGTTTGTTTATTAATTAATTTACTTATTTGAGACATGGGCTCACTATATGCTTCAGGATGGCTTCGAACTCACTGTGTAGCCTAGGCTCCTCTTGAACTCCTGGCAGTCCTCCTGACTCAGCCTCTCAAGTGCAGGAATTACAGACATGTGCCACGGACCCAGCAATGAAAGCTACTTTTATCATCCTCCACATCCAGGAATCTCCACAAAGAGAACAGATGTCAGTGACTAGAGCAGAGAGAAATAGAAAACAACAAAATGCATAAATTGAAAATAACATAATAAAAAGGGAGATGGGGCTAAAAATTATACCTGCATCCCTTTGCAGGAGGGGTCATTTGCTGTGTGTAACTTAATGACTGCCTGAGGTGCTTTATGGAAGTTGGACTGCCAAGTTCCGTGACTCCTGTGGTCCCTTACAATGCCCAAACAAAGCAGAACAGAAGCACTTGGAATGAGAGAGAAGGAAAAAGATGGGTCAGCAAAGGAAGTGAGTCCTAGCAGACCTGGCTGCTTGGGCACAGACAGAGCCGGGGGTGGGGACGCAGGGTGAAGAGTGTCCAGGCTTTGCTAGGTTACAACACAGAGGGAAGCCAGAAATGGCAGAGCCAGGCATGTGGTCCGAGTACATAATTCCCTGGCTTCCTTACCAAACAAGAGTGCAAAGAACCTCGTTCAAAATAGGAGACATTTCCAGGCTGTGGGATAGTGCATTCAAATGAGCTTGGGACATCACTGAGCAGAGAGTCACTGCATGGGCTGTGGACTGGTACCCAGACAGGCAGGACTGCAGGAGCGATGCTGGGAATAGGAGAGGAGAGATGAACAGTGAGGTCCTGCTGCCCATTCACTTATTTAAAGAGCAAAAAGTTAGCAAGAAAAAGGAAAGAAGTGAGGGAACCAAAAATAAGGTTTCCACCAAGATGATTCACTAGTTAGCAGCACAGTGCCGAGAGCAGGCTTTGCAGGGATAGAGGTCAAGGTCCTGTTCCATGCAGATGTGCAGCATCAAGAAAACCTGATCGCCAGGGGTGGAAATCATATATAATTTCTGGGCCTCATTTTGAGACTCCAGTGTCATTTCCTCTTAAGCAGAGTAAGGAGGTAAAACGACAAGAACTTGCTCCAGCTTCTGCCGTACCTCTGTTTCTTCACCTCTGACTGCGGGTGCTTCTTGAGATTCATAACCTGTGAAATACAGCCCCGCTTATAACAGCACAGGAAAGGCGAGGTGAGACCCACACTCACAGAGAGGCCGAGGCGTAGCAGTGATTATGTTGCTCTGGGATTCCACCAGTTGCCCTAATTGGAACATTCTGGGATCAGAAAGCTAATCGTGGGTATAGTCATATTTTCTATAATTTCAAGTGTGTAAGCGTTTGTCCAAGAGCTCTGTGGAGGGAATGGAGAAGTTGTCTTAATTTTCATTTTTAATGTAGTAAGACATCTTGACAAAAGATCTACTTTCTTTACCATATTTTTCTTTTTTTGTCCTTTACTGATTTTAAGCATATTCTATAGCATTGTATACTGAAGATATTGCATTTTGCTGGAGATCATACTATTCCTTTGCTTTCCTTGCAGATTAACAGTCCTGACCCAGCTGAATGAGTTTCCTGCATCTGATTCTGTGTTTTTAATTTTTCTTAAGTCCCTTTCACTCAGGCTTTCCCCGACTATCTTCCCCGGGGGAACTGCTATTGTAGAAGATCAATATGATTTTTATGCTGCTAAAGCCCTTGGCCGGCTTTCAGTCCTTGCCTTTTCTGACTCACACATTTCATTTTCACATCCTTCATTCCTTATTTTGGTCAGCTTTCTTCACTTATATTCCAGGATGTGAAACTTATCTGCTAAAGTCTGCTCATAAAATACTGCTTTTAAAACATTTCAAGCATTGTTTTTTTTCCCCCTTTGGTACCAAGGATTGAACTCATGACCTTGCGCTTGCCAGGCAGACACTTATGCTGCTGAGCTAAATCCCCAGCCACTATTTCAAACATTCTTTAATTTGTATTTATGCATATGTACATTAATACATGGAAACACACTCCTATTAAATATATCAGAGATATAAATACATAAAATAAATTGAATTGTATATAATGGGTATCTGTGAGTCTGAAGGTCCTTTGTTTTGTTTTTATATCTCTTCTACCATGTGTAAATAATTTAGATTTAAATTCTAACACATTTCTGAAGTATTATGCATACTATTCATTGTAAAAAGGCACTGTATATCTTATCCCTCATCCTCCTCCCTCATAAACTACTCTCAGGAAGTCAAGTGAAGGAAGAATTAACCTGCTATAGATATGAAACACTAAACTTTGCCAGTAAACCTTCTCTCCCATCCTCAAGAAATCTACACACACAAAAGTGATGCACATTAGTTTAATTTTGTTTTCTTCATGGGTTGTTGGAAGAATACATTTTTTTCTATTTGGAGTAAGGGAATTAAATATGGCAGATGTATTACTCATCCTCAAACACATTCCTGGCTGACGTGCTTTGTCTCCTTGGATTTTCTCACTGATCTTTTTAGAATTATCTCCTTGCTGGTCCTGTACAATCCTGAGGGAAATTGTTTCAGGGCTTCTCCGGTTACAGTGCATAAATCTGAAAGCCCTTCCAACACTCTCTTATGGTTCTCCTCTTCTTCAGCCCTTGTTCTAATGTCATCCTGTCAGACAGCTCTGCTCCAGCTTCTGCCCACACTCTGCTCTTTCTTGTTCTTGTTCTTTAGTGATATCTATGAGAATCATATAAATATTTTTGCTTGGAAATTGATTCTGGTGGGCAAACAAAGCCAGAGCTGTCAAATCAGGCAGAGCAAATGAAGACTCATTACCAGTTGGGCTCAGCTCTACAAGAGGAATTCTTTACTGACAGCTACAAAATAAGCGAGCAGGTGTAGGTCTAAATACTGGCTGAATTTGCTCATCTCTTCTTTCTGTCCCATCCTCTTAGACACCAGTACTGGATGAATGAAGCATGTTTCATGTGGCCTTTACAGATTTGATGGAAGTGGCCTCCAGGTATAGGTGCTTCTACGTATTTTAAATGCATCTTTCAGTGGTATTTCAAGAAAGGAATGCAAGCTTCCAGATAATACGTGATGAAGATAGTTATCATAAGATTATTTTATTAATTAAGAGAATGATAAATTGATCTAAGAGTAAGGATTCCATAAACAAAGATGATGCACATACAAAAAGTTTAACATGACAGAGTCTGTGCTAAAATTTCAGTGAAAAATATAAGGAGTAATCAAAAATGGAAACTGATTTTTTATTTAAAAAGAGTACTAGCATCTGAAAGATTTGTAATACTAGAGAAAATAAAATCCTTAATAAAAAAGTAAAATTCTAAAATATTGAAACAGAAGAATATCTTTGCAAAGCAAGAAGATTTGTTAGACAACACATACAAATCCCACTATAAAGAGATGATCATTATTTTAAATGGTGCTACAATGCATAACTCACATCACTTAATATATCAAGTAAAGAAAAAAGAAACACAGGTATAAACAGGTTGAAGATATTCAGATTGCACATAAAATCAAAAGCCTCCTAATTATTAAAGAATAAATGGATGCTATTATGAGTGGGTTAAATGAAAATATAGCAATCAAATTGGAAATTGCACAAAGAACATGTTATACAACTGGAAAACAGGGGAAATTGAATTAACACTACAGTCTTTAAGATTATTTAACTTCATTTGTAATGGTGATTCAAATTTAAGGAACAAGAAAACAATTTGCATCACTCAAATTGGAAAATGTTTAAGAATTCTGAAATTAAATATGTTATCAAAAATATGGAATATTGAGAAAATAAATACTGTTGCAGGAGTATAAATTGGTAATGTCATTGGCCATATAAAGAGAATCTAAAAATGTTCTTTGTGACTCAGAAATTAATAATTTACAGAAACTTTTCATGGGTACATAAAGTTATACAAGAAACATCATCTCCCCCACCCCTAAGCTCCTTATGAACTCAAATCATGCCCATAGTGAAAAATTTTACACAAAACAAATTTTCAATAGGCTTTGTTACCAAGCAAGTGGGAAAGTATAATTGTCAATCAATAGCAGAATGAATGGATAAATTGTATCATGTATTGGTAAAAATTGAATCAATAAAACAATGTAGATACAATTGGGGAAATGGAATGGTGTCAGAGAAAATAAATTGCAAAAATATTGAGGCTTTTATAGGTAAATGGATGTAACTTGAGATCATACTCATAAGTGAAATAAATCAGACTCTCATGTGTAACACTATATTGTTTTCCTAGTATAAAATATTGAAAGAGTAAATAAGATGCAAAAGGTACAATAGATACCAGGAAACTGAAAGGGATAGAAAGAAATTGCTCAAAACTAAAGAACACGTGAGATGGTGGAAAGGAGAAAAGAAAGGGGAAGATATATCTATATCTATATATCTATATATATATATATATCAATCATATATATATATATCATATATATATATGACAGATAATTATACTACTAACCTCCATTAGCTCATAAAATAGAATGCTTTGTGCTGTCATCATTTGATTATTTTTTCATGCCTATATCTTATAATCTGAACAACTACTTTGAAGATAACAATTTGCAATATATTAACCATTGTTTATCTCTCTTATTTTGTTTTGAAACTATGTAATATCATTTTTATTGTTTTTTTCATTTTAAAATTTAAAATTCAGAAATAAAATATGCATGCAGTAGTTGCATTTTATCAACTTTAAATCTGGAAAAATAACTATATTTACACATACACATCTAGCACAAATACAATTATCATAAGAAAATAACTAAGAGCATTACAAAACAAAAGAGTGAGAAACATTATGAAAGACTTAAATTCATAATATCTGAATTATGTGAAAACTTTTTGACATTATGTGAAGATTTAATAATGACTAGTGATGCTTACAAAGGTGGTCTTCACATTATTTGCTATTTTTGGCAGTAGAGATACTTTAATATAAAATGCAACAAATGAAGTCTTAAAAGTAGTTTAAAAATAGAGAAAATATCCAATGTATCCTATGTGAAAAGCAATTTAATTTCCAAAGAGCAAGCAATG
The DNA here is from genome assembly GCF_034190915.1 of Cavia porcellus. Classification (NCBI taxonomy): domain Eukaryota; kingdom Metazoa; phylum Chordata; class Mammalia; order Rodentia; family Caviidae; genus Cavia; species Cavia porcellus. The sequence continues at coordinate 91,985,178 of NW_026947488.1, read as the reverse complement.
AAACAGTAAAACAGGATAGAAACTATTAGGCAATAGTTAAGAATACAAAATTTTAAGATTTTAGATGATATGGCAATAAAAGCGGCTAAAATGAAAAAAATATTTATATTGAAAAGGTTTATACCTTTAAGAAAAAGACTAAAACAAATGAAAAAATACAAGAACATCATCTTAAGACAGGCAAAGTGAAGAATATGCATTTTTACACGAGGAGTTTGAATCAGCACTAAGTACACTAAGTAAATATGTAGAAGCAACTATCCATACATTAATACGGTTCAATCATGGACTATAAATTAGTTAACAATTATGGAGAATTAAGACAGCATATCAACAGGAGACTTATGCATAACAAACACAGAACTCTTTAGAGAAAAATCCAATTTCCCTCAAAACCCATATGGAAGGTAAACTGCACCGCTGACGTCATTTGAGAGATTTGTCAGACAAAGCAATTGTTTGACAAACACTCAAAATATTTTCATTGCAATATAATACGCATAAAGGTAATTTTATAAAATCGTTGCATATATTTGACAAATTTTCAGGAAATAGTTTTATGATCATTATGCACTATAAGAATCAAATAAATTTAAATTGCCATAGCATTTGATAATTCTGTCTTTCATAATCTGGGACCAATGTAAGCACTGTGGGTGGAATCATCAGCTCTTTTAAGACTTTTTAGAGCGTAAAAATAATAATGATGATACTTGTGATCTCCTCTTTCAATCTCTATGCTTTAACAAAACAGTGTACTGCCTTGACAACCAGAAATACTAATAACAACACGCACAAGTCTCATATGTGACTTATGAAAGACGATAAACATAAATGACAGAAACTGATTTGCTAATTTTACAATGGACATTAGCTTCTTGGGTAAAAATGCTGTCATACATATCTGTAACACTGTCTGTTTTATTTATCAATTAATTCCGTTTGGGTAATTTCCTTTATGGCTACTTCAACATTCTTGTTCCTCAGGTTGGAGGTTTAGCATGGGACGGGACTCACAAAGATATAAAACACAGATTCAATTTTACCTTGTTACACAGATAATTCAGAAGAGGGTCTCAGATGCATGCAGAACAGTAACCCATGAAAGTATACCATCAGATGGGACCCACAGGTGGAGAAGGCTTTGCGCCTGCCCTTCGCAGAGCGCGTGCGTGGGATGGCCCCTGAGATGAACACATAGGAGACCAAAATGATGCTGAGCGATCAGGTCAGGTTGGACCGGCCACCACTAATATCGCAGTCTCCTTAACATACGTGTCTCAGCAGGCCAGGACCATGAGCAGGGGTTCAGCACAATAGAAGTGGTTGCTCTCCTTAGGTCCACAGATGGTCAGAAGAAGCACCAGGATGGTTTGTGCCAGGCCATTTGCACAGCCATAGAGGTAAGGAGCAGCCACAAGAGAGAGACAGACACACCTGGACATTTTGCTGTCATACAGGAAGGGCTGGCAGATGGCCACGTAGCAGTTGTTAGCCATCACTGGGAGCATATATCAATCTGTGATCCCCAGGGCAATGAAAGGGTTGAATTGTATCATACAGCCAATGAAGGAGATTGTTTTCCTCTTGGATAAGAAATTCACCAGCATCTTGGGAATGACAGTAGTTGCATAACATAGATTCACAAAGGTGAGGTGGCTGAGGAAGAAGTACATGGGGCTGTGGAGTTTTGGGTCGCTTCTGACAAGGAGAATCATGGTCACATTCCCAGTGATGGTGATGAGGTAGATGACTAGGAAGATGAGGAGGACGGGCTGCAGCTCTGCTTGGTCTGTGAGTCCCAGCAGGATAAATTCAGTCACCGTGGAGTAGTTTCACTGTATGATTTTGCTTCTCTGGTTTTGGGTAAATTCTAAAGAAACAAAAAGAAAAATGCATCTGCCTTGTGTTATTTGTGTCATCTGTGGAGCAAGGTAAAATTGTAGCTGTTTTATATCTTTGTGAGTCCCATGTTAAACCCTCTGATCTAGAGCCTAAGGAACAAAGATGTTAAAGTAGCCATAAAAATAATTATCCAAAATGAACAGTTGGCTAAGTAAGGTTGCCATGGTCCCAGATATGCAGAACATCCATTTTATCCAGGCATTGAATGAGCACTGTAAATCAACAAATCTCTTTTTCTCCCGAAATATTTGTGATCTTTTACAACACATAGATGAGACATGCAAGTCTGTGGAGTCATGTGGGGCATACTCAGTGCAGACAGTTACATCACTGAGAGTGTTCGAAACACCATACAGATTCAAAGGCAAGAGCAGAAGCTGTAGTATTGCTCTGGAGTGTCAATAAAAAGCACACTCTCACCCATAGCACGCAAGTGCATGCTACATTATCTTGTAATGACAGTGACAATTAGATAAGCGAAGTACTCTGGAAGCTTGTCAAAACTGATAGGTGAGTTTTCTTCCTTTATTCAAATGATACAGCAATGAAAATCTTTGTGTTGTGTTATCCTGAGATATATCATTCAAATGATACTTATGATTCAGTGATATTCTCCTTTGTGCATTATTTGATGAAAATGTCAATTTTCCCAGAGATTGTTATTTTGTTTGTTATCAGTACACCTTTCCTGTCAGTGTGCAGCCACTCATCCATCCATTCATTGTCATTTCCTGTATTTTTATATAAATAGAATAAATTTAATGTCTTAATCATATATATGTGTGTGTGGCTATGTATGCATCTATGAAATGTATTACTAAACATATTTCTTCAACTAAAGTTTTTAATGAATATTTGGCAGGAACATGGCCTCCTAAGTGCTTCATAATCCGAGACATCATTATAATATCATCATACAGTGTTTAACCATTTCCAAGACATAATTAGACAGAAAAACATATTCAAAACCAAACTGAAACTAGGTGTAAGAATTCTGCCAATCTTGACAAGGACATTTGTTTATTTTTTACATGTTCATAGTAACTGATGCATAAATATTTACCTGCTTTCCCTTATCCATTTAGAAAAATATGGTAGTTAAAGAACTTTAATTATTGGAGTGCCAAGATCATTACATGAAGACATAATTACATAGTATTTGAACATGGGAACTCTGACTTTTCTCTATAAAGTAGCTTTGAACTTTGAGATGTCAATGGTTTAAATAGATTCTTTGGTTTTTTTCCTTTTACAGTACATTTCAAGTCATTTATATTTCAATTTTCTTTGACTTTTGACCCGACTCCACAGGGTAGAATGAAGCCTCATGGCTCTGCTGTACCTGTCCTACTCCAAGTCTAACCTTTCTGGTTCTGTTTGCTGTTCTATCTACCATCCATGGCACATCTTACAGACTTTTGTCTTTTTTGGTCACCCACACACTGCTGATATTCATGGCTGACATGGTAGAATCCTGGTTTTCACAGGAAATACAGTCCTCCTTTGGGTTTGGCCCCTCTGTGTGTTCAGTCATGCCTGGAATGTCAGCTCAGGAAAACTGAACTATATAACACATCCTCGGCACAGTATCCTTGGCATAGTCTTTTCTCTATAGGAATTTTAAAAATGTACGGGTGATGTGGAAATATAAGTACCATTCATGACACATCAAGACTAAAGAAACAGTGGAAATATTGATGCAGACACACATAGAAACTGCCTAAAGAAACTGAGCACAAGAAAGACTTTGCGGCACCTAGCCATCGGTGTGCAGAGGAGGGGCTGGGCGGATCTGGGGCGCCTGCATCAGCCTCCCCGTGTGTCTGGAGGACTGTGGATATCTCAGCAAGCAGGGAAGGATCGCAGGTTCCAGAGGCACCGTGGCCTGTGGTGAGTGCTCAGCACACTCTGCCCAAATCCCAGACTGTTCGGGACCCTCCAGGTTTCCGGGTGCAGTGAAGTGGAGAAGTGGGTTTGAGGCTTCTGCATCTGCCTCCCCATCCCAGCTGCACTTGGAGAACTGCTGAGCTTCCAACGGGTGGGCAGGCCCACGCTATCCCTGGAGCCTAGTCTGTTTGGGACTCCCGCACCTAGCCATCGGTGTGCAGAGGAGGGGCTGGGCAGACCTAGGGCGCCTGCATCAGCCTCCCCATGTGTCTGGAGGACTGTGGATGCCTCAGCAGGCAGTGAAGCATCACAGGTTCCAGAGACCCTGCAGCCTGTGGTGAGTGCTCAATGCACTCTGCCCAAAGCCCAGACTGTTCGGGTCCCTCGAGGCTTCCGGGTGCAGTGAAGTGGAGAGGTGGGTTTGAGGTGTCTACATCCGCCTCCACATCCCGGCTGTGATTGGAGAGCTGTGGAGCTTCCAAGGGGCAGGTGGGCACACAGTGTCCCTGAGGCCCAGCTTATCTGGAACTGCAGAGTTCTGAACAGGCAGGGGAGGACCACTGGTTCTGCAGGCCCAGTGGCTTGGGGTAACATGGTAACAGAGTCTCAGTAGCTGCAAACATAGAAGGGATTTCCAACAGATCTTGAGGAAGCTTTCAAATAACACTTGAAACACAGAAATATAGGAAAATGACAAAACGAAAGACCAAATTACTACCTCAAATCTCCAGCCCATCTCAAGAAACCCTAAGAGCAATGTATATAGAAGAAAATATATGTCATTCACCTCAAATATTGGACACAATAGCTACTGAAATTAACAAGCAACTCCAGGAAGCTTTAAAGAAATTCAAACTCGAAACAATCTCCCAGGTAAAAGAAGAAATGATAAAGAAATGAAAGAGATTCTGAATATATCTAAAGAAAACACAGATAAAAAATTGGAGGAACTAAACAAAAAGATAGAATCCCTAGACGAGCAATATAAGAAACAAACAGAATACATAATGCAGATGCACAGAGATATACAGGAAATAAAAAACCCAACTGAAACTTATAAAAACCACCTTAATGAAAGTGAAGAATGAATTTCAGACCTTGAAGACAGGATTGCAGCTAATGAACAGGAAAGGAAAGATCTTTTAAAAACAACAAGGAATCAGGAAACAACAATTCAACAACTGCAAGACAATGTGAACAAAAATAACATGAGAATGATAGGGATTAATGAAAAAGAAGGGGACAACATAAGGGATGTCAAGAGGATATTTAGAGAAGTAATACCTGAAAATTTCCCAAGCATGAGATCAGAAACTGACATCAGGTTCAGTGAAGCCTATAGAACTCCAAATAGTCATAACCAAAATAAAACTACACCCAGACATATAATAATCACCATCCCAGAAATCCAACACAAGAATAGATTATTAAAAGCTGTCAGAGAGAAAAGACAGATCACTTATAAAGGAAAAGCTATCAGAATCACAGCAGACTTCTCAGCACAAACAATAAAGTCAAGAAGAGCATGGAGTGAAGTATTCCAGATCCTAAAGCAAAATGATTTCCAACCTAGACTGATGGATCCTGCAAAACTATCATTCAAAATTGATGGTGAAATATGATACTTCCAGGACAAAGAACAACTGAAGAACTTCATGAACACCAAACCAACCCTGCAAAAAATATTGAAAGACAGTTTAGATACACAAAGGAAAAAACCACTAAGCAAAGCAGATAATTAAACAGAACAGAAAGATAAAGATGCCACAGCAGAGAGATAACATTCCAACAATAAACCAGCATTTAACAGTAATAACCATTAATGTAAATGGTCTCAATGCACCAATCAAAAGAAACAGACTAACAGAATGGATCAAGAAACAAAATCCAACCATATGCTGTTTACAGGAAACCCATCTACCCCAGAAGGATACTCACAGACTGAAAGTCAAAGGATGGAAGACAATGCTTCATGCAGCAGGAATCCAAAAAAAGGCAGGAGTAGCTATTCTGTTTGCAGACAATGTGAACTTTAAACCAACAATGACCATAAAGGACAAAGAAGGTCACTACATACTCATAAGGGGAAAACTCCAAGAGGAAGAGATAACTATCTTAAATATATATGCACCAAACTCCAGAGCACCCGGTTATATAAAACAACTATTAACAGAAATGAAAACTCAAATTATCAGTAACACAATTGTAACAGGAGACCTTAATACTCCATTGACACCAAGGGACAGATCAACCAGACAGAAAATGAGCAAAGAAATAACAGAACTGAATCACACTGTGAACAAATGGATTTGATAGACATATACAGAATGTTCCACCCAACAACATCAGAATACACATTCTTCTCAGCAGTACATGGATCATTCTCTAAAATAGACCATATATTAGCTCACAGAACATATTTAAACAAATGCAAAAGAGTTGAAATCATCCCTTGCATGTTATCGGATCATAGTGCTCTGAAATTAGAAATTAATGATAAAAGATACTGCAAAGATCCCACAAACACATGGAAACTGAATAACACACTCTTGAGTAATCAGTGGGTCACCGAAGAAATTAAAGAAGAAATTAAACAATACCTAAAAGAAAATGAAAATGCAGATACAACTTACCAGAATCTGTGGGATGCAATGAAAGCTGTCCTGAGAGGAAAATTTATTGCACTGAGTTCCCACATCAGGAAAACAGAACGAATACAAATAAATAACTTGATGCTACACCTCAAACAGCTAGAAAAAGAAGAGCAAGTCAAGCCCAAAGCCAAAAGAAGATAGGAAATTATAAAAATCAGAGCAGAAATCAATGCAATAGAGACTAAGAAAACAATCCAAAGAATCAATGAATCAAAGAGTTGGTTCTTTGAAAGAATAAATAAAATCGATAAGCCCCTAGCCAACCTTATTAAAAAAGGGAAGAAAAAGCTCAAATTCATGCAATAAGAAATGAAAAAGGTGAAATCACTACAGACCCAATAGAAATACAGAAGATCATCAACACCTATTTTGAAAACCTCTACTCTCAAAAGTTTGATAACACAGAAGAAATAGACAGATTCTTAGAAACATATGAAGTACCAAAGGAAGATCAAGAGGATGTAAAACTGTTGAATAACCCAATCTCTGTTAATGAAATTAAAAATGTAATTAAGTCCTTACCTACAAAGAAGAGCCCAGGCCGAGATGAATTCACTGCAGAATTCTATAAGAAATACAAAGAAGACCTAATGCCGACACTCTTCAAACTATTCAATGAAATTGAAAGGGAAGCAATCCTTCCTAAGTCATTCCTGGAAGCAAATATTACTCTAGTACCAAAAGAAAGACCCAAATAAAAAAGAGAACTATAGACCGATCTCCCTAATGAACACAGATGCAAAAATCCTCAATAAAATATTGGCAAATAGGATGCAGCAAATCATCAAGAAGATTATACACCATGACCAAGTGGGATTCATCCCAGGAATGCAAGGATGGTTCAACATACACAAATCAATAAATGTAATCCACCATATCAATAAAGCCAAAAATAAGAATCACATGATCATTTCTATAGATGCATAAAAAGCCTTCGATAAGGTCCAACATTTATTCATGATAAGAACTTTACAGAAAATTGGAATAGATGCTCTTTACCTCAATATAATAAAGGCCATTTATGACAAACCAACTGCCAGCATCATACTAAATGGCCAAAAATTGAAAGCCTTTACTTTAAAATCAGGCACAAGACAAGGATGTCCTTTATCACCACTCCTATTCAATATAGTACTGGAAGTACTATCCAGAGCAATTAGGCAAGAGAGAGAAATAAAAGGGGTAAAGATAGGAAAAGAAGAAGTTAAATTATCTTTGTTTGCAGATGACATGATACTCTACATAGAAGACCCCCTAAACTCCATTGAAAGACTCTTAGATATAATAAATAAATTCAGTAATGTGGCTGGATACAAAATCAATACTCAGAAATCAATAGCATTCCTATACACTAACAACAAAATCACAGAAAGGGAAATAAGAGAAACCACACTCTTGACACTAGCAAGCAAAAAAATGAAATATTTAGGAATTACTCTTATGAAAGAAGTGAAAGTCCTGTACAGGGAAAACTGTAATACACTGAAAAAAGAAATTGAAGACGAATACCGAATTGTTTCCCTAATGTAGTAATGATTCAAATATATAAAAGTATGTGGTAATCATGATTCCCCATTATGTGGCCTTAAAGCCTTATAAAGTTTTCACTTATTATTCTGTTTTGCTGACTAGTATCAGGTTCAAAAGTTTAGGCATCAGCTGAGAAGATAATGAGATTCATTATAACACCCATTCTCGTTGACTTTTATCTACTTTTGAAGACCTACAATGTCTCCAATGTTTTGGTTTTTTCGGTTTTGTTCTTTACTGTTTTGTTCAATTGTATTATAACTAATGATATAGGCAATTCTATTAGAGATAGCGGGAGGCATTATGGTAACCATTGATGATCACCTTGTATTATGTTTTTATATTATCTATTATGTCCACCCTTTTGACTTGACTGATCCTGTCCTGTTATGTCTCATTTGGTTTTACTCTCTTCCAAAAAAGCAATAAGAACCGTGGGAGCAATGAAACCCAAAATGTGTAATAGTCATTGTACAAAAGAGAGGAAAAGAAAGTGCTCTAAACTATATAACTGCATGTATATTTAAGTGTATATGATAGAAAATGATATCACAGAGTTTTATTGGATCATTGAACAGAACTGTTTGCAGTATCATTACTGGAATGTCCACTCTACAAGCTTTCATTTTGTGACTTGAACAATTATTTCTAAGATGGCAATATGTAATCCATTAACTAGTGATTTCCTACTGTTCATTTTTTTCTTCTGTAAATCTGTATAACTTGTACCCTTTTACTGTTTTTTTTTCTTTTCTTTTCTCCTTAAATAAAAAAATTTATAAAAAATAATAAAGGTTTCACTTATTAATTGGAATGGCTTTATTCTGGACTTCTTGATATGGAAATATTTGAAGCTATAGTATATGAAGTTATATTCACATATTTCTAGGAAAAAGACAAACACTATGGTAACTATTATTAAGTGGGGTTATTTGGTCGTGAAGCACTAGGTTGCTGAAACAGTCATGCTTTGACCTGTATTGTTATGTTGTTATGTCCTCTTTTATCTCAATCTCTCCCTTATTCATTAAAAATTATTTAGTTATTTTATGGTTTTTTTAATTAAGGGAAAAATTTTAAAAAATTAGCAGGATATATTATTGTAACTTTTTGATTTCCTAATAATTTGATTTGAAGTCCTGTAATACTCCAACTGTCTTGTTTTGACTGATTAGACTCTGTTCCGTTCTGTATCATAGTATCAAGTTTGAGGGTATAGGCAACTACTTTGAAGGCAATAAGATTCACTAAGATGCCCATTCTGCTTTGACTATTATCTCCTTTGGAAGTCCTGTAATGTTTACAGTGTTTCAGTTTTATTGGTCTTGTTCTCTACTGTTTTGTTCAACTTTATAATACCTAATGAGATAGACAATTCTTTTTAAGGAAGCAAGAGGCATTATGGTAACCATTGTTGATAACCTTGTACTCTGTTTTACATCATGTGCTATGTCTATCCTTGGTTTTGACTGACAGCTTTGTTTTGCCATATTTGACTTCATTCTCTTCCAAAAAAGAAAGTAATAAGAACTAAGGAGTAATAAAACCCAAAATGTGTAAATTTTATTGTAAAAAAGAGAGGAAAAAAAGTGCTCTAAAGGATACAACTGCAAGTGTGTTTAGGGGTGTTAAATAGCTGACCATATTAATGTTTTTGGTTGGATCATTGAACACAACTCTTTGCAGTCTCTCTGTTTGAATGTCCACTTTGTTTGCTTTGATACTGTGACTTGAGCAACTATCTCTAAGATGATAAAATGTAATCTATTAACTGGTGATTTCTTGCTGTTTTTTTTTTTTTTTTTTGTAGTTCTGTATTACTTGCACCCTTACACCGCTTTGTTTTGTTTTTTCTCTTTTTCCTTTTAAATAAAATTTTAACAAAAGAAATCTGACTAGTATGATACATATATCCCTCTTTGATATTTAGATAGTGCTTGTCAAAATTTTTGAAAATATATTGTGTTAGTCATTTTCTCCCTGCTGTGACACAACACCAGATACTTACAATGAAAATTAGAAAAAGGGTTTTCTGACCATGTTTTTAGCCCATAGCTTGTCAGCTCCAAGGGAGAAATGCAAGGTGAAAGGGGCTGCACAGAGAAATATTGCCCATATTTTGGTGCTGAGGAAGCTGGAGAAGCAAGGAGCCAGGAAGTGAGACATGCTTCCAGGTCATGACCCAGGAATCTTCCTCTAAACAAACCCCACCTCTTAAGTAGAACTCAGCTGTGAGCATTTAATTTACTAATTCACAAATCAATCATCAAATTTGTTAAAAAAGTGTTTTGTACTTACATCTAAAGTACATTACAGGCAACATGGAGACAGACATGAGGCTTAAATACTCATATGTAAATGATACTTTAAGGGATATTTGGTAACCCTGTTGAGCAGAGGTGAATTTTTTTATTAAGATTGTCATCTACCTAGCATGAGTTTTTATTCTCTCTCATGAGTTCTGTAGTGTATTTTCCCTCACTATTGCCATCTTAAATTTTCATAAGTTCCCAGAGGGAAAACATCACTTCCAATAAGAGATCTCTTTTAAATTTTAGGCATCGTGTATTAACTACTTCTTCCACAGTAAGTGGCAATTTACAGTAATTCATTGTTTGACATTTAATGCCTCTCCACTCCCCTTTTAATACGTTTTGAGAACTCGTTCTCCCACATTTCTCAAGATTGCCATATGCACTTGGCTACAGCAAGCCAGCATTATCCAGATGACTTTAAGTAAGTATCCATCATTTAGTGTTTGTGTAGTTTATATTTACCAAAGGAAGACTTTTTCAAATACTCTGTTACCTCAAGGCTATGGTAACAAAAATGGTTAGTGATGCCCACTGTGGAGTTGGGAGAAATTCTATTTGAATCCTAATTCCTGATCCCTATCCACTATCAAGAAAAGTTACTCTTCCATGTCCCAATTTTGGGCCTTTATACCTAAGGAAGTGCATGTGTATAGGACGGCACTTGGCAAGTAACAACTGCACCATATATATTAATTCCTGTCAGCATCTGGACTTAGTCATTTCTACTCTGTCCTGGTAGAGGACTGGATGAACAAATTATCACCATTACCTTCAATTCATTGGGATGACATCTTTGCTAGTCAGTACGGCCCCATTAGTTGGCCAGCAAATGATAGTTGCTTGGTTACTAAACTTTAAGTTCCATAGTTCCTCATGATAAGTTTCTGGCAAGTTAACTGTCAATGATTCTTTTCTATGGACCAAATTCCTTTAAAATTTCTATAACCTATGTTAAGTTTTAGAATGCTCTGTGGAGATAACATTGCATGCTAACCTCTGATTGGTTCCCATATGAAAGGTAGGAGGTAACTCATCATCTGATACGTTTTTGGTGCCATGCTGGCTATGATTAAAAATAACTTCTTATTCTGAATCTTTTTGGTGTGTGATACTTAATAAACTGGGAGTAATTACCTCTCATCACCTGCTGTTGACCATCTAATTATTCCTTTGTTGTCCTGCTGTCTGATTATACCACTCTGTTATGACTTTAGCTGCTGAGAAGCTGTGCATGTGATCACTGACTTGACAGTGTTACATGATCCTTCTCCAATTTCTACTCATAAATCAGGTGTGAAACTTTTGTCTGTTTAACTTATCACAGTGTGACTCCATATAATAACTAACCCACAGCTAGATGGGAATTATTTATTCATTTAAGTATTTACTGCTGCATTTCACATATCTCAAAATAGCAACACATCAAATTTTCATCAAAATATCTATAAAAACCATGGGAGATTAATATTCTAAAATAATAAGGAAATATTTCCAGTTTGAATGTTACAGCCCCATGCTTTTCCAAGTTGAGTATAAATTGTATTAAGTGACACAGAGAGATAAATTAATTTTACTTTATGATTAAAATAGGACAAATAATGTAAATGATTATCAGATACTGACCAATTTGTTGCAGCCTTGTGTCCTCAATGCAAGATATATTGGGACAAGTATGAATCTAATAATTCTAAAACCAGATTACAGAAGCTGATAATATCTCTTACTCTAGAGAGTAAAGAATGTTAAAGTGAACTGTTACTTGAGTTTGTGTACAGAATTCACACTCATCGTTTATCTCGAGTCACTCTCACCATTATCCTGTCTTTGCTTCTTTCACTGAATCCTTCTAACCATTCAATGATGGTTAGGAGGAAGAGATTTGAGTTCATTCTCCACTGGGCCTCGGTAACCCAAGAGTTAATGAGAAAAATGTACAGGATTTCATCAGTTCCAAAGGATTAAAAGTAGTCAGATGAGAATAAGGTAAAATGACAGACACCAAGAACTAAACCATAAGCAACACCCTCCACATAACAGGATAGGATGCTTTCTCTTGAGTCTATTTTGAAGACTCTAAAATTGAACTTGAACTACATGGCTGTGGTCTCAGTTATTGACTCTGTTTTGAAACATACTTGAGTCTGCTACATAAATTGGGATATTTATCTTTAATAAAAATAAATACTGAATTTTACTAAATATAGAACAATTCTGCTGTTTCAGGAAAAATGTAAAAGCTTTAGTTTCTCTATCTGGCAGTTTCTTTTGTATTTTCTAGCTATTGTTTCCTGGATAAGCTAGGGCTGAATGTCATTTCTAAGAGAATGGATTTGTGATTTTGCTCATTTTTGATGATGTTAATTGAACAATAGCAATACACAAAATAGTCAAACCAAGGGCAAGCAGTAAAAGAAGTAATGAAAAGAGAAAAAGTTCTGCCCAAATAACTTATTGACTGAAAAACAATGTTTTTTCAATATTCTTATCCTCTACTAACTCTAAGTTCTAAAATCATTGAGTGACTAAGAAAGTCTGTATTCATTTTACCAATAAGAAGAAATATAAGCTGTAGCAAACACTATTAATTTTAGGAACATTTATAATATCAGAAAAACATTCAAATTTTAGAGGCTAATTTACTCTCCCAGGAAATTCTACTATAATTTTTGGAGACTTTTGGAGAAGCATAATTTCAAAACTAAATTACTTATCTCTAGGGCAGAATTTTGCCTACAAAATCTCAACGATGTGAGGGAGCATGATGTAGAAAATACTGAAATAGAGGAGCAGGTGGAAGCATGTAATTCATACTTTGAGATTAAATACATTTTGGCAATGATTTATATTAATAAATGTGATTTCCACAAAGTACAGTATTCAACAGCATCAAACATTTTCTCAAGAGCTAGATGGCCATGTCACTAAATATAATTACATTCTGGAGTATTAGTGAAGAAGCATAATTTTGGGCAGGGTAAGTACTCCTAGAAGTAGCAACTTTGAGAATGAGAGTCAATTAAAAAACGGATAGCTATCAGCGTATCTGGAAACTGGGCAAATACATAGTTCAACTATGAAAGGCATATCTAGGTGGCAGACTGCAGAATCCTCTACAAATATTGACACTTTTCACTGACATAGTCCTTAAGAATAAAACCTAAGGTATTCAAAACAACCTTATCAGGTAATAGAATAATATATGATCTGAATTCCTATCTTATATGTTCCTAATCTATTATGAACTAATCAGAACATGTAAAATTATACACAAACATGCTTTAACTTTTTAATCTCTGCTCCTAAATATATAAGTGGTTTTCAATAACCATTTCTTAAATTAATTTGTTTGTCATTTATTTTGGTGTGGTGATGGAACATCTCTGTTAGGGCAAATGGACAACAGCTTTCTTCAGTGAGATCACTGCATGTGAAGAAGAAAGTTTCTACATTCTTGAAGCTCCAAGAAGCTCCATCTTTTGTGTCTTCAAAAATTTTGTTGAAAATCATAAAAGAAGTATTATCTCATCCTGACTACTTGAAAGAATCATTTCAACTTCTAATAACTTTACCTTAAGGACATGTAAAATTGAAATTTTTTTTACAGTCTCCCTCACTTTTCCTTCATTATAGTGTGCATAATATTTACCTTACCTTACAAAATTCTGTTAATCATCAATGTAATCTAATTAGCAATATCATCTATCACTACTTTTGTGTCCAAACTTCATAGATTCTATATGTGCACTACATAGCCCATTTCATAATGAGGTGTTTTCAGTCACATTCGAATTAGTGTTTATTGTTTACCTCCAGCTGACTCAACACACTGTCTAATCAAACTTATTTTTGTTCACTCTGCTATCTACTTAAATTGCTTTATTGATTAGCTACATGTATGACTACAGCCACTAACAATCATTATTTTATCCCTAGAATTCCCCCTAGTGTAGATTTTCAAGGCAAACGGAGCCAGCAAAATACTCATAGTAAAATAGTTATCTACAAAGTCAGAGTTCCAAGTCAAAATAGCTTTCATCCTCTAACCTTTGTAGTGTCTCCTCTACTCAGCTTCCTCCCATTTATTTATGTGAGCCAGCTTCTGAAATAGAAGCACAACTATACAGAAAATGGGACCAGAATTAGAGCTAACCTGCTGTCAGGTGTGATCACTAATTAAAGTGAATGTTAATATTTTCTAAAAACAGTTACAGAAAACATCACATTTCCATAAAACACTCTCAAAATCTCCAAAATTCTTCTCTAATACACTTGTTTTTGGCAATGCATTTTTTGTTATAATAAGGTTTTGTTGTTGTTTTTTTTTAATGTAAGGATCTGCCATGAGTTTTGATCACCCCTTGATCATGTCAGTGGCACCACACTTCAAGCTATCTAGTTAGGGAGAAGGTTGTTTAATGATGATTAAGAAAATAGAACTCATGTTTATTCTCCACTGGGCTCAGGTTTCCCAAGTGTAAAAGAGACTCAAGTTTTCCTCAATTTTGGAAAGCGAAAAACAATTAGATACAATGAGGCCACATGAGGGTAGAGTCCCCAGAGAACAGAAGATGAGAAATGTATCTTACTTCACTTGAGATATGATGCTCACTCCTGAGTTTGTTCTAAAGACTCTGGAGTTGGAAGTAAGTGTGAACCACATCACAGGTGAGCAGAGTAATGTGCTTTAGATTTTAAAAAAATATTAGATCCCAGTGTTATATGTTGAGATGTTTATCTGGAAGGAAAATGAAAGTTAAAATACTCAATCTTCACCTAATGCAGCATAGCTCTTTTGTGGCAGGGAAGATCTAGAAGCTCAGGTTGCCCACCTCTGTAGAGGATGGTGGCCATTCCAATACACTGCTTCTTTGCTAAGCTTGATTTATCAATTAGAGGGATACTTTTTCTAACAGGAGTGGGTTTGTCCTTTTTCCTAGGTATTTTTTCTTTTAGTGAATTTAGACATTGATCATGAACAAGCAAAAAAGCAAATGAAAGTCAAACAGTTACAAAGATAAGGCCAAAATATATATTCTTTGAAGAAAACTGCCTGACCTAAAGACAAATTTGGTGTTAATTTCTTCAATAATCCACAGACCTACAGTTAGAAAAGCATAGTGAGTAGCAATATGTAGTGAAATATGGCATCTGCTTTCATTATTAAGAGATTTGTAGATTGTTAGGAGAAACATAAGCAGGGCAAAAGAATGTGACTGTGTCTTTCAAACACCTGAAATATTTCAGAAATCATACAATTATTTTCAGAGACTTAATTTCCAACCTAGAATGATGTACTCTCCAAAACTGTCTTTCAAAATCAACAGAGAAATAAGATATTTCCATGACAAACAATAGCTGAAGAACTTCATGATCACCAAGCCAACCCTGCAAAGAATTGTGAAAGACATTTTAGATAGGCTTAGGAAAAAACCACTAAACAAAGCAGACAATTAAACAGAATGGAAAGATAAAGATGCAACAGCAGAAAGTTAACATGTCCACACTAAACCAATATATAACAGTTATAACCATTAATGTAAATGGTCTCAGTGCACCAATTAAAAGAAACAGACTGGCAGAATGGATCAAGAAAAAAAATTCAACCATATGTTATCTACAAGAAACCCATCTAACTCAAAAGGATACTCACAGTCTGAAAGTCAAAGGATGGAAAACAGTATTTCATGCAACAGGAACACCAAAAAATGTGGAGGTAGCTATTCTGTTTGCAGACAATGTGAACTTCAAACCAATAATGAATCAGAAGAGATAAAGTCATTACATACTGGTTAGGGGAAAACATTAAGAGGAAGAGCTATTTTGATGTCCTGTTTTCTTCAAAATAGCTGTTCATACCATCACAGACAATAAAAACAACCAAACCAGATTAAAACCATTCCAATTAATGAATCAAAACATTATAAGGCTTCAAAGCAATATAATCATGATTATGGATTTAAATCAATATAATCATGTGATAATCATGAATCCATAATCATGATTATCACATACTTTTATGTATTCTTATAATTTCTTACACTAGGGAAACCATTTGTTATTTATACATGTAGGTTTGACTTACTTCACTTATGAGTATGGTCTCAAACTGTGCCCATTTACTTATCTCAATGTCATCCTTATAGCTGAGTAGTACTCCACTGTATAAAAATACCACAACTTTTTTTATCCATTCCTCAGTTGATGGACATTTAGGTTGTTTGCAAGATCTGGCTACTGCAAATTATGGTGCTATAAACATGGGTGAACATACATCACTGTGGTATGATGCTTTCATTTCTTCTGGGAATATGCCTAGAAGTGGAATAGCTGGAACAAATGGCACTTCCAATCCCAGATTTTGGAGAAATCTCCAGACTGACTTCCACAATCGTTGCACCAGTCTACACTCCCACCAACAGTGCAGGAGAGTTCCTTTTTCCCCACAGCCTCTCCAGTATTTGTTGTTGGTTTTCTTGATCCTGGCCATTCTTTCAGCAGTGAGACGGAATATCAGTGTGGTTTTATTTTGCATTTCTATAATAATTAATGATGATTAACATTTTTTCATGTATTCATTTGCCACTTGTATTTCTTCATCTAAGAAGTGTGTATTCATTTCAGATGCCCATTTTTGGATTGGATCTTTGAATTTTGGGGGTCTGAGTTTTTAAATTCTTTATATGTTTTAGACAGAAGTCCTTTGTCTGAGGGAGAGATCACTATGATTTTTTCCAAGTTTGTGGGTTTTCTTTTCACTATGCTGGGGATTTCTTTTGAGTTAGAGAAACTGTTTAATAAGAGGTGATCCCAGTTATTGATTCTGGGAAGTATTTCCCATGTGGTTTGACTCCTATTCATGAATTCTCTATCTACCACTATGTCTTAAAAGTTTTTATGCAATTTGTCTTCCAATAGATTTGGTGTTTATGTTCTAATATTCAGAACTTTGAACCATTCAGATTTTAATTTAGTACATGTGACAGGCATGGGTCTAATTTTAATTTTTGGCATATGGACAACCAGTTTTTCCATCACCATTTATTAAATAAACTGTCATTCTTTAGTGAACCTGTTTGGCCCCTTTATCAAAGATAAGGTGGTTGATTGTGTTTGTAGTTGTGGTTGTATCTTATAATCTATTCCACTGATCTTTAGCTCTGTTTTGATTCCAGTACCATGTTGATTTTACTACTGTTGCTTTGTAGTATAACTTCAAGTCAGGGATTGTGATGCCTCCTGCCTTGCCTTTGTTGCTTAGAACTGTCTTTGCTATTCTAGGTCTCTTCTCCCTCCAGATGAATTTTAGGAGTGATTTCTGTAGATCTATGAGGTGTTTTGATGGCCTTTTTATTGGGATTGCATTGAATCTGTATGACAGTTTTGGGAGAATAGCCATTTTCACAATATTTATTCTTACTATCCATGAGCAAGGGATGTCTTTCCACTTTTTGAGATTGTCTTCAATTTCTTTGTTCAGTGTATTATAATTTTCCTTGTATAGGTCTTTCACTTCTTTCATGACAGTAATACCTAAATATTTCATATTTTTGGTTGCTAATGTAAAAGATGTGGTTTCTCTTATTTCTCTCTCTGTGACTTTGCTGTTAATGTATAGGAATGCTATTGATTTTTGAGTATTGAATTTGTATACAGCTACATTGCTCAATTTATTTATTATATCTAACAGTCTTTCAATGGAGTTTTGGGAGTCTTCTATGTAGAGTATCATGTCATCTGAAAATAACGATATTTTTTAACTTCTTCTTTTCCTGTCTTTAACACTCTTATTTCTCTCTCTTGTCTAATTGCTCTGGATAGTATTTCCAGTACTATATTAAATAGGAGCAGTGATAAGGGACACCCTTGTCTTGTGCTTGATTTTAAAGTAAAGGCCTTCAGTTTTTGGCCATTTAGTATGACACTGACAGTTGCTTTGTCATAGATGGCCTTTCTTATATTGCTATAAATACCACCTATTTCAATTTTCTGTAAGGTTCTTATCATAAATAAATGTTGGACCTTATCAAAAGACTTTTCTGCATCTATAGAAATTAACATGTGATTGTTACTTTTGTTTTTATTTATATGGTGGATTACATTTATTGATATACGTATGTTGAACCATCCCTGCAGTCCTGGGATGAGTCCTACTTGGACATGGTGTATAATCTTCTTGATGACTTGCTGCATCCTACTTGCCAATATGTTATTGAGGATTTTTGCATCCATGTTCTGAGGGAGATTCTCTGTAGTTCTCTTTTTTAGTTGGGTCTTTCTCAGATTTTGGTACAAAATAGTATTTGCTTCCAGGAATGACTTAGGATGGATTGCTTCCCTTTCAATTTCATTGAATAGTTTGAGGAGTGTCAGCATTAATTCTTCTCCTATTTCTTGTAGAATTCTACAGTGAATCCATCTGGGCCTAGGCTCTTCTCTGTAGGTAAAGACTTAATTATGTTTTCAATTTGATTAATAGAAATTGGGTTATTCAGCAGCTTTACATCTTCTTGACCCAGCCTTGGTACTTCATATGTTTCAAGGAATCTGTCTATTTCTTCAGTGTTATCAAACCTATGAGAATAGAGGTTTTCAAAATTGATGTTGATGATCTTCTGTATTTCTACAGAGTCTGTAGTGATTTTGCCTTTTTCATTCCTTATTGCATGAATTTGAGCTTTTTCTTCCCCTTTTTTTGAAATAAGGTTGGCTAGGGGCTTATCAATTTTATTTATTCTTTCAAAGAACCAACTTTTTGATTCATTCATCCTTTGGATTGTTTTCTTAGTCTCTATTGCATTAATTTATGCTCTGATTTTTATAATTTTCTCCCTTCTTTTGGCTTTGGGCTTGACTTGCTCTTCTTTTACTAGATGTATGAGGTGTAACATCAGGTTATTTATTTGTATTCGTTCTGTTTTCCTGATATGGGAACTCAGTGCAATAAATTTCCCTCTGAGGAAGCTTTCATTGCATCTCACAGATTCCGGTAAGTTGTATCTGCATTTTCATTTTCTTGTAGTTATTGTTTAATTTCTTCTTTAATTTCTGCTGTGATCCACTGATTACTCAAGAATGTGTTATAGGGACTGGGGATTTAGCTCAGTGGCATAAGCGCCTGCCTTGCAAGCAGGCAGTCGTGAGTTCGATCCCTGGTACCAATAAAAAAATGAAAAAGACCAAAAAAAAAAAAGAATGTGTTATGCAGATTTCATGTGTTTGTGGGGTTTTTCCATACATTTTATTGTTAATTTCTAATTTCATGGTGCTACAATCTGATAACATGCATGGGATAAGTTCAGCTCTTCTGCTTTTATTTAAATATGTTCTGTGAGCTAATATATGGTCTATTTTAGAGAATGACCCATGTACTGTAGGAAAGAATGTGTATTCTCATTTTGTTTAATGGAACACTCTGTATAGGTCTATCAAGTCCATGTATTCACAGATGTGCTTCAGTTCTGTTATTTCTTTGCTGATTTTCTGTCTGGTTGATTTGTCTCTTGGTGTCAATGTTGTGTTAAGTTCTCCTGTTATAATTGTGTTATTCCTAATTTGGTTTTTCATTTCTGTTAATACTTGGTTTTAATAAATGGGTACTCTGGAATTTGGTGCATATATATTTATGATTGTTATCTCTTCCTCTTGATGTTTTACTGTAATCAGTATGTAATGACCTTTTTTATCTCTTCTGATTCATTATTGGTTTGAAGTTCACATTGTCTGCAAACAGAATAGCTACTCCCACTTTTTTGGGTTTCCTGCTGCATGAAATACTGTTTTCCATCCTTTGACTTTCAGTCTGTGTGTATCCTTTTGTTATATATGGGTTTCTTGTAGATAGCATATGGTTGGATTTTTTTCTTGATCTATTCTGTCAGTCTGTTTCTTTTAATTGTGCATTGAGACCATTTACATTAATGGTTATAACTGTTATATGTTGGTTTATTGTTGACATGTTATCTTTCTGCTGTTGCATCTTTACCTTTCTCTTCTGTTTAATTGTCTGCTTTGCTTAGTGGTGTTTTCCTGTTTCTAAACTGTCTTTCACAATTCTTTGAAGGGTTGGCTTGGTGATCATGAAGTTCTTCAGATGTTCTTTGTCATGGAAGTATCTTATTTCTCCATCGATTTTTGAAGGACAGTTTTGGAAGGTACATCATTCTAGGTTGGAAATCATTTTCCTTTAGGATCTGAAATACTTCACTCCATCCTCTTCTTGACTTTATTGATTGTGCTGAGAAGTCTGCTGTGGTTCTGATAGGTTTTCCATTATAGGTGATCTGTCTTTTCTCTCTGACAGCTTTTAATATTCTATTCTTTTGTTGTGTTTCTGGGATGGTGATTATTATATGTCTGGGTGTAGTTTTATTTTGGTTATAGTTATTTGGAATTCTGTATGCTTCCCTGATCCTGATATCAATTTCAAAGCTCATGTTTGGGAAATTTTCAGGTATTGCTTCTCTAAATGTCCTCTTTTAAAAGGACAGTTTTATTGAAGACAATTATAATTTCAGTGCCAGAAAATGTTACAGGAAATTTAAACCTGGAGAATATTCATACATTTAAATTATCTGGATAGTTCAATCTGTGATATATTACACATTAAAGGAATTCCTCCATAGCAGCCTTTATAGTAAAATTTAAATCACCATTGAGAAAAATATAAAACTGGTTACTTGCTTTGAACCTCAGTGTAGTAAATTAATGAAGATCGGTTAGAAGTTTTACTCAGATAAATGATGTATCTGTAAACCTTCAGCTAATTTCTTATATTGAGCTCATGTCATATTCTTGTACATTAGTCAGAGGTTTTAGGCAAACATGTTTTTCAATATCAAATTATAATTTTCAGTAAATCAGTTACTTTTGAATGCATTAATTTCAAGAAAATATTAATGAAAATGGGCACTGAGGATTCATGGTGATAAATAAGTCAGTGTTGCACATGTGACATTCTTGTAAAGATGTGCTCTGACTGAACAGACCTCGTGGTGATACAGGAACACAGGATAGACCTTTGACCATTTGCTCCATGGCAAATATTACATCCTTGTTCCTTAAGCTGTAGATTGAAGGGTTCATCATTGGGCTCAAAAAAGTGTAAAACACTGCAATTACTTTGGATTCTTCCATAGACTTCTCTGACAGAGGTCTTCAATACAAGCAGAACAGGGTTCCATAGAATATGGTCACTGTGGTCAGGTGGGAACCACAAATATAAAAGGCTTTGTGCTTGCCTTCTGGAGACTGAATCTTCAGGATGGCTGCAAAAATGAAAATGTAGGACAGAAGAAAGTTGGAGAGGGAGCTTGACAGAGTGAAGCCAGCAACAATGAACATTGCCATCTCATTGACAAGGGTGTCTTATCCCTTGAAATCTGAAGGTGACAGAGGATGTTTCATGAAAATTTGTTTTTTCCATCAGTTTTAGTATTTACTCATTTATCACTCTCCTCAAAATGTAAGTCAGAATTTTTATGTAACACTTTATAGCTCTAGCTTACATTTCCCTCAAACACACACAATATACACATCTTGTCTCATGTTTGTTTGGTCTCACATTTGTGTACTTTTTATATTTATAAATATACATTTATTCATACTTACATATGTCTACCTCTCTTTTAATGATCTTGCCACTGTTTATTTTTTCTAAATTTTTATCTAATTATGAAACCAAATGTTTTCAAATGAAAAATAAATATCAGCCTGTCAACTGAGTCACTCAACTGCCTGGATGAAGATAATTTGACCTTAAGTGTCTCCTCAAGTACAAATTCTTTTAGATAAAGAAGAAAAGATTAACAGTCAATCTTGCATTTTCATTCAAAGATCATATATATGTTACTCAATTTCATTCAGAGAGCAATAAAATTGAAAGTTATCTCTCAATAGATAACTAAAACATATAGAGTTAGGAAGAATTTTCTCTGTCTTGGAAGTTTACCCATCCATTCACATCCTGAAGAACATTATATACTTCTGTTGTTATGTCTGAGGTTCCAGAGTATGAAAGCCTTATATTTTCACCATGCACGCATTGTAGAACAGAGGAACAGATTTATAGATATAGATGAAATTGTTCAATATACTGTTAGGTGAAAGCAAGTACTGGGAACAGAATGTAGGTGAGTTACTTTTACATGGCCAGAGGATCTCCCTAAGAAGGCAGCATTTGAATAGTAAATCATCAATGCAAATAACTAGGGAAAAGCATGAGTTATTTTAGTTTTCATTGTTTGTGACATTACAACAAATATTTCTTCAGAGATATAGAGCTATTTAAGTGTGTCCTTGATAGCAACTTGATGTGTCTTAAATTTTTTGTGAAAATAAGACATGAACACAAAAATCAGTTACTTATCCTGTTATTCACTTGGGATATGGGGAAATAAGTGTGAAGCATCTGGCTTCTACTGGACTTATTGTGAGTTAGGCTTTTGCTTAATTTCCTTGGTTCCCTGCCCTCCAAAAGCCCCAGCTTTAACAGAGGCCACAGTGGTGTTCTGAGTATTTTGGCATCAGTGTTAAATCAGTTCCAGTGTCCATGAGTCTTGAGATATCTGAACACTTCCCTTTTCAAAAAATCCAGTTACCCTGGCAAAATACCTCAGGTGCTTTTGGAAAAGGGTGTGAGAAAGCAGACAGCATAAGTGTTTAACTCAAGGAGACCCAGCCCTAAATTTGGGAGATCTTGGGTCTGTGAACCAGCTCAAATCTGGGAATTACTTGAAGTGCTGTGATTCTATTGCTATGAATTAAGGTAGATTTCAGATCACTTGCTCTTACATTTGTTGATTATATACAACTTGTTTAAAAAAATTAGCTCTCAAGAACATACCCTGAATTATTTGTTTGTCAAATATACATTAGAAAAGCCTGCATATAATAATAACTTTTGCAGAGTTAAGTAAATATCAACATCGAAGCATGAAAGTCAAACATGATTGAGGGAGTTTTTCATTTCTATAGGACACTCATCTGAACACAAAAATAGAAGATGCATTTTTTAAATAACAAAAGCAGAAAATAACCTACCTGTCAATATTACCCCACTATATTTGTACAAACAGGGAGGATGATTTATAATGTGTTTCTTTGGTGTACCCCATGCTTACTTTAAAAATAACTCTAAAGAGCCAATTAAAATATTCCCTTTTCCTCAAAGGCATAATTAATTTGATGTTTGTAGGATTGGATTCTCTTTTGAATCCAGAATCTCTGTCTACATCTTGGGCAATCAGCATGACCTATTTACCCTCGAGATGCTTTGCATGGATAGGAAAGTAAGCCATCACTTTGACCAAAACAGAAGGAGAAAGACACAAGGAAATAAGTTGTGTTTAGTACAGGGAGCATAAACTCATAGTCATCAGAGGTCCTTTTTTTCTGTATACATTTTGACTTGAGGTCATCTAATGATCACAAAGAGTAAGAAAGATGTGTTGGGTGAAAAAACAAGGAAAAAAGATAGGTGGAAGAGCATAAAGGTTGCACAATCATTGGATAGATGTAGAAGTACTAGACAGTGATGCTGGTCCTTTGGACAAGGATCTGAAATTCATCATCCAAACCAGTTCTGAGAACCACAATAATTTAAAAATTAATAATTCCCCATCATGGTGATCTGAGGAGAAATGGAAGTCAAATGAGGAGTATTTGATCCTTGCTTGACACCACCTTTGCTAGGGAAGAAAAAAAGCTATTAGTGCTTTCATTATTCTGTATCTTCCAGATCACAAATAATTCCAGGTCAATCCAATAAAGTACATCAAACTGCAGCCTGTCCAACCTAGGAGAAGCAATCTTCATTTTGTTAAATCATCAAATAATCATGCATTCTGTCAGAAATCAGTTAATCTGATTCATTTCATTCCAAAACCAAAATGCAGATTTTATTATTCCATGAAATTTGAGATTTAAACAGCTTCTTTATATTTTTTCTCTAATTGAGATGAATATATTTATTTTAAATTTTGCCTGTTTTATTTTGGCCTTATGTGAAATACTAAAAAGAAGTTTTAAATAAAACCTTATAGCTTTTTGATGAACATAGAGTAGTAGTATATCTATCTATCTTGTATATGTTTTTTGATCATTTTTCATGTCTAAATCTTGTAATCCGAACAACTACTTTCAAGATAACAATATGTAATATGTTAATAGTGTTAATTTCCTATTTGTTTTTTAATTCTATATTGACTTTATCCTTTTTTGTTTGTTTTTAAAATAAAAAACATTATGGCTTAAATATTTTATGAAGAGAAATATATCATAGGGTTATCAAAATGTTGCATCTGATTTCCTGTCCTCTTAAAGGAAGCCTCCTTCCACTTCTTTTATTCTTCTGCAATTTTTAAAAATTAAGGTTTTTTTGTACATTTATGATATACATAAGTATCACATTCATTGTAGAGAATTTGTACCAGTACATGATATATCTTAGTTCTTTTTTCCCCATTCTCCTCATCTCTCTTCAACTCTTTTCTGTCCTTATTACAAAATTCTATTTCTATTTTAGCCTTTTCCCCCTAATTTTTCTTTTCCCTTCCATCCAACCCAATTCCTCTTTGCTTTTGAACAATCACTTCCTATTTCACAGTATCTATTATAAATTTTGTTCTTATGTACACTCTCAGTTTCTCACACCAGAGAGATATGTGATATTTACATGTGCCTAATTTATTTAGCTTAAGAGTATTGCCTCTATTTCTCTGTCATCATTTTTATTCTTTTTTTGTTTTTAAAATAAAAATTTTAAATAAAGCAAAAAAAAAAAAAAAAAAGAATATGTGTCTGTAGGTCCGTCCATTTTACTGTAAATATCTCATTTATCCTTATGGTTGAGTGATACTCCACCATGTTAAAAAAAATCTTCCTTATCCATTTGTCAATTGATGGGCATTTGGGCTGTTTTTAAGCTTTAGCTGTTACAAACTGTTGCTATAAACATGTGCATGCATATGTGATATGATGCCTTTAATTTTAGAGGGAAAATACAAAGAAGGGGAATTGCTATGTCAAATGGAAACTGTAATCATAGTTTTTGGAGGAATCTCCACACTGACTTCCACAATGGTTGTACCACTCTACAGTTCCACCAACAGTGTAGAAGGGTTCCTTTTTCCCTGGCAGCCCCACCAGTATTTGTTATTGGCTGATTTCTTGATAACCATTCTTTCAAGAGTGAGATTTTTTTTCAATTTCATCTCTCAGCTGATCAGTGATGTGGAACATTTTTTTCATGCTTCATTTGCTGTTTGCACTTCTTCATTGGGGGAGAAATGTTGGGCCTGGTTTCCTGTTCTTTTGTTTTTTGTTTTTGTTTTTTTTTTTTTTGGTCTTTTTTAGGTACCAGGGATCGAACTCAGGACTGCCTGCTTACAAGGCAGGCACTTATGCCGCTGAGCTAAATCCCCAGGCCCTTTTCCTGTTCTCTTAAAGTGGATCTCCCTTTACTTTTTTGAAAAGCAGGATGACAGATTTCAATTTCAAATTTGTTCATAAATATTTATGAAAAATATTTCCTTTTACAAGGAGAAAAATGAATGGCTCAGTCATTGTAGACTGAATCAGCTGTTTTAGTTCTAGAAAGGCAATGAAGGCACATAGTTCAGCCGGGGTCACTTGGTCAGTTACCCACACTAAGAAGGCAATGTTGGCCTTCTCTTCACCTACTCTCACCCAGAGTGCACACTGCAGCTGCCTGCCTGGAGGAGTGCGTTGGGCTGAGCTGCCGTTCTGGCCTTGCTGACTGCCCTCTCTCACTCGGAACCCCGCCTGAAGGAGGGAACTGGGCCAAGTTGCGGGAACCTGCTCTAGCCTTGCCTGAGACCTTCTTTCGACCTGGAGAGCACCAGCACTACTGCCACCTCCTGGAGGAGGCAGCAGCCCTGCTGAGGAGGTTTGAGGGCTACCTAGGCCATAGGGGGAACTTCTATCAGCCTGGGGAGCCTTGCCATCCAAGGAGCTGGGGTTACACAACATCCAATCCCTGGGAGAGTATGAGATCCTTGCTCTAGGGGGTTGGGGGCCCATTGGGCTTGCAGCCACACTAGATTGGGCTTAGTGGGATTTGGGATTGCCTGGACCACACCAGGTGGCCTTCTTTCACTCAGGGAGCTTTGCTTCCAGAGGGAGTAGCTGCATAGCTTGAGGAAGCTTTAGGTCTAACTGAGAGGAGCCTGGCAACCTTCTTTTAATCTGCTGCCCAAGGAGGGAGCTACACTACCAGAGGAGTCCCAGGAGCCCAGGACATAGGAAACAATTTTCAACATGCCCAGGGGAAGCTTTGGACAACACTTGAAACATGGAAATATAGGAAAATGACAAAATGAAAGACCAAAATGCAACCTCAGACATCCAGCCCATCCCAAGAAAGCCTAGGAGCCATGTGCATAGAAGGAAATACATGCCATATGCCTGAAATCCCTGAAATAATAGTAACCAAAATAAAGTAACAACTCCGGGAAGCTTTAAAGGAATTCAAACTAGAAATAATCTCGCAGGTAAAAGAAGAAATGATAAGAGAAATGAAGGAAATGCTGAACATATCTAAAAAAGACACAGTTAAAAAATTGGAGGAACTAGAAAAAAAGAGAGAATCCTGGATGAACAACATAAGAAACAAACAGAATATATAAAGCAGATACAAAGAGATATACAGGAAATCAAAAATTCCATTGAAAGTTGTAAAACCCACCTCAATGAATGTGAAGATAGAATTTCAGACCTTGAAGACAAGGTTGCAGCTAGTGAACAGCAAAGGAAAGATCTTTTAAAAATAATAAGAAATCAGGAAATAATAATTCAACACTTGCAAGATGATTCAAAGAAAAACAACATAAGATTGATAGGGATAAATGTCCCATTGCCCCCTTGGCACCCTCTACTATTGGTCTGTGGAGTGGTTTATTTACTTTAGTAGCTTTCTCACAAAATGCCCTCAACTTTATATACTTTCAGAATGATTGCATTGCAGAGAAGGTTGCACATTTTTAGAGAAAACTATTAAAGCACGAAATTTTTAAGGTCTATTATGTCCATCAGACATGATGTACAAATTCAGAAAATGTTTGACTAGAAAACACTGCCATTAATCCTCCTGAAAATAGTCCCTGCACCTGCGAGTATGCGTACCCTATTCGTTCTTATCCTTTTTCTAAAGAAGCTTTGGAAATCTTTCATGGGTGTCTTTTCATGGCTGCTTCAATGTTCTGAGTTGATTCAAGATGTTATTGGCAATTTCTGCCAAACAAAAGCATTACGGTGCATCCTCATCTAGTTTGTTCACTGAATTTGGCACTGTGTTACTTCTAGCTCTTAAACAAAGTCAAAACGTATGTGAATGGTAAACGTTCAATTCAATTTAGGACACAAAATCAGTTCAGACAGCACAACTACAGACACTAAAAAGAGCATTTCCAGAAAGAAAGATGGGATAAGCGAGGGGGCTTAATTGAAGTGTCCCTTCTGCTATAATCATTTTTTAAAAAAATTTAAAACATTTACTGTAGTTTTTGATATATGTATGACTGGAGTACTCTGTATGTGTGTGTGTGTGTGTATGTGTGTGTGAGAGAAAGAGCGTGTGTGTGTGCATGCACGCACTGTTGACAGGAATGAGGTTGTAAAGTAACAGAAGAAATCTTTCTATATTAGACAAGTTTCCATTTGAGGAGCAAAATACCTATAACATATACTTAAAAGAAGAAAAAG
Source organism: Cavia porcellus (assembly GCF_034190915.1). Classification (NCBI taxonomy): domain Eukaryota; kingdom Metazoa; phylum Chordata; class Mammalia; order Rodentia; family Caviidae; genus Cavia; species Cavia porcellus. The sequence goes on along the minus strand of NW_026947488.1, from coordinate 91,957,169 downwards.
TTTGTTTGGCTTATGGCTTCAGAATTTTCATTCCATTGTCAGCTGGCCCTACACTAGAAACATCACGGCAGAGGGCCTGGTGAAGAAGCCTTGGTGGAGGAGCCAGGAGCCGTGGCGGAGGGTTACAGGGGCAGAGGGCCAGGTGGAGCAAAGCTGCTTACTTCACCATGGGCAGAAGCAGTGAGCAGCAGAGGCCAGGATGGAAATGCAGACTCCGAGGTCACACCCATCACCCACTCAGACACAACACAAAATGTGATTTCTCCTGCCATTAAATGTGGCCCTCATTTAGATTTTAATTTAGTACATGTTGATAAGCATGGGTCTAGTTTTAGTTTTCCGCATATGGAGAGCCAGTTTTTCCAATACTATTTATTAATTTTATTATACCTGATGATATAGGCAATTCTTTTTAAGGTAGCAAGAGGCATTATGGTAACCATTGTTGATTACCTTGGATTCTGTTTTTACATCGTGTACTATGTCTATCCTTTGTTTTGACTGACTGCTTTGTTTTGTCACATTTGGTTTTATTCTCTTCCAAAAACAAAGAGAGTAATAAGAACTGTGGAAGTAATAAAACCCAAAATGTGTAAATGTTATTGTACAAAAGACAGGAAAAGACAGTGCTCTAAAGGACACAACTGCAAGTGTGTTTAGGTGTGTCAGATAGATGATCATATTACTTTTTTTGTCGGATCATTGAACACAACTGTTTGCAGTCTCCCTGTTTGAATGTCCACTTTGTATGCTTTAATCCTGTAACTTGAACAACTATTTCTAAGATGACAATATGTAATCTATTAACTAGTGATTTCTTACTGTTTATTTTTTTGAAATTCTGTATTACTTATACCCTTTCAGTGTTTGGTTTTATTTTATTTCTTTAAATTAAAAAAAAAATGTGGCCCTCAGATGAACCTTCTCATTCCTCCATGCCAGCAACTCTGGCCCTCCATGGATTGCTGAATACATTACAGTCCCTGCCTCTCTAATAGCCTTTTCATTAACAGAAAAGGTGAAATGATGTTCATTGAGGCAATGATGTATTGTGTTAATCAAACACCTGGAAGAAATATTACAATTACTCTCTTATCCACTAGATGGATTGTGTGTTTTGTCTTATGGTGGAAACTGTGCTTTATGTTTTATGAACCTATTTGCTATGCTATCTTGGCATATATAATTCTGCTAACAGAAAACAGCAAGCATGGAGAATGAAGTTTGTACTCCGAGTGCCAATATATCTAATATATACTGAAAGTAATTGATCTGTGGTAACTTTAGGTAGTTAACTGGGCAGCTTTCCCCCAACTGGCAATGTAAGAGTTGTTACATTTTACTTGCTAGACCTGTTGTTTATCTACTTGTTCTGATGACTTAGGACTCAAATGCATTTTAGCACATATTAAATAGTTACACAGAAATATTTAGATTAAAGTTATCCTCTTACTGTAGGATAGTATCAGGAAAATGATCCGGTCCCTAGCCCTGAGAGAAGAGATGGATTTTAAGTTAACATTATGGATATTCAGTTCTTGTTCTTTGGTTTTTGTATACGATAACAAGGTTTGAATATTTCATGTGTTTTTCTCTTTTCTGTTTTCTTCACACTGCCTAAATCACCAATAAATGTCGTTTTTTATTTACAACACGGGTCAGTTTGCATTTCCCACTGTTGTGGTTTATTTAAATGGTCCTCCAAAGCCTCATTCATTAATGGAGGAAACTGAATTTAGCATGTGTAATTGATTCATTGTCTAGCCCTAGGATTGGTGGTGTGAGTGTTTCATCCACCCAGCGGTGGAGCTGTGTAAGGGTCAGGGAAGAAGGTGGGGCATTCTCTTTTGCTTTTGATTTTGTTTTCACTTTTGCTGTTTGCAGCAGCCCTTTAAGGGCTTCTTCTATAAAGGCCATGCTGCCTTGGAGCCAACAGATTATGGATCGAAGCCCCCACGAACTGTAAGAAATAAATTTTTCCTTCCCTAATTTTGGGTGCCGTGCATTTTGCCTCAGCAAGGAGTGAAAAGTAACTAGGATGCCCACTGTCAAGGATTGAAGTCATTGTCCCATGAGTCTGTATAACTACTCACAGAGTCCTTAGTTCCCCAAAGAAAGCCCTGAGCTATTTGCCTCAATCGACCCTGGATACTACTTAAATTAGTCATCTAGCCTTTCATTTCTCTTTCTTATGTCTTTTTCTTTAAAACATTCCTGCTTGCTTTGTACTGAATTGATGGGCTTTCCTGCATGAATGCTACCCTGCTGCTTCAGGCAGCCCAGAAAGTTTTTGTGAACAGAGAAAGAAGAAAAAAGGAAAAGGAACCACATGACATTGCTCTTCTGGTTGTGATCTTGGGAATATTGATCCCGGGGTAATTCCAGGAGAATCAACCTCTCCACCTCCACCAGTGAAAGACAACAAAGACCCCTCCCTCAGGGTTCCCGATTCAAAACAGGCAGGCATAGTCCTCATGCTTTGGCTCCAAACCAATGTGCTTCATGCAAAAATCTGGGACACTGGAAAGACAAATATCTCCTCCCTCTGAGGGATCAAAATGCCTCTGGATAGTTGCATATGCATTTTCCACTAGAATCCTTGTTCCCGGTTTTGGATAATGACACATAGTTCTGACCAGGCTCTGCCAGATTGATTGGGGGGGGGGGGCTGGAGTCTACAGTCTCTGTTAGAATCTGGGCCAAACTAATAGCTTTCATGGTGGACAATGGAGCAGAACGTTCTGTAGTGACTCAGTCCATTGCTCCTGGGAGACTGTGGGACCTTTTATTAAATGTGAATCCTTATACATGCCTGGATGTCCCATCCATTTTCTGGAACAAGATCTCCTCTCAAAGCTGGGGGCAGTTACATTTTTTGATCACAACCAGCCAGCATCTCTTACACATCACCCTGAAGTGCCTGAGTTGATATTGGCATTGACAGTGCCCTGAGAAGAGGAATGGGGAATATATCAGTTAAAAATGCCAGGAGTCTGTAATCCTGAGGTTTTAAAAAGCATGCTTTCCAATATATGGGCAGAAGATTCACTGCAACAGCTAGCTGTTAACCATGCACCTGACAACTAGATTTAAACCAAATACCTCCTCAATTGCAGTCAGACAATAAATACACATTGTCACAAGAAGCTCACTTTGGGATCCTGCCCCACATCTCCATATTAAAGCAAGTATTGCAGGCAGCTGAGTTAGAAATGTTATAGGCAGTGAGACAACGCTGGGCCCTGGAAGGAGCCAGTATAGAAGGCCAGATTCCTTGCAACTGTGGGGAAGACAAGATACTCCGCTGCGGGTTAGGCCTCAAGACAAAAGATCAAACAAATACATCCACATATTTCCTAAGGATAAATATCAGGAATTGATATTCTCAATTGTTTTCGGTCACCCTAAAGATACCAGGAGTCACCATCCCAACCCCCTATAGGAAGAGTCACTGCTCTTTAAGCATTCCCTTTTGCTATATATGACTCACTTCCCTACTTGTTCCTGATTTAATCAAATTTACCTGTGCAATTAATTTTATTGGTTTGCCCCACACAGGAAATGCTTCCCAGAATCAATAACTGGGACCACCTCTTATTAAAAAGTTTCTGCATGGCAAAAAAAATCTCCAGCATAGTGAAAAGAAAAACCAAAAACTGGGAAAAGACCTTACTGAACTCCCCCTCAGACAAGGGACTTTTGTCTAAAACATATAAAGAATTAAAAAGACTCAGACCCCCAAAGTTCAAAGATCCAATCCAAAAATGGGCATCTGAGATGAATACAAACTTCTCAGATGAAGAAATGCAAATGGCAAATAAATACATGAAAGAATGTTCATCATCATTGGTCATTAGAGAAATGCAAATTAAAACCACACTGAGATTCCATCTCATTCCTGAAAGAATGGCCAGGATCAAGAAAACCAACAACAACTAATGCTGGAGAGGCTGGGGGGAAAAGGAACTCTCCTGCACTGTTGGTGGGAGTGTAGACTGGTGCAACCTTGGTGGAGGTCAGTCTGGAGATTTCTCAAAAATCTGGGACTGGAAGTCCCATTTGTTCCAGCTATTCCACTTCTAGGCATATTCCCAGAAGAACTGAAAGCATCATACCACAGGGATATATGTGCACCTATGTTCATAGCAACACAATTTGTAATCACCAGATCTTGGAAACAACCCAAGTGTTCATCAACTAAAGAATGGATAAAAAAAAATGTGGTATTTTTATGCAATGGAATACTACTCAGCTATAAAGAAGGATAACATTGATATATTTATAAATAAATGGGCGCAACTTGAGACCATACTCATAAGTGAAATAAATCAAACTCACATATGTGAATACCGAGTAGTTTCCCTAGTGTAAGAAATGATTCAAATATATAAAAGTATGTGGTAATCATGATTCCCCATTATGTGGCCGTGAAGCCTTATAAAGTTTGCACTTATTAATTGGAATGGCTTTAGTCTGGGCTGCTTGATATTATTGCCTGTGATGAAATGAACAGCTATTTTAAAGAAAACAAGACATCATAATAGCTAGTGCTGATTTAATATCATCTTGTTTTGAAGCCCCACCAAACTATGGCTCTTCTGTCTCCATTGGTTTTATCATGTTGTATCTTGCTGGATTTTATTATATGTGATAGTATAAACAAAAATTGTTATAGGCAAAGAAATAATATAGAACCATTGCTCGTTTTCTGTTAGCTGGTTCTAAACACCCTACAATACTTTCATCCACTTGAATGGTTTTACACTGTCTTGATATGTTTGATGCTATAGTATATGAAGTTATATTCAAATATTTCAAGGAAAAAGACACTATGGTAACTACTATTAAGTCGGGTTATTTGATGGTGAAGCACTAGATTGCTGAAATTGTCATGCTTTGACCTGTATTGTTATGTTGTTATGTCCTCTTTTGTCTCAATCTCTTCCTTATTCATTAAAAATTATTTAGTTATTTTTTATTTTTTAATTAAAGGGAAAAATAAAAAATTAGCAGGATATATTATAGTAATTTTTTTGATTTCCTATTAACTTGATTTGAAGTCCTGTATTACTCCCACTGTCTTGTTTTGACTGATTAGACTCTGTTCTGTTCTGTTTGATAGTATCAAGTTTGAGAGTATAGGCAACTATTTTGAAGGCAATAAGATTCACTATGATGCTCATTCTGGTTTGACTATTATCTTCTTTTGAAGTCCTGTAATGTTTACAATGTTTAGGCTTTATTGGCCTTGTTCTGTACTGTTTTGTTCAACATTTATAATACCTAATGATATAGGCAATTCTTTTTAAGGTAGCAAGAAGCATTATGGTAACCATTGTTGATAACCTTGTACTCTGTTTTTACATCATGTGCCAAGTCTATCCTTGGTTTTGACTGACAACTTAGTTTTGTCATATTTTGTTTTATTCTCTTCCAAAAAAAGTAATAAGAACTAAGGAGTAATAAAACCCAAAATGTATAAATTTTGATGTAAAAAAGAGAGGGGAAAGAAAGGTGCTCTAAGGGATACAACTGCAAGTGTGTTTAGGTGTGTTAAGATAGATGACCATAATAATGTTTTTAGTTGGGTCATTGAACACAACTGTTTGCAGTCTCACTGTTTGAATGTCCACTTTGTATGCTTTGATCCTGTGACTAGAGCAACTATCTCTAAGATGATAATATGTAATCTATTACCTGGTGATTTCTTACTGTTTTTTTTTTTTTGTAGTTCTGTATTACTTGTACCCTCACCCTGTGTTGTTTTGCTTTGTTTTTTCTATTTTCCTTTTAAATAAAATTTAAAAAAGAATAATTTTATTGGTTTGCCATAGTTGTGTCCCACCTTATGCCCACCTTGTGAATTCCCATGTTTCCCCCACTTTAGACCTGCCTCAATTCGTGATTTTACTCTATAAAGTCTCTGGAAAAGACAGTCTTTGGCAACCCACTTAGGACTCCTCACTCGGACCTAAGCTTTCTTTCCCTTGATAAATATATTTTGCTCTTAACCTCCATTGTTCCTAAAATTTATTCTTCAATTTTTGAGAACATGAACTCATTCTCGCCATCTAGTAGGTTGAGAGTTTCTTTACCATATATCAACAAGCAGGGTTCTTACTAGACTGCCAGTCACCATGGTACATGCCTCTGCTCCCAGTAAAAAAGCCAAATGGTGATTTTCACCTAGTGCAAGATATTCGGGACATCAATGCATGCACTGTGACTTTACATCCAAAAGTCCCAAACCCATACTACTGGGTCTGCTTCTTCCTGACTTTGCATGGTTTACCTGTTTAGACTTAAAAGATGCTTTTTTCTGCCAATGAGTGGTCTCTGCCATTCAACCTTTATTCACCTTTGCAGGGGAGGACTCTCACCCAGGGTGAAAGTTCCAAGATTTCTCCTACCATGTTTGTGGAAGCTTTGGCTACAGACCTGGCAAAGTTACCCCATGGCAAACATAACTGTATAGTCCTACAGTCCTACAGTGTGTAGATAACATTCTAATAAAGGAGCCCTACAAAAGAAAATTGATGGGGGAGAACTGAAGCCCTCCTCTGCCACCTGCTGGTCACTGACTATAAGAGCTTTTGAAAAAAGGCTCAAATCTGTAAACAGAAAGTCAGATATTTAGTGTTTCACTTGGAAAAAGAGCTTCAGAGCCTAGGTCCAGAGAGAAAAGAAGTGATCCACTCCATTCCACCGCCTGATTGCAAAAGGGAACTCAGAGCATTCTTGGGAGTAGCTGGTTTTGCAGGCCATGGATACCTGGGTTTGCTGAAAGGGCAAAGCCACTTTGTGATATGTGAAAGAAATGTGCAACAGAGAGATAGGGTTAATTGAACTTTAGAGGGAACAAGCCTTCAAGCAGATCAAAATGGCTTTAGCCTCATCTCTGATCTTATCAATCCCTGATGTGGCTTGCCCTTTTAACCCATTTATTGATAGAAAGCAAAATACTGCTTCAGGACTCCTAACTCAAAAGATGGGATGCTGAGAAAGGCAGTAGCTTTCCTGCTGAAGACTCTGGACTCATTGTCAAAAGCATGGCCTCCTTTGGCTGCTACCACCCTCTTGGTCAAGGAGTCACACATTGACTTTGGGACCAAACCTGACAATCCTATTCTTGAGCTCCTCAATAGTTAGGGCCACCAGTGGTTTCCACATAGCACATCACCCAGCATCAGGGATTGCTTGTTAGAAATCTCAGACTCACTTTCCAGCCAGGTAAAGCTCTGCACCCAGCACCTACTTGCCCACAGAACTTGAGCAACCTCATGTTGGCAGATAAGCAGTGTGCTTGTAGGCCTGACACAAGATGGAATTGAGTACCCCCTGCTCATGGATGGAAATAACTCTGTTAAAAGTAGACCACTCAGGGCTGGCTATGCCCTTGTTACCACAGAGGAATTGTTTCTTAGTGGTGCCTCTCCCTCAGAGTTGGTTTGCTCAGTGAGCCGAACTCTGGGCATTTTATTCAAGCCCTTCATTGGGAAAAGGGCAAAATGCAAATTCCAGATGTGTCTTTCCATTTATGTCATTGGAGGCTGTGTGAAGAGCAAGGCCTCCTAACAGCTAAAGGAAGACAAATAAAGAACAGAGATTAAATCCTGCAACTTCTGACTGCCACATGGAAGCTCAAAAAGGTAGCTGTCGTGCACTGCAAGGGACATCAGAAAGTGAAAGACAGCATCACCTTTGGGAGCCAGAAGGCAGATGAGGCTGCCGTGTTCACCGCAGAGAGCTCAACATGGGGAGACAGAGATTTGGTTCAAAATCTAGAGGCATAGCATGAGATTCCACCAAAGACTGCACTCAGCCTATATTGAGGTCCCCCCCATTACATAGAAGAAGAAAGGAAGTGGACACAAAGCAAGGAGTGACTGCAAACCCAAATGGTGCCTGGTCCATGCTAGATGATCAAGTGATCACGTAAAGCGAGCTAGCTTACTCCTGGGTGAAACATCATCATGACATCTTCCATAGGAGTGGGACTGCTACAATTGCATCCCAAAATTGACAGCAGTTTTGGCAACCATTGGTCAAGGATGCCAAACTGATGCAAAGACTGAGCCCTCCCTCCATGGGCTCACGGCTACCACCTGGAGTTCAGCATACAAGATCATTTTCTTTTGAGGACCTTCTGGTAGATCTTACTGAAATTAAGCCATGTAGAGGATACAAGTACTTATTGGTCTGTGGGTGCTATCAGCTCACACTGCAGGCTACTGCTCTCTGCTGATTCTGCCCCCACCTTTTGGCACCAATCTGAGCCAGAAGCTGTTGGCAGACTCTGCCTATTGCTGCCCTCTGTCACAGGTCTTTGTCAGCCACCAGTTTCTGGAGCTCTTTAGCGGTAACAGCCCTGACTGTTTATTGCTTTTTCTCATAAACTGACCTCTACACAGTAAGTAGATCTTTAGGACCTTGCAAATCCCACAAAATAAATTATGAACACATTTACAGGACCACTGGAGGGAGGCTTTATTTTAACATAAGCTTTTTTAGCAAGACAGTGGGATCAAGACAACAGACAAAGACTGCAGAGACTAATTCAGGCAGTGTGTGTGTGTTGGGGGGGGGTGTCATTTGTATAGCAGCTGCAGGCTTGTGATTGGTCAAAACATAGGCTTGTGACTGGTTCAAATTCAGACCTTCTGCCTCATCCAAGTGCAAGCCTGCCATTCCATCAAGAGCATGCTGAGTGTCCAGCATAGTCCAGCTGTCATGGTGGCAAGCAGCTGCATAGTTGATAGCTGACACCTTTCTACAAATAAGTGGCTGACACCTGGATCTTCAGAAGGCTGGCAGTGTCCTCACAGCTCACTGGTATTTCAGGAGGCTGAGACATGAATAATGGGCCTGAACCACTCCCTGATCTTTGCCGTGTGACCTAATTATTTTTTACTGGTTGCTGAGACAAAATACCTGATGCACCAAGTTGGTAAAGGAAAGGTTTATTTCTTACAGTGTTTGGAGGTTTTAGTTCATACTCAAGTTGGCTCTAAGGCTGGCTGGCATGGAAGGGCCACAATTCATGGCAGCTGCAAACACCAAGACAGAAACCAGCAAAAGAGGGAGACAGGCCTTCTTCCTGCCATTATATTACATTCTGGCCCCACCCTTGGGCCAGTGTAGCACTCACACCCCCAATCTAAGCCCTGGACAATGAACCAATCACAAATGCATAATGCAAATGCATGAAGCCTGGGGCCACCCACATAAACCATGACATTCCACCCCTGGCCCCCAGGACTCATGTACATCTTTTATACAAAATACATTTAGTCCATCTCAAAAAGTTGCCAAAGTCCTAACAGTTTCAGCATTTCTGAAAAGCCTAAGTCCCAAGTCTCTAAGATCTCTGGCAAACTCTTAACTATAACCCCCTGTACAAATGAAACAAGATTAAACATTTTTGAAATGCAAAGGTGCAGATAAAAATTACCACTAAAGTTACAAACAAGGGAATATGAAGCATTGGAAACAAAGCAAGTCCAACATCCAGCAGGAGAATATTAAGTCCTAGAGTCTTATGCTCAGCATCTGAAACAATGTGGTTGCACGCTCCAAAAGGCTTAGGTGATTCCACCCCCATAGCATTTACAGGGATTTTAGCTCCAGTGTCTTCTCTCTTAAACCATCTCCATGCGCTTTTTGCAGCTTTTCTTGATGATCTATGTTTCTGGCTTTTCCAAATTTTTGAGGTCTCCACTGCACATTTGGCTTCACCCTTACATCTTTATAAATTGCCCACTCAGGGGCACACTGCTTAGCCCCCCCCCCAGGCCCTTTGCAATCAAGGTGGAAGTCGTCTACCCTCAGAATTTGGGCATTTTCCTTGCACCTAAAATCAGCACCATGTGGATGCCATCAAGGTTTGCTGCCATCTGAAGCAGTAACCAGGCTTTCTTTTTTCTTTTGGCTATAAGGATCAATTTCCTGGATTGTTGGACTCTGTAAACCTGATTGTGAAGAAAACCTTTTCTATGTTGTCGCCATTCTGGAACTTCATGTGGCCTCCATCGCCATTTTGGAGCATGGTGCTCTGCAGCCCTTTCCTCTGAGCAAATTCTTTTACTTTTGCAGTTTTGAGGCTGCAAAGAGTGGTTACCTACTGCTTCCTGGGATGCCCTGGGGCCATCTTTCTTATCCCTCTGTTTTTCCTCAGCAATCAAAGTCTCAACCCTGTCTTTACAATCCACAGCTGGAATTTTCCTTCTGGCCATATTTACAGAGTTGTAAATTATCCTGCTGGGCTCTTTGCTCTTGATTTGCAACATAAAGCTGGTTAAAAGCCCCCAACAATAGCCATGCCACAACCTAAACATTCCACTGCCTTGATATTTCCTTTTCCAGATTAATCAGCCCATTGCCCTTAGTCTCAGTCTCAGGCAAAGTCTCTGGGCATGAGCAAAATGCAGGCAAACTTTCTGCCAACCCATAACACACATCATGTGGAGTCCAACAACCAACACAGTCCTTCTTCCCAGCAGAAACCTCCCAATCCTGGTTTTTACCATCAGGCTTTCTATCAGTGTTTTGGTCTCCTGAGCTCTGACTAGAATCTCCACTACAGAAAAGCCTAAGCTGCTCCAGCTCCATCCATCCAGGTGACATGTCCAAATGTTTCCAAACTCTGCCCACAAGCCATTTTCAAAGCCTCTCTAAAAACATGGTCAGGTATAGTCACAGCAATGACCCACTCTTGGTTAGTTACTTTTTGTCTTAGTTTTTTCTTAGTTACTTTTTACTGGTCACTGAGACAACATATTTGATGCACCAAGTTGGAAAAGGCTTATTTCTTACAGTTTTTGGAGGTTTTAGTCCATACTCAGTTGGCTCCAAGGCAGGCTGGCATGACGTGGCAGCAGTTCATGGTGGCTGTAAACACCAAGGCAGAAACCAGCCAAAGAGCGAGACATGCCTTCTTCTTGCCATTACATTACATCCTGGCTCCACCTCTTGACCAATATAGCACTCACACCCCCAATCTAAGCCCTAGACAATAAAGCAATCACAAATGCTTAATGCAAATGCATGAGGCCTGGGGGCCACCCACATAAACCACGAGACCATGTTTGCCTACTGCATCTTCAGTGTCGAGAGCCATGGGAGTCCAGCTGCACCTTCTCTTAGAGTGGACTGAGATGCAGTCACTAATCAGGAACAGAGGGGCAAAAGGTACCAGGAAGGGTGTGTTGGCAGGCATAGGAAAAGAAGGGCCTCCACCACAACAGATTAAAATTCAAGGTGGTATCCCATTATTCTGGTTGGAACAAAAGTGGTGCTTACCCCAATAGATCCATTCCTACATTCATCAGGATTCTCTGAAACACTACCAAAACTTTCCTCACAGTGAACCATATCCATCTCAGAGAGGAAAGTAGGGACACTGATAATGCCTCCAGACACTGCCTGTGCATGAGAACTAGTCCAGATAAGGATATAAAACATCACTTTCCCTAATGTGAATCAAGGAGAAAATATAGGCAGCTAAATTTCATATTTTTAGTTCGGTAAACATTAATGGGTTGCCATTGGTTTTTTGAAACTAATCTGACTTCAGTACACACTACTAACACACCCTAGATGGTGAGATGAGGCTCCGGCCCTGCTAATGTATCAGGATGTACACTAGAGTCAGTAGTTAGATTAGAAATCATGTTTTGCCATCATAGACTTCTGCAGTACAGTGGGACAGGGCTGCAGCAGACCCAACTTGATAACCCAGAGTAAACAGTGCTAGAGGTGTAGTTCTGCTTTGGTTCTCACGGTAATGGTTCTGCAGTGTCATTTAGTGAGTGCGTTCAGTATATCAGGCCTCATTGGTTTGCAGGTTCCTGGGGGCATTCCTTCTTTTTCTGGGTAGGATGTCTGAGGTCCTCAGTCTTCTTGTGTTGGATGCACACTTCTGTCTGCTTAATGCTGCTTCTTTGTCTCTGTAAGCTGACCTGTTACTGTTAATCTGGGTTGGTTTTTGTCTGGGAAAATATTAGCCCTGAAGTTTTTTTTTAAAGCATTCTAATTATTGTTGTTTTGTCTATTCTTATTTTCTTTCTCATGTTTCTGTCTGGTACTGCTATTTTTCTTAAAGTTACTAAGAGTAAGTCACATGTTTTGCTTTTTGTCTTTGGTTGCTGGAGCTCTCTTATTCTAGGGAGCGGGCAAAAATGTAACAAGACTAGATTCTTTTTTAAAAAAAATGTTTTTACACTAACCTGATAATGGTCCTACTAAACAGCGAGACAGAAAATATTCCAAAATACTTGCTGCAGAATGACTTTTTAGCTAATAGGATATTGTAAAGAAAAAAGGAAGAACATATTATAGTATACTTCAGTAAAATCTGAGAAAGCAAGAATGATTGCTAAAGAATGAATCCATGCATATAATCCCATCATTTAGCTAGATCTGTCTTGCAAGAAAAAGAAGTCCCAAGATATACCTTATTGTTGTACTCTAAGAAAATAGCTTCGTTATATGTGTATTATAGCAAACCTGCAAACGTGGCTTACTAAATGTGGTTTTTTTATCCTTTTTCCCTAACTGATATGTTAAGTGACCTAATTGATACATTGAGCAATACTCTCCTCTGTAAAGAATTGCAAGAATCTCACCTAATTGATATGTTAACCATTGTGTGCCTCTACAAACTACAGAAGTTGTGCTAAAACAAGCTAACAAGGGTTGTTAATCATTGTTAGGCGCCTCTATTCTCTGCTTAAGAGCTAAAGAAAACTAGAATGGCCCATTAATTTACACTTGTTTAAAGTAACCTGCTTGTGTGCAGAGAGATTTGCATATGAGTTTAACCCTTTACCTGACCTTGACACATAACAGCCGTTTTCTGTTCTGTATGGTGCCTTATTGCCTCCCTCTCCCCTCACCTATCTATCTAGGCCATAAAGAATTTGGGTTTCTGGTGACCTCTTCCTGACCCAGTGATGATCTGTCATAAAATGAGCCTGCCCCAAATTTTAAGAACTGTTTAGCTTCAAAGAAATTACTGAGAAATACTATGGCCCAAACCCCAATCGGTGTTTTCCTTTTGTTCTGTATGCATCAAATGAGTTAGATATCAGATCTTTGTAAAACTTAAGTTTCAGCTTCTTGTAACTCTTGACCTCTTCGCACCCACTAGCGAAAACGAGCTGTCCTGGGATAATTAACTGTCCACTTTCTTCTCCAAATATTGCTGCAGATGTGCCACTCCGAGATAATGTCAGTCTGTAGGATGGGAGTAATTTGAGAAACACCAGGAACTCCCGAGATTGTCAGAGCTAAGTGGACAGCAATACAGTTTCCAGACTCGGGTCAACAAGTTTGATGGCTCTGCAGGTTTCTTTGTTTCTCCCCCCCCCCTTTTCCTCCAGCCTCTTTCTAAAGTCCTCCCTTCAGTCTCTGGGACACAGTCTCCAAATTGGCTCCTGGAGACTTGTCACCAGGCCTGGAAATAAAGCCTTTGCTACCTAAATTTTCAGTCTCTTGTTTCCTTGGATTTTATACTGGGGCACGAGTTATAACACTTATATTGTGATTTTTATTAAGCCACTGCTGTGGCTGCAGTTTCTAGATTCCCCAGGCCCACAGAACTGGACTCAGACAGAAAGAACCCTGTTTCCAGCTGGGGCCTTCGCTGCAATGTCCACCTCTCCCTCATACCCAACATGGGGCCCTGTGGCACCTGATGTGGAGCACCCCCACTTCCTCCTGATTTAACAGATAGCTCCATTTTCCCAGTTTTCTCTCCTCTATCCAAGCCTTCTCCATCCCTGTGCTACTGCCCTCAGCACCACCTATTCTATCGATCCCCTCAGAGACAGGATTGAGACCAGGAAACCAACAGGCACCCCGCTTTCCATAAGGAAGCCTGCTGTTTACCAGGCTTGGAGTACCAAGCTGTTTACAAAAACATTAGCTCTGGAGATGGCAGACTCTGATGAGAATCTAGCTTCTCAAATCTTCGAATGAAGGTTGTCCTCTTGGGGAATAATGAGTATTTCAATTAGTTATTTAAAACGATTTTTAAAATCCTCAAGGGACTCTGTCAAAAATACATTATAACTATCCCCACTTTCTTTGTACAAATTATGGAGAGACAATATTTACAGGTATGTTATCATCAGAATTTGTTAATTAAAAATTAATTTTGTGTTATTTGTAGATTAAGACCTTAATAATATGGAAAATACTTTCACCTATTGCTTTTTTTCTATTTCAGGGATTTTATTGCTTGATTCTCCAAAACTCTATGATTATATGAAACTCTTATCATGAATATATAAGAATCAAATAATGAAGGTCTAGTTCTTCAGAATGTATTTTTGCATTCCTATGACACTTTCTTTACAGAACCAGGAAGGCAGGTCAGGCTGGTACAGAGACTGCATTTGCACATCTGTGTTTTTCTAAACAGTCTGTAAGTGGATTACTGACACTGAATAATTGAAACTAAAGCATCACAGGTATATGCCTTGCTTATAATTTGTTATCTTAGGAGTAGTTGTTCAGGTTACAAAATCCAGGGATAAAAATTGGTCAAACTATCAAACAATGACAGCACAAACTGTTCCTTTTGATGAACTAACAGAGATTAGCAGTATATTTATCTACCTTGTGTATATATACACATATACATATGATATTTTCTTCCTTTTCTCCTTTCCCTTATTCCAGTTGATCTTTCCTTTTGATTTGATTTGATATATTTTTAGTTGCCTATTAACAGATAAATTTCAGAACTGTGGTTGGCTGCAAAAGCAGTGAAGAGAGATAGCTTTTGGCCTTTAGTGGAGTTTGTCAGTGTTCATCTTTTGTTCCGTACCTAGAATAGTAGGATATCACAGTGGAAAGAAGCAAGGCAAGGAAAACCACCTGATTTATATGTAGAAATAATGTGAATGACTTACCAACCTGAAAGTCTTATTTACGTAACATTTGTGTTTCCCCCAAAAAATCTGGGGTGAAAATAGCAGATATATAGAGTACTAAAAAAAAGTCAGATATAAATTGGAGAATGTATGTGAAAATTAATTATATATTTGTCTTGGGGCTGGGGATTTAGCTCAGCGGCATAAGCACCTGCCTTGTAAAGCAGGCAGTCATGAGTTCGATCCCGGTACCGATAAAAAGTAAAAAGACAAAAAAAAAATATTATATATTTGTCTTATATGTAAGCATGCAAATATTTGGGTGGGGAGAATATTTTGTGTGCCTTTATTTGAGATAAAGACAAAACTGATGACAGATCACATGTGCTGGAATGAATTCTCTATAACTGAGATCAATGTCTTATAAGAAGGACTGATAAGACTAATTTAAAAAATGAGAAAAACTGATGGTTCTGTTGAAAATAGAAAAGTGTCTCATAGTTAAATAGACAAGCTACTAAACAAAAGATCAAATAGAATAAATGCAAATTCTAAAGATAAAGAACTTTTCACATCCTCTGTCCCTTTTGGATTTTAAGGGGTAAGAAAATGCCCCCCCACCACACCCTAGTGACAGATTTCATTCTCCTGGAACTCACAGATGACCCCCTGCTGGAGAAGGTGCTGTTTGTGGTATGCCTGCTTGTTTATGCTGGCAGGAAACTTGTGCATGATCCTGCTCATCAGGACCACTTCCCATCTCCCGACCCCCATGTACTTCTTCCTGGGCCACCTCTCCTTCATGGACATCTGCTGCTCTTCCAGTGTCACTCCAAACATGCTGCACAATCTCCTCTCCAAGCAGAAGATCATTTCCCTGGCAGGTTGCTTTAACGCAGTGCCTGCTCTTTAAGCCCTGGTCATCACCAAGTTCTACATGCTGGCGTCCATGACCCTGGATCACTACATGACCATTTGCAGACCCCTGAACTACAGTAGCAGGATGTGTGGCCATGTCTGTGTCTCACTAGTCATCTTCTCTTACCTGTTCGGCTTCTTAATGGCCTGTCTCAGGTGCTGCTGACTTTCCACCTGTCCTTCTGAAGCTGCCTAGAAATCCATCACTTCTATTGTGCAGACCCTCCACTCATCATGCTGGCCTGCTCTGACACCCATGTCAAAGAAATGGTGATGTTCGTTCTCACTGGCATCACTCTGTCAAGCTCCTTCTCCATCATTTTTCTGTCCACTTTCATTGTCTCAGCCATCCTGAAGATTACTCTGCTATAAGGCAGCACAAAGCCTTTTTTACTTGTGGTTCCCACCTGACCACGATGACCTCATTCTATGGAACCCTCTTCTGCATGTACTTAAGACCTCCATCAGAGACATCTGTGGGAAAGTCCAAAGTAATTGTAGTGTTGTATACTTTTTTGAGCCCAATGATGAACCCTTTGATCTACAGCTTAAGGAACAAGGATATGATCTAGGCCATGGAACAACTGGTCAAAGGGAAAGTTTTTCAATAAATTGCAATCTAGCCTGTGTTCCTTTGTCACCACCAAGCCTGTTCAGAGCACATCTTTACAAGGATGTCACATGTGCAACATTGACTTATTTGTCACCATGAATCCTCAGTGTCCATTTTCATTCATTTCTCCTTGAAATTAATGCCTTCAAAAGTAACTATTTTACTAAACATTGAAACATGATGCTATGCATCTTCTAATGCACAAGAATACCATATGATCTCAGTATAAGTAATTAGCTGCAGGTTTATGTCATACCTAATTTATTTTAGTAAGACCTTACCCATCTTCTTTTGTTAATATACTACACTGATTTTCAAAGCAAGTAACTGGTTTTATATTTTTCAAAATAATGACTTAAATTTTACTATAAAGTCTGCTATGGAGCAATTATTTTAATGTTTAATATGTCACAGACTGAACTGCCCAAATTATTTACATATATGACTTTCCTTCAGGTTTAAATTTCCTGTAACACTTTCTAGCACGGAAATTACAGTTTTCTTCAACAAAATTGTCAGTTTAAAAAGTACTGATTACTTGCCTGTGATTTGAAAATAAACTCAGGGTTAGGGATTTAGCTCAGCAGCATAAGCACTTGCCTGGCAAGCATGAGGTTGCAAGTTTGATCCCTGATACAAAAAAGAAGGATGAATGAAAATAAACTCATCACCTACTTTTGAGTGTCCAAAGTGTGACTGCACTCCATATGTGGTGTGGTACAGGTGTAGTTTTCGGTGGCATTAGCTCTGACTTCAGGCTAAGATCTTAAGAGTCACTGAGGTCTCTCTACTGACTTCTGCCCACCCACACCCTGTGCAGTGCTGTATAAAGGCGTGCATGTCTCCAGACCATTCTGCAGGAGGTTGCTCAGTGTTTGCTTCTGCTCCTAGGGATGTCTCTGAGTTATGATTTTCTATAAAAGCTATTTCTTGGCAGACAGCAATGCAGGCTTCATAATGAAATTAGTATTTCATTTCCTTGAACTCAGATATTTTGAGTCAACTAAATGACTGAATATTGAATCATACATAGTCTTTATTATACTCACTTAGATTTTCTATGTTTTATACTATTTTGCTTTTTATTTTTATAATTTTTTAATTTCTGTATTCATATAATATACCTTGACCATTTTTACTCACCGTCAAATTTCCATTTCCTCATAAATATTGTACTTGAATTTTAAGAACATTTGCTAAGGTAAAAAGCACTTAACTAATCTTTCTGTAATAAATACACATATTCATTCATGTTCTCCCTTTACTATAAAATTTTCAAGGTATTCTGCAGAAAGTACACTAGATTTTCAGATTTTATCTTTCTTTACTTATATTCTATTTCTTGTTATAACTTGGGCCCTGGTATAAAATCCAAGGAGGCAAGAGACCGAAAATTTAGTGGCAAAGGCTTTATTTCCAGGCCTGGCGACCAGTCTCCGGGAGCCAATTTGGAGACTGTTCCCCAGAAGCTGAAGGGAGGACTTTAAAAAGGGGCTGGAGGAAAGGGCGGGGGGAGAGAAACAAAGAAACCTGCAGAGCCATCAAACTTGTTGACCCGAGTCTGGAAACTGTATTGCTGTCCACTTAGCTCTGACAATCTAAGGAGTTCCTGGTGTTTTTTTTTTTTAAATTACTCCCATCCTGCAGACTGACATTATCTCAGAGTGGCATGTCTGCAGCAATATTTGGAGAAGAAAGTGGAGAGTTAATTATCTCAGGACAGCTTGTCTTCGCTAGTGAGTGCGAAGGGGTCACGAGTTATGAGACGCTGGAACTTAAGTTTTACAAAGACCTGATATCTAACTCATTTGATACATACAGAACAAAAGGAAAGCATCGATTGGGGTTTGGGCCATAGTATTACCCGGTAATTTCTTTAAGCTAAGCAGTTCTTAAAATTGGGGCAGGCTCATTTTACGACAGATCATCACCGGGTCGGGGGGAGGTCACCAGAAACCCAAATTCTTTATGGCCTAGATAGATAGGTGAGGGGAGAGGGAGGCAATAAGGCGCCATACAGAACAGAAAACGAGGGTAATGTGTCAAGGTCAGGGTAAAGGGTTAAACTCACACGCAAATCTCTCTGCACACAAGCAGGTTACTTTAAACAAATGTAAATTAATTGCCATTCTAGTTTTCCTTAGCTCTTTAGCGGAGAATAGAGGCGCCTAGCAGTGATTAACAACCCTTGTTAGCTTGTTTTAGCACAGCTTCTGTAGTTTGTAGAGGGCAACAATGGTTAACATATCAATTAGGTGAGATTCTTGCAATTTTTTACAGGGGAGAGTGTTGCTCAACATATCAATTAGGTCACTTAACATATCAGTTAGGGAAAAAGGATAAAACAAACACATTTAGTAAGCCCCTATACAGGTTTGCTATAATATAACGAAGCTATTTTCTTAGAGTACAACATTTCTTGCCTTTATTTGTGATTTAGTTTTCTTTGTAGAGTATGTCTTTCAGAGCAAGTCACCTTAGAAGTTCTTTAACAGTAAGTACAAATCAAAAATAATGGTGACACTCATTCACAATTAGAGCTCATGTTTATATCCTTATTTATCTTAAAGATTACTAATGAAATACTGAAGGTGTTATCATTCATACTTGTGGAGTCTCGGGTAAAAAGATAAAATGACTTCCCAGTCACCAGGAAATAAAGAAGAACAAAGGGAAATACTTCCGTTTTTAAATATATGTCTCTCCAAATTGCATTGGTCCTTAATCAACTCTTGAACAAACTATAGATGCTGGATGGAACCTGAGGGATAAAGAATCCATGAGGTGACAGCTATGGGTAATATTATAGTGACTTTAATGATGATGATATGTATCCTAGCAATAATAATTTATGTGCATTAGAAATAGAAGTTTTGTATTATTCTACATGAAATCAAGGAATTTTGATAAGTGGTAAACAAATTTAGTCTGAATTTTAGTGATATATGTTTCAGATTGCAAATCTGTGCATACTCAGTATTAAAAACCAAGAAAAGAATTGTATGTGATGATGAAATTTAATCTTACATACCATAGAAAGGTGACTGCTGCTATTTTTTGTATTTTTATATTTCTTCCTGGAAAATGTATATATGTTTTTATACTTCATAAGATTAAATTCACATAACGTGATACTCAATATGGATTCTACATTGATTTTTACCATGAAAGTTCAATGTATTTTTACACAGATTAAATATTCTAGTGAACATCATTTAATACAGATTTAGGTTTTGTTATTGATTTTAACTAAAAATTAATGCATAAAGATTGTAAAGTTTTGTTTTTCTAAAGCATAAGTAAGAGAAAAACTTAGTTGTAATCTTTATCTGGTTATCTGCCATAAAATTGGGATGTATTTTATGTCACTTTGTTTTTTTCACATTGTACTATATCATTACCCAAACTATCTTAATACTCTGAGGGTTGTCTCATATATTTTGCACATAGTCCTCTGACTTCTCATTTGGGGTACATCTCTCAGAGTGGAAATACTGAATTAAAGATTTTGAATATTTTTAATGTTATTGCAAAATTTTTCTATGACTAGTAGTTTTTCCAGGAAGTTCCTAATGATTTATGCTTTTGATTAGTACTATTTGAAAACAATAAAATTTAGAATATTTAATTAATGTTAGGAAATATAATTTATGCCTATTTTCTAGTTTTTGTTTCAACTGAAATTTTTGGGAAAGGATTTTCTTTCAATGAAACAGAGGACTTGAAACACATATTAAGTAATACAGGATACCTAACCTACAGATGATTGCTTTCTCTATTATTTCTAATGATTTTTCACATGATGATATTTATACTTTAATTTGAAATTTTTAACAGGCATTAAAGCATTATGATCAAGGGAGGAAAAGAGGACCATTGGGAGGCAAAGTAAGACTTGGAAAATACAAGCCAATCATTATGTATGTCACAAGAACCCATGCTTATAAATCTCATTGCAAAATAGAACAGGTTACAGAATTCACTAGTAAAATGATTTCTTTTTCACTTTTGTAAGTAACAACTCTAAAGCAAAAAATAAATTCTTTGATTTCCCCACAGCTTTTTGCATAACTTCTTTCCTAGGTTGTTTTGTGCAAGAATCCCTACAACAGATTAAATTTCTTCTAGAGCTCTAGTATCTCCTATTATTTTGTGATCTTTATGATCACTGTGGTCAGAAATCCTAGCATGATCTAGGACAAAAACAAGAAACACATTGAATGTCACCTTCAAAGTATTCCAATTGATACAGAAAGTCTGGGAATTGTGAGCATACTTTCCAATGACTGCGGTGGTTCTCTTATTACAACATTTCATATTCCTGAGAACTCAATAAGTGGAAGTGTTATTTGTAATAACTTCTGTGACACAACATTGAGTAGTGCTTTGCATGGATGAATTATTTATTACTCACTTCCAAAAATTTTGGTAGCTGAAAAATCACGTCTAATTTCCACGTTTCTCATAGCACCACTGGAAGGACTTATCTTGCCCAAGGTTGTCCACCGATTGAGAAAACCACACTTCTCATTGGAAACTGTGGAGTTATAAGTATAAAACACCTCTTCATGTCCATCTCAGCTCCAGAGCTACACCCAAGACCAAATTTAGCCCTGTTCCACAATTACTATTGCTCAACTTAATTCACTAGGCCTCGCTTAACCAAAGCTCAAGTGTTGCACATGAAAATGCTCTGCAGTAATCTTACCACATGAAAAGTCTGCTTCCATGTCTCTTTACCTTGAACCTAACCAAGAATACCATTAAATATTTTATGAAACATATTGTGATAAGAAAGACACGGAGTTTAAATTTGAATGCAATTCAGTGAAATCCAAATATGGCCATATTTTTATCACACACCTAGGTCATCCCCTGAGTTAACATATCAGAAGCATGCATGTGGATATATGTATGATGTGAGGGGAATAAGAAATGTATCACAATTTTTTAAATGACATAAGACATAGAAAGCACTTTAGTACTCAGAAATAAATATGAAAAATATTTTCTACAAAAATGAAGTCTGGTAATTCAACTTTAGAATAAGTATTTCTGTAAGAGCTTCTTAAGTGGCTCTTTAACATCCCTATTTTTCAAACTGTAGATGAGGGGATATAACATGGGAATCACTACCATATGAAACATAGACACAATCTTGTTGTGCTCCATTGAGTAGCTGGATGTAGGTCACAAATACATGAAGAGAACTGTCCCAAAGGAAATGGTGACAGGCATGAGGTGAGAGGCACATCTGGAAAAGGCTTTGTACCTCTCTTCTACTGAAAGAATTATCAGTATAGCAAGGAAAATACTCAAGAAGGAAAGAAGAATGATTCTAACACAGCTAACAACAATTAAAGTGGAGAATGCCATGATCACAACTCCGTTGATGTGGGTGTCAGAGCAAGAGAGTCTGAGCAGAGGTGGGGTGTCACAGTAGAAGTGGTTGATCCTATTAAAGTCACAGAAGGACTATCTGAAAGTCATACCTATATGCACAGCTGCATTTCCAAACCCTATCAGGAAGGAAGTAGCTACTAACATGACACAAATTCTCTCAGACATGACAACCTGGTACAACAGAAGGTTCAAGATGGCAGCATAGATCATAGGCCATCATGGCCAACAGGAAGCTCTCAGTTTCAAGAAACATGCCAAAAAAAATACAACTGGGAGGTACATTAATTCCAGGAAATGGCCTTGCTCTCCTTCACCAAGTTTGCCAGCATTTTAAGAGTGACAGAAGAAGAGTAAGAGGCCTCAAGGAAGGAGAGGCTGCTGAGAAAGAGGTACATAGGAGTAGGCAGATGGGGCTCCAGCCTGATGAGTGCTATCATCCCCAAGTTTCCCATCAGGATCACCATGTACATTGACAGAAACAGTGCAAAGAGGACACCTTGAAGGTCTGGATCATCAGAGAGACCTAATAGGATAAATTCAGTCATTTCTGTTTGGTTTCTGCCTTGGTCCTCTTTCATGTTTTGGGTCATTTTAACTGCAATGTGAGAGACATCAAGAATTGTATCTGGAGAGATGTACACTGGATAGAAAATTTTATGTTTCACTGACACCTTAAATTCTAACAGAAAGTTTGAGAACATAAAATTTGAGAATCTAGTAAAATTTTCTTGGACCTTATGTCAAAAAGTTTGTGGATAAATATTTGATCTGGTGGCTCCGTGGATCTTGGGCCTGCCTATACCAACTTCCCAACTTCCTGCCATGCTTGGCCAGCTCTGGGGATCTTGGGCCTACCTGTGCCCTCAATTCTGGAAACTGGGTGGCCAGAGCTGGGTGTCCCAGCACTATCCCATGCCCCAGGAGTTTAAGATCATTACTCCTACAGGCCAAGAAACTTCACAGCTTCCAGCGACATTCCACTGGCTCAATAGTTCTTGAGCCTGCCTGCACCAACTTCACAGCTTCCTGCCATTCAGGAATATAAGATTATAGGAATATAGGAATATAAGATTGATACTGATAAATGAAAAAGAAGGGGACAACATAAAGGATGTAAAGAGGATATTTAGAGAAGTAATAGCTGAAAATTTCCCAAACATGAGAATGGAAACTGACATCAGGATCAGTGAAACATATGGAATTTCAAATAGCCATAACCCAAATAATACACCCAGACATATAATAATCACCATCACAGAAATCCAACATAAGAAGAGAATATTAAAAGATGTCAGAGAAAAAAGAGAGATCACCTATAAAGGAAAACCTATCAGAATCACAGCAGACTTCTCAACACAAACAATAAAGGCAAGAAGAGCATGGAGTGAAGTATTTCAGATCCTATAGGAAAATGATTTCCAACCTAGAATGATATACCCTCCAAAACTGTCATTCAAAATGGATGGAGAAATAAGATGCTTCCATGATAAAGAACAGCTGAAGAACTTCATAATCATCAAGTCAAACCTGCAAAGAATACTGAAAGACAATTTAGATAGAGTTAGGAAAAAACCACTAAGCAAAGCAGATAATTAAACAGAATGGAAAGATAAAGATAAAACAGCAGCAAGATAACATATCAACAATAAACCAATATATAATGGCTATAACCATTAATGTAAATGGTCTCAATTCAACAATTAAAACAACAGACTGGCAGAATCAATCAAGAAACAACATCCAACTGTAGGTCAAAAGATGGTAAACAACACTTCATGCAACGGGATTCTCTGAAAAACCAAGGGTATGTATTCTGTTTGCAGACAATGTGAACTTCAAACCAAGAATGATCAGAAGAGATAAAAAAGGTCATTACATACTGGTTAGGGGAAAAATTTAAGAAGAAGAGATAAAAACCTTAAAAATATATGTACCAAATCGCAGAGCACCCAGTTATATAAAGCAAGTATTAATAGAAATGAAAAACCAAATTGGGAATAACAGTTATAACAGGAGACATTTAACACACCATTGACACCAAGATACAGATCAACCAGACAGAAAATCAATGAAGAAATAACAGAACCGGTTTCGGACTGCCGCGCCTAGCCATCAGTGTGCAGAGGAGGGGTTGGGCGGATCTGGGGCACGTGCATCGGCCTCCCTGTGTGTCTGGAGGACTGTGGATGTCTCGGCGGGTGGTGGAGCATCGCGGGTTCTGGAGGCCCTGCAGCCTGTGGTGAGTGCTCAGCACACTCTGCCCAGAGCCCAGACTGTTTGGGTCCGTCCAGGCTTCCAGGTGCAGTGAAGTGGAGAGGTGGGTTTGAGGCATCTACATCTGCCTCCATATCCCGGCTGCAATTGGAAAGCTGTGGAGCTTCCAAGAGGCAGGTGGGCTCACAGTGTCCCTGAGGCCCAGCTTGTCTGGAACTGTGGAGTTCTGAGCAGGCAGAGGAGGGCCATTGGTTCTACAGGCCCAGTGGCTTGGTGTAGCGTGGTACCAGAGTCTCAGTAGCTGCAAACATAGAAGGGGATTTTCAACAGATCCTGAGGAAGCTTTCAAATAACACTTGAAACACAGAAATATAGGAAAATGACAAAACGAAACACCAAATTACAACCTCAAACCTCCAGCCTATCTCAAGAAACCCTAGGAGCAATGTATATAGAAGAAAATATATGCCATTCACCTCAAATATCAAACACAATAGCTACTGAAATTGACAAGCCAACTCCAGGAAGCTTTAAAGAAATTCAGACTTGAAATAATCTCCCAGATAAAAGAAGAAATGATAAAAGAAATGAAAGAGATTCTGAATATATCTAAAGAAAACAGATAAAAAATTAGAGGAACTAAACAAAAAGATAGAATCCCTAGATGAGCAATATAAGAAACAAACAGAATACATAATGCAGATGCACAGAGATATACAGGAACTAAAAAACTCCACTGAGAGTTGTAAAAACTGCCTTAATGAAAGTGAAGATAGAATTTCAGACCTTGAAGACAGGATTGCAGCTAGTGAACAGGAAAGGATAGATCTTTTAAAAATAACAAGGAATCAGGAAACAACAATTCAACAACTGCAAGACGATGCAAAGAAGAATAACATAAGAATGATAGGGATTAATGAAAAAGAAGGAGACAACATAAATGATGTCAAGAGGATATTTAGAGAAGTAGTAGCTGAAAATTTCCCAAGCATGAGATCAGAAACCGACATCAGGATCAGTGAAGCATATAGAACTCCAAATAGTCATCACCAAAATAAAAAGACACCCAGACATATAATAATCACCATCCCAGAAATCCAACACAAGAATAGATTATTAAAAGCTGTCAGAGAAAAAAGACAGATCACTTATAAAGGAAAACCTATCAGAATCACAGCAGACTTCTCATCACAAATAATAAAGTCAAGAAGAGCATGGAGTGAAGTATTCCAGATCCTAAAGCAAAATGATTTCCAACCTAGACTGATGTACCTTGCAAAACTATCATTCAAAATTGATGGTGAAATACGATACTTCCATGACAAAGAACAGTTGAAAAACTTCATGAACACCAAACCAACCCTGCAAAAAAATATTGAAAGACAGTTTAGATACACAAAGGAAAAAGCCACTAAGCAAAGGAGATAATTAAACAGAACAGAAAGATAAAGATGCAACAGCAGAGAGATAACATGTCAACAATAAACCAGCATTTAACAGTAATAACCATTAATGTAAATGGTCTCAATGCACCAATCAAAAGAAACAGACTAGCAGAACGGATCAAGAAACAAAATCCAACCATATGCTGTTTACAGGAAACCCATCTAACCCAGAAGGATACTCTCAGACTGAAAATCAAAGGATGGAAAACAATACTTCATGCAGCAGGAATCCAAAAAAAGGCAGGAGTAGCCATTCTGTTTGCAGTTAACCAGAATCTGTGGGATGCAATGAAAGCTGTCTTCAGAGGAAAATTTATTGCACTGTGTTCCCACATCAGGAAAACTGAATGAATACAAAAAAACCCTGATGTTACACCTCAAACATCTAGAAACAGAAGAGCAAGTAAAGCACAAAGCCAAAAGAAGAGAGGAAATTACAAAAATCAGAGCAGAAATTAATGCAATAGAGACTAAGAAAACAATCCAAAGGATCAATGAATCAAAGAAGTGGTTCTTTGAAAGAATAAATAAAATTGATAAGTTCCCAGCCAACTTTATTAAAAATGAGAAGAAAAAGCTCAGATTCATTCAATAAGGAATGAAAAAGACAAAATCACTACAGATTCTGTGGAAATACAGAAGATCATCAATACCTATTTTGAATATCTCTACTCTCATAAGTTTGATAACACAGAAGAAATGGATTCATTCCTAGAAACATATGAAGTACCAAAGCTACATCAAGAAAATGCAAAACTACTGAATAAACCAATTTCTATTAATGAAATTGAAAATGTAATTAAGTCCTTACCTACAAAGAAAAGCCCAGGCCTGTCTAGACAGATTCACTGCGGAATTCTATAAGAAATACAAAGAAGACTTAATGCCAATACTCCACAAACTCTTCAATGAAATTGAAAGGGAAGCAGTCCTTCCTAAGTCATTCCTGCAAGCAAATATTACTCTAGTACCAAAACCTGTGAAAGATGCAACTAAAAAAGAGAACTACAGGCCAATATCACTAATGAACACAGATGCAAAAATCCTCAATGAAAAGTTGGAATATAGGATGCATCAAATCATCAAGAAGATTATACACCATGATCAAGTGAGATTTATCCCAGGTATGCAGGGATGCTTCAAAATACATAAATCAATAAATGTAATCCACCATATCAATAAAGCCAAAAGTAAGAATCACATGATCATTTCTATAGATGCAGAAAAACCTTTTGATAAGGTCCAAGATTCATTCATAATAAGAACTTTACATAAAATTGGAATAGATGGTCTTTGCCTCAATATGATAAAGGCCATCTATGACAAATCAAATGCAAATGGTTTTCACCTTAAAATCAGGCACAATACAAGGATGTCCCTTATCACTGCTCATATTCAATATAGTAGTGGAAATACTATAAAGAGCAATTAGATAAGAGAGAGAAACAAAAGGGGTAAAGAAAGGAAAAGAGGAAGTTAAATTATCATTATTTGTGGATGACATGATACTCTACATAGAAGACCCCCCAAAACTCCATTGAAAGAGTCTTAGATATAATAAATAAATTCAGCAGTGTGGCTGGATACAAAATCAATACTCAAAAATCAATATTCCTATACACTAACAACAAAATCACTGACAGAGGAATAAGAGAAGCCACACCCTTCACACTAGCAACCAAAAAATGAAATATTTAGGAATTATTGCCATGAAAGAAGTGAAAGATCTATATAGGGAAAATCATAATAATTGAAAAAAGACATTGAAGAGAATCTCAGAAAATGGAAAGACATCCCTTGCTCATGGATGGGAAGAATAAATATTGTGAAAATGACCATTCTCCCAAAACTTTTATACAGATTCAATGCAATCCCAATGAAAATACCATCAACATACCTCATAGATCTGGAGAAATCACTCCTAAAATTCGTCTGGAACCAGAAGAAACCTAGAATAGCAAAGACAGTTCTAAGCAGCAAAGGCAAGGTAGGAGGCATCACAATCACTGACATGAGTTATACTACAAAGCAACTATAGTAAAATCAACATGGTACTGGAATCAAAACAGAGTCGAAGAGCAATGGAATAGATTAGAAGATACAACCACAACTACCAACACCCTCAGCCAACTTATCTTTGATAAGGGGCCAAACATGTTCACTGGAAGAACGAGACTTTTTAATAAATGGTATTGGAAAAACTGGCTCTCCACATGCCGAAAACTAAAACTAGACCCATGCCTATCACCAGGTACTAAGTTAAATTCTAAATGGACCAAAGATCTGAATATTAAAACAGAAATACTAAATCTATTGGAAGACAAATTGGGTAAAAACCTTGAAGTTATAGGGGTAGGTAGAGAACTCATGAACAAAAATCAAACTGCACCAGATATACCTTCCAGAATCAATAACTGGGATGACATCTTATTAAAAAGTTTCTGCACATCAAAATAAATCTGCAGCACAATGAAAAGAAAACCTCCACCTAGGAAAAAATCTTAGTGAACCATCCTTCAGACAAAGGATTTCTGTCTAAAACATATAAAGAATTAAAAAAAAAATCAGACCCCCAGAATTCAAAGATCCAATCCAAAAATGGGCATCTGAACTGTGAATACACAGTTCTCAGATGAAGAAATACAAATGACAAATAAATACAGGAAAAATTTTTCATCATCATTACTCATTACAGAAATGTAAATTTAAACCACTCTGATATTCCATCTCACCGCAGAAAGAATGGCCAGGATCAAGAAAACTACAACGAACAACCTTGATGAAAAACAGTAATACCTGGAATACAGATTCACATAGTTATAGCAGAAAATATTACATGCAGAATAAGTAAAATTAACAATTATGTGTCATACAACTCAAAACACTAGAAGAAATGCTTTTTAAAATTTTCACCATATAAAACTAATATGTGAAAGAATAATTATGATTAACTTCTTTTAAACTTTATGCACTATAAAAATGAGCGAAACAGCACTAGTTCCCACAAAAGGTAAAGTTTTAGGAGCTGGAGATTTAGTTCAGCAGTGTAAGTGCCTGCTTGGCAAGCATGAGGTTGTAAGTTTGATCCCCGGTACCAGAAAAAAAAATTGAAGTTTTTATCTTTTCATGTATTAATCGAGAATGAGTTTAATCTACAATAATGAAAGATCATAACCAAGGAGCACCAGAAGTGAGCTGTGAAATTTTCTAGCCATGCTATTCAGTCAGGTAAATAATTTTACTTCAATTAATGTATGTGGAAATCAGATTTATTCAGTATCCTTGTAATGAAGCCACATATGAGACCAAACGAAAGACGTCCAACCTAGACCGAGTGCATTGGTCAGCCCTTCTTCTGCTGGGGCTGGATACCTGACACTCACAAGGTAAAGAAGGTTTATTTTAGCTCCCAGCATCAGTTTCAGTCCATTGTCAGAGGGCACCACGTGAAAACTTCATGTCAAAAAGGCATGGAGAAAAACTGCTCCCCACTTAGCCAAAAATAGAAATCAGAGAGAGAAAATAGAACAGAGGGAGGGGGTCAAACCACAATGGAAGACCCCAGGGACTTCCTACCCCTGTGCCCCACCTCCCAGCAGCACCCTTAGCCATGAACTCATCAGTGAATTAGTCTCCCAGTGAGTACAGTGTCTTCCTGATCCATTCACCTTCTGAAAGCCTCATCTGAAAACAGAGTATTTAGGGCATATTTCAAATCTAAACTATTAACTGAAGTAGTCTAAATAGAATTGAGATTTCCTCTTCCAAGTAAAATATAGTACCATCAAGGAAACTCAGTCTAGTCTATATTTATTAATTAAAAGTATATGCAGTGCTGCCTATATCTAAATTAGTATTCACTGTCACTCAAACTTCAACCCATCCATGATTGCAGACTATTAAGCAATAGATTGACCTGTGCAAAGCTATCAAACTACTGTTCAGAAGGTGAGACATGATAGTGAACCTTCTGTCAATGACAGCAGCACAT
The DNA here is from genome assembly GCF_034190915.1 of Cavia porcellus. Classification (NCBI taxonomy): domain Eukaryota; kingdom Metazoa; phylum Chordata; class Mammalia; order Rodentia; family Caviidae; genus Cavia; species Cavia porcellus. The sequence continues at coordinate 91,927,709 of NW_026947488.1, read as the reverse complement.
TATGTGACACCTTTTAAGAGGGAAACATGGAAGCAGCATAGTTCAATTCTTTTGCTGATAACTCAGAAAAAGAGTCTCCTGCTGAGAGCAGCAGGAGGGGAGATAGAAGAGCAGGGGATTCCGTTCCTGCAGAGCTGCCCTACACAGAAGTGTCTGTTAATGTTCTGCTCCACATAATTTCATTTAAAGAGAGTTAAATTTGCTAAGCACCTTGAAGACATCACATTTTTATAGAGTATATCACACTGCTGAGTGTCCTGGCACCAACTGCTGCATGAGCTTCACCGCAGATCAGTGCAGGAGACCAGGAGGAAATACCCCAAGCACATCGGTAATCTCATCTGTGTTAGATGACTTCAGCAAAATGTAAGCGTAATTCAGTTCATTTGTGGCAAAATCACAATGCACGTCTTGTGATGCCAAAATATTTGCCCTTCTTTCTCCCCACATTGTCTATTTCTGAATTTTCCTGGCACAGACATATATCACCTTCCCTAATGTAATCCTCATGTGTGAACCTCAAACCCAAGTTTAATATCCGCAAAATAGCAGGACAAAATAATGCATCTTTATTCTGTCAGTCCCAAACAGAAAATTTCTCCTATAGTACAGGACTGACAGTATAAGTTTCACAGAAGTAAAAGAATAAAATGCATTAGACCTAAGTAAATTCAGTTCAAATAATTTTTTTAGCAGTTCTGGCATGAAAAGTAAATATAAAAACAGATTGAATTATTTTTTGCCTGTGGTATCATAATTACATATCAAAATTGCTCATATTAAATTATTAAAAATAAAAATATACAAAGGAAAAAATACAGTTGACATGTAATCCTACAAGAAAAATACTGCCGTGAATTTTAACAAATTTTAAAGTGTATCAGAGATATTTGATGATTTTTCTATGCTCTAAATTGTGTTTAATTTTTTCTGCATTATTTTATTTAAATTTCATAAGATAAACAAGGTTGCTATTTTATTGGGTCATAAGATGAAATTAAGGTAGAAAAGAACAACTTGCTAACAGTCATGAAATCATCTTAATGCAGTCTAAATTTGTACTCAGTCAATGTAATTCTCATTTTCTAAACTATGTAGTCATTTAGGATGACCCTGTAAATAATGCACAGAGCATTAAAAAGTAGACCTGTTGTGTTAGAACTTCACTAATCCTCCAGAATATACTTGTATTTAGTGACTCAGCCACGTGTCTTTTGAAAAATTTTGCATCACTGCCAAAATATGATGTTTTTCTTCTCATACTGTGAATAATATGGTACCATCTGACCCTGTATTTTAATATTTTCTCTAACATTGTTGAGATTTCCCAGGCAAAATTCTATTCTAGAGATGACTGACCCAGGTTCTAAATCTCTAAGTCTCTAAAAATTATAGTACAATTTCCTGAGTTAATAAAGTTGTCCCTAAAACTCTGAAATTTTCTGATGTTAAAAATGTATCTAAAACTGCCTATATTTCTTCTTAGTCATAAAAATGAGTGTTTCTTAGTCACTCAATGATTTTGGAATTTAGGATCAATATAGGATAAAGATATTGGAAAGACTGATTATTTTTTAGTTCAGTAAATTATTTGGGCAGAACTTTTGTCATTTTCTTAACTTTTTTACTGCTTGACTTTTTTTTTGATTCTTTTGTGTATTGCTACTGTATTCTTAGTATTATCAAAAGCTAAAAAAATCATAAGTCCATCTTCTTAGAAATGACACTCACTCCAATAGCCTAAGCTTAGCCAAGATGCATAGCTAGAAAAGACAAGAAACCATGCGTTGCAATATTGAGAAACTAAAGCTTTTGCAATTTTTCTACAGCAGCAGAATTGTTCTGTATTCAGTAAAATTCAATGTTTATTCTTTTAATTTTCATTAAAGATAGATATCCCAAATTATGATATTAGAGTTAAGTAAATTTCAAACCAGAGTCAATAACTGAGATCCATAGCCATGATGTTCACATTACTTTCAATTTTAGAGCCTTCAAAACAAACTCACAAGAAAGCATCCTATCCTCTGTTATGTGGGGTATGTTGCTTGTGTTTTGGTCCCTGATGACTTTGTCATTTTACCTCATTCTCATCTGACTACTTTTAATCCTTTAAAACTGATGAAATCTTGTAAATTTCTCTCCTTTACCCTTGGGATACCTGGGCCCAGTGGAGAATGAACACAAGTTTCATCCTCTTAACCATCATTGAATGGTTAGAAGGATTCAGTGTAAGAAGTAACACTAGCTCAATAATAGTGAGAGTGACTCAGTATAAACAATGACTGTGAATTCTGTACACAAAATCAAGTGATAGCTCAGTTTAAGACTCTTTTACTCTCTAGAGTAAGATATTATCAGCTTCTGTAATCTGATTTTAGAATTATTAGATTCATGCTTGTCCTAATATATCTTTCCTTTAGAAGACACAAGGTCTGCGACAAATTGGTCAATATCTGATAATCATTTACATTATTAGTGCTACTTTAAGAAGAAAGTTAAATTAATTTACCTTTCTGCATCACTTAATACAATTTGCACTCAACTCAGAAAAACATGGGGCTATAACATTCAAAGTGCAAATATTTGCTTATTATTTTGGAATTTTAATCTCCCATGGTTTTTATAGATATCTTTGATGAAAATATAAAAAGCTGAGATGTGTGAAACATAGCAGTAAATACTTAAGTGATAAATAACTCTTATCTAGCTCTGGGTTAGTTGTTATATGGAGATACACTGCCACAAGTTAAATAGGCAAATGTTTTCACACCTGATTTATGAGTAGAAATTGGAGAAGGATCATGTAACACTGTCAAGTCAGTTGTCACAGGTTCTCAGGGGCTAAAGTCAGAATAGAATTGTAGAATGAGACAGCAGGACAACAAAGGAATAATTAGGTGGTCAACAGCAGGTGATGAGAGGTAGTTAATCCCAGTTTATGAGACATCCATTTCCAAGAGACTTCAAATTAAGAAGTGGGTTTTTTAATCATAGCCAGCATGACACCAAAAGGTGTCAGATGATGAGTTACCTCTTGCCTCTCAGATAGGAACAAATCAGAAGTTAGCATGCAATGTTATCTCCACAGAGCATTCTAAAACTTAACATAGGATATAGGAATTTTAAAGGAATTTGGTCCGTAGAAAAGAATCATTGACAGTTAACTTGCAAGAAACTTATCATGAAGAACTATGGAACTTAAAGCTTATTAACCAAGCAACTATCATTTACTGGCCATCTAATAAAGGCAATACTAACTAGTAAAGATGCCATCTCAATGAATTGATGGTAATGGTCCAGTCCTCTACCAGGTCAGAGTAGAAGTGACTAAGCCCAGATGATAACAGGAATTAATATTTATGATGTAGTCATTATTTACCAAGTGCCCTCCTATACACATGCACTTTCTTATATATACATGTGCAAAATCAGGGCCTGGAAAGATAACTTATCCTATCACCTAGGATTCAAACACAGTTTTTTCTGTATCCAGAATGGACATCACTAATCATTTTTGTTACCATAACCACAAAGTAGCAGATTATTTGAAAAAAAGTCTTCCTTTGTTAAATATAAACTACACAAACACTAAATGATGGATATTTAATGTCATCTGGGGAACGCTGCTTTGCTCTGACCAAGTGCATATGGCAATCTTGAGAAATGTGGGAGAAAGAGTTCTCAAAAAGTATTAGAAGGGGAAGTGGAGAGGCATTAAATGTCCAACTTAGTGAATTGCTATATATTGCTACTTATTTTGGAAGAAGTATTTAATACCTGGTGCCTAGAATTTAGAAGAACTCCCAGTGGAAGTGATGTTTCTCCTTGGGAACTTTGGGAAATATAAGATGGTAATAGTGATGGGAGAATGTACCATAGAACTCATGAGAGAAAGAACAAAACTCATGTCAGGTACAGAACAATCTTAACAAAATATTCACCTCTGGGCAGCAGAGGTGCTAAATATCCCTTAAAATATCCTTTATATGTGACTATATAAACCTCACGACTGTCTCCATGGTACTTGTAAATGTATTTTAAATGTAAGTATGAAATACTATTTAATAAATTTGATATAAAACACATCAGTTGTGAATTAATAAGTTTAACTCAAAACAAAAGGACTTAGAGCTTTAACAATAGCTCTTCTAGCTCTGGAAATTTATGACTTCCACTAAAATGTATGATTGTCTGAGAGGCTTACAGGGTGAAAACAGCCTGCATTGTAAACAGTTGAATTTGTGGAAATTTTGACTGCTTGTCTAGTTGCCTGATCTTTTTCATTATGTAGTGGTACCTGCTAGATTGATTAAAATAAGCATTATGTTTAATGACAAATGAAAAAATGAGGCTCTTTGTCTTCTAGGATATGAAATCCAAAAGACATTCTTACTAAAGTAAATACTCAATGTTTCTTTTGTGTAAATATAGAAAAGAAATATCAGTTCTTTCCAATGAGTTTCCAGTGAACCATGAGCCCAGAGTGCAGGTCACACAGAACACAGAATGAGGGTTTTTAAATAGATACTTTTTATTTTCTTCATAGATAAATACAAGCTTAAACAATGAATTTGTACAACAATTTGTTTGTGGCAGCTTTTTGGTTCCACTTGACATTAATCTCCATTGATACTCTACAAAGAACTCCATGGTTAATGGGTAGCATTTGACATGGTTATGTGTGTGCCATCACCCCTTCTACCACTGGCAAAATGCAATCAATGAGCCCATAAAATACCTCTCATGGGTTCCTTGGGTCCCTTCTCTTTGTTTATAAAGACCACTAAGTACTTTTTTCTTTAACCTTTATAATAATATATTAATGTCATTCTATGGGACATAGACTATATTACCTTCTTTCAAAGAATTTATAGGCATCAGCAGAAAGACCTTTCTCAATTATCCCTGAAATCACACCAGGTAGGTGCATGTAGGCTGGATGAAAGAACCCATCCAGTTTTACAAGGGATTCTGTCATCACTAAAGAGCCTTGCAAATCTCTTGTGTTTCCTTCTTTTTTCATTAACGTTAAAAGTGGAGAGTACAATTCTTTAAAGGATGATGTCTCATCAGATCTCAGTGTCTCCCACAAGTGCAGAGAATCATTGCATCACATTGCTCCTGGGAAATGGGTGGTAACTCTGAAACTTAGATGCCTCCTACACACAGATGCAAAGAAAAAGAGATCAAAGACCCAGGACAATTTCCCATCTTCCAGTGTGTCTGAATGTATAGTTCCAGTGGAAAGCATTCAAGAAGTGGAGACCTCTTGTCAGCAGTGGGGAACAAGCTTAATCACACTGGAGACCCCGGGATGGGGAGGTGAGATAATAAATTTGGAGTGGGTTTCTCAGTTCAGTGCTTCATGGAGTACAGTTTCTGGTTGGTGCCAGGTCCCCCGACAGTCTAAATTTTCAAAGAGAGGGAGACTGTGGGTTTGGCTTTTAGATATTTCATCCTTAATCAAAATTCAGAAGATGCTAGGAATAGACAGTTGGTAGAATCCATATTCTGTACACCTCCAACTCATAATTAAAGGTGCTACATCAAATGTAGTGATTCACCAAGATCAAACAGCTAATTACTGAAACAAAGAGCACACAGGACCTCCAAGCTCTGCCTCTCCTATTCCTTCAATATAGGCTTGCAAGCTCAGGCCATAGAAATCTCCAATGCTTGTTTATGTTTTATTTCTGCCAAAAATATTTTGCTGGCCTCATTAAACACTATCTGCTGTCAACAATAGAACATTTTTAGTTTCTCAAAATTCTGCCCTTTCTTCAGGTGTCAGACAGGCAGAACATTAGCTACACAAAACAGCAAAGTTTTAAGGTTTTTTTTTCTTTTTTCCCTTAGTCAAACCGTGATTTTGGATTTCATAGCATGGGCTCAGTAAGTATTATCATGAAACAGATGTACTGTGGAAATGAAATCATTTCTCCCAGAAAGTTAGAGATAGTCTGCAATGCATCAGTGCCATGAGATAAGCACTAAGGATCTTTGAAGTTATGAATATACACTCATCTTCTGAAATTTTCCATGCATGTAGTTGGTGCTCATACACCTTCTTCACCACATATCCACACAAATCTCAGACCCATTCTTTATTTTTGATTTTTTTTTAAAATTTTATTTAAAAGGAAAATGAGAAAAAACAAAACCAAACAAAGTGGTGTAAGGGTACAAGTAATACAGACTACAAAAAAACAAAAACAAAAACAAACAAACAAACAAAAAAAAACAGTAAGAAGTCACCAGTTAGTAGATTACACATTATCATCTTAGAGATAGTTGCTCAAGTCACAGTATCAAAGCATACAAAGTAGACATTCAAACAGAGAGACTGCAAACAGTTGTGTTCAATGATCCAACCAAAAACATTAATATGGGCATCTATTTAACACCCCTAAGCACATTTGCAGTTGTATCCTTTAGAGCACTTTTTTTCCCTCTCTTTTTTACAACAAAATTTACACATTTTGGGTTTTATTACTCCTTAGCTCTTATTACTTTTTTTTGATAGAGAATAAAGTCAAATATGGTAAAACAAAGCAGTCAGTCAAAACCAAGGATAGACATAGCACATGATGTAAAAACAGAGTACAAGGTTATCAACAATGGTTACCATAATGCCTCTTGCTTCCTTAAAAAGAACTGTCTATCTCATTAGGTATTATAAAGTTGAACTAAACAGTAGAGAATAAGATCAATAAAACCTAAACATTGTAAACATTACAAGGCTTCCAAAGAAGATAATAGTCAAACCAGAATGGGCATCTTAGTGAATCTTATTGCTTTCTAAGTAGTTGCCTATACCCTGAAACTTGATACTTTCATACAGAACGGAACAGAGTCTAATCAGTCAAAACAAGATAGTGGGAGTATTACAGGACTTCAAATCAAGTTAATAGGAAATCAAAAAAGTTACTATAATATGTCCTGCTAATTTTAAAAAATTTTTTCCCTTAAATCAAAAAATCATAAAAATAATAAAATAATTTTTTAATGAATAAGGGAGAGATTGAGATAAAAGAGGACATAACAATATAACAATACAGGTCAAAGCATGACAGTTTCAGCAACCTAGTGCTTCACCATCAAACAACCCGACTTAATAGTAGTTACCATAGTGTCTGTGTTTTTCCTTGAAATATTTGAATATAACTTCATATACTATAGCTTCAAATATTTCCATATCAAGCAGCCCAGAATAAAGCTATTCCAATTAATAAGTGAAAACCTTACAAGGCTTCAAGGCCACATAATGTGGAATCATGATAACCACATACTTTTATATATTTGAATCATTACTTACATTAGGGAAACTATTCGGTATTCACATATGCGAGATGATTTATTTCATTTATGAGTATGGTCTCAAGCTGCACCCATTTATTGATAAATATCTCAATGTGATCCTTCTTTATAGCTGAGTAACACTCCATTGTATAGAAATACCACAACTTTTTTATCCATTCCTCAGTTGCTGGACACTTGGGTTGTTTCCAAGATCTGGCGATTACAAATTGTACTGCTATAAACATAGGTGCACATACATCTCTGTGGTGTGATGCTTTTAGTTCTTATTTATGCCTAGAAGTGGAATAGCTGGCACTATTCAGATCTTTGAACCTCTAATTTTACCTGCTGCACTGTTTGCAGATGGGGTTGTGGTTTGTATTATCGTTGTTCTTTAACTATTGAGATTGAGGAATGGAGGTCTAGGGTCAGGGAGGATCTGTTCTACTTGTAAAACTGGTAGGTCTGCTTTTTTCTTGAACAAATGGGACTTCCAATCCCAGATTTTTGAGAAACCTCCAGACAGACCTCCACAAAAGTTGTACCAGTCTACACTCCCACCAACAGTGCAGGAGAGGTCCTTTTTCCCCACAGCCTCTCCAGCATTTGTTGTTGTTGGTTTTCTTGATCCTGGCCATTCTTTCAGGAGTGAGATGGTATCTCAGTGTGGTTTTAATTTGCATTTCTCTAATGACCAATGATGGTGAACATTTTTTCATGTATTTATTTGCCATTTGTATTTCTTCATCTGAGAAGTGTGTATTCATCTCAGATGCCCATTTTTGGATTGGATCTTTGAATTTTGGAGGTCTGAGTTTTTAAAATTCTTTATATGTTTTAGACAAAAGTCCTTTGTCTGAGGGGGAGTTTACTAAGGTCTTTTCCCAGTTTGTGGGTTTTCTTTTCACTATGCTGGAGATTTCCTTTCACATGCAGAAACTTAGTAGTAAGAGGTGTTCCCAGTTATTGATTCTGGGAAGTATTTCCCGTGCGGTTTGAGTCCTGTTCATGAATTCTCTACCTACCCCTATGTCTTCAAGGTTTCTACCCAATTTGTCTTCCAATAGATTTAGTGTTTCTGTTTTAATATTCAGATCTTTGACCCATTTAGATATTAATTTAGTACATGGTGATAGGCTTGGGTCTAGCTTTAGTTTTCAGCAAATGGACAGCCAGTTTTTCCAGCACCAATTATTAAAGAGACTTTCTTCCAGTGAAGCTGCTTGGCTCCTTTATGAAAGATAAGGTGGTTGCGTGTGTTTGTAATTGCGGTTGTATCTTCTAATCTATCCCATTGATCTTTGTCTCTGTTTTGATTCCAGTACTATGTTGATTTTACTACTGTTGCTTTGTAGTATAACTTCAAATCAGGGATTGTGATACCTCCTGCTTTGCCTTTGTTGCTTAGAATTGCCTTTGCTATTCTAGGTCTCTTCTGGTTCCAGATGAATTTTAGGAGTGATTTCTCTAGATTTATAAGGTATGTTGATGGTATTTTTATTGGGATGGAATTGAATCTGTATAACAGCTTTGGGAGAATGGACATTTTCACAATGTTTGTTCTTCCTATCCATGAGCAAGGGATGACTTTCCATTTTCTGAGATCATCTTCAATTTCTTTTTTCAGTGTATTATAATTTTCCCTGAATACATCTTTCACTTGTTTCGTGATAGTAATTCCTAAATTTTTTTGCTTTCTAGTGTTAAGAGTGTGGTTTCTCTTATTTCCCTCTCTGTGATTTTGTTGTTAGTGTATAGGATTGCTATTGATTTCTGAGTATTGATTTTGTATCCAGCTACATTACTCAATTTATTTAATACATCTAAGAGGCCTTCAATGGAATTTAGTGGGTCTTCTATGTGGAATATCATGTCATCTGCAAACAGTGATAATTTAACTTCTTCTTTTCCTATCTTTACCCCTTTTATTTCTCTCTCTTGCCTAATTGCTCTGGCTAGTACTTCCAGTACTATATTAAATAGGAGTGGTGATAAAGGACATCCTTGTCTTGTGCCTGATTTTAAAGTAAAGGCTTTCAATTTTTGGCCATTTAGTATGATGCTGCCTGTTGGTTTGTCATAAATGGCCTTTATTATATTGAGGTAAAGACCGGCTATTCCAATTTTCTGGAAAGTTCTTATCATGAATGAATGTTGGGCCTTATCAAATGCTTTTTCTGCATCTATAGAAATGATCATGTGATTCTTACTTTTGGCTTTATTGATATGGTGGATTACATTTATTGATTTACATATGTTGAACCATCCCTGCATACCTGGGATGAATCCCACTTGGTCATGGTGCATGATCTTCTTGATGATTTGCTACATCCTATTTGCCAATATTTTATTGAGGATTTTTGCATCTGTGTTCATTAGGGAGATAGATCTATAGTTCTCTTTTTTAGTTGGGTCTTTCTCAGGTTTTGGTACTAGAGTAATATTTGCTTCCAGGAATGACTTAGGAAGGACTGCTTCCCTTTCAATTTCATTGAATAGTTTGAGGAGTGTCGGCATTAGGTCTTCTTTGTATTTCTTGTAGAATTTTGCAGTGAATCCATCTGGGTGGGCTCTTCTTTGTAGGTAAGGACTCAATTACATTTTCAATTTCACTAATAGAGATTGGGTTATTCAGCAGTTTTACATCCTCTTGATCTAGCTTTGGTACTTCATATGTTTCTAGGAATCTATCTATTTCTTCTGTGTTATCAAATCTTTGAGAGTAGAGGTTTTTGAAAAAGTTGTTGTTGATCTTCTGTATTTCTGTAGAGTCTGTAGTGATTTCACCTTTTTCATTTCTTATTGCATGAATTTGAGCTTTGTCTTCCCTTTTTAAAATAAGGCTTGGCTAGGGGCTTATTGATTTTATTTATTCTTTCAAAAACGGACTCTTTGATTTGTTGATTTTTTGGATTGTTTTCTTAGTCTCTATTGCATTGATTTCTGCTCTGATTTTTATAATTTCCTCCCTTCTTTTGGCTTTGGGCTTGACTTGCTCTTCTTTTTCTAGCTGTTTGAGGTGTAGCATCAAGTTATTTATTTGTATTCATTCTGTTTTCTTGATGTGGGAACTCAGTGCAATAAATTTTCCTCTGACGGCTTTCATTGCATCCCACAGATTCTGGTAAGTTGTATCTGCATTTTGATTTTATTGTAGATATTGTTTAATTTCATTTTTAATTTCTTGTGTGACCCACTGATTAATCAAGATTATTCAGTTTCCATGTGTTTGTGGGATTTTTGCAGTACCTTTTCTCGTTAATTTCTAATTTCAGAGCGCTATGATCCGATAACATGCAAGACATGATTTCAACTCTTTTGCATTTGTTTAAATATGTTCTGTGAGCTAATATATGGTCTATTTTAGAGAATGACCCATGTACTGCTGAGAAGAATGTGTATTCTGATGTTGTTGGGTGGAAAATTCTGTATATGTCTATCAAGTCCATTTGTTCGCAGGTGTGATTCAGTTCTGTTAGTTCTTTGCTCATTTTCTGTCTGGTTGATCTGTTCCTTGGTGTCAATGGTGTATTAAGGTTTCCTGTTACAATTGTGTTACTGATAATTTGAGTTTTATTTCTGTTAACAGTTGTTTTATATAACTGGGTGCTCTGGAGTTTGGTGCATATATATTTAAGATAGTTATCCCTTCCTCTTGGAGTTTTCCACTAACGAGTATGTAGTGACCTTTGTCCTTTATAGTCATTGTTGGTTTAAAGTTCACGTTTCTGCAAACAGAATGGCTACTCCTGCTTTTTTTTTTTGGATTCCTGCTGCATGAAGTATTGTTTTCCATCCTTTGACTTTCAGTCTGTGAGTATCCTTCTGGGTTAGATGGGTTTCCAGTAAAAAGCATATGTTTGGATTTTGTTTCTTGATCCATTCTGCTAGTCTGTTTCTTTTGATTGGTGCATTGAGACCATTTACATTAATGGTTATAACTGTTATATGCTGGTTTATTGTTGACATGTTTATCTCTCTGCTTTACATCTTTATCTTTCTGTTCTGTTTAATTATCTGCTTTGCTTAGTGGTTTTTTCCTTTGTGTATCTAAACTGTCACTCAATATTTTTTGCAGGGTTGGCTTGGTGTTCATGAAGTTCTTCAGCTGTTCTTTGTCATGGAAGTATCATATTTCACCATCAATTTTGAATGATAGTTTTTCAGGGTACATCAGTCTAGGTTGATAATCATTTTGTTTTAGGATCTGGAATACTTCACTCCATGCTCTTCTTGATTTTATTGTTTGTGCTAAGAAGTCTGCTGTGATTCTGATAGGTTTTCCTTTATAAGTGATCTATCTTTTCTCTCTGACAGCTTTTAATAATCTATTCTTGTGCTGGATTTCTGGGATGGTGATTATTATATGTCTGGACATAGTTTTATTTTGGTTATGACTATTTGGAGTTCTATAGGCTTCACTGAACCTGATGTAGGTTTCTGATCTCATGCTTGGGATATTTTCAGCTATTACTTCTCTAAGTATCCTCTTGACATCCTTTATGTTGTCCCCTTCTTTTTCATTAATCCCTATCAAACTTACGTTTTTTCTTTGCAACATCTTTCAGTTGTTGAATTGTTATTTCCTGATTCCTTGTTATTTTTAAAAGATCTTTCCTTTCCTGTTAACTAGCTGCAATCCTGTCTTCAAGGTGTGAAATTCTATGTTCACTTTCATTGATGCAATTTTTACAGCTTTCAGTGGAGTTTTTTATTTCCTGTATACCTCTGTGCATCTGCATTATGTATTCTCTTTGTTTCTTATATTTCTCATCTAGGGATTCTATCTTTTTGTTTAGTTCCTCCAATTTTTTATCTGTGTTTTCTTTAGATATATTCAGAATCTCTTTTATTTCTTTTATCATTTCTTCTTTTATCTGGGAGATTATTTCAAGTTTGAATTCCTTTAAAGCTTCCTGCTTTTTAATTTGAGTAGCTATTATGTCCGATATTTTAGGTGAGTGGCATATATTTTCTTCTGTATACATTGCTCCTAGGGTTTCTTGAGATGGGCTGGGCATTTGAGGTTGTAATTTGGTCTTTTGTTTTGTCATTTTCCTGTATTTCTGTGTTTCAAGTGTTATTTGAAAGCTTCCTCAGGGCCTGTTGGAAATCCACTTCTATGTTCGCAGCTCCTGGGACTCTGGCACCCAGTTCCCCCAAGCCACTGGGCCTCTAGAACTAATGACTCTTTTCTGCCTGTTTAAAACTCCATATTTCCAGATAAGTTGGGCTCCATGGCCACTGTGCACCCTCCTGCTTGCTGGAAGCTCCGCAGTTCTCTGAGCACAGCCAGAATGGGGAGGCAGGTGCAGATGCCTCAGACCCACTTAGCCACCTCCCTGAACCCAGAAGCTTGGAGGGTCCCCAACTGTGTGGGCTTGGGGCAGAGTGCACTAGGCACTTACCGCAGGCCACAGGGCCTCTGGAACTGGTGATGCTCATCTGCTTGCTGATATATCCACAGTCCTCGAGACACTCGGGGAAGTGGATGCAGGTGCCCCAGATCTGCCCAGCCCTTCCTCTGCACCCAGATGGTGCAGGAGTCCCAAATAGGCTGGACTCTGGGGATAGTGTGCACCTGCCTGCTTGCTGGAAGCTCCACAGTTCTCCGAGTGCCTCAGACCCATTCTTGACTGCATGATTTTTTTTACTTATTATTGATTTTTAAAATTTCTTTGTGTATTACAAATACAATTTCTTGATCAGAAATAAATTTTTCAAATAATTTTCCCATGCAATTATTTTCATTATGTTTTCTGATTGACCTAATGTATGAAATGTCCTATACATTTATAGCAGGAGAAAGAACTGAACAATAGCTGATATAACTGTTTTATAAACTCTTGTGACGATTTTTGTATTATCGGGATCTCCTTCTGTGCTGTGATTGATTATATTCTATGCCAAAGCTGAAACCAAGAAATAAGGCTTTCACCACTTTTAAATCTTGAATTTAGGTAAAAAACCTTTGACAAATGGCCACAGGCCTAAGAAAAACACAAGCAATAAGCAAATTAAAACATATGCAGAGTTTCTACCTTCAAGTTCAGGTAGCAGATGCTATTTTCTTGAGTTTTGTCTTGCCTTGGTTTGATTTGATTTGTTTACACCTATTATACTCAATTGTGCAATTCAGTACATATTCATCCAACCAATGAGAGGACACACATGTGTGCTCCTGCTGGATAACCACTGAGTTGTATATTGCTTTCTCTTTCCCCTCATGGTGGATCTTGACTTTTAACCATAGACTGAGCTTAGCAATAGCCAATCAGTGATGCAACAGAATGACCTAAGAAGCATGACCGTTTCTTCTTCCCAAATACACTGTGTTCTCACTTTGAGCCTCCAAAAGCAGAGAAACTAAAGGGCTATTTTTCTGGCCAGGCATCACAGAAAGGGTGGGATAAAGAAAAGTGCATGAAATTTGGCTTTCCTTTTACCAAGTCACACATACACAGAAGGCAACACAGTGAAATGGCCCATGGAGTCAGACTCATCTCTGCTACTCCCTGGCTGTTGGATCCACAGAATTTACCAAGCATCTAGCATTCTTTCCAGATGTCAGACAGTTAATGATGTATACTGGCTTTTCAGAGTTGTTCTGATAATGAATTTATGTAGTGCATTTAAATCACATTATGAGTCATCCTTGGTCTTTTAAAAATTACTTTTCCATTGCCTATTCCTATATTTCTTCCACTCTGCAAAGAAAGCTTCACATCCTCTACTCATGCATAAGATATATCATACCTTGAGATCTCTGAGTTTTTCATTTTCTTCCCTCTCCTGGCTTATAATGAGAATTAAATTGTATGCATGGTCTACATTTATATCTACTTTTATTTACACAGACAAAGGAGCACTCAAAATCATTCTTCTTCTTCACTAATACATTGAATACATTCACTAGCCAGCTCCAGCAAATACCTGATACTATGTGATGAATGACAGCAGAAAAGCAGGGTCTTTGGAGAAGCAGAACACAGCATTCTCAGGAAGCTTAGCTCTTCTTCTACAGTGCATACACACCTGGAGTAGCCACACAGCTATCACAGTCACCAGAACTGCCATGGAATCTCACCAGTGGAAGGATCTTTGGGAATCACCCTGAAAAAAATCTTCATTTACTTCTACATATAAAATCCCAATGGCCTGATTGTTTAGCTCTAATTTAAATATTTCCAGTCACACCAATTTACTGCCCTCATCAGTAACCCAAACCCAGATCTGTATACTCATGGATAAAGAGAAGAAGAAACACTTCATAGTGACAGAGTTCATCTTCCTGGGCATCATGCAGGACCACAGCTGCCGATCACCTTCTTTATGGTCTTCCTCATTGTGTGCCTGGTCAGTATTCTGGGGAATGTGGCATGATTGTCCTGATCATCACAGATCTTCAGCTGCACACACCTATGTACTTTTCTTCTGCAACCTCTCCTTTGTTGACCTGGGCTATTCCTTGGCTATGATGCCTGGGATGTGGCTGACTTCCTAAAAAAGTGCAAGGTTATCTCTTTTTACAGTTTGCTTTTTCTGCAGGTTTTGTGGATTCTGAGTACAGTGATGGCCTATAATTGGTTGATGGCCCTATGTTGGCTCCTTCACTACAACATCCTCTTGTCCAGCTGAGTCCGTGTGGCTCTCATGCTGGGCTCTTACCTGGCTGGCCTAATGAGCTTAGTGGTTCACATTTCTCTCACTTTCAGCCTCAATTACTGTGGTTCCAATATCATAAACTATTTCTTCTGTGAAATCCCACCACTCCTTGCCCTGTCTGGTTCAGATACCTTTATTAGAGATACTGCTATTAAGTTTGTGTGGCCTCATTGAGTTCAGTACTATTCTCATCACCTTCATCTCCTATACCTTCATCCTCATCACTATCATCAGAATGACTTCCAAGGAGGGGCAGTTCAAAGCTTTTTCCACCTGCGGGTCTCACCTTATTGGTGTCATTCTCTTCTATGGCACAGTTATGTTTATGTATTTGTGGCCAGCATCTAGTTATAAGTGGGCTTCTGTGTTCTACATGGTTATCATCCCCATGTTGAACCCCCTCATCTACTGTTTGCAGAACAAAGATGTAAAAGCTGCTTTCAAAAAAGTAATTGGGAGAAAACCTCAGCCATAAACACAAAAACATCTGCTTTGGCCAGAGATAAGTATGAGGGTTAGGAGAATGAGATACAAAAGGCAAATCATCACCATAAATGTTACTCAAGTCATCATCTCCTTGCTGAACAAATCTTAAATTCTAAAGGGATTTTCTGTAATTCTAACTGTACAATGTGAGAGTGCTATCAGTTAAATCAATGCTGTTGAAAAACGTGCTTAGCAAGATGTACCAGTTTCCACTTAAATTTGATCTGTATGTTGATTAGAAACAGGATTTCATGGAGAAAAGAAGTAGCTATTCACCCTAGAGCATATTTTTTGAGGGTAATAAGGAATTTCAGTTCCAAATACTGGACATTTTTTAAACTTGGAAATCAAGTCAGAGAAAAATGTAGATAAAATCACAGGAAATGCTGTTGGCATAAGGGATGATTTAACTCAGTATGGGATTGTTTGATTCATGTTAGCAAAGTCTTACAAGGGTTAGGAGTGTCTAAGCTTCTGGAAACTTACATGAAAGACATGATTTGCCAACAGCTAGCTTCTTGTGTTTTGTTTGCTTTTTCACTACTCTAAATCTACTGCCACAAAGAACAAAAGCAGGAATATTCAGATCCAAGGTCCAAGGATGAGAGTTGACTCAGGCTGTACTGGTGACTAACTGGCCTGTAAGCATTAGGGTCCCTACTTGTTTTGTCTGCAGCTTTCTTTCTGGTCAAGGGATTGATTTCACAGGATCCCTTTTGTATCTTATGCCACACATAAAAAAACAGGTGGACGACTGTGGTCTATAACTTCACACATCAACATATTTTGGGCAATCACATATATGGTAGTACTCTGAGGCCATAGGAAACACACAGTTTGGAGCAATCACCAAGGCACTTTTTGGAAAGATTGCAATGTCTATAAGTTTAGTGTACCTGAACCCACTACATTTTTGTCTTTCCATATTAATTAAACCAAGATCTTTTCCATGGGGCTCAACTTGTTTCAACATCGCACCTAGACCTTTATCAAAGAATATTCTCTTTAACCCTGATATCTGAATGATGGAAAAATCAAGATAAATATTTTCTCTGTACATATTTTAAGGTTATAAATCAAGATGTCAGATATTAGCCTTAGTAGGTCAAGGCAGTGAACTTGAAACCTTGAAAAAGTTACAATTACATCACACTTTCATCTTTAAATATTTTAAATCAGCAATCTTTCTGTCTACACCCTTCTTCTGGAGCTATGTAGTTAAGTCTAAAGAAAAAATTTTTTCCATAATGTATACACTGGCCACATTTATCAATGAAGTCATCAGAAAAGTTTAGAGATCAAAGAACCAGGGTTTACTGAACAGGCTTTCTAAATGTGCCACTGCACATGAAAGGCAGTTGATTTAGTTTAAATTTACTCAATCATATTCCAGACTTCCAGAAAATATCATTGGTGTAATACTAAAAAAAAAAAAAAAGCTGCCATTATTGGACAGTAGTATAATTCACAGTATGAAACAATGGAAAATTTTATCCTTGAGTTTATTTTGTCATCAAATATGTAGATTTTAAATACCTTATGAAATACAATGGAGCTTTCCTGACCATTTAAATATAAGTCAAAGGTGCATTATACCTTAAAGAGAAATTGTTTTAAATCTCATTTGTAAAGCTTTAATAAGTAACCTCATTGCTAAAAGGATTGTTTTCTTCCTAATTTGTTGCTGCATTAATTCAATCTAAAACAGTAGTTTAAATTTCTTAAAAATCTTGAAGTAGCAAGATATGGGAATTTTCTATATTAAAAATAATGAAATTCCTCATGCCCAGTGTGGGTCAAGGGAGACAGACAGATCCACCTCTTCCTACTGTGTGCTGCTACCAAAAGACCATGTTATGTAGGCAGCCAGTGTGGGCAGAGAGAACAAGCAGATCCACCTTCACCTTCAGGGAGCTGCCACCAGAAGTTTCCTTCCTGCAGGCAGCTAGCAGGAGCAGGGACACACAGCCAAGGAAACCCTGTGCATCCACAGGCCACCATTGGATGCCCTTGGTTCCCTCAGGTAGCTATTTCCCAATAGCAAAATCAGATAACACACCCCTGTGTGTCTGCCACCATAATGGGAGTCCCAGTGTAGACACACAGGCTGAGAGAAGCAGCCTCACCTCCATGCACCCCTGGTCATCAGCAAAGCCCCAGTATAGCTGTATAGCTCTGTGTAAACCCACTCAATGACCTGCTATCTCCTTGTAAGTATGGAATTAGAGGAACCCAGGTGCCTGTCGCATCTCTCTACACTGCCTAGGGTCAGCCAATTCGAGAAGTGTCTGAGGCTCCACAACTAGCTTGTTGGGAGGAACCCAGGAAAATGTCAACATGAATGAGAAAAGGCAAACTCAGACCTCTAGCCCACACACAATAAGTCTGGGAGATACAGTCAGGGAAGCAAACAGAAGTATACACCTGAAATCTCTGAGAGGATAGCAACTGAACCGGAAACAACTTCATGAGATTATAAAAGCCATCAAATCAGAAATAATGTCACAGGTAAAAGAAGAAATCACAAACATACTGAAAGAATTGTTCAACAGGTCTAAAGAAGACACAGACAAAAAACAGGACCATAGGAAAATGATGGAACCCTTGAATGAATGTAGAAAGGAATTACAATGCATGAAACAGATTTAAAGAGAGACCTAGGAAATTAAAAATTCAATTGAAAGCTGGCAAAATCACTTGAAAGAGACTGAAGATAGACTTTCAAACCTTGAAGATAGGATTGCAACTAATAATCATGAAAGAAAAGATCTCTTAAAAATAGCAAGGAATCAAGAAATAACAACAGGCGCAAGATGATGCATAAAAGCATAACTTAAGAATAATAGGTGTTGGTGAAGAAGCAGGGGTCAACCCAAATGAAATTAAAAGGATATTCATGGAAGTAATAGAAGAAAACTTCCAAATATGGGAAATGGATCTAGCATGCAGATAAGTGAGGCATATAGCACTCCAAATAGCCATAACCAAAGTAAATCTACACCTAAACATATAATAATCAAGATCACAGAAATTCAGCACAAGAACAGAATATTAAATGCTTTTAGAGAAAAGAGACAGATCACATATGAAAGAAAACCAACCAGAATCACAGCAGGCTGTGGCCCTTCCAGAGGGAGAACCACCAGAAGCTCCTGAGATCCATGCCATGTTGGAACTTAGGACACTGGGAAGCCAAGCAAGCAGCTCCCCTCCCTGGTAAGCGGTGGCTGTGTTGCAGACTGTGACCCTTCCAGGGAGAGAACCATAAGCAACTCCTGAGATCCACACCATGTTCAAACTTAGGGCACTGGGAAACCAAGCAAGCAGCTCCCCTCCCTGGTAAGTGGCTGCAGTGTCGCAGACTACGGCCCCTCCAGGGGGAGAACCACCAGTGTCTTCTGAGATCCACACCATGTTGGAACTTAGTTAGGAAACCAAGCAACCAGCCTGCCTCCTTGCTAAGCAATAGTGAGCCTATTGGTGCACGGCCTAGAGTCAAACATCCCACTTTCCCTAACACCCTTTTCCTGTTCCCCCCATTAGCAAATGGGAACCAGAAATCTGAGCATCCACTGGTAGGTTGACCATAGCCAATAAGGAGGATTTCCTTCTACCATCTCTTTGAAGGCAAATATTTTTATTACTGTTTTGCTCTATTCTGATTAATGGTACTGCTCTATTCAATATTCTGTTTTGATAATTTCTATAATGTTCTGTATTTCATCTCATTTTGATATATGTGATTGAAAGAACAACTATTATAAGGATAATGAAATATACTGTGATACCTATTATTGTTATCCCAGTAACCTGCTGTGAAGTTCTGTACCAGTTTTACTGTATGATCTTAGTTGGCTTTATTCTATTTTGTTCTGTTGTATTTTACCACTTTCAAAATAAAATTTAAAAAAATAAAAAAATGAATCACAGCAGACTTATGACACAAATCATCAAGTCAAGAAGAGTTTGAAGTGAAGTGTTTCAAACCCTGAAAGAGAACAACTTCCAACCCAGACTGATCTACCCAGAAAAACTACCTTTCAAAATTGATGGAAAAGTAAGGTACTTCCATGATAAAGAACAACTGAAGGAATTCATTAATACCAAACCAACCCTACCAAGAGTGCTAAGGGATATTATAGAGAGAGAGAGAAGGCTGTCCCTGGTTCTAGAAACAGCAGCAGAGGAGAATCACCAAACAAGACAGGCAATTGAGTGGAGGAGAAAAGTGGAGGGCCCACAACAGGATAGCAGGGCAAAGACAAACCAATGTATGCTGATTTTAATCATTAATGTAGATGGCATCAGGTCAGCAATAAGAGGAAACACAAGGAAATTGGATCAAGAAACAAGATCCATCAATACATTCTATACAAGAAACACATTTAACTGGAAAGGAAATTCATAGAGTGAAAATAAAAAGAGAGAAAATAATTGTTCCATGTGACAGGAGACCAAAAAAAAAAATGCAAGAGTAACTTTCCCATCAAACATAAAATGAATAAAAAAGATATGGTATGCAGTAGAAAGCTACCCAGCTACAAAGTAAAATAACTTCAATGATCCTGTAGGTAAATGGATGCAACTGGTGATCATGCTCATATCTGAAACAGTTCAAACTCATAAGCACAAATACTAACATAAGAAACAGAAAGAGTTAATGGGATCCAAAAAGTCAAATAGTTAATATAAGAACAAAGGGGAAGAAATACCTGGGAGGGAAAGGTGGAAACTACTGTCAATTTCTTTCTCCTTGAAAAGAATAGCAACTATCTCCATTTTGGATAAACTTGTCCCTATCTCCATGTGTTGATATGTACAGAGCTAGCTAGGCCATTTCTTTGTCCTTTGATTGGCTTTCAGGAATGTAAATGGAGCTGGTTGAGGAGCAGACATGTAATCTCTGAAGCAAAGTGAAAAGTTGGTGTTACCCTACCCAATGACTCCCCAATCACATGGTTGAGCCAGGCAGGATGGAGAGCTGTGCTCCATCCTGTCAGCTGGGACTGAGCCTTGAGAAAGAGGCTGTGACTTCCCAGGCCCAAAAGGACTGTGCATCAGATTTGAAGCACCAACCCCAGATTATTAGATACTACCTCAGCTGAGTTACGCAGATTACCTTCTCTGCATTTCTTGCCCTCTGCTTATTGTAGAGGTAATCTCAGACCTCCTACCTAGCCAGCTCATGATAGTCATGGCTAGCATGTATTTCCTACCATTCTAACTCTCACTCATTCAGAGCCACTCCTCTCATGGAGAATTTATTAAACCCAGATGGGGCTCTGAGTACGGCCTTCATTCTGGTGAACACCGTCTTGGATAGACTTAGGATCCCTTGGCTCCCCATAACTGTATATATGGCTTAGTGCCTTTATTCTAACTGTAGGCTGCACTGGGCATGTCAGACTGAAATTAACTCACTAGAATTCCAATAACTTCACCTTGGGATTACAAATGTGAACCTCCCTGGACCACAGTGAGGATGGGAAAGAGTTTTCTATAATGAATGATGTCCTCTGATGACATATGACATTTCCTACTTTCAGCTCTGATTCTAGTCATTCCCTTTTACACCCTGCCTTCCAGTAGAACAAGACTCTTAGAACACAGCTACACCATGACATTTTTCCTTTTCACACTTTTCTTATTCTATTAATTATACTCAAAGACCACTGATCTGCTAGTAAAATAAATTCAGACTTAAAATACATTTTAGTCATTGGTTTTACTTTTTATATTTTAAAGAAAAAAATGGAAAATATATATAATTTCTAAACAGGATAATAGGAAATTAACAAAAGTTAATATATTATATATTGTTACTGAAAGGGTTTTGGCCCAGACAGGACACTGTAGCCAGGAAAGCCTCAACCAGAAGCAGGAAGCCCCTATCTCCCCTGCCCCTAGGAATTTACCTTTGACACCATCTTCCCGCTCCTGGAAATTTACATATGGCACCAAACCTAGGACCAATGGGCTACCTGTGCATCCGTAATGCCCTCCTTAGGTTTCACCCCAAACCGAGGCTATTTATAGGCCCCCACGCCACGTGTCCGCCGGAGAGATTGCTGGTCGCCAGCAGTGGGGAGTGCCGGTCATTTCTCTCTGTGTTCTCAGAATAAAGGCCGCTTTTTATTTTATACTTCTCATCTTTTGAAAATATTTTTCATCTTTTGGAAATAATCCTATCAGTTACCTTCAAAGTACTTGCTCAGATTATAAGACATAGTTGTGCAAAATTGATCAAACCATATAAGCACAAAACACTTTTCAATGAACTGAAAGAGATTAGTAGTATAATTATCTTAGCTGTCACGTTTTCTTTTCTTTTCCCTTCCTTCTTTTTTTCTATAATCATTCTGAGAGTCACACTCCAGGATTTTCAAGTCTGTAAATTATACGGCTGCTATTAGAGCTCAGCAGGATAATAGCACTGTGCCCAGATGAACCTCTTGTTCAAGTCAACCTGGGTGTTTCCCAATTGCCTCGAACTAAATATTAATGGTACCCCCTTTCTCTCTCAAAAGTACTCTCATTCTCTTATAAATAAATGAGAAAGTAAAGTATAATGTATAATAATGTATATATGTACATTTAGGCTTAACACATGGTGGCTAGAGATATGTTATGCATAAAATTCCACAGGCTCAAAAACATCACCCTGTTAATATGCTGGCTCCTTCAGGAAAGTTTGAGATGTTGAGAAAAGCTAATTTTTTATTCTCATATCTTGGGATACAGTTCATAAGCAACAAATAGTAATTGAACAAATGAATTACAGAACCTTGCTGATGAAACCTAGACATAATTCTGCATCTCAGAAACCTACTGGAGATACTGTATATATGAGCTGTTAAGATTCCTAAAAGAATATAAGTGATCCTACTTCCTAAAACTATGAAACAGGAGTTACAGAAATTTTCATGGGGTACTGGTGTGCTCTCAACTAACAATTAGTAGAGTCAGAGATAGAAAAGAAATTTTTGAATCCTACCCAGTAGTTTATAAAATAGATGTATAGCAAACTGTAGAGATTGAAATTGTGATCATAACTTGCAGAAGTTAGGGACTCCTCTATAAAAGCCTGGATTCATAGCTACCTTTAGTCTAGAGATGAGATTAGATACAATAGTCTGTGTTTTTACAGAATTGTAATGTGAAATACTGGTTCAAAGATCTACTTTTGCCTGTGACCCTACTGGACAGGACCATTACAACATCAGGTGGCTGGAGAAATCAGAAAAGCTAGGATACACAAAGAAACCAAATATAAGATGGCACCCAAGAGACATTTCCAATTTTGGATCATGCTGAAAGGGTGAAATCAACTCAAGAGAATCACTTTCACTGTAAAAATTAATTCCACTGCAGTATTCTAGAATCCTCCTCATCTCTAACTGGGAGACTAAACAACTTTTATATTAACAGAAATGCCCTGACTGAGAATAATGGTAACAGGATATAAGAAAGCAGTATTTATTGTATCTTTCACACCAAATGGATGACATTAAAACTTTTCAACATTGCATTATTGTCCTTATTAATCAGTCAAATAAAAATAGTAAAAAAGAAAGTCATTTGATGATGCATTTTGATATACAATAAGCTTATTTTGAGAGCTAAAAGAAATGCTGAGACATAAGTCATAAACAAATATGTTGCCCAACAAATATTCTATTTATAAATGAAAGAACTGAGGTTCATAAAAATAATCTTCCATGTATGCATATGCATAGCTAATTTAGAATATCAATATTACATATTTTCTCTTTTACATATACTTACAACAGGCAATAATACTGACAATTAAGGTAATGAGAATACATAGTTTATAACAATAGAATACCTTATAATTTATTTACTCTATACTTTGGTATGCTGTGATAGTATATTTTCTCTCCATAATGTTCTTATAGTACCATAAACCCAAATAAGTGTTTAGGGAAGTTATGTAATTGGATATCAAATAATGTGCAGGAATAACATTTCACCCTAGTTTGTATCTAACAATGATTGTAGCGTACAATTGTCCACTTAACATTATCAAACTATTGTATTTCCATGTCATGTCAAAGGAAATAAACATAAGATCAAAATTTTGCTTTAAGATTCTTAGATTATATTTAGTTTAGAGTCAGAAGTGTCTGGATCATATTATTTATTTTAGTCCTCTCAAGTCTTGAGTACTAATAACTACCAACTAATTAAAAATGCATGTAATTGTAAGGTACTTGGTACAAATAATGAACTGCTAAAAAGAAAATATTAATTTTCACTTTTTTTTACAAGTTTTGCATAAGGATAACCTCATGAGAATGATTTTGCATGTTGTATAAGCTATCAATTTATCAATTTTCAGAGTTGAGAGGGAATTTTTGTAAATTATAACTTTCAAATTTATACCTACATAGACTTTTTACTTCTCCTTTCAAATATGGTGCTAAGTTTCTAAAGTATAAAGTATACATAGCTAGCTTATTTGACAATGTTAGGGAGAATATCAAATGTTATATTTTGCTTTAAATAAGCTATTCAGAAAAAAATTGTGAGTGCATATTCCAAACAAAACTGCAGCTATTTAGCAAATATATAAAATGGTTAATTATTGGTGCAACAAGGAAAATATAAAAAATAACAAAAGGTCTTCTGTAATGAAACTAATCAGACATATGGGGAAATGAAGCTGTCAGAAAACTGGGGGTTAAGATAGAGTTTAGGTGAAACTGAAGTACTTTAGTGTTTCCTGGAGCCATTCTGAGGGAGTATTGTATGTAGGCAGATCACCACCAAATCTAACACTAAAATTAGCTGTGTGCAGTCCTGATTCTTTATCAACTACATAAGCATGAGATGCTGCATCTAAAAACACTTACTCTGAAGTTCTACACTTGTGTTGGAAATAGATCTCCATGTCAAAGTGACACAGGTTCTCTGGGAGGGAGACCTGAAACAGAGTGTAGGATGTCACACAGGCACAGAGTGGCCTTCCCTCCATGAGGGCAGTTGCTGGACATTGTAAGTCTCTGCAGAAACACTTCTTCCTGCTGAGTTTGTAGGTGAGTGTTGTATGTCTTTCACAAAGGGCTGAGCTAGTTGCCTCTCCCTCGTCTCTCTCAGAAGGTAGCTTTGTCAGATTATGAGGGGGGCATGGTGTCCTCTGAGCACCTCTCACACCCTCTGCTTTGTAAGAGCTCTCTTCAGAGCTCTTTTCACATCCTGATTCCTCAGGCTATAGATCAAGGGGTTGAGCATGGGTGTGACCACAATGTAGAACACTGCGATGATCTTGCACTCAGCCTGGGAGGAGTTGGACTGTGGTCTCATGTACATGAAGATGGCTGTGCCATAGAACAGGGCCACCACTGTCAGGTGGGAGACCCATGTGGACAGTGTCTTGTGCCTCCCAGGGTCAAGTGCATCCTTAGTACTGACAGCAGAATGTGGGCATAGGAGACAACAATGAAGAGGAAAGGGACAAAGAGACAAAGACATTGACGATACTGCAGATAAAAACAACCAGCTCTGTGAGTGACCTGTCAGTGCAAGCCAGTCTCAGGACCACGGGCACCTCACAAAAGAAGTGATTCAGGACATTGGGCCCACAGTGGGGCAAGGTTAAGGTGCAGACATGGATGACCATGGCGCTCAGGTATATACTGCACCAGGACACAGCTACCAATTGGACACAGGTGCTTTGGTTCACAATGACAGTGTAGTAAAGAGGATGGCAGATAGCTACATAGTGGTCAGAAACCATGACCTGTAACCCCTGCACACATTCAGTCACCCCAAAGGGCAGAAAGAATAATGTCTGAGCAGCAAAGCTAGAGAAGGAAATAGTCTTCTTCTCCCCTGCCATGCTAGGCAGCATTTGTGGGACAGTGGAAGTGTGGTAAATGTCCAGAAAGGATAAGTTTGTGAGGGAGAAGTACATGGGGGTTTGAAAAGATGAGGCTCTATGCTAATAACAGCGATGATGATAATGTTCCCAGTCACCATTAATAAATAGAAGAATAGAAATATAACAAAAAGAATGAGCTGGGTCTCAGGTTCAGGCAAAAGTCCTAGGAATAAAAACTCAGTCACAATAGAGTTCATTTTCCTTTTATCTATTATCCACACCAGCACTCTCTCCCAGAATAACCACTTACTTATAGACAAAAATCAAGTTCCCAATATGTCAACTGGAAAGCTAAAGATAGTAAGAAAGAAAAGAGAAGTCTTGGTCTGAGATTCCTCATAATATTCAGGTCAAGTCTAAGTTTCTCAACTTTCACACTATGTGATCATGGATGCTTTCTGAGTGCTTAAAATGCAAACAACAGTAGAAGCCATTTCTAAGGATTTTAAGGAATAAATAAAATAATGTGTTCAAAGAATCTGAAACCATGGCTACTTATAACAGGAAGTCTACTTTTCTTGAAAATTCAGTTCCCTAATAACAGCTACTTTGGAGAAAGAACAATAGTTAAAAAGTTCAGACACACTAAAGTGATGAGATCCATTTTCTGAGAGCTCATTAGAGTCTACCCTGTGCGTCTGTGTCCTCAGCTGAAGCACTGTGTCAGTAAGTTGCACTATTTTCTACTTCAGAATGTTTAAGAAAAGCCACCTAGAATGCTATGGGCTCATGAAGCACAGTCCTAGAGCCAGGGGGCAACTGACAGGCTTCACCTCCATCCACTTGTTCCTTCTTTCTTTTTTATCACCTTTTAGGTTTTTGTTGTTTTTATGTTTTGTTTTATTTTGTTTTGTTTTTGATCTGTAGCTAATTCTCCTCATTTGTACAGTGGGACCAAAGTGGTATCAAGCTCGGAGAGCTGACGACAGGGTTCAGTGAGGTAACATATGAGACAGCAGGGTCAGGGATAGGCAATAAAGGCTCAGTGCCTGATAACTATTGTCAGAACACCAGGTGGTCTTCTTTAGAGGATTTGTGTTAAGTGCACAGAACAGAGATTGCCAGTAACCCTCAAAAAATGAATAACAGGGAAAGCTATGTCATTAATACATGAAAAAAATTGTCAAGATTATTTGAGTAATTATTAAGCACACGCGTGAGCATCTGAGATACCCATGTACCCCGTATGTCTACATCATCCCCATCACTGTTTGGGAACAAGACCATGTAAATAACAGCTTCTTCTCTGTGTCCGTATGTATTTAAACAAAGTAGGGCAAATGACAAGGGACACAAATGTTTTGGTCCAGCTACCAAACACAGCTCATGCTTTGAAAATTCAAACAACACCAGACAGTGCCTCAATTCCAGGGGCTGCAGATACCTCAAGGATCCTCTTTGGTTACTCTCGTGGTGGTGACTGCTGAGAGCCAGCAAGAGCTCATTGCGCTGCACAGTTCTCAGTGTTAGACCCATCTCATTCCTATCTGAACACACAGCGTTTTATTCTGCACACGAGCTTACATGAAGAACAAATCTAGTTAGAGAAAAAATTAAAGCCAGAAAGCAGAATGCAAGGCCATCATCCACTTTAGGTCAGGTTATTTGGCATCAGATGGATACAAAACTTAAGCATTGTCTGTATTATATGAATGGCTGATTAATATTTCCATTGTGCAAATTGCAGCATGAAATGTAAAATATTCCAGTCAAATTAGCCAGGTTCAATACACCTTCATAATGTCAGGAGTTGCAAAAGCTAAGTCTAACCTTTCTAATACACATTGGTTATTAAAGTGATGTTATTGAAGTGATTGTTATCTCCAATGTGTTAGCAAATCATTGCCTCTTTTCAGATAAATGCAATAGATAGCCTTAATGCTGTTGATTTTTAGTAATGCTTTAATTTCAAAGGACAATTTGACAAAGAAATTTGGTGTATGGGTTAAAAGCCTACACTGACTCTATACAACAAAAACTATAATATGAATTCTGATTCCTTCATTTTGCATGTGATTACTTCAGGGAAATTTCTAAATTCATATTGGTTCTGTATGAAGCAAGAATGGTTGCTTAATCCATGAGATTACCTTGGTGATGATATTAGAAATTGTACCTAGAAGTTACAGAAAAGGGTCTGTCACATTATCAGTACTTAATAAATTATGACCAGTATATTTTACAGAATCCAAGTTAATTCAATTTGTTATAAATTAAATTGATATCTAAGTTTGGAAATTCTAATGAATATCATCATATGCAATATGATTATATGGTAATCAGTGAAAGTCTTCTTAGAGTATAATCATTGAAAATCTTTTAAAATTTGTACCAGCCACCTTACTATAATTTATAATGTTTTCATTGAGAATCAGTTGATTAATAAATAAAATTCATTGTTATCATTGTTAAAACTAGTGTAAGAGCTGAGATGTTCAAAGACTAATAATAATAAAGGTTATATATCACATTATTATAATTAACTAAGAACATTAATAAAGTTTACCAAGTAGACAAAATATGACTTAATGAATCCATCACTAAAGTATGAAAATTGTTATAACTTGATAAAATAAAAACATCATTCAAAGTGCTTAAGAATTACACTGTATATCATAACTTTTCACTTAGTGTGTCACAAATCCTATTGAATAAATAATTGAGATCAGTGTTTTATAAAACTTGGAGGAGCAAAAAGAGAATGTGAAGACAGGACTCCTGGAAGAAAACTAAAAGAGAACTCAGCAAGAGCTCCATGCCAGGAAAAAGAGATAACACCTTTTGAGTCTCACTGAAGGCTAACAAATTACCTTTCCCCCAACCAAAACCTCTCTGGATAAGAATACAATCACAAAGAATAAAACTGACATTAATAGCTCTCTAGTAAAATTTTCTATTACATAGTAAGCATGTACTTTGCAGATAGATGGTTGACTGTAGCTTCCCAGGAACTGAAATGTATTTATACTCATTTAAAAACAAAGATATGAAGATCAGAATCTCTACAGAACTTTATCAAAATACTAAGTAGGTCATGAATTTTACTCCAGTCTGAGGAATTCAAATGTGCTCTTCAACTAATTCAGAGTTTTTTTCTTATTTTCTTATTTAAAGAGAAAACAAACAAACAAACAAACAAACAGTAAAAGGGTACAAGTAATATAGAATTCCAAAAAAATAAACTGTAAGAAATCATTAGTTAATGATTTCTTTAGTTAATAAATTTCATATTGTCATCTTAGAAATAGTTGATCAAGTTACAAAATTAAGCATACAAAGAGGACATTCAAACAGTGAAACTGCAAACAGTTGTGTTCAATGATCCAACAAAAACTTAGTAATATGGTCATCTATCTTACACACCTAAACACACTTGCAGTTGTGTCCTTTAGAGCACTTTCTCTTCCTCTCTTTTTTTCAATAACATTTAAACATTTTGTGTTTTATTATTCCCACAGTTCTTATTACATTTTTTGGGAAGAGAATAAAACCAAATGTGACAAAATAAAGCAGAGTCGGTCAAAACAAAGGATGAACATGTTAATAAAAGCCTACAAAGACAAAACAGGTGATACTGATGTGAAAATAATACAACTCTGTGGATATAAAATAAATCTTTCATAACTACAAATAATACATGCTACAATCCAATTCATCCCTTTAATGGATTTTAAAAGTAAAATGAAACATATGCAGTGAAATTTCTGTCACCTGATTTTTTTTTTTTCATTTTAGGGCTTTGGACTGAATTTTAAACTCTCGAGGGACAATGTCCCAGACTAACAATTAAAATTTAATTATATTTGAGAAATTCTTGGTTGATGAATTTTTTTGCCCCCCCACACTCTTCTTTCTCTGAATATGAACATTTTTTCACATTTTAAACACAGCATAATTCTTAATGAATACAGTGTTCCTTCACTTCTTCATTGCTTAGCACTTCTAGAGCTATATAACTGTGCATATTTATGGGCTACAATAAGATGTCATAATCTATGTATGCACTGCATAAATATTTGATAATACCAATTAACATATATATCATAGAGGTCACTCAAATTTTTCTATTTGTTTGATACAGGAAATGAAACTGAGGACCTTGTACTGGCCAGACAGGTGATGTACCACTGAGCTGTATATCTCCAACCCTCAAATATGTTTCTAATCTAACTGGAACTTTGTACACTTGATCAACATAACCCCTCTCTTTCCACCTCAGCCTCTGGTAACTAGCTTTCTATGCTCTGTTTTGTTCTTGTTGGTGGTGTGTTTTGTTGGTTGTTTTTTTGAGACACAGTCTGTCTATACTGTTCAGGCTGGCCTTGAGCTCATTTTGTGGCTCAGGTTGATCTCAAGCTCACAACCATCCTCCTTGCCTCAACCTCCCAAGTCCTGGGATTACAGGCTGGCACTACCATACCCAGTTTATGCTCTGTTTTTATGACATAAAATGTTTAAGATTTCCTGAATAAGTGAGGTTATTTGGAATTTGCTCTTTGAGGCTGGATTATTTCACTTAACGGATTTTCTAGTTCCACCCACATTATTTCAAATGCTAAAATTACTTTTGTTTTCCAGGCTGTACAGTGTTTTGTTGTATACATATACACCATATTTCCTTACCCAGTCATTCATTAAAGAGTAGTTAGATTGCTTCCATATATGTTATTCTACACAATGCCAAAATGAACATGTGAGTGCAAATCATATCAGCATATTAATGTCACAGAAAGGCATAAGATTGCTAGATTATAATCTTTCTCCATGTTGAGATTTAGTAGAAAAATTTATACAATTTTTGTAAATAATTATACTAATTTATACTTCCAATGGTGCACAAATGTTCCCTCTTCCACCTTTTTACCTGAATTTATGTTTATTTTTGTTGTTGTTCTTAATAGTGGATAGTTACTTCAGTAATGAGAAATAAAGAGCAATTCCTTCAGGATTCAATGTGACCATTCAAGTAGAATAATCACAAGGTTGGTTAGCATGCTTCTTGAGAGTTAGGAGCAGAAGCTTACTCAAAAAATATTATTTGTCTCTACTCTGAGCCAGATATGGATCAAGCACAGCCTGATAGCATGACAACAAGGAAAGACATTGTTCTGAAGTGAAAAACTACTTTAAAAAATGAATAAATAAAAAGAGAGTTGGAGAGAATGCCAGACCCCAGAGGTCATAGAGTCTCTCTCCACATTCTTAAAATAAAGTTCACTTTTATTTCATACTTCTTATCTTTTTAGCCACACCAAAAAGTCTATCAGATGGTTCCCTTCCATGTTGAAAATTATATCAGATGGTTCCCTGACTGAAAATGGCAGACGAGAGACTGCTGGTGAGTCCCCTGCTGTTCATGGACCAGACTGCATACTGGATTAATTCTTCACTTCTCAACACCCAGGAGCTGCTAAACTTGTTGCCACTAGTTTGCAAACAACACTGGTTTAATTCATTTACCACAGGTGAGCAAACTTTGGAGATTATTCAGCACTGGCCCCACGCAGGTTTTCTTCCTGTTCCCTGGACTCGAGGGGTGCTCTCACATCCTCAGATAGCCCTGAGGCAGAGGCTAGCTTTTACTGTAAGCTCTCATAGAGAGCCCCAGGCAGAGCCTTTTATATTTGAAAGCATAAATATACCATCAGATCAGGCAGAGCCTTTACTGTAAGCTCTCACGTCCCTTAGAGCCCCAAAGCTCTCACAGGCAGAGCCACTGTAATCCATGGGAAATTCACTTGTGCCTTTGGTGACCACAAAAAACCACGAGCTTTGGAACCGATTACGATTACTATTCCATCTAAGAGGTTAAGGTGATGACCTGACCTGGTTAGATCACGTCTGTTATCTCGCCTGACTGTGATGTCATGGGCTGGGCCCCACACTGGATTTTCTTATCTTGGGTACCACTTCCTGTCCCCCCAAAAAACCATACCTATTTACAGCTTATCACACTGATGACAAGTTTGCAAAAACTCCATCTTTGGGCCTTTGTTTTAAGAATGTGTCCTCTCCCTCTGCTCCTCCAGGATCCCTCTCCCTCCCCACACTTAGGAGATAACTTCTTTCTTTACAGCCTTTCAAAGCTTTCTCAGCATCCTCCTTTCCTCCCCGCTTCACCCATTTCTCAGTCCCTCCACGGGCTGCGTGCCAACCCACCTTTCCTGCTGGGATGGAGGAAGTGGGCCCAGACAGTGTTGGGGGAGGTATGGGCAGACAGTGTTGGGCTGCCTGATGATGGCGCAGATGATACTGGTGGTGCAGGTGGGGCACATACAGTGCGCACCAATCGGCCTGGCCTGTGCAGGCTGCTCTGGGTCCTCACACCATGCCTCAGCTCCACGCCCCACCTGCCCTGTGCACCCTGCCCACTCTGTGTGCACTTCTCCCCCACCCTGGGCACTCTGCCTGCCCTGTGCACTCTGCCCCCACCCTGCATGCTCTGTGAGTCTCCTGAGAAGTCCCAGCCCCTACCTCTGAGCGCAAGTGCAGCTCTGAGCACCAGCATCGCGGAGACAACAGGATGCTGTGTGAGAAAAAGGGGCCAATTCTTATTTTAAGAGATCTCTAATTCATTGTTGCTGATCTGATGGTATATTTATGCTTTCAAATATAAAATTGGGATTGTTTCTGCTGTCTTTTTCTTGTATTCCAACCAAGAGATACAAATCAAACCAACATGAGTAAACCAGTCAAGTAATAATTTTAAACAAAACTTTATGTAATGTATGATGACAAATGTTTTCTTTCAGATCCAGATATATGCTTAGAGATGTTTCACAAATTTCTTCAGTGTTCAAATGTTAAAATGCTCATGGTTGATAGCCATTTAATGTTCTATGTTAAGCTTACTGCCTATATTGTACTGTACTGTTATCAATATCCTAGATGTTTAACAACTAAAATTAAGAGGTAATTATAAATTCCTTTTGGATTCCTGTTGCTGGAAACTACTAAATGTTTTCCAAAAAAAAGATTATATGATGCATGCAAAACAACAAGACCAGCACTGAGGCAGAGGCCAGGCTTGAGCCTTTCCCAGCCTGTCCACCTGCCTTGGCTCCACCCTCCACCAAGCCATAGTTAATTATACTCAACTGTCGCTAAATAACACCATAGCTGATCTCTCTCCTAAATAAAGGGATAAAATTAATGAAACAGGCCATCCTCCAAAAATCAGATGGCATTAGACATTTTAATAGCATAAAGAGATACTTATATATGACAAGTAAATGACATGTTAGTTCCTAAAATGCCCTGGACCTTATTCTCCTTATGGGAAGCCATTACTAAAGTTGTAAATACCCTGTTGATTGTATTTGACTCCTGCATACTTAATACCTTCCACTGTGGCCAGATCCCAAGACAAAAGGCTAAACTTGGCCCTCAAACCCCACAGAGACCTTTTTAATATGGCTTTTTGTGTTTTCAACAACAGAGATAAAAAATAACAATCTGATCTTTTAGCAGTGACACTTAAAGCTCTGAGACAGGTAAACCAACACAAGGTGGAGCTGCCTGAGCCCCCATAGACCATGCTTCAAACACAGCAGAAGGACATTGGCCTCAAGAGAGTGCCCCATCTGGGTGTTCCTTTGGGTCCTTACCTCAGGGCTACTGGACTGTCCTATCCACCAGAGAGTGGGTAAGCCATCCTAACTTCTAGCCCTCCCAGGAAATGACAACGCTGCCAGATTCATCACTGACAGATCTGCTTAAACTTGCTGCTGAAGACTGACAGGGCTTGGGGTCCACAGCCCCCATTAAGGTGTCCTTCTCAGAGTCCCAAGTCCCACTAGAAGTCTCAGGTAAGACATTCTCTATACTTGTGGACATAGAGGCCATGTATAGGGTTCTTCCTGAGTTTTCAGGCTGCTATATTAAGTCCTCAGCCTCTATGGGGGTGTTGACAGCCAACCTATGCAGCCTTTACAGACAGGGCCTATTTCATGCAGATCCTAGACTGCTTCTTCTCTGGTAGATCCTTCAATGTTTCCTTGTGTTCCCCAATATCCCATGGCTTCCAAACATTTACAGGGACTTAAACCTATAGTTAAGTGCCTTTTAGACAATGGTTTTCTTAAACCTACCCATTCAGCTTATAATACTTCTACTCTCCTGGTACTCAACCCTGATGGGTCTTACCCTCTACTATAAGATCTTAAGATACTCAATAGAGCTGTTACCCTAGTCCAGCCAGTGGTGCCAAATCCTTGTACCATGCTCTCATATCCTTCCCTCCACCACTCACTTTACAGTCCTAAATCTTAAAAATGCCTTTTTATTCCTTTGTGTTTATGCAGACTGACCCAGACACTCTGAGGTCTCAATAGCTAATACCTGTTATCAGTAGTAAATCTCTCCTCAGAGATATATAGCACCCCCTTCCTTTCTTATTCACCTGGTCAAGACTGACAGATAAATTTATCTTGTCACCTTTGTTTATACTTTTTCCAAATACATAAAAGGCTTTCCCACAACCAGGGAGACTGCTGATATTCTTACTGAAATCCTGTTACAGCAAATCATCCCAAGGACTACAACCAAGTTGTAATGGCCCATACCATACCATCTTGGCAACCTCAAAAGTGTTCAACGTTGCTAGACTGCCATCCTGGTTTCACATCACTCAGGCTAAGTGGTGCCCTTCCAGCCCTAAATCTAACCATCCTTTTGCCCACTCATCTCCACCTCACCAAGACCTCACAGCCACAACTCTCAGGCTGTCATATTTTGTTATCCAATTTGGTTCCTAATTTCTTATCCTTTTTACAGCAGGACTTTCAACAGTCTTTCTTAAAGACTCCCACATCATGCATACCAGACACAAGTCTTACCTACCTACCCTCTTAACTTTTACCCTTTCAGATGGGGGAATAATAATCACCTCTCATAATCCCACACTTATTTTTCAGTATTCTACCTCACCATGGCAATGATTCTACCTCAACATAGTCCTGATAAAATGACATATTTAAATCAAAGGTATCTTTCCTTCTACCTCAGTGCCATGCCTCCTCATAACACCTTGTCTCTTTGTTTTTCCAGTCCAATGTGTGGGCATTCACTAGTGATAAAGTTGTCCTGGTTAAAATATCTGGCACCAACTTTTACATGGGCATAACCATCATCCCGTCAACCCTCCTAAACCCCAGTGCAGCGGTCCCTTTCAGCAGTAAGTAGTAAAAGAAAGAAAAACTTCTCCCTTTTTCCTAATAACCAAAAGATGGAAATGAAAGGATTTTGCCACACATGGGACACCGTAGCCAGTGGGAACCTGGGAGGTGCAACCAAGGGGGCTCTATCTTGAGGTCACCTTTCCCGCCCCTAAGCCCCTAAGCAATTTAATTGCAGCATGAAATGAATTCCAATGGGCTACCTGTGCATCAGCAATGCCCCTTAGGCTCCACCTCAAACCTAAGCTACATGTAGGCCCCCTACATGCGTTGGGTGGAGAGAATGCCAGACCCCGGAGGTCATGGTGTCTCTCTCCACATTCTTAAAATAAAGGCCACTTTTATTTCAAAAAATAAAAATAATAAAAAATAAAAAAATAAAAAGAGGGTTAGAAATGCAGCTCAAGGCGAAGCCTTGGGCTTAATACCACTATCAAGAAAGAAAGAAGGAAGGAAGTGAAGAAAGAAAAAAAGAAAGAAAAAGAAAAAGAAAGAAAGATAAATAGATAGAAAGAAAAATCTTTTAAAGTTGTATTTCAGTTTTTCCAAGTGATACCTCTTGTAGAACACTGCTGATTTTAAAATTAAAAGACCCAAGTATTTTTATAATCCCCCATGATCACTATTTTCTTTATGGTAATACCATAGCCAATCAGTCTTTCTGTGCCTTGCCCTCTGCCCACCCTTCCACCTATGTGAACATTCATGGCATCACCACAGGCCACGTCTAACCAATGTCCCATTTCCATGCCCACACATGGGCATGGATCTCCATAGTTTAACTTGTGAGCAAACTGGTTCCAGAGACCCAGCATGAGGATACGATTCCAGGGCTGGGATTCTACTAACTAGCCTTGATGTCCCTCAGTCAGGTCCTGAAATAGATGGCCTACATCAGTGAGTCAACTGGGGAAAGTTTTTCACAAAGGAACTATTTACAAAAATGTAGAAGGAGTATGGAAAAACCACAAAGTTCCTCTTAGTTTTAGCATAACTAGGTCAGAAGCAGGCAGGGCAAAGAGAAATCCTAGGACACGCAGAGAAGGATGTGCATTTCTATGACAACTGCTCAAAGCTGGGTGGGAGCACGGGACCCTCAGAGGAATGTGGCCCATCACAGCCCTGAGGAAAGCATCCTGGGCAGAAATCTGCTGACGTTTGTCCCTTTCACTTCCTCCCCAACTTGGCCTCCATGTTGTTACAGTTTGTAGTGTTTGGTCTCCCAGATGATAGGGTGGAAAGAGAAAGAATGACTGTTGATTCCATAGTAGGAATGGAGCAGAGGATAATGCACCCTTAACCAGGCTTCCTGGATGTAGATTCATTTGGTCAATGACATTCATCTCCCTAACATCATCTATTTTTTTCAGCACATTCCCTAAAATTTCAAATGCCTTAATGTGGGAACAGGTTAAGCCACAATCTCCAAAACCATTCCAAGTATGACATTAAAAAGCCTTCTGTCATCTCCTCTCCTGTTCCTCTTTCTGGCCTAGTATGTACATTGCATTCTCAATACAGAGCCTCCAGATCTAGGACAATTCCTATTCTGTCTTCTGCTTCTGCGACTCAAGTGTTGCATTTCATTTCCTCAGAAATAAATGAGTTTTCACTTCGCTGCATCCAGCCACTTATCCTGAGGCCAGTTTCCTCCCCCAATGCACAAACCTCTCATCAGACACAAAACCCTTACTCCACAGCAAAGACCCTGAGGAACTCTGGGAGCAGAATTTCCACACTGGCTAGCTCCCCACAATTGAGACTAGTAATGTGATCATGACCACTGTACTTGTTTTCAAACTTTGATTTCTCCCAAGAAACTGTAGTCTTTCTGTGTGCCACAGCCACCCCCTTAGTTATGTCTCTTGCCTTTGGTTAGATTGGCAAAGGATCTAGGCTAGAGAAAACAATGCTACACGATGAGGGAACAGCTTTTGAAATATGGCTCTGCTGGTGTCCACCTGTGTGACCTTGGACAACATATACTCAAGCATTTCTACATCTCAGGAACCACACCTGAAAAATGAGCTTGATAGTCACCACTGGTTCACCAGTTTATTGTGATGGTTAAGATGAGAGGATAGTTGTACTCACCACAGTACCAGGCACAGACTATCCATTCAAAACTTCCATTATGATAAATACTAAAGAAAAGTGGCAAGTTGTTTTGAGTCACTGTATCACCTTGATTAAAATTATCAAGTTGGTCAATTGGTACATTAGATGCTTTCTCTTAAGTTCAGACTTGTTTACTGACATGAGAAGTGAAAACAAGTGTTTGTTGCAAAATCTATGTAGGTAGACATGTATGTATGTATGTAGACATGAATACATATAGAGATGAACACATTTTCAAAAATTGTCTTTATTTAAACTGTCTTTAGGGTAGGGAAAACCATGGATTTTCTAGTCAAATTACTTAGATTCAAATCCTAATTGAACCTACTTCTGAATACATTTTGAACAGATTAGTCACTTATTTTGTATAAAGTTTATTGGCTATGATATGAATTTCAACACAAAGAAAGTTGCAACACAAGGAAAATTTACTAATGCTTCTTCATTTCCTGAAACTCACATTATGTAAACATGTCAGGTAGAGCTTTGTAAAGAGTAAGTCCCCAATGCATAGTTATTGTTGTCAGTATCTTTAAAATTCTGTTCTTCTTTTCCATGAAGGATACTAATTGGCTTTTCAGAGGCTCACAACTCTGAGCCTCTGCCCCAGTGGAGAACTCGAATACACTAGGGAGCCAGAGCAGGAATAAATCACTTACATCCACCTTGGGAGCCTCTGTTGGTAAAGACAGAGACTGTTACTGCCTCTGTGACAGCAGATGTTTCTGGACTCATAACCAGGCTTGGTTCATGGACAGAAAGACACAGGTCTGTGCCAGCAAATGATTTGGGACCTCACAGGTGTGACTTGCCTGTGACAATATCTGAAAGCCTTGGTGTCATCCTGTTTTCTTTGGGTTGAGACGTTGTAATCACAAAGACAGGGATAGTACCCCCAACCAGCAAGACCCAACCTGATATCAGAAATGAAAGGAGGTGGATTCTGGTAAAGAAACCACAATGCCATTTATTAACTGTGTGATCATTTCCTTCTTATTAAACTTCTACTGGGACATCTGTAAAATCACTGCCATTAATATTTAAACATACAGGAAGTTGTTGCAGTGCAGAATAAATGAAGTACCACATGTGAAAATGAAGGGCGGCAGTTGATTCGAGTAAGTGGTTCCAAAATATTCACCATTATTTGTATAAAAGGCAAATTCTGGAAGCATAAAGAATCAGAGCATATTAGAATCAGACAACAGTCAGAATTGAATCCAGGAGTTTAAAGTGTTATCAAAACAAACCCTTTGAGTGTCCATGGATGAATGTTTCCAAATATTTAATGTTATCATAAAATTATTGTTTTATCAAATATTTGATTTAAAATGTAATCTTTCTGTACTGTAGTAAGTCTGCAAATCAACAAGAGAGAACTATTAAACTGATGTATGCTTACCATGAAATGCAAATGGAAACAGTCATTTTCCAGTGAAGGGAAAAGAAAAAAGTTTAAAAAATATAATATCAGATAATAACCCTTGCTGGGCAGAATAATAAAGCAGGAGAGACACAAGCATGCCTTCTTTATTCTAGGAGTAGAGAGGCAGAAGCAAGGTGGAAATGCAGAGAGCGAGGCGGGGAAAAGGTTCAGAGTTGGAGGCAAAAGAAATGAGGCCAGATCCCAAGAGTCTGGACATCTCTGTAAGGACTTCTGCTTCTCTGAGTCAGCTGAGAAGTTGGTGGAGTGGTAAAAATGGAAGAATGGTGTGGCCAACTGGCATCTTAAGGACCACTCTTCATTCCAGGTTGACAGATTCACAGAGCAAAGGAGAGAAGAATGTGAATGACCTTGGCCAATTTGAAATTCTGTAAAATAAGCCCTTAGAGTGTTTCCTACTAAACTGGTATTAGAATACACAGTACAATGTAACATTTCTAACATATCTATTAATTTTCAGCACAGTGGTGTAAGTCGATCGTCTTCCCGTCTACAAAGTAAGATTCCCTGGAGTCATGGAGAGGGGCAATCACACGGTGACCGAGTTCATCCTGCTGGGATTCATATTGGACCTTGCCATGCAACTCATCCTCTTTGTGCTATTTCTTGCAGTGTATTTTGTCACTGAGGTGGGAAATACCACTCTCATCGTGCTGATCTGTAATGATGCCCAGCTCCACACATCCTTGTACTTCTTCATTGGAATCTGTCCTTTCTGGATCTGTGGCTGTCCATGGTCTACACCCCAAAGATCCTAGTGATCTGCATCTCTGAGGACAAAAGCATCTCCTTTTCAGGCTGTGTAACCCAGTTCTTCTCCTCTGTGAGGCTGGGATACACTGAGTGCTACCTGCTGGCTGCCATGGCCTATGACCGCTACATGGCCATCACAAAACCATTGCTTTATACCCAGGCCATCTCCATAAAGCTGTGCACAGTTTTGCTAGAAGCTTGTTATCTTTGAGGCTTTACCAACTCTTCTGCCATCACAAAGACCTTTTCCTTTGACTTCTGCAAACACAAGTGTCATTGATGACTTCTTTTGTGACCTGCTTCCCCTAGTGAAGTTGACCTGTGGCAGGCTGGAGGGCTCCCAGGCTCTGATGTACTTCCTGTTGACCTCCAATGTCGTTGCCCCCTCACCCCTCATCCTGGCCTCCTAACACCTCATCATCACTTCATCATCATCTGGTCCACTCAGAGCCACCTCAAAGTCTTCTCCATGTGCTCCTCCCACCTCATCTCTGTCACCTTGTGCTATGGCTCAGTCCTCTACATCTACTCTGGCTCTGAATCCAGCTATTCGAGGGACAAAATTGCTTCTATCTTTTATACAGTGTTATTTCCCATGCTGAATCCCATGATCTACAGCCTGAGAAATAAGGATATGAAAGAGGCTCTGCATAAACTCATCAGTTAATCAAGCCAATTTCTACAAAATTTGCTTATTTGCTTATTTTATACCAAGTCAAGATCTCACTGTGTTCCACCCTCATTACTCACTGTTATATTGAAATGGGTTTTCCACTTACCACATGGCACTTTAGCATTTCTAGTGTAAGAAACTTAGGGCCAATGAGGAATTAAAACTTTAACACAGAATATAAAGATTTGGATGGGACTCACGCTGAAAAATACCTTCTAACTTCAAACAATGACAGAAAAACAATAGATTAGTTGGCTTCTGTGTAAAGAATAGTTTCTGTATAGGTTTTCCTGAGAAACAATGTCAGGCATGTAGTGCACACTTTAATGGAACTATTTAGGGAGCTGAGGCAGGAGGATTGCAAATTGAAAGCAAAACTGGGCTGCACAATGAGATATGGATCACAAAAAAATGAAATTCATCAGTGTCCCCTTGAGAATTTTTCAAGCTTCTTCATCTCTCTCTCTCATTAACCACAATCATTATTAGAAAGATCCAGTGGCATCCAAGAAACAAATTATTGGGGCAAATTATTCCCAGCAGGCATGATCTTTTTTAATCTGTAAATTTCTTCACAAGTTCCTTCATCTAAGAAAGTCAACTATCCTCTCATAGATACAATTTCTGAGACTCATTTTCTGATTTCCTGGTTCCTTCTTTTTCTTTCAATAATAAGCGTGGAAAGAATTCTACATCCAAAATGTGATATTCTGAGCACTGGAACTCAACTTTTATGGATAAGATAGTAACGATGTTGGCATGAACCAGCTTAAGAAATGAAAATGTATGAAATGTACACTAATTAAAGGAGAAAACTTTATAGTTTTTTTCTTTACAGAAAGAAAAATGTAAATGCTATATGAGGCATTTAATTTGTATTCAATTTTCAAAAAGACAATATTAATACAACATATATTTACAAAGCAGAAATACATTAATGTTTGCATTGGTGTAGTCATTAATTTAAAAACATATATGAATCTTCAGGTCAGAAGTGTGAAGAATCACCACATAGCTCCTCTCTATAATACTATAGTGTAGTAGCTTGGTAAAAGCAAGGTTAACAGAATAAATCAGAAGTGTTTAACCTGGAGAGCTGGGCCAACTCAGTGCCAAGATGTCAAAATTATATCTGCTTCCCATTACAAGTGACAAAACTGTGATAAAATACAGTCCTTTCAGTAATATGCACGGGCGAGTCCAAAAGGTGCGTTACCATGGCAGAATATCAGTTAATATACATGACAAGTGTATTCATAAAACAATTCAGTATAAAAACACAGACTTATGCCTAAAGGATGCTCCAGCTACTGTCCAGAATCAGTTTCCTTACTCTAAATAAAGATCAGCATATACACAGCAGTGGCCTCTGATAACTTAAAAGTACAATCATTTTATTTTTGCATGGAAATGGCAGCAATTTGTATGAATAGTACCATCAAAACAAAGTAAATATATAACATGTGGCTCATAATAAACCTAATAAAACAAAAAAATAATAAGAAAATAATTAAAATGTCACTCACCTGTTGCTCTGGTGTTTTAGAGTCTGCTTGGCTGTAGTCTTAGCACTAAGCCTTTGTTCACTGTAGAGAATGTTTTGCTGTAATTCATGCCTTTGTAATACTGAATCTTCCACATTAATTTGAAAATATGCTATAAATTCCCCAGGGACTTTTCTTCCTGATGACATAAATACAGTTCACTTTCCTAAAATAAAATCTTTTCCAATTCGATCCTTTTACACAAGCTTTAGTAAACAAATGCAAATATTTATAGGTATCCTCTTCCATGCAGAAAGATTCCTGTCTTGCATTTACTCCATTTGAAAACAGTTAAATAATTTTTGTACTATGAGACTCAGTGGTTACATTAACCTGACTTCTCCTGAGAAACAGCGTCTATAAAATATGTGTGTGTGTGTGTGTGTGTGTGTGTGTGTGTGTGTGTGTGGTGTCAACTGATAGTCCAAAATCAAATCATGGTCCAACATGGTCCAGACCTGCCAAAACTGAAGCTGCAGCTTTGATGGGTAGCCTGGACCTCAGGAGAGCCCGTGGTGTAGACAAAGTTCCAAAATGAATGTTCTGAGCTTCAAATAATGAACACAAATGAGTAGTATCCTGTAAGAACCAAGCCATCACTACTACCCAGACCTCCCTGGCCTCACTAAATTATCAGTCATCTTCCCTAGAGGTCAGTGGGCCAGAGCTGGGAGTCAGAGTTCATGATTATTTGCTTTGTTTTTCAAAAGGGAGAAACAACTGAAACTTGTAAAAGGGTTCTAAGCATGTTAGCGGGGGACCTGGAGGAGCTAGGTGTAATAGAGACACTCAGCAGGAAGAGTCAGGACACTCAGGCCTATTCTACTCTGCGGGGAACACACTGTCACCTTGGCGTCTTGCTCCTCCCAGAGTCTCTCATTTCCTCATTAAGGGTGACTTCATGGTAGTGTGGAAATAAACAAAATAAAACCAACCTCCTCAGTACTTAAATTTTAATATTTTTTCTAAAAGTCATGATTGAAATAATACAGAAAGAGTCATTTCATCCACCATCGTCTCCCATCATTAATATTCTATTTATGTTAACTATAACATTAAGTACCATTCTGCAGCTCTGTATATTTTTAATTTCAACAAAAGTTCCTTATCCCAGTATCATAGATACCCCAGAAATGTGAAATTTATATGCAATCCATAACTTATATCAAGTACTAAGCCCAGCCCCTGCTATCTAGTGACAGCTAACAAATTCTCTCTGATAGGAAGAACTCAGACTTAGAAAGGGTTTGTAGAGATCAGCTAGTATTTCAGGACACTGGCCTAATTCATGAGAGGAAAGACTAAAGAGTTGCCGAGACAGAAAGTACTGACCTGTGCTCATGATTCACAGAGATCAAAGCAGGGCCTTTTGCCCTTCATTTTGCTTGATTTCTGTCATGGAGTTTAGTGACCTGAATACTCAGAGAAGATGAGGCCCTAGTGACACGGTATAGCAAGGAAAGCTTGAATTTTAGCTTCACACAAAGTGGATTATAAATCAAAACTTTACGTCTAACCATTCATCTCACCTTGATGTGCCTCTTTCTCCACATCTGTCAAAGTGGAGGTCATAGCTGTGGTATTGACTGAATGTGCTCAAGATCCCAGATGACGCAGGCTGGTGTCTTGCACCACATAACTGTGTTCTCTTAATGTAACAGCTCCCGAGAACAGAAATCTGAGATTCAGAGTGCCCTTCGGATCATATTTTAGTGAAGATTCTTCCTGGATTTTTGGTGATTAACTTTTATTTTCATTAACACATAATAACTTCACACATTAATAAAGTATGCCTTTTTTATTTTGAAGAGAGAAAATTTAAAAAATAAAAACAATGATACAGAGATTCAAAACAGCATAATAAGAAATTAAAAATGAGAGAGAACTTCAAAAGAAGATAGTAACAGATTAACAATGGTAAATATACTGTGTATTGTTATCTTCAGACTAGTATTTCAATACATGCAAGAATTATATCTTTTGAAATATCTGAAAGGGACTGGGACCCACTGAATTTATTCATCTAGTATAACATAAAGTACCTAGGAGAAAAAAGATTAAATGGAGAAACAATCTCACATATTAATACAGTATTTTCAATACATGCATCTATTATGACTGATCAAGTCAATATAATTAACATTTCCTTAACTTTTTCATTTCTTCCTGATGGAAATTTCGAATTCTTTTTCTTCTCGAGGTGTAAAAAAAATTCAAAATGAGTCATTACTCAGCCACAGGAAAAAATGAAGTTCTGTCATTTTTAGCAAAAGGGTTGGCACTAGAGGATGATATGTGATGTAAACCAGATGTATAAAGGCAAATACCACATGTACTTTTTCATAGATGGAAAGTACAAAAGCCCGCTGTGATGGAATATATTGATTTCTAGAGGAAAGAGCGGGACAGAGGGAGGTTGCATAAGTTGAAACATGGGCAGCAAAAT
Source organism: Cavia porcellus (assembly GCF_034190915.1). Lineage (NCBI taxonomy): Eukaryota > Metazoa > Chordata > Mammalia > Rodentia > Caviidae > Cavia > Cavia porcellus. The sequence goes on along the minus strand of NW_026947488.1, from coordinate 91,884,201 downwards.
GCAGATAGAACAATTGCTAGGGGTCTTCAGAACAGCGTGACTCTCGTGTAGATGCCCATTTTCTTACTGCATTCACTTTAAACTTAATTATCTTCTTGTAATATAATCTCAACAATATGGCAAAAGTGACTCCATTCTTGCTTTAGGACTCCATTTTAGTTGAAGCTAATATTTGGATGAACTCACTCCTCAACACCCTCTCTCAGTTAACCCTCAACAACAAGGCAGGAACAAACAGTTACTGTAAACAGCAGACATGCTGACTATTGCCCATGTACTGTTCAACTAATGACCCAGATGTGCAGGAAGACCTTGTAACATTCTTGGAAAATTCCAAGTGAAGTAATATCATTGCTATCGTTACTGAGGAACGTGATAAATACATAAAAAAACCCCAAGCATAAAGCCTCAGGGACAGTGCCTTAGCTGATGGCTGACCACCATCCGCAGGCAAATAAAGCTTGCTTGTATCCATTCTTGGCCTCTGTGTCTTGCACATTTCTGCCATAACATCATCAGGGGTAAAACTCCTGACTGGATTCAGTCTCTCATCTGCAGTGCAAGGAGCTCACGCAATGCACTACTCATCCCATACTGCTTTCCAGAGCCTGTAGGTCCCACCTACACACCTACATGAAGTCCTGGGTTCTGTTTCCCCTTCTTTACTATCTATAAGTAGTAAATGTAGTTCATATGACTTTCGGCACACAGGTGTGTGTGTGTGTGTGTGTGTGTGTGTGTGTGTGTGTGTGTGCATTGTATTTCACTGAAACTAGGAGAGCTCTCATAACCATGTTTCAAAAAAGTGGTTCTAGAGAGAATGGTCCTTTTTCTTTTCTGGTTCTCATTTCTATTTTTCTTTGAGTTCAAAGATCATATTTCCTTGACAATAGATGCAGGAGTGAATACATATGTTGCTAAGTGTCACTGAAGTCCCAGAAAACAAGAGTTTCCTTTTATAATTCAAGAATTAAGAGAGAAGGAAAAAAGGGAATAGAAGAAAAAAATGGGAAGTAAGCATTTATAAATAAGAAGGGAATGATGGATTGGAGGAAGAGGCAGGGAATGGGAGAAAAAGAACCACCAAGTTATGTTACATACAGGTCAAGTTACCTAGGATGAATGTGATCATTATGTACATCATAATTATCAATACAATTAACTAAAACAGAATCAAGGGCAACATAACAGTTGTATAGACAGCAATAGAGATGGAGATAAAGATGGAGAAAGAGAAATAGAAAGGATAGGAAGAAAGATTTCAAAACTCTCTTCATCCACTGAGATTTGCAGTAATCATCTTTATTGTCCAAAAGAATTATTTATAAAACTAACATTCAGTGGCTACCTGTCCTTTCAGTTTTGTATATGGAAAACCACCTGTTTTACTTTGCTAAACATGCTGTAGAAATACTGCACCTTGAATGGACTGGTGAATAGAAATTTATTTCCTAGCAGCTCTGGAGGTTTAACTGCAAAGTTTAATGTGCACAGGGCTGGTTACATATCTGGCCTCTCTCTTGGGCTCACAGATGCCCATGATCTTATCACTTCCTCACATCATCTTTTGCATTATGTTGTAACTTATTTGGTGATGCTTTCTTTGCTTGAGTGTTCTCCTTATTTGTGAAGAGAGCAACATATTTTACTTGGGTCCAACTTCACCAACTCATTCTAATGTACTGACACATTTAAAAGTTCTGTCTCTAAAGAGTTGCATTCTGAGGAGCTAGAAGTGACATCTTCAGTCTGGGATGATCTTAAGTAGCCCATGAAAACAAAGACAGATAGGCACTTTCTAATACATGAAAGGGAGAACTGTTGACTGGAGGGAAAGGAGGGAAAGAGAGGTAGAGTGAGAGGGAGAAGGGCAGGGAGGGAGAGAGAAAGAGAGAGAGAAAGGGAGAGGGAGAAGAAGAGGGACAGGGACAGGGAGAGAGAGCGAAACACACCCAAAGAGAAATATGACAAAAAATATGGACCAGCAGTTCTGCACCACTGCACCAGAGCGGATGTACAAAGCTCTGGCGTTTCAAATCTAAATGGTGCACAGAAATCTGACCGGTCAGCGCTGAGCCGCGAGTGGGGGAAAAGTGGACAGCTTGGTGTGCGGCGGTCCTGGAACGAGGACTTGCACCGGACTCTGGTGAGTACAGAAATCCCCACGGCTGCTGGGTTTGGCCAGAGAACAGCTGGCCCGCCACCACGGGGAAATCAATAACACAGAGTCTGGTGCAGACATATTAGCCTGGCGGCAGAAACCGCAGCTTGGTGACATCACAAGGTCCCCCTGTAGGGAGGGCTGGTGGAAGACATCTTGAGTCCTGGCAGAGCCTGATTACTTGCTGGCTTCAGCTCCACACAGAGAACTTAGTGGGAGCCATCTTGGTTTTGGGCAGATCTGCTTTTCTGGTGCTCCTATCACAGAGAGGTTTGGAAGAGAACGGCTGGGACCTGGGCAGAATCCTGTGCCATTACTCAGCTGCTTCTGATTCAAAGAGAACTGGCAGGAGCTACTGGGGCTAAAACAAGCCCCTGCTTGGGGCCCAATAAGCAGATACAAAATAGTCACAACTCAGTGACAACCAGAAAGTACAGCCTAATTTAGGAATTAACTGACACAGAGGCTAGAGACTAGACTGTACCGCCCCTGCATCCCAGCCTACCCCAGATAACAGCAAATTGGGGAGGACAGCAAAAACTCAAGCCAGCACGCTTCTGAAAGGCCCTAAGCAATTCAGAGAGGGCCAGAGAACTCCAGGACAGTCTGAAAGAAACCAGAAACATGACAAGAGATAAAAATAAAAAAAAAATCTCCAGCTGTTCAACAGGAGAAATTAAACCCAAGAGAACTAAACACTGAAGAGAACAAGCACAGTAACCATCCTCTACTCGACACAGCATCAGCCGAAATTAAAAAGTACTTACATGATCTCATAGAGGAATTTAAAGATGTACTCCTGATCCAAGTGAGGCAAGATATAAAGAGATTAATTAAAGAAATGACAAGCCCCGCCCAATAGAACACAGATGGAAGAACTGAGGAAATCAGAAAAGAAAGAGAAGCATCTGAAGAAGAATTTAAGCATAACTTAGAATACATGAAACAGATCCAAAGAGAATATCAGGAAACTCAGAACTCCATTGAATATTGGCAAAATGCCTTGACAGAAACTAAAGACAACCTTCTGAAACTTGAAGAGATATTTAGGACATATGAACGTGAAAGAAAAAGCCTCTTAAAAATAACAAGGAACCAGAAAGAAGCAATTCTAAAACTGGAAGATGATAAAAAGATACATAACCTAAGGATAAAGAATGTGAGTGAGGAAGCAGGAACATCCAAAAATGAAATACAAAAAATATTCACAGAGATATTAAAGCAAAATTTCCCACGTATAGCAAAAAGAAATGATATCCAGATAAAAGAAGCATACAGAACGCCAGCTACCTACAACCAAAACAGATCTACGCCTAGGCATATAATAATCGAGATCCCAGAAATCCACCAAAAAAACAGAATATTAAAAGCAGCCAGAGAAAGGATGCAGGTTACCTATAACGGGAAATCTATCAAAATAACAGCAGACTTATCAACACAAACTCTTAAATCAAGAAGGGAGTGGGGAGAAATATTCCAAGTCCTGAAGGAAAAAAATATGCAACCTAAGTTCATATATCCGTCAAAACTCTCTCTAAAAATTAATGAAGAAATAAGATACTTTCAAGACAAGGAGGAACTGTGGGAGTTCGTGGCCACCAATCCAACCCTACAGAGAGCGCTGAAGGACATTACAGAGAAAGAGAGGAAGAGATATCAGGATTACAGCTACAGTGGCAGAGAAGCCTCAGTGAACGGGGCAGACCATGGAATGAGGGAATAAGGTGGACAAATTATAGCAGAAAAGTGGAGTAGCAGACATGAGGCAGAGACGGTAAGCTAGTCTTTAGTAGAGACAGCTCTGAAACTGTATTTTAAAAAAAAAAGCAGAGGTCATTGCTAATGGTGTATAACGATTTAAAAGACACAGTAGTCCTAGTGCCATATTTAGATTGAATTAAATTTGTTCTGGTCTGTCCACTCATATCAGCTTTGAGGACACAGACCTCTAGAACCAAAAATAGCAGGCTATACCACGGTAACTATCCTTACTTTCCTATTGACTTAGGCTGAAATTCTGTATTACTTACATTGTCTTACTATGACTGATCTTAATTGTATCTGAATCATAAGACTATTGGTTGGCCTTGACTGATCCTATTTGAAATCGGTATGCGTGTTAGAATCAACCCTAAAAGTAGAGGAAACTACTCTGAGCATGACAAGATGTAAAGGATATCCATACTGGTATGAATCAGTAACAGCTCTCAAATACTACAATGCAGTCAAAGATAAGTTTTTATAAAAATAGGTGATAGTATGTTTAACTATAATAAGCCAGTGTTGTCGACAAATCTATTGAGAATAACAAGAGAAAACATAGTAGCTACGGAAGATCATTTATATTATAGTTTTATAAGTCCTATCCATTGCATGTTTATCTAGGAAATTGTTTCGTTGTCTTGTTATGACTTGGTTTTCCCTATAATACAGAGAGGATAGGAACAAATACTCTGAGGAAGAGACCTGAAAAACCCGAGGCTTATTTTGTAGCATTATAATATAAATTCTAGCAATCTATTGCTTGCTGATTAAAATGACTCTGGACTGGTTTCTTCAGCTCAACTTCAGCATATGCAGAGATGGGGACGGCTATCACAAAGAGAATGAGAGATGCGATGGTAGTTGGTATTGTCTTCCCTAATTTGGAACTTGAGGACCTAAAAAGACTCCATCATCCTGTAATGATTTGATTAGTTCTATAATATGCAATAAGTATATAAAGTGGGTGAAGTTAGGGACAACTATTTGTAAGAAGCTAGAGACAGTTAGATAAGGTAGATCTCCAGTGGACTTGCTTTGAAATCTGTATTTCTTTAAATTGTTTTTTATTTTTTTTTAAATGTTCTGTCCTGTTTTGATATGGTTAACCTTATCCTCTTAGAGATGTAAAACAAATAGGTGGGACTGATAATCATATTACGGAGCTTTTGTTCGGCCATAGAGCAGAATGGTTTGTAGGGTCATTTTTTTGAATGTCATTCTATATACTTTAATTCTATAACCTGAGCAGCCATTTCGAAGATGACAATTTGTAACTTATCAACTGGCAATTTCTTACCTTTTGTTTGTCTGTAATTTAGTATTATTTCTACCCTTTTTTTTTAAATCTCCATGTATTTTTTTTTTCGTTTCCTTTTCTTTAAATAAAAAAAAATGTGGCATGTAAACACCATGGAGTACTACTCTGCCATAGAAAGGATACTCGCGTCATTTGTGGGAAAATGGATGCACATTGATACTATAATATTAAGTAAAGTCAGATAAACAAGCTTAAATACCATATGGTTTCTCCTATCTAAAAACTCTCTAAATATATATTTATATAAGTATGAAATAAAAGACAGATAATTGAAAAAGAGAAAAAAGGTACTGTAATCCAGTGTGGATAATGCATCTAAAAGTGTACCTTGACTTACTACGATTGCCTTACATGTTTTATATGTTCTCTGGTCTATTAATCTTGTTTTCAAACTGTGTATTTGATAATTAACTCTATAAGTTCTTATAAACAAAATGAATCTGATGCTGGAAAAATAAAAGGGAGGCGGGGTGGGGGAAAGAAGGAATTTGGGAATTGAAATGTGTTACGTACATACCCTATAGTGAATGGAGTCATTATGTACTGCAAACATGTACAATAAAGTGGGGGGAAAGTTATGCAAATAAAAGCAAGGTCATCAAGAAAAACAAAAAAAAATATGGACCAACAGGTTCAGTTTTGAAAGTTCAAATTAGTATCATTTGGATAATTTCTATTATCAGACTCATTTAATTATTATATTATGAGCTAGATCCATTGGATCAACTTTTAACCCCCCATACCTCATTGCGTCATATTCTAAGTTACAGGTAATCTTCTAATTCCCATAGGTTCTGATGGGGTCCTCAGAGACCCAAGGTACACATTTGTCTGCTGCTGTAGGGGAGGAGACTGAATGTCCTGTGGCTGAACTACACATACTGGGCCAGACTGTGGCATGCCCCTGCATTAGAGCAGGTGACAGGGTGTCGCTTCCAAGAACCAGACTTTCTGGCCAAAGGTAAGCTCTTGGCACCAGGCTCAGCAAGGCAGTTTGGCCCTCTGTGGTCTTAATTGTAGTTTGAGGGCAGAGAAGGTCTGGCATGGCTCTAAACACACTTATAGGCAGACACACACATAAACATACAATACACATGCACACACACACACACACACATACACACACACACATCCTCCAAACCCAATTTCAGATTTCATGCTATGTTACCTCAGGTCCTCATCTACAATTTAAAATTCACTCTGAGACTTGTGATAGACCATGGGTGTTTGGATTTTCTGGGTTACTGCAGAGCAGAGAGGAGAGAAAGAGCTTAGGTCAAGTCCCCCCAATGTTTGGCTTCAGAAAAATGAAACTGTGTGATTTCAACAATTGATGTAGCCGATGAACAGACAGATTTTTTTTTTGTAATGAAAACTGAAAATTTAGCTTTAAGCCTTCCAAGTTAAAAAACACTCACTGTCAATTTAGGTATCTTTCAGCTTTAAAAGTTTTAACTTAAGAATCATATCCAGGAAATCCATGGCTAGAATTTTGGGAGTTGGTGAATACTTTTGGCACTTTTCATTGCTAATTCAATCAAATTACAATAAATTCCCATGCCTGTAGAGATATATGTGTATGTATGGATTTTAATCTGCAGCACCATACCATGTTGTGCTCTTGTGGATTCTATAGGAGATGGTGACAATTTAAAATCATAAAGTTTAGTGTTTGCAAAAGGACCTAACGTTTTCTGTCTGTGTGATTTGTGTTCCTGGAAGGAGGCAACGCTACCAGAATCACACAGATAAGAAACACCAGAGCTCATCCTCATTTCAGCTCCCTAATCCACGAGCAATGAACTGCATTTTCTGGCCTGTCTCTCCTTTGTCAGGCTACAAGCAGATGTTTATTACTCACCCATTTTTTGTGATTTTAGTGTCATAAAAAATTCTCTTCCAAGATATGTATAGGAAATTTTATGTGTTCCCTCTAAAGATTTACAGCTTAATTTTATGGATATAGATATATAGATATAGATATAGGTATAGATAGATACTGATGATAGAGATAGAGACAGAGATAGAGATAGAGCTACACATATATATCTTTAGTCATTTATTTTTCTGAGTAATCTGAGGTAGGGGTCAAATTTCATTCTTTTGCATAAGAATATATAGCTTTTTAAAAACCATATATAGAAAAGACTTTCTCCATGTATATTCTTGGTAAAAGTTTATATGCTCACCAAGTATTATTAGTTGTACAGAGTGATTCCTGGGTACCCAATTTTGTTTCTTATTTCTGTACATCACCATTTAGGCCAACATTGCACTGCACTGTATAGCTTCGCAAGGTAGTCTGAAGTCAGGAAGTGTGAGGACTCTGGCTAAATTCTTCTTTATTAAGTTTGCTCTGACTATACATGATCATCTCTGGTTCCAGATGAATTACAGTTGTTGTTGTCATTGTTTTTGTTGTTGTTCTATTAAAAATGCCATTGCAACATCGGTGAACATGGCAAACATTACCCAAGTGAAATGCGTCAGACCAATAGCATGACCTCACATAACTGTGGACTTAGAGTGAGAGCAGAATGGCTGATTGCTGAATGCTGGGGAGTAGGGAAACAGAGATGGGCAAAGGGTACAGACTGTTGGTTCCAAATGAGTAACCACAAGGGATTGGTTTTAGTCTGAACCACAGTTAAAAATATCTGCATTGTGTACTTGAAATATTCTACAATGTATTTTAAATGGTCTCCTTACAAAAAGGCAATAAAATTATGTGAACCTCAAAATATTTTATAAGACTATATGCCAAAAATTTTAAGCTAATATCAGCAAAATTTTAATTTAAAAATCACAACCCCGTCTGATTTACGATTATCTGTTATACAAAACCTGGATGAATTCTATTTCCTCAGAAATTCAACTTTTATACATTAATGAGTTATAGTTCCTGTATCTTAGAAAAAACAAATAGCACTCTGTGATATGCTTTCCTCCTACTGTCTGGGACACGCATTGAAAATCTCTTACTTGTTCAGAGGTGAAGACTGTGGGTTGGTTGAATTTTCAGAGACTCCTCCAAGACTGCAAAGCTACCATATCCATATAATGGAGCAGATCTGGAAGCCAGCAGAACTGCAAGCCCTTGAATCTGTCTCTTCCTGGCCAGTGTGCTCTGAGCTGGGCTTGCTCATAATTTGTGCTCAACTTTTAGTCAGATGGGGGCTGAACTACATGCAGTGAACTCACTCACCTGTCTGTGGACCACATTCATGCCTCTGAGACCCAGGCTTGTCATTCACTCTTCCTGAAAATAAACCCCTAGACGACACAGGACTCAGGAGGTGAAAAAAGATTGTGCTCTGAACATTAGCAAGGAATTATGGTTATTTGTATTTTTTGTGCTGTAACACACATATGACTGAACTGTAGATTAATTTCATTCTTTTTGTGATTTTTGGTTTGTATCCAAAGAGATTATTGCCAAGCTAAATATCAAGCTACTTTTCTTCCACATTTTTCCCCTGGGGGTGATTTGTTTTTGTTTTTATATTTATGTCTTTGATCCATTTCAAATGAGTTCATTGAGGATTTTGTAGTGTAAAAACCTTTGAAATAAACTGTGATGTGATATAACTTTCATTAATAGAGATGTCAGAACTATAACTAAAATACTAGGTCTTCTAATGCAGTATTCTTAATCTTTCATCCAATTTACTCACCCACCCTTTCCAAAACCTAACAATTTCTCATGCATAAATACAAACAGGAGGCTTTTATTACCAAATATACATTTTGAAACTATCTTGTCTTTGGACTTCACAAATACTTGAAAAGTAAGTTGTAATGCAAATCAAAATTTCATATTTGGAGAATAGCGTGAGCAATGGCACTAGGGGCCTTTTGTACAATGTATACGAAATTGACATTGAATTTTTAGTGCTTTTTTTCTTTTTTATTGGACCACTGGTCCCAACAGATGGAAAATGTACAAGAGCTCCTGTAATCATATCTTGGCCACATTAGTTTCTCGCAATGTTTTAAATTATAATGTCAGAGGACTAAAGGCTCAGAACAATATATGTCCTCAAATGTTTGTGGTCTTCTGATTCTTCTGGCTTAATTCCACCTAGCGTGTCTCTCTTCGCCAGCCTTAATTCACCTCTTTCTGTCTGATCTCCAAGATCACTCTGAGTAAGAGTCCTGAGGTGACTGTGATCTGATTTCTGCCCCTTTTCTTCTGAACTCACATAGAGAGATCATCTGTGAAGTATTTCTCTACTGTAAGGATTCATTTCAATAGTTGTTCTTCTTAGAAAACTTTGAATAATAGCCAAGACAGTGTACTCTCGCTTATTTGCCATTTCCCCATTCTACCAAAATTTTGAAATTTACTGCATCCATGTATTTCCATTTTCCTCTTTTCTGTTTAAAAATATGGCTAATATACCAGGCACCGTGGTGGTGCATGTCAGAAAGCCCAGCTATTCCGGAAGCTGAATTAGGAGGATCACTTGAACTCACAAGTTTCCAACCAGCCCGAGCAATATAGTGAGACTCTGTATCAATACAAACATAGCAAAACAAAACACAACATAAATCAAAATAAAATACACACACAACAGAGAAGAACTGATAGGTTTTATTATAGACAGGTGATGACATAGAAAAATCATTTCAGAGTCACCCTTCAGATAGTGACTATGATCCAGTATTTTATATATTGCTATATAATTCTTAGACCTGCCAAGATAATTCTACTGAAGATCCAGAAGTTCAGTGGAAAGATGAGAACACTTCATCCCCAACAACCAAAATTAGTGACCCAGGTCAGAGGTGTTGCATTTGAATTCCAGACTTCCTTTAGCCTAACTTGACTATAAATGCTGATTAGGAGAAAACAAATAAAAATACTCGATTGGTTTTATTTTTTCCTCAGCTTCAGGAGCCAGTCAAGATGCAGTTAGCTCCTGGGTCAATGGTCTAAATGCAAACTTAAACAATACTTTTTAGAATACTACATGATTTTAAAAATGAGTAGCGCAGATGATAAATGCCTTTTTACTTTCTTCAGATTCTGCTGGAACATGTGAAGCTGCAGGCTATAAACTTGAAGATTTCCTGATGTCCCAATTATTCAGCATTTAAAAATTGGATCCCTCTAATGCTCAGCTTTGAGAAATTTCTTAGCCATGAGTATAATGTCATACCACCCAGCAGAAAGTCAGAAACAAAGCACTATTAAGAAAATATCTCTAAATGTTTAATAGGGAAATACATTCATGTCTTTAGAAAACCAAAGCCTTAGAAGAAAAAGGAGAAAACAGTTACTCTCTGTGAAGAGTGGTAAAGGGCATATGGTGAATATTTAAATAAAAAGGCTGCTATAGAAAAAGACACACACACACACAATTCCCGCACAAATACTCAAAACTCTCCCCATTATTTTACAAACTTAGCCCATCATTCTTGGAAATGTGTCTTTTACCATAGTTGTTTATTATTTTTTAAAATTTAAACATTCATATTGCACCATCACACTGCTGTACTTAGAATCTGCTAAGAAAACTCCTGGTTCAGTTGTGAGCTGCTTTGTTCCTGGATCTGTGATCTTGCACAATTATACTTCTCATTTTTAAAAGCATATTATATTCTAAAAAATATTTTTACATTTCCATTTTGGATCATTGACCAAGTAACCAACTGACCTCCTCCCTGGCTACTGGAACAGAGTAAGAGAATAAAATCAATAGAGGACAGTTGTTTCTTTCATCCTTGTAAGCATTCACAGTACTCAATTAGGAAATGGCACAGACTTAGTGACAGGTGTTTTTATGGTATGTGCACTTATAGTAGGATTATGGGTGTGACATTTGTGATTCCTAAGAAAAGAAACCACAATGCTTGACACACAAATTCTCATTAACTTCCAACAGGAGACAATTCACCAGAAATTAAGCTTTTTCATATGTGTCCCTTTTACTCAGTCATGCACCTTTAAGAATCAAGTAGGGATCTTCATGAGTTTTCCTTTTGTCACCTATTGATAAAGGGCTAACCATTAATTAAAGTCATTACATGAAGGCTCTAATTTAAAAGCAAATTCTGACTCAAACTCCAATGGTATTACAGTTACAGACTGAAGTCCTGAAATTCTGGCCAGTAAGGAATAAGTCCCTACACCTGTCATAATTGTTAGATGATAATACGCTGTTGATTTGTCTTCATAGAAAGTATCACTACATTCTTTTCTTCTCCTGCACCTGACAATTGCCCTTGGGGACATGGAAGTGGGAAATCGCACCGTCTTGACCGAGTTCACTTTGCTGGGCATCTCAGCAGACCCCCACTGGCAGCTGATCATCTTTGGAGTATTCCTCATGCTCTATTTGGTGACCTTGTCTGGGAACCTGACCCTGGTTATCTTAATTCGGATTGACTACCGGCTACACACACCTATGTACTTTTTCATCGGCAGCTTGTCATTCTTGGACTTCTGGTACACCTCAGTGTACACCCCCAAAATCCTGGCCATTTGTGTGTCTGAAGATAAGCACATGTCCTTGGCTGGATGCGGGGCGCAGTTCTTCTTCTCCTGCCTTGCTGCCTACACTGAATGCTATCTGCTGGCCACCATGGCCTACGACCGCTGCAAGGCGATCTGCAGCCCACTGCTGTACTCAGGCACCATGTCTTCCTCTCTCTGCGCCAGGCTTGTTGCTGGCTCCTACATAGGTGGGGTTCTGAATGCCATCGCTCACACCGCCAACACTTTCAGGCTGCGTTTCTGTGGTGAAAACATCATTGACCACTTTTTATGTGATGTGCTGCCACTGGTAAAAATGTCCTGCACGGACACCCAGGTCTATGTGAGAATCTTGTCCAGTCTGGTGGGATTCACAGTCCTCTCCTGCCTGCTCGTCATCCTCACCTCCTATCTCCACATCCTCCTGGCTATCCTCAGGATCCGTTCCGCCTCAGGGAGGCGCAAGGCTTTCTCTACCTGCACCTCCCACCTGGTCTCCACCACCCTTTTCTATGGATCCCTGCTCTTTGTGTACTCGAGGCCGAGCTCTAGCTACTCCCTGGAGAGGGACAAAGTGGCTGCCCTGTTCTACACCATCATCAACCCCCTGCTCAATCCCCTTATCTACAGTTTGAGAAACAAAGACGTCAAGGAAGCCTTCTGGAAGGTTATGCAGGCCAGCCGACCGCAGGCATGAAGGTCCTCTGGTACACTTCATTGTGGTGTATCAGTTTCTGATATGTAGATATTTGTATGCATTTTTGTATTCTAAAGAGTTTTGACAAGGTATATTCATAACAGCAAAATCTCCAGCAAATCAGTCTTTCACCATCATTGTCACATTGTCATCATCGTCACCATCATCAGTGTCATCATCACTATCATTTTTATTTTCTTGTGATGTATACTATTTATAGTCTATAACATGGAGTTATTTTATATTCTGTAATGTGATATTTGCCTCTTTGCAGTAGTAAACTTTAGAAAAATTTATTGTTTTAGCTTTCATTGAGGTCTTGGAAAGAGGCAATGTGAGTTGCGCTGTTTTCCTGCATACCCTTGACTTTGATGTTTGTGATCAGTTTTGGTTGGGCAAGCAAAATATACAAAATGGATAGATTGGTGAAAATTTGCTTAAAGTTTTGCAAATAATAATTTTCATGATGTATGTGGAGGACCACCTGGAGGACTCTCTTTGAAAAAAGAGTGATTATCTCCATTTTGTGTAAACCTGGCTCTGTTTTCATTTATTCATGTGGCTGGCTAAGACTTTTCCTTATTACTTTAATTGACTTTAATCAATGCAGATTAGTCAAACTGAGATGCAGATGTGTAGTCTTTGAAACAAAGGGACAGGTCAGTGTTTCCCCATCCCCATACCTCCCAAAAAACACCAATGAGCCAGCCCAGAAGAGCTGCTCTCCATCTTGTTCGCTGGGAACTAGCCTCAAGAAAAGAGGCTGTGACTTCCCAGCACAAAAGATTACACATTAGAGCTGAACCACCTGCCCCCAAACATTAGATATTATCTCAACTGTGCTATGCATACCCTTCTCTATGCATATGGCAGAGGTGATTTCAGGTCTTCGCCCTAGCTCAGCTCGTAGCCCTCACATAGCTTCCACCACTGTCACAATCACTCATCCTCTAGCCACCGCCTTCTTCATGAATGAAAAAAATCCAAGTTTGGTCCTGGACCAAGGCCTTTGTTCCGGTAACCATCACTACAGCTGGCCCTAGGACACCTTGGTTTCCCACAAGTCAGTATTCCTTACTGTGCTAATTCTCACCATGCATTGCACTGGAAGTGATAGAATGGAATTAACTCACTAGAATTCCAAAGTTTTCCTTTAGGATTATGAATATAAAGTTTCTAAACTGCCACACGGCCCAGGTAAGGCTATCAAGATGTATCCCTTAAAATTGTTCCTAAAGTTTTAATTGTGTGCATAGAATGTATTTATGTAAACCTTATACTTTGTACATAAATATAATGATTGGCACAGTGATTAGGAATTGTTGAGATTTAAAAATATAGAACCATTCTAAATTTACCACGAAAGATGTATTTTTAAACACTAGCCAGAAGACATCATCTCCCATAAAGATTAACGAATCTAGTACAGTTTACCTTGAGATCACACACAAGAGAAAAGTGTTAGAATGAGTTGTGAAAATACTGAAATAAACCAATAAATATCCACTTATATTTTACAGATAATGATTGTTTTCTTCCAGAGATAACTTTATGTAGAAACAAATGGGTCAATATTTATTGCATGGCAGGTGTTGATATTGTATTTGATATTCTTCACAAAATTACAATTTAAATACATGAATATACATTGGAGGAGCTTACAGCTCAGAAATTAGAACTTTGTAATTGCCAAAAATAGAGCAGGAATAATGGGAGCTATTCATCCTCTTTGTTGATTTTGAAATTCCTCGTGTCCCCCCCACTTTTATTTCCTAATTCCCTCTCTTTCCTTTCAAAAGGTTCTTCACACTGTTCCTTATTTCAGCAGTTAGTATTTGACAAGAAGGATTTAGGTGGAACCTACTACTCATTATAGCTCACAAAGCATTATGAGCTAATCACAAAGCATAATCACTTACTCATAATATGCATAGCAGGAAAATGAATTTGAGATCAATGCTAGGGGTGAAGTGAAATAAAATTTAATCTTTTAAGATTCTAAGAAGTATTTCATATTTTTCCCTCATGCAAAAATAGATCTGGATTCTGTTTCTTTAAAATAATGTTATTATAAAATGGAAACTATTCAGAACTTTACAGTCTGTGAAATAGAACAAAATAAATGAGCTAACAATGAAACAAAGACTTTCTTATTTAATTTCCTTTCACTTAAAAGCATTTTTAAAATCCAGTGTCCTAAACCCCCCAGTCAGTCTACCCTCCCAGTGTCCTAAACTCACCAATCAGTCTAGAATGCCTAGAGAAACACACACCTGTGTGGAATTTGGATGGAGTAGAGAATATGATGCCTCAGTCTCTGCCAGGTGAGAGCCCTGTTGGGACTCTGCCTGAGGTAAGGTCATCACTAAGCAAGGATCTTGCTGACTTTGGGCATGCACTAAGTGTTTTCTCTGTCTCAGTGTATTCCTTATACAAGAATGTTCCAATGTTTTTTGGGTCATTGACTCATGTGGGTTTTTTTGGTGTTTTTTTTTTTCTCAGAAAATACTTTTTTAATACCTGTATGCTCTCCTGGACTCTGAGAAATAGCAGTAAGCATGAAAGAGCTCACCCTTATTTAAAGAAGCCTTTACTCTGGAAGCAAAATATAGAAAATAAAAAAACATGGTCAGTTCTTTTCAGTTAATGCTCAAAGTTAGTTGTAAAATAAAACGATGATGAGACAAAGATAAACTAGGAAATGAGTTCAATGAATTACCTGCTGTGACTGGAAAATAAATAATCCTAAGATGAACAAAGCACTTTCATAGTCATTTTTCAGAAGAAAATATATTAACGACCAACAGGAATTTGCAAAATGTTGAGCAAGACAAATTATTAGTGAAATATAAATTAAACCATAATGAAACATCACATTATGCACATAAAAATAACTTTGACTAATGAGATGAAAAATAATACTGGAAAAGGTGTGGAGAAAAGGGAACATTTGTACACCATTGGAACGATTATAAGCCAGTGCAGTCATGTTGGAAAACAGTACAGAGGTTAGTTAAAAATTTAACAATTATGGATCCACAATTGTACTTCTGGGTATGGATTGCAAAGGAATAAAATCAGTATCCAGCAAATTATTGGCTCTCTGTGATCACTGCAGCATTACACATAATATCTATGATGGAGAGAAACTCAGGAGAGGGTGACTGGAGGAGCGACATGTGTATAAACCATGGGATACTACCAAGTCTATTTGAAAAAGAGAACTCTATCATTTATGAAAAACAAATGTCTCTAGAGGACATGATTCTATAGAAACAAGCCATGCAGAAGGACACATCCTGTGTGATCTCCCTGATATGTGCAATCTAGAATTAACAGAATCAGCATACTAGAGCCCAAGGTAGGGGTCAGTGGTAAAGGAAGAATATTACTGAAAGGGGGCAGCTTGTGTGGACAGAGAATTCTGGAGCTGTACTGCATAGCACATTGTCTGCAGTAAATAATTGTATATATTTCAAAATTGCTGAAAGTATCAATTTGAAGATTTCATTCTTACTACAAAGAAATGATGACACCTGAGTGCCAGATATATGAATTCACCTAATTTAATCCATCTGGCACATATAAAACTACACTAAACTCCATCATTATACATAAGCATTTGCCAATAAAAATAAAAGGAAAATTAAATTGGAAACAAATCAAACACTATAAAAACTTCCCTTCATTACTATTTATCTTGCTTATAATCCATCTAACACATGGTTGTTGTGATAATCCACCAGATTTTTTATCTGATATCGTGATCTTGGTGATTTCGCAAAGTAATATTGATTTCCTGTTTTCTGTATGAGTGAAAGAAGAAATCTACAGCTGATTGGAAGCTGCATCTTTTCTAATTTTTATCGTTCCAGGGAATATGAAGAGAGCCACAAGTGGGGGCCGATAATTGCGCATTTACACCCAGAGCCCAGAGTCGCAAAGTGTCCTTGGGACCAATCAGCCTAGGGGAAAAGGAACTCTAACTGAGCAAACCTAATACAAGGGCAAAGGTGCAGGATGTTTAAGTCACAAAGCTCTCTTTGGATGGACTTGCCAAGGCTTTGATCCTGAGTTCTACAAAGAAACGAATGAAATATAGTGTTAGGCAAAAGGCTGATTCTCGGAGTCCCTGAAAAAACCCACTTTGTCCCCTACACTGTGATTTACAAGAGTGCAGCACAGCTAGGGCATAGGCAGAGAGCACCCCCTCCATCCCATTAACTGGTACTCATCCCCCCACAAGCTCTCAGTAAAGGATGAGCAGAGCAAAGCAGGAGACCCAGAGTCTCACCCAGCACGGTGGGGTGGGTACCCGGGACCACACGCTCAGTGAGAAAACTCAGAGCTGCCGGGCAAGAAGAGCTCCAAGGCCCAGGGCCGGAAGTCCTTTCCAGGACAGACACAAACAGAGACTAAGGGCAGGATCCTGTGACTCCAGCCTTCAACATAGGAACGATCCTCTCAGGAGGCAGGAGAGCCAGTAAAACTGCGGGTGCAAGAGCTGGGCTGTTATTCCTACTCTAGGTGGAAATTTAATCAGACAAAGAACCTTTCTGTTCAGCTGTGACTCTTCATGGTATCTCTGGCTTTTTGTGTTAATATCTATGAGTAAAACATACATTTACAATGTTTAAGACACTCTATTAAGCAGAAAGTAAAGTGGGGAAAACCATTAGTTCCCAGTTACAGGAAAATATTAAAATTAATTTGTTATATTCCTAGGCAATAATTGCATGCACTTACTATTATAAGTATCAGTAAAGTAAATATTCCTGTAAACAATTGGGCTCCTCTGTCAAATTTGAAGTTATAGAATTTGAGGGGCTTAATCTCTTTGTTTCTAGCATATGGTAACATGAAATTCAATCCAAATTCTTATATTTTATAATTCAATTTTTATCTCCTAAATTACTCTGATTTTCTGATCTTAGGTCTCTTGAACTGTGATGCATCAAGGTTAGAAATTTATTATGCTGATTTATATCAAGTTGTAGCACAGTGGAAGCTCACCTTGAAATACAATTAACGTGACCTGAAATTCTCTTGCTGCTTCTCAGAAGATCATCATGATCTATCTGAAGATTTTATGCAGAGCTTCTTTCATATCCTTATTTCTCAGATTATAGATCAAGGGATTCAACATGAGGAACAGCACAGTATAAAAGATGGAAGCCATCTTGTCCCTCTCAAGGGAGTAGATGGAATTGGGGCAAAAGTAGATGAAGAGGATGGAGTCATAGTACAGGGTGACAGAGACGAGGTGGGAGAAGAATGTGGAGAAGGCCTTGAGGCGGCTTTGGGTGAACTGGATCCTCAAGATGGTGGCAATGGAGAAGAGGTAGGAGACCAGGATGAGGGCGAGGGGGCAGTGACATTGGAGGCCAACAGGAAGTACATCAGTCTGGGAGCCCTCGAGCCTGCCACAGGCCAACTTCACTAGGGGAAGCAGTTCACAAAGGAAGTCATCAATGACACTGTGTTTGCAAAAGTCAAAGGAAAAGGTCTTTGTGATGACAGAAGAGTTGGTAAAGCCTCCAAGATAACAGGCTTCTAGCAAAACTGGGCACAGCTTTATGGAGATAGTCTGGGTATAAAGCAGTGGATTTTGTGATGGCCACATAGTGGTGATAGGCCATGGCAGCCAGCAGGTAGCACGCAGTGTATCCCAGCCCTGTGGAGAAGAACTGAGCCACACTGCCTGAAAAGGAGATGCTTTTTTCCTCAGAGATGAAGGTCACTAGGGTCTTTGGGGTGTATACTATGGGCAGCCACAGATCCAGAAAGGTCAGATTTCCAATGAAAAAGTACATGGGTGTGTGGAGCCGGGCATCACTGGAGATCAGCGTGATGAGTATGTTGTTCCCAGCAGTGTCACAGAGTACAAATTCAGGAACACCACAATCAGGACCAGCTGCATCATGAAGCCCAGCAAGATTAACTTGGTCACTGTGTGATTGCCCCTCTCCATGGCTCGGGGTATCACACTGTACAGAAAGAAAATGAGACATCTATCAATCACTGAGGTGATAAAATAGTAAATACACTTACATGTTATAAAACATTCTTGGCAATCATGAGACATCTTATATGCAACAGTATTTGTGCTCACTTAGAAAGAATTTTTATTTTTTCAGCCAAATAAAGAAAAATTCCAAGGAATAGTAGACTTGATTTACTGTAGTCTCCCTCGGGGTGTAGGAAAGCTCTTCATATTGAACTCAATGTAATGATAGTCAACAGCTGGGTTTAGTAACTAGAATAGCTTATAATAAAAACAATAGAAGATTGTCTCACTTATACCTTTTTATTCCTCTTCCACTGTAAGTATGATTTCACATGAATAAATTAAAAATAAGTCTAAACTCATTCCCTATTTTAATCTATTTGTAACATCTGTCATTGTTTGTGACTCCATCCTGGAAATGCTTTGTGTACTTGGTTTTCAGTCCGTCACACTCACCTGCCATTTCTTTTATTGCTCTTCTTACCTACTCTCTGTCATGCTAGTTTTTGAATTTTACGGTGCTGACTGAATCTACTCCTGGACCTGTTGCCAGTTCCATCTATAAGCATTTCTGGTGATATTAGCCAGACTGATGCGCTGATGACTTAAAACATTTTCAGTAGGTGAGTGACTCTAAATCTCATTCCTCTCTCTGTCTACTCCCTGGACTCCAAATACACGAGCGGCACCATTTACTGTGTAACTCCTACACAGTACCCACTGGGTGGATCAAAAGAAAATGTGTTCCTGACTACCCTCTTATTCCTCCCTTACCTTCAGGCTGCCCTACTGCAGTAAATGACATTTTTCAAACCCAGAAGTGATTTACCATTATGCTTAACTCTTCTCTAGCTCTCACATGGTTTCTGATTAGTTAGCAACATCTTGTAGGTACTATATTCAAAATCTTTCCAGTGCTTTGCCATTTCTTTCCCAGCTGCCACATTTTCTCCTTAGGCAAAGCCACCAGAACTCTCTTTGCACCATTGCTTAAAGCCTCCTAGGTGTCTCCTTGCATTCATGCTCCCCCTCATTTGAGTCTCTTAACTTGGGCTTCAGACTGTTCCTCTCAGAAGGCACACTGAGAATGCTTTTCTGCTGTTCCATGCACTCCAGGGACTTTGCAGCTCATTCAGAGTGGAAGTCAGCATCCTCACAAAGATGTCCAAGCTCACAGTGAGCCAGGCTCAGCATCCCCTGTTCCAGCTTGCACCATCTCCTTTCCCTGTCCTTCCCAGCCCAGCCTTCCACCCTCCTTTGTGTTCCTACAATGATATTGACATGTTCAGCTCCTCCCTAGAGGGCTCTCACCCTCATGTGTGGAAAGCCCCCTGCATGTGTCTTCATAACTAGAAGTTTTATACTCCCAGTCTAAACTCCCTGCAATACTACTTTTTAAGGTGTTTCGGAAACACTTCATTGTAATCCCCTTCCCTGACACTTCTCTTTCCCCTTCCCTCCCTGTTACCCCCTGCACGGCTCCTTACCTCACATTACATATGTCCCTGTAAGGAAACTTTCTTCTTTTCTGCTAGGAAATCATCTCCATCATCTGTTTTGGAGGAACCAGGTAGGTCAGTTGAGTGTTTATCTCAGATGTTCTGATGTCCTATCATAATGCCATGTTGGTTTTTTTACTTTGAATCTCTTAATACTAAACATGAAAAATGTTATGGCAACACAACATCTCTGAAAAGATGAACTCATGAATACTGAGAGAATTTGCTGTGGGAAACTCAGAAGTTCTGTATTGAACCTAAGCTTTCGTGTCATCTGATTCTATTATGCTCTACTTCTCATTATCATCTCAGAATTTTGTCACTTAAAGAAATAACAGCTAAAATTTTTTATCTGTTCACTCTGAATCAATCAGTTTAGCACTTCACATGTAGCATTTTGTTTATGTTTCACAGCACTCATTGTACGTATGTTCAAATTCTGCCAGCACTAACTTCACACATGACTAAACTGTGCTGTAGCAGGTCTCAGGGGCACACATAGTGTTTACAGTTGTTTTCTCCGAAGATCTGGTCATTCACGAAAACTCAGTTCCTCCTTTCCTTTTTCATATCAGGTTAGCAGGTGCTAATGGGATCCATGCAATCTGTCATTTAGGTCCTGATCCTGTCACTGTTGGGATAATGGTAAGAGATTCATACGTTGTCTTACATATATTGGGCCTATAAAAGGCATCACCATTGTTAACATCCTGTTCTGGTACATCCTTGTGTCACTTGGTCTTGATTATGAATCCAGAAACATCTGATGATCCCATCTGGGTTCAGAACTCTTACCTGCAAGTGGCACAGTCTCAAACAGCAGAGGATTTCATCACAAATCCAGGTAACCTAACCTTTCTCTGGTTCCCCCCCCCCAGTGTATTCAATTCTCCAAGCACCTCCAGATGTATAGTTCCACAGTCTCTGAAAAGGCAATTAATGCAAAAAGAATATTGCTTTTCTTTTGTTTTCACAATGTGAAAGAAAAAAATGGGACCAGGTATTTTGCTTAGTGGTATAAGCACCTGCCTGGCAAGTGCAAGTTTGTGAGTTCTATCCAGGGTACCAAAAAAAAAAAATGAGGATGATAATGACTGTGAACTGGGTACTTTCTCTTTAAATTCCTATTTGTGAAGTTTTATGTTTCTAGATAGCAAATATATGAATACTGCAGAATGAATATTTGAAGTGTTTCAAATCACACTGTAGTCAGACAAAATATATACAGAACATGAGAAAAACATGTCCAGATTGTGTCCAAGCCAATCTCATGACAAAATTCACAGTTGTTTCCCTACATGAAGGAAACTTTTGATGGGGAATATCCTTGAGTATCTGTTTATCAGCAAATAAATCATATTAGATGAATGGTGCTTCTCATAATGCCTTTGAAGAGATTTTGCAGCAAACATATGTGCTCTCACATCTCACCCCATGACTCAGTTTGAACTTACAAGAAAAGTATCATACTAGCTAGTAGACACAGATAATGGGAAAATTTTAACCAAGGTGATGTGCTGCCTAAAATGAATTTGACAGTTTTTCCTTTATTTATACTAATAATGCTTACTGAATGATTTGTGCATGACAGACACTCCACTAAAGTTTTGAAAAGTGTCATTTCAGGGAATGTTCACAAGAATCTTGTAATATTATCATGATGGCCATGTTACCCATTAGTTATCTGATGCCTAGAAACAATCATGTGTGCTTGTTGAGGTCTTGCAGTTGGAAGCTTGAAGATCCCCAGTTCAAATCCAGGTCCCGCAAAGCTTATCAAATCTGCACATTGGTCACGAGTGACTGACTCCTGGAACTCTGAAAACCACAGAGGAGATGCACTAGAATGACAGCATGATTCCAGTCTTAACTGTAATTGTGATACAATCTGATAAAATTATCCTAGTTGGTAATGTGAGGCCCTACTAGGAGCATGGAGGTGTGTGTGTGTGTGTGTGTGTGTGTGTGTGTGTGTGTGTGTGTGTGCAGTAAGAGTTCCACAGAGGAACACAAAACGAGAATCTGTCCCTGAGAATGGTTTAGACCAGTACTATGGGAAGCACAGCATTTCAGTCCAAGGAAAATCACCCTATTGGCACAGATTTAAAAAATCGAGATGGGACTGGGAGGAAACCTGGGAAGCTTGAGATCTGCTTGGTAAACAGAGCAGATCTTCTTGGTAAACAGAAGGTTTGCAGATCTTGGGGAGCAGCATGGGTGAGATCACTAAGGAGGCTTTGTGTCAGAGTGAGAGCATTATTAGAGTGTGTGCTAAATAGATTGTTTAAATTTTCCGTATATTGTGATAACTAACCTGTGAAGGCATTAGGATCCTGGACTCCACCCTTCTCCAGGCTAGATGATTTCTGCATATATAAGAAATCAGCTTGCATGCAGCAGGAGAATGTTTCTCATATGCAATCTAACAAGACCAAAGCCCATATATCCAGTCTTTTACTTCATCTACCCTCACTGTCACACCAGTGTTTCCCTTCCCTGTATCACTCAGGGCTAGTGACCTGACAAGAGTCTGCCTGCATGGCCTACTGCCTTGGAAAGTAACTGGACCACCTGACACAACATTTTCTCCTGCTTACCTGTCTGCCAAGCCCATTCCTCCATGCACAACAACAAAAAAGATTCCAGGAATTTGTGTCCCTGCTGTTCCTTCTTGGGGAGCTGTGAGTAATAATCATATTTAGGGGATCATTGTTTCCCTGTCACTGAATTAAGATGTGGCCCAGATGCACATCAAATCCTGACCAATATTCAGAGATAATCCTGACCAATGTTCAAATGTTTGAGATTTTAGATCTCTGGCAAAAGGCTCTGTGGGTTGGGAGGATGTGTGCTGCCCACATTAGTGCAGCTAATGAAAGCTTTTCCCCAGGACCAGCAATCTTGCCTCCAATGTTTAGTTTATGATTGACTTCTAGACAGCAGAGCACAACCGTCAAGCTCTTCCCCTGCATTATACTTCTACGTGAGCATTTCAGAGTCTCCATCATTTTCGGGAAACCCAGCCAGCTCAGAAATGCAATGACTGGCCTAGGTGACACTCATTTCTTAATAATAAAAGAACTAGTGTTGAATTGGAGTGGAGAAAGAGGAAGAAGAACGTATGCATCCTGAACCAGGCACTGTTCAGAATAGTTGTGACACGTTATTTTTGCTCACTAACATATTGGGACACAGACACTTCCCATGAAGCAAATTACTAAATTGTCCCCTCACCCTTAATTTGTTGAAGTTTAATCCTGATGAGATCATAATAAAAGGTGATAATTAATGCTAAAGGCCAGTGCACTAACCAAATGCGTATCTACATGAGTGTCACCCTGCTCTGCAGACCACTAGAACTTGTTCTACTTGCATTTTGCTGTCTGTTTTTGAATTTATGTAGCCTCCCCTGAACCTGTTCTTCCCAGCCTCTAGAAATCAATATATGTCATCATGACAGACTTTTGTACTTTCTTCTGTAAGACAGTACAAGTGATATTTCCTTAATATGTCTGGATTACAACACATATGATCCAGAACTTCATTTTTTCTTGTGGCTGAATAATGTCTCACTGTAAATGTCTTTTTACAGCTCTAGAAGAAAGAAATTCAAAGTTTTCATCAAGAAGCAATGAAATAGAGAGGGAAATGGTGATTGTATTGATTTGATCAATGCATGCCCTATGCATGTATTGAAATACTATATTAATACGTGAGGTTGTTACTACATTTAATTTTTCTGCTCTTATGATTTTTGTTATTGTTGTTGCTATTAGATTAGCTAAATAAGTTTAGTAGTGTCCAATCTCTTTCAGATTTTTAAAATGATATAATATGCTTTGCTAGAAAAAGTGCTCATAATCCACCCTGAGACACAGACAGACAGAACACACTTTTCATTGGTCTTTCCCTGAAGCCCATATATCACACTGGGAGGAAGAATGCCGTAGGGGGCTGCCTGGCAAGTTTGTTCGTCAGAGTAAGAAGATTTTGCAGCCTGGCTGTGTGTGCTGTTGGTTGACAGGCTTGGCTTTCTAAGGTTATGTTTTAGAATTACAAGGAAAAACTCCATGTTTTTCATTCAAAATAAATAATAACTGTAGTGCTTAAAAATAAGCCTGTATTTTCTAAAGCATTTCTCAGAAATACCACAAGCTTTTCCATCTTCTTAAAGAATGCTTACCTGAAAGAAAAATAAACTTTATTCATCTTTTCTAGTCCTGAATCTAGTAATCCCTGCTACTTTGACCTGTTGCTTTTCCTGGTCTTATAATGTTACTAAGGGCTGTTTTCCAATAGTGATTTTAATGGTTGCTGCCCCATTTGCTTGTATATTAACTTTCATTCCTTCCATATATTTTTCTATACTTTTCTCTGTTTTTGATGAGGAGCAAGGGATTTTACTTCTCTTTGTGACCTCTCAGCAGTTTCTAGGAAGATAGGGAGAGGATTTCTAGATCCTCTCTGCATTTCTTTCTTCAGCACTCAGCATCCCTTAGCTTGTCAGTAGCTACTGGACTGATTGTGTGGACTAATTAGCATTTCCATCAATTTATGATACATGAATTTAACAATTTACCTAAATTTTCAGCAGAATCATCATTTAGCGTTGAGACCTATCTTTCCATAGCCTCTTATGTCAGTCTCGAAACCCACAGAGTTTAGAGTCCTGAAATCTCTCAGGACTTCATAACTTGGGAAATAACTAACAAGCAATGAAATACAGCATTGTGTTCACAAATTGATAATTGTTTTATAAGGTAGAAGACTTTTTTAAAAACTGAGATTCCCTGGTGAACACATATGCAGTCACGATTTTCCTTCTCATGCTCTATTTATATAGGAGTTAACATAAACTAGTGCATACAAATATTTTAAATATACTGTGTGTATATATTCTGGAGAGTCTATTTGCATATGAAAGAATATTTAATCAGTAGTGACACTTCTATTGTGCGCTGTATTTTTTTCATTTGTCTGAATCTGTTCTATGGCTTTCTAACAACCTCATTTCTCCTGGATGCTTGTTAACTGCGTCAGTGTGCCCTTTGCTGTCTGTTCAGAGCATTTATGTCATGGTTATCAAGGGTAAGGGGGAGTATGAGGAAAGAGACTTCTTCCCTGCAGAGACAGCTGCACCAGTACCTGGCAAGGGACCCACTTTGAAGCTCTCCCTCCAGTCTCGGAGGACCTTACTGCTTCTCCTTTATTATCTATTTGAAATAGATGTGGCAGCTTCTGGAAGTCACTGTGTAACAGAAAATGCCCCACCTTGCCAGTCTGTTAGTTACCCAGGTGACAGTTCCTGCTACATATTCCTGTTACCTCTGTCACCTAGAAAGGGCTGATGCATAGCTGGGCATCATGGCACACATTATTAAAACCAATTAATAACCATCAGATACTATGCTTCTGTACTTCCTGCTCACTTATCCCATAGAAGCTCCAAACTACCAAGGGTCAGAGCCTGATATTTTGGGAATGATTCACAGCAGTGCCCATTGATGTAAAATAAATCTGCCCCAAATCCTGGTGTCACTCTGGTGTTTCAGCTTTCCATGGCACCAGTGGGATAACATAGCCCCTTCAGGCTTCCTTCTATATTACATACATTGCTCTGTAGCTATCTCTTCATTACATCTCTTCAAGTTAAACTAACCAATATGTTGCCATATGATAGTTACTAAATTAATAACCAGTGTTGACCATGAAACAGGCCCCAGGAGAGAAACACACAAATGAGACACAGTTTTCTACATATATAAAGATGACATGAGGAAATCTATAGTAGAAAGAAATGGGATCATGGCCTTAGGTGCCATCCAATTTAAACTCCCCCTATGGAAACAACACCTCTCCAAGCCTCTTATCTCCCTCATCCTGGCACTGCAGGGACAACATTTTCCAAAGACATAGGAAATGTAGGGTATCCTCAGTGTCTTTGGAGAGATCTGCAGAGGCTCCAGCAGTTGGCCAGGGAGTGAAGTGAGAAAGGTACAGTCAAGGAGAGTCCCAGAGAAATGCAAATCCAACAGCAGGAGGTAACGTTCAGACTGGAAGGAAGCTGTTACTCACATACCCCAGGAGGTACAGGTGGTGATCATGGTTTCTTATTTATTTATTTCTTGTGCAGAAATAGGTGGCAACATTTAAAGGATCAGAAGCTCCTGATTAAATAAGTGAATGAGAAGGTAACTCATGAGTTGTTTTCATTGTAAAGAAACACTTTATTTGTACATGGATGAAAACTTGCTTACGTTTTTGAATACAAGGACAATCACCTTTAAAATTTTCTGATGCAAACTAGATTATAGCACTAAAAACAGGAACTGAGTTTATGATGCAGTCCCACAATAATAACATTAATTTCTTTTCTGTGCTTTTGGTATCATAGCCAAAAAGAAGTACCAAGACCAATCAATGTTAAAAAACTCTACCTTCCACTTTTATAATTTTTCAGATCATATATATTCTCTCTATCCCTCTTTCTCTCTCTCTCTCTCTCTCTCTGCCCTCTATTTGAGGTTAAGTAACTCTATGCCATCATTTTTAAAAGCAGTTTTATAGTTTCAGGTCTTACCTTTGTATCAATAATCTATTTGGAGTCAATTTTTCACATGGTGTGAGAGGAAGATGCAGTCACATTCTGTTACACATCTATCCAACTTTCTCAACACCATTTATTGGTTAACATGATTTACATAGATCTTGAGAACATATTCCTCTAGTATAATTTAAACTCTGTACTCTTTTACTAAAGTCTCTTCATTTCCCCCCAGTCATCCTATTTCCCAAACCACTATGTAGAGTCACTGTGTACATGGTTTTATTATTTTGATTCTACTTATGATTGAGATCATGAAGTACTGTCTTGCTCTGCCTGCATTATATGGCAGAGAATAATGGCTTCCAGGCCATTCATGTTGAGCAAAATGGCAGGATTTACTTTGCTTAAGACTGAATTGTGCATCTAAAATTGTCTTGGGCTGGGGATATAGCTCAGCAGCACAGCACTTGCATGGCAAGTATAAGTCATGAGTTTGATTACAGGCAACAAAAAAATGGTCTTTATTCTTCTACCTGTGAACATAAAACTAGGATATTCCATATGTTAGCTTCTATGATTAATCCTGCAATGAACGTGAAATTACAGGCATATGTGTGAGATGTTGATTTCATTGAAATTGGATGTATAGCTGGAATCAGATTGCTGGAACACAGCACATAGTAGTCTTGATGTTAACTTGAAAAAATTAACATAGATATTTCTTACTGTTTTATGCAATAACTCTACTAGTTTACATTTCCAGCAACAGGTATAGTACCTGTCTTTGCTTCATACTCTGGTCAACACTCAGTGCCAATTTTTATAATAGACATTTTATCGTGTATGTTGTAAAGTCTCATTTTGGTTTTTTATTTGCTTTTCTCTATTTATTAATAAGGTTGAGCATTTCTCATACACCCATTAACCACTTATACATCTTATTTTGAAGAATATCTATTTAGGGACATTACTCGTTTTTCATTCAAATTATACATTACAAGTGGGTTTTTATCCTATAAATTGATTGGTTTGCACATCTTGGGTTTCCTTTTAGATTTCCAGAACTTTCTCATTATTGTAACTTCTTATTTTTATTTTTTGTTAGTATATGTTTTGAGTGCACAATGATTACATGAGGATTTGGATAGTAACATCTTATCAGATATAAATTTCCCCAATACTCTTCCCATTCCTTAGGTTATCTGCATGAGTTGTGCACCAGCTGAGAACAGTCTATAATGTTACTGGCATTCTGAGAAAGTTAAATGATAACACATATTTTTAATATGCACTTGATAATTGTCAAGTTGCTTGTATTTATATTTTACCCTATAAATAGGAATTATGTACCTGATAATGAAATCACTGATAAAATTCGATGGGTTCTATGACTTGCTTTTCTTTATTTAGTGTTTAGGTGAGAAAAGCATGAATATAAATTTAAAGCCTTCAGTTTTGATACTTCCCTGCTTGGCAGGAGAGGAAAAGGAGTCAGGTGGGAGTTAGGGATCAGGGTGGCTTTGCACTGATGCCATCCCTCCCTCCATCTTGCTTTTGGATTCTCAAGAGCACCCTGCAGAGCATGCTGGGCACACACACACCCTGAGACAGAAGGGACTGTTCCACATGGCTCTGGGCTCTCCGAAGACATGCAGTTTGGGATGCCCACGGGCAGTGGTGTAGCAGTGAGGAGTGAAACATGGGCCAGGCTGCATTTCAGTCTCTCAGGCGCTGTGGCAGGCACTCATACAGTACAAGCATTGCCCTCCTCCAACTCTGTGCTGCTTTCCAGAGCCCACAGGTCCCACTTGCATGAAATCCTGAGACCTGTTGCCCCTTCTTGACTATCTATAAATGATAAGTCCAGTTCATGTAACTTTATATGTACACATTTGTGTGTGTGTGTGTGTGTGTGTGTGTGTGTGTGTGTATGCCTCTACACTGTAACTCACTGAAATCAGAAAAGCTCTAATAAACTTTTTTTCAAAAAACTGGTCCTGGAAAGAAATGTCCCTTTTTATAAAACTGATTCTCATTCCATTTTTGCTATGAGCTCAAATATATTTTCTTGACAACAGATGCACGAGACAAGAAACTTGATGCTCAGAGTCAATGAAGTTCCAGGAAAGGAGTATTTCTGTTCTATAGTTCAACAATCGAGGGAAAAGGAAAAAAAGAGAATAGAAGGAAAAAAAAATCCAAACAAAGCTTTTGTAAAGAAGAATGGAATGAAGGATTGAAAGAAGGGGAAGGGGCTGGGGAAAAAAGAGCCATGATATTTTATGTACAGGCAAAAATTACCTAGGATGAGCATGATCATTATATACCTCAAAAGTATCCATATAATTAATTAAACAGGAATCAAGGGAAAATATAACAATTATATAGACTAGACAGAAACAGAGATGGAGATGGAGAAAAGAGAAACAGAAAAGTAGGGAAAAGATTTCAAAAATCTCTCCACCCACTGAAATTAGTAGTAATCATCTTTATTGGCTGGAAGAATTATTTATAAAACTAATATCAGTGACTGTACTTCCTTCTTCAGTTTTGTACATAAATGAATTAAAATGTATATGATATCATATTGTGATGTGTCTTATTTTCTTACTTTAAGCACGTTCTCATGTAGAGAACATATTGGGCTCTCATCCTTCTGTTTTTCTTTGCTAAAGCTGCCATCAGAATACCGCACCTTGAATAGGTTAAAGAACAGGCATTTATTTCCTTTCAGCTCTGGAGGTTTGATATGGAGGTTTAATGTGCATAGGGCTGGTTACACATCTGGCTTCTGCTGGGCTCATAGATGCCCATGGTCTTGTCACTTTATTGCATCATTTTTTGAATTACATTCCTACTTATTTGGTGATGCTTTCTCTGCCTGAATGCTCTCCTCTTTTGTAAGGAAACTAACATGTTTTACTTGAATCCACCTTCAATGACTCAATTAATGTAGCACCCTTTTAAGGGTTCTGTCTCTAAAGACAGTCGCACTCTGAGGAGCTAGAAGTGACATCCCCAGAATCAATCTGGGATGATTGTAATTCAGCCCATGAGAACAAAGACAGATAGGCCTGCTGGCTGCCATGACCATTGCAAACCCCCTGTTCTGTGCTCAGGCCATGCCCAGGAGACTGGCATCTGTCTGGTTGTGTTCTCCTATACTGGAGGCTTCCTCAGGGCAATAATCTTAACCGGTAACACTTTCACTCTGTATTTCTGTGGTGACAATGTCACAGATGACTTTTTTTTGTGATGTCCTACCCCTGGTGAAGTGGGCGTATGATGTGAGAGACAGCTACCAGTCTATGTGGTACTGAATGTTGGCCTCGATGTCATTGCCCCACCCTGCTCATCCTGGCCTCCTGTCTCTTCATCATCTCAGCTATCTTGAGGATCCACTCCACCCAGAGCCACCTCAAGGTCTTCTCCATGTGCTCCTCCCACCTCATTTCTGTCACCCTGTACTATGGCTCCATCCTCTACATCTACTCTCGCACCAGTTCCAGCTACTCCTTTGTGAGGGACAAGATGGTTTCCACCTTTTATATTATGCTGTTCCCCATGTTGAACTCCAAGATCTACAGTCTGAGGAATAAATATGTGAAAGAAGGTCTAAAAAAACTCTTTGAGTTAGCACAATCTGGTGCCTATTTGATATACGTTCCTCAAACCAGTGGTGGCTAATAAAAATAGGCCTTAAGGAATGGTTAGGGAAATGGATTAAAAAATTTTTCAGTTGAATTAAATCAATAGAAAAATCTTGTTTCTTTCTTTGCCTTCAGTCATTGGATTACAGACATCATTCAGACAACAGACTTGATGCATTGGAAGTAATGCCTTTTTAAGAAAAGTGTCTAGGCTTAATGCAGAATAGAGTATATAAAATATTTGAGTCAAAAATTAAATACTACTTTCTGACCTAATACTTGCCTTTACAGCTGCCCCTCAAACTAAATTAGATTTTTGCAGATAAGAGGAAAATAATATAAGGAATACATCTAAACCCTTCTAGTTAGTATCAGCAAAGTATGATTAGTAACATGCATAAGGGATATTCAGAATTTTTATTGAAAAAAGTGAGGACATTGATGCATGATCGAATAAATGTAAGTGAAAGGAAACAATCTCAAAGATAACACCAACAGTTAAGTCCAGCAGAGGTGTGGAACTCTCCTCTTTGCCTGGGGATCAGGCTCCTGCTCCCTGGTGGTCCAGTAAGACCAGCTGAGGCAAGGAACCCCGCCCTAGGCCTGCAAACTGTTTTCCTTGCCTGGGGCCCAGGATCCAGCTTCCTGTGGGTTGAGTAAGTCCAGTGGAGGTGTGGAACTCTCTTCTTTGCCTGGAGACCAGGCTTTGGGTTCCTGTTGGTGGAGTAAGTCCAGCAGAGGCAGGGAACGCCGCCCCAGCCCTGATCCGGCTTCCTGTCGAAATCAGTGAGTAAGGAGGGAGCAGGGAATTCTGTCCCAGCCAGGCGGATGTCTCTACCTCACTTGGAACAAAATGTGAAGTGCAAAAATATAGGAAAATGACAAAATGAAAGACCAAAATGCAGTCTCAAACATCCAGCCCATCCCAAGAAAGCCTAGGAGCCATGTGCATAGAAGAAAATATATGCCACATACTTGAAATACCTGAAATAATAGTAACTGAAATAAAGAAGCAACTCTGGGAAGCCTTAAAGGAAATCAAACTAGAAATAATCTCTCAGGTAAAAGAAGAAATGATAAAAGAAATGAAGGAGATGCTGAACATATCTAAAGAAGACACAGTTAAAAAACTTGAGGAGATAAACAAAAAGAATCCATTGGATGAACAATATAAGAAACAAACAATATATAAAGCAGATGCAAAGAGATATACAGGAAATCAAAAACTCCATCGAAAATTGTAAAAACCGCCTCAATGAATTGTGAAGATAGAATTTCAGACCTTGAAGACAAGATTGCAGCCAGTGAACAGCAAAGGAAAGATATTTTAAAAATAACAAGAAATGAGGAAATAACAATTCAACACCTGCAAGATGACATAAAAAGGAACAACATAAAGTTGATAGGGATAAATGAAAAAAAGGGAACAACATAAAGGATGTCAAGAGGATATTTAGAGAAGTAATAGCTGAAAATTTCCCAAACATGAGACTGGAAACTGATATCAAGATCAGTGAAGCATATATAACTCCAAATAGCCATAACCAAAATAAAACTACACCCGGACACATAGTAATGGCCATCCCAGAAATCAAATAAAAGAATAGAATATTAAAAGCTGTAAGAGAGAAAAGACAGGAAAACCTACCAGAAAGGAAAGGTTTTCCATAAAGGAAAACCTACCAGAATCACAGTAGACTTCTCACCACAAACAATAAAGTCAAGAAGAGCATGGAGCAAAGTACTTCAGATCCTAAAGGAAATGATTTCCAACCTAGGCTGATGTATCCCGCAAAACTGTCCTTCAAAATGGATGGAGAAATAAGATACTTCCATGACAAAGAACAGCTGAAAAACTACATGATCACCAAGCCAACCCTGCAAAGAATACTGAAAGACAACCTAGATGCATCTAGGAAAAAACCACTAAACAAAGCTGACAATTAAACAGAACTGAAAGACAAAGATGCAACAACAGAAAGATAACATGTCAAAAATAAACCAATATATAACAGTTATAACCATTAATGTAAATGGTCTCAATGCACCAATTAAAAGAAACAGACTGGCAGAATGGATCAAGAAACAAAATCCAACCATATGTTGTCTACAAGAAACCCATCTAACCCAAAAGGATACCCACAGACTGAAAGTCAAAGGATGGAAAACAATACTTCATGCAACAGAAACCCCCCAAAAAAGCGGGGGTAGCTAATTTGTTTGCAGGCAATGTGAACTTCAAGCCAATAATGATCAGAAGGGATAAAGAAGGTCACTACATACTGGTTAGGGGAAAACTCCAAAAGGAAGAGATAACTATCTTAAATATATATGCACCAAAATTCCAGAGCATCCAGTTATATAAATCAAGTACTAACAGAAATTAAAAACCAAATCAGCATGTAACATAATTCTAACAGTAGATCTTAACACATCATTGACACCAATGGACAGATCAACCAGACAGAAAATCAGCAAAGAAATAAAAAAACTGAATTGCACCTATGAACAAATGGACTTAATAGACATATACAGAGTATCCCACCCAACAACAGAATACACATTCTTCTCAGCAGTACATGGGTCATTTTGTAAAATAGACCATATATTAATTCACAAAACATATCTAAACAAATGCAAAAGGGTTGAAATTGCCCTTTGCATGCTATTGGACCATAACGCTATGAAATTAGAAATTAATGATAAAAGACACTGAAAAATTCCCACAAACACATGGAAACTGAATAACACACTCTTGAGTAATCAGTGGGGCACAGAGGAAATCAAAGAAGAAGTTAAACACTACCTACAAGAAAATGAAAACACAAATACAACTTACCGGAATCTGTGCTTAGAGGAAAATTTACTGCACTGAGTTCATAATCAGGAAAACAGAACGAATACAAATAAATAACCTGATGTTGTACCTCAAACATCTAGAAAAAGAAGAGCAAGTCAAGCCCCAAGCCAAAAGAAGAGAAGGAATTATAAAAATCAGAGCAGAAATCAATGCAATCGAGAATTAAAAACCAATCCAAAAAAATCAATGAATCATAAAGTTGGTTATTTGAAAGAATAAATGAAATTGATAATCCCCTAGTCAACTTTATTTTAAAAAGGGAAGAAAGAGCTCAAATTCATGCAATAAGGAATGAAAGAGGAGAAATCACTACAGACTCTACAGAAAGACAGAAAATCATCAACACCTATTCCGAAAACCTCTACTCTCAAAGGTTTGATAACACAGAGGAAATAGACAGATTACTAGAAGCGTACGAAGTACCAAAGCTAGGTCAAGAAGATGTAATACTGCTAAATAACCCAATTTCTATTAATGGAATAAAAAATGTAATTAATTCCTTATCAACAAAGAAGAGCCCAGGCCCAGATGGATTCACTGCAGAATTCTACAAGAAATACAAAGAAGACCTAATGCCGACATTCCTCAAACTATTCAATGAAATTGACAGGGAAGCAATCCTTCCTAAGTCATTCCTGGAAGCAAATATTACTCTAGTACCAAAACCTGAGAAAGATCCAACTAAAAAAGAGAACTACAGACCAATCTCCCTAATGAACACAGATGCAAAATCCTCAATAAAATATTGGCAAATAGGATGCAGCAAATCATCAAAAAGATTAAATACCATGACCAAGTGGGATTCATCCCAGGCATGCAGGGATGGTTCAACATACGTAAGTCAATAAATGTAATCCAGCATATCAATAAAGCGAAAAGTAAGAATCACATGATCATTTCTATAGATGCAGAGAAAGCTTTTGATAAGGTCTAACATTTATTCATGATAAGAACTTTACAGAAAATTGGAATAGACGGTCTTTACCTCAATATAACAAAGGCCATCTATGACAAACCAACAGCCAGTATCATACTAAATGGTCAAACAATGAAAGCCTTTACTTTAAAATCAGGCACAAGACAAGGATGTCCTTTATCACTAGTCCTATTTTAATATAGTACTGTAAATACTAGTCAGAGCAATTAGACAAGGGAGAAAAATAAAAGGGGTAAAGATAGGAAAAGAAGAAGTTAAATTATCATTGTTTGCAGATGACATGAAACTCTACATAGAAGACCCCCAAAACTCCATTGAAAGACTCTTAGATATAATAAATAAATGCAGTAATGTAGCTGGATACAAAATCAATACCAAAAATCAATAGCTTTCCTATGCACTAACAACAAAGTCACAGAGAGAAATAAGAGAAGCCACACCCTTCACACTAGCAACCAAAAAATGAAATATTTAGGAATTACTCTCCTGAAAGAAGTGAAAGACCTATTCAGGGAAAATTATAGTACACTGAAAAAAGAAAGTGAAGATGATCTCAGAAAATGGAAAGACATCCCTTGCACATGGATATGAAGAATAAATATTGTGAAAATGGCCATTCTCCCAAAACTCTTATACAGATTCAATGCAATCCCAATAAAAATACCATCAATATACCTCATAATCTTGAGAAATTATTCCTAAAATTCATCTGGAGTGAGAAGAGACCTAGAATAGCAAAGACAGTTCTAAGCAGCAAAGGCAAGGCAGGAAGTATCACAATCCCTGACTTGAAATTATGCTAAAAGCCACCGTAGTAAAATCAACATGGTACTGGAACCAAAACAGAGCTGAAGATCAATGGAATAGATTTGAAGATACAACCACAACTACAAACACACTCAACAAACTTATCTTTGATAAAGGAGCCAAATATGTTCACTAGATGAATGACAACCTCTTTAATAAATGATGTCGGAAAAACTGGCTCTCCATATGCCGAAAACTAAAACTAGACCAATGCCTATCACCATGTACTAAATTAAAATCTAAATGGATCAAAGATCTGAATTTTTTTTTTTTTTTTTTGCCTTTTTCCTTTTTATCGGTACCGGGGATCGAACTCACGACTGCCTGCTTGCAAGGCAGGCGCTTATGCCGCTGAGCTAAACCTCCAGCCCCTAAAGATCTGAATATTAAAACAGAAACACTAAATCTGTTGGAAGACAAATTGGGTAAAAACCTTGAAGACGTAGAGAATCCATGAACAGGACTCAAACCGCATGGGAAATACTTCCCAGAATCAATAACTGGGATCAACTTTTATTAAAATGTTTCTGCATGTCAAAAGAGATATCCAGCATAGTGAAAAGAAAACCCACAAACTGGGAAAAAAATCTTTTGAACTGTCCCTCAGACAAAGGAGTTCTGTCTAAAACATATAAAGAATTGAAAAAGATCAGACACCCAAAATTCAAAGATCCAATCCAAAAATGGGCATCTGAGATGAACACACACTTCTCAGATGAAGGAATACAAATGGCCAATAAATACATGAAAAAATGTTCATCATCATTACTCATTAGAGAAATGCAAATTAAAACCACACTGAGATTCAATCTCAGTCCTGAAAGAATGGCCAAGATCAAGAAAACCTTCAACAACAAATGCTGGAAGTGCTGGGGGTAAAAAGGAACTCTCCTGCACTGTTGGTGGGAGTGTAGACTGGTGCAATCATAGTGGAGGTCAGTCTGGAGATTTCTCAAAAAGCTGGGATTGGAAGTCCCATTTGCTCCAGCTATTCCACTTTTAGGCATATTCCCAGAAGAACCAAAAGCATCATACCACGGTGATATATGTGCACCCATGTTTATAACAGCACAATTTGTAATAGCCAGATCTTGGAAACAACCTAAGTGTCCATCAACTGAGGAATGGATAAAAAAGTTGTGGTATTTTTATACAATGGAGTACTACTCAGCTATAAATAATGATCACATTGAGATATTTATAAATCAGTGGACACAGCTTGAGACCTTACTCATAAGTGAAATAAAGCAAATTCACATGTATGAATACCGAATAGTTTCCCTTGTGTAAGAAATGATTCAAGTATATAAAAGTACGTGCTAATCATGATTCCCCATTATGTGGCTTTGAAGCCTTATAAAGTTTTCACTCATTAATTGGAATGGATTTATTCTGGGATATTTGATATTATTTTCTGTGGTGATATGAACACTTATTTTGAAGAAAACAAGACATCTTTTTAGCTAGTGCTTACTTATTATCATCTTGTTTTGAAGTCCAACCAAATTGTTGTTCTTCTGTCTCCATTGCTTTTATCATGTTGTATCTTACTGGATTTTTTTATATGTGATAGTACAAACAAAAATTTTTATAGGCAAGGAGATAATATAGAAACCATTGTTCATTTTCTCTTAGCTGGTCCAAAATACCCTATAACACTTTCATCCTCTTTAATGGGTTCACACTGCCTTGATGTGTTTGATGCTGTAGTACACGAAGTTATACTCAAATATTTCAAGGAAAGAGACACTATGGTAACTACGATTAATCAGATTATCTCATGGTGAAACACTAAGTTGCTGAAATTGTTCTGATTTGACCTGTATTGTTATATTGTTATGTCCTCTTTTATCTCAATCTTCCCCCTTTTTAAAAAAATTATTTATTGTATTATTATTATTTTTTTAATTAAGGGAAAAATAAAAAAATTAGCAGAATATATTATAGTAACTTTTTTGATTTCCTATTAATTTGATTGAAGCCCTGTATTTCTCACACCATCTTGTTTTGACTGATTTTACTCTGTTCTGTTCTATTTGATAGTATCATGTTTGAGGGAATAGGCAACTACTTAGCATGCAATAAGATTCACTATGATGCTCATTCTGGTTTGACTATTATCTTCTTTTGAAGTCCTGTAATGTCTCCAATGTTTACGTTTTATTGGTCTTGTTCTGTACTGTTTTGTTCAAATTTCTTATACCTAATGATATAGACAATTCTTTTTAAGGTAGCAAGAGGCATTATGGTAACCATTGTTGATTACCTTGTATTCTGTTTCTACATCATGTACCATGTCCATCCTTTGTTTTTACTGACTGCTTTGTTTTGTCATATTTGGTTTTATTCCCTTCCAAAAAAGAGTAATAAGAACTATGGGAGTAATAATACCAAACATGTGTAAATGTTATTTTAAAAGGAGAGGAAAAGAAAGTGCTCAAAGGATACAACTGCAAGTGTGTTTAGGTGTGTAAGATAGATGACCATATTACTAAGTTCTGTTGAATAATTGAACACAACTGTTTGCAGTCTCACTGTTTGAATGTCCACTTTGTATTTTTTAATCCTGTAACTTGAACAACCATTTCTAAGATGACAATATGAAATCTATTAACTAGAGATTTCTTACTGTTTTTTTTGAAATTATATATTACTTGCACCCTTATACAGTTTTTTTTTTCTTTAAATAAAATTTGAAAAAATGCTGGTATAGACAGCACTCATGCTCCAATATGCTGATATGTCCCTGGGAACAATGAGCATGTGTAGTCTTTCTATATGCATCCTTTAGTTAAGCTTCTACACTAGAGTGAATGAGAACACAATTTATGGTTACTTACTTTTTCATGAGCCCAATAGAGTCTCCAAATTTTATTCCACATCTTCCTGAATAACACCTGATTTGTCAACACACAGCTTTGTTTAATTGTCTTGTTAGCTCCTCCACAAACCATGAGATTCCCAAAGGGCATCAGTGATCTATAACCCTGGGAATCTGGAAAATGGCATAAAAGGTTCTGCGCTGACAGGTTTGAATTCCGTGGAGATATTCTTATTGGAAATATTAGGTAACTTGCTTAATTCAGATGGTAAAGATAGAAAATTTGTTTGCTCCTTGCTAGCAATCCTGTATCCTTTTATATACTAATAACTGATAAGTGCTAAACAAAGGATATTTTTTGAAATATCTTTATTACCTTATTTTTACTTTTGAAAACAGTATAAGTTCATATACAGGAAAACTTCACACTGTTTATTACAAAAAGAAGGAAATGTACACGGATAAAATCACAAGGAGAAAACAGTCTAAATTTTCTAATAAGCAAGCGGCCATCAGGCTCCACTAACACAATCAAGTGTATCTCAAGTGTAATTGATGCATAAGCACGAAGAAGCACATATTAGTATAAGGGACAAAGATGTCAGGAAAAATGTAAATTTCTTTCAGTTTGCTATTCTTTCAGAAAGTGAGGATGCATACGTTTTTGGTTTTATTTTTTTAGAAGACCTCTGACAAAGCTTATTTCTAAAGAGATAATGAGGTCTTAAATTGTTATATGAAAATTTCTGGGGCTGGAGGTTTAGCTCAGCGGCATAAGCGCCTGCCTTGGAAGCAGGCAGTCGTGAGTTCGATCCCCAGTACTGATAAAAAGGAAAAAGACAAAAAAAAAATTATATAAAAAAAGAAAATTTCATGTTTTATCCTATTAATGTTAGGAAGCTGAGCACGCTGACTGGTTAACATATAGGTCCATGTATCTTGATTTGAGTGTTCTGATTAACAAATAGGGACTCAGTGTTTTTCCCAGTGCACATAGTAAGTGTCAGAGAAAACCCCAAGGAAACGCACACCTCCCAGTCTGTGTGTGTGTGTGTGTGTGTGTGTGTGTGTGTGTGTGGCCCAAGGCAAATTACAAAGCATTTATTGAAGGGAGAAATTGATGTGGTTTTTTTGTAAGGATCTCAAAGGGACTAGATCACAGTAAAGTTTAATTATCTAGATGAAATAGACCTAAGAGGGAAAACCTAGCACGGAGTAAGTCAAGGTCAAACCCAGAGTCACTCTGGGTTTGGTGGCAGGCACTGAGGGTAACTGCACCAAGAGCCTGAGATGGGGTGGTATTAAACACAACTCACATCCCCTTCAAATGTTTCACATTAAAAGGCATTACCATTGCTTTACGTCTGTGTAACATCAGCATTTACACAGGACAGTTACTTTCTTTTGATGCTGTACTATGCACTTAATATATGATGTGCTCTAAGATCCCAGCTGTAAAAATTACCCACAAAAGACTGAAGTGCATGTCTGTTTCTAGCTCATCTTTTGAAATTTAAAATCTTATGAAGCACTTTTACCTGTGGTCACTCTTGTGTCTTTACCACAATGACAAGGCTCCTGTATTAGAAAATGATAACAATGAAATAATAAGGTCTGTATGTCAGCATTTCTCATTGTGGTCTAGGAATAAGCATGAATCACAAACATGTGCTGCTTCCACTGAAACAAGTTTCTTAGGGATTATATACAACCTGTTAAATTAGAAAAACTGGTCACAAATATTGTGCAACAAGAAAATTCGAGACTCACTTGTTACTCAAGTGTTAAGGATTTGCCTGGCACTCTGCTTAGCCTTTATCACAGCAGACTTCCTTACAGCAATGCAAGGGAGACACAAATCATTCTTATTTTACACAGAAGGAAATGAAGGCTTTACACTGTTGACTAGTGGTAAACTTAAATCTTGGTTCGCTGCCTAAAAATCAACTGCTTTTTCAGCTTTCTTGGCACTGTGCAGTCACCTTGGATTTGTCATGCTCTTAGTCTCTGTAACAGGCTGTTGAAGACAGGGAAAACACTTTTTTTGCAGACCTATTTCATTTGGATTAACAAAATTTGGTAGAGCTGATTATTTTTTGGACCAGTTTCTTCCCTTTTTTCTTTCTATAGGAATCTACAACAGAAAAAATAAAACACCTTATGCTTAGTAGTGCCAGGAAAAGCATGTAGATTTTTCAAATAAAATTCTTTGGTAATTTTGGAGTAAAATGACACCATGTGAAGCCATTCAAAACATCAGGCTGGTCAAGTCACTTCTCACCTGAGTGAGATTCTCATGCATTCACTGATCAGTAAATAAGAACTCTGCCTCCACCGTGTGTCATGCTCTGTTGTACACACTGGGAATATAAGATGCATGAAACAAACAAAATTCATTACACTTGAAGTAATGCAATTGAGAAAGTAAAAGTAATAAGCTCTTTCCTTTCTTTAACCCCAAAACCAGTAGAAAAAATAAATGAAAAATATATTACTCCATGTAATTTGACAACTTAGTGATACTCTAATATTATTTCCTATCTTTTCACATAATTCCTTTAAAAATCTGTAAATATTCACAAATCTATATAAAGCTTTGGATTAGAACCTCTTATCACATGGTAACAGCCTTGTAGATCACCTTTTGAGTGCATATTGAGATATTTAATTGTCACAAATTTGGAGCCCCACTGGCTACATGATATGTAATCGACAAGTAGTGTGAAAGTATCCTGAATACACAGGACAGTCAAATGTGCATGAAGAAATTGTCCCTCCACCTACATTGAGTCCTGGTAGACACTGTGCCCTGGAAAGATCTAAATGATAGTGCTACCTCAGTTCATGAACTTCCTTTGCTCCATAATTCTTGGGACCATTTGCATTCCTCCTGGAAAGATGGCCACAATTGTGTTCATCACCTGATGTGGAGTTCCTTAAGGGAAGCAAAACTATGCTGAGTGCTTCTGTTTGCAAACCAAATTGTTCACAAATTAAAGCATCCATGACCTGAGGCCTTATTCTGTATGAGCATAAAATCAGCATAATTCTAAAAACACAGAAAATAAAAACATTTCACAAAGTTTCTTATATGCCGGGTTACCTAAGGATATTAAATTGAAGAAGGATTGCAATTTTTCTGTTTGAAAATTTATTGAGAATTTTCCACCTTGTCAATAAAATCACATTAATAGTAGAAATTCCTCTTGTGATTCAGTCTCCAACAAAACAATGGTGATGCCTCATGTATTATCTGCTTCACTATATGTATATATTCCACTAAGTAAATCTTTTTGGTATTATAATTTCAAATATTTGTAATGAATCATAACTATATCATATTATTAATATATGGTATGTAATTTTAAATGCTTTGTAAACTGTGTAAGTGTTTTGAAATGTGTTTCTGTAAGTCACTTTTAAACATGACAGAATTCAGGTGAGTGTAGGCATACATTTGCACAGCTGGATACAGTGACATTAACTTTCATTTCATGATCATAAAGAAAGAAAAGAAGATTTCTCAGTGTGATGATTCAGAGCTACTGCTAAACACAAAGTCAACTTAGGATAAATGGCTTTAAGAATAACATTCATGACTAATTACAGAGATTGGGAAATACAATTCGCTCTCAGAGTTTAGACCTCAAATATCTACTGTGACATAATGTTTTTAACCTGGCATAAAAAGAAAGATTAACTCCTCAGTCTCCAGCAAGCACTCCCCCTTCATCCTCCATCAGGTTTGTTCCCTGAGATTTATGACAAAGATGTCCAAGGCTCCTAATGGAGGGGACAGTGTCTTCCATAATTGTAGAAAAAGACTTTGTTATCACCTTTCAAACTGCAGGCAACTTCCCAGTTTTCATGGGTCCAGAACAACTTGCCCATTACTAGCTAGAAATGGAAAAAGGGATTTTTTTCTCTGAATCTACATTCAATCAGCCTAATTAAGCATGAGTTCTTCATCTACTTTTACTACCCAGTTGCACAGAACATTAAGTTTAACATTATCTGGTGTTACGGTTTTATTTATTTATTAATAAATTTCTTCCTTCTAGAATACAGACTCTGTAGAATAAGGCTTCATCCTATCATCCTTGAAGCTCTATCTCAAGAGTCTAAAATGACACTGGAGGTAGATGCATGCCTTGAGAAAAAAGAGGACCTCTAAAGCCCTTTTAACTTGCCTGATATTAAATGTGTACCATGGTAATGAGTACATAAATGCTTAGGCAAGTTCCACACAACACCCATAGGAGGCACAATTCCACTTTATCCTTAACTACATCTCAGAGCCTAACAGAGAGCACACCCCTCCAACCCTGGAGGAACAATCAAATTCCTGTCTACTCCATCCCTAGGTGAACTCTGGGAGCCATAGAGAGGAGCAATCACATGGTGACTGACTTCATCCTGTTGGGCTTCACCACAGACCCCGTGATACAGCTAGTCCTGTTTGTGGTGTTCCTAGGCGTGTACTCTGTGACATTGCTGAGAAACAACATACCCATCATGCTGATCTGTAGTGATGCCCAGCTCCACACATTCTTGTACTTTTTCACTGGAAATCTGTCTTTTCTTGATCTTTTGTATTCTTCTGTCTATAACCCAAACATACTAGTGACCTGCTTCTCTGAGGACAAAAGTATTTCCTTTTGCAGATTGTGTGACCCAATTCTTCTTCTCTGCTGGGTTTTGCTACAGTTAGTGCTACCTGCTGGCCACCATGGCCTATGACCTCTATGTGGCCATCACGAACACCCTGCTCTGTGCTCAGGCAATGCCCAGGACACTGACATCTATCTGGTTGTGTTCTCCTATACTGGGGGCTTCCTCAGTGTAATAATCTTAACTAGTTACACATTCACTCTGGATTTCTGTGATGACTACATCATTGATGATTTTTTTTGTGATGTCCCACCCTGGTGAAGTTGGTGTATGATGTGAGAGACAGCTACCAGCCTGTGTTGTATTTCCTATTGCCCTGCAACGTCACTGCCCCCACCCTGCTCATCCTGGCCTCCTTCCTCTTCATCATTGCTGCCATCTTGAGGATCCACTCCACCCAGGGCTGCCTTAAGGCTTTCTCCATATTCTCCACCCACCTCGTCTCTGTCACCCTGTATTATAGCTCCATCCTCTACATCTACTTTTGCCCTAATTCCAGCTGCTCCCTTGTGAGGGACAAGGTGGTTTCCACCTTTTATACTATGCTGTTCCTCATGTTGAACCCCGTGATTCTACAGTCTGAGGAATAAAGAGGTGAAAGAAGCTCTGAAAAAACTCTTTATCGCAGGCTGGTGTCTGATTCATATCCATTCCTCCCATCGTTGCTAAGTGATAGCACACTACTTCAAGAGAATGGTTGGGAAGTTTATTATCAAAAAAATCAATTTCTATTAAATTAAATTCAACAAATATAATTATTTTGTAATAGTTTCTCTGTTCTGTTTTAGGTTGATTAAAGTATCATCTGTGGTATATATTATAGTCTTGCTTTAATATTGATATAGTTTTCAAAAGAATTTCTGGATTTAATGCAAAATAAAAAATATATACTTTCAGTATCTCAAAGCTTTAAATGACTTTCCCACTAAATATTGATCCATTTATTTCTTTCTACATAATGATTAATATAAGGATGTGATGAAGCCATACCACAGATCACTGACATTTGGAAACTGAATCATATATTAATCAATTACTTCTAGGTTTCCTATGTGACAGATTAATAAGGCCCATCAAGATATTTTTGATAGAAATAAACAGAGCACTTATGTATGATAAGATGTAAAATTAAAGAGAAATCTTCAGGTAAAACAAGTGGTTCACTGTCTACTACTCTTCCTATGTGGGTTATTTTAACAAAATTTTGTTAACATTCTCTGGTCATTAATTGTAATGCTCTTTCAATAACAAGATTCTAAACTTTGAACTAAAAACTCTTCACTTGTGAAACTTAATCTTTCACCTGCACTCTTACAAAACATTAAAGATATCAATTGTACTTTGAAAATTGAGCTATAAGGCCTTTTTTCATAGTTCAAATGTTTAAAAATAGTTCAACTAGTTTCAAAATAGTTTCATAGTCCAAAATGATTTTAAAAACACCAGCATGGCTCTAGAATGTGTTCCGTCCCCTGCAAAATGTGGTAGAGGATTCCCAAGAGCCATGGAAGAGAAGTCTCCAAGGCAGTACCATAAATCATCCTACACATGCCCTAATGGAACTCCAAGATTTGCTAAATGCCAGGGTGAACAGCCCACAGGATTTATTAGATTAGCAATATGTTACTGCAAAGGATAACAAGGCAAGCGATGTTCAATCTTGTTTTGTCCTGCACTGTGGGGATAGGGGACCCAGCATACAGAGTTTAAGTGTTAGGGTATCAGTGCCTTAGTGATATCTAAGGCTTTGATTGGTCCAAGCCCACAGGGAAAAACGTGATGCTTTCTGTCATTTGGCCAGTTCAGAGGGACATACAAAGGAAGTATGGGCTCCTATAATGAGGATTTTTTTCTTGCTGTTCATAATCTGTTTCATTCAATTCGGTGGTGCTGTTTCCCCGCCTAGGGGTCACAATGATGTGCAGCCCCAGGGAACGGACCCTGAGGACATGTTTGCCTTTGAGAGTAGTGATGCATAATCCTGAGGCATACATGTTCCATGGATTTTAACCATACTTGTTCTTATTACCAGTTGTCATTTTGCAATCCCACCACTCTTGAGCACTTTCCCTAATATCACAGTGATGCAGGAAACACAGCTCTGCAAAGATAGCTTGTTCTCAGGTCTTATTGTAGAACTAACTTTCCCACTTAATTGGATGAATATGTAAAAGAATGATTTTTGAACTGTTTGGTAAAACCAAGCATAGCTTTTTAAGAAATGAAAACTCTCTCAAAGTTGATGCATGAATCTGCACTCCCATAAGAAATGAAAGTTTCTCTTAATCCATATTCTCATCAGAAATTGTCTACTCATCAGAAATAATCTACTTTTGAAATCTATAATTCATTAATAAAAATGATGTTGAACATCAAAAAAAGCTCCTAGACACATACAACAATTGGAACATGATGGAGGATGTTTGAGGGAAAATCTTACTGAAAATAAATATTTAATATTTTGAGAAAATTTCAAAGCACTTTGTTATTCCTAATTTCACACAATAAAGACCTTTCACCAAACATCAGTATCAAGCTGTAAAACTATGTACTTTCTTCTGAGTTCTCCCAGTGATAGCTTCCAGAATGAGTTTCATGAAATCTTGTACTACAAAG
The DNA here is from genome assembly GCF_034190915.1 of Cavia porcellus. NCBI lineage: Eukaryota > Metazoa > Chordata > Mammalia > Rodentia > Caviidae > Cavia > Cavia porcellus. Next base: position 91,839,368 of record NW_026947488.1, on the reverse strand, counting down.
AAGCAAAATAACATATTACAGCACATCAAATGACCCCCAGCACTGTAAGATTAAAAGAGCTCATGTCACAGCAAATAATGACCACAAAAAGCAGTTTGTTCAACATTTCATTTTTAAAATACAACTTATTACAATAGAAGGAAATATATTAGTTGGAAAATAGAGTAACAGTATTCAGCAAGAAACAATAACCCTCATTCCTGTGGTCGGATGGTCTGTATTGCTTTCCTGAAGGCTTCTTTGACATCTTTGTTTCTCAGGCCGTAGATGAGGGGATTGAGCAGCAGGTTGACCATGCTGTAGAACAGGGCAGTCACTTGGTCCTTCTCCAGGGAGTAGCTGGAGCTGGGACTTGAATACATGAAGAGTAGGGATTGGTAGAAGAGCATGACAGAGACCAGGTGGGAGGCGCAATTGGAGAAAGCCTTGTGCCTCCGTGATCCTGCTGGGATCTTCAGGATAGCCAGGAGGATGTTGAGATAGGAGGTGCAGATGGCAAGCAGGCAGGAGAGGACTGTGAACCCCACCACATCTAGTAGGACTTTTTCATAGACCTTTGTGTCTGTGCAGGACATTTTTACCAATGGTGGAGCACTGCAGAAAAAGTGGTCAAAGATGTTTTTATCACAGAAACACAGTCAGAAAGTGTTGACAGTGTGGGCTATGGCATTCAGAAACCCTCCTATGTAGGAGCCAGCGACAAGTCCAGTGCAGAGAGAGGAGGACATGGTGCTTGATATAGCAGTGGGCTGCAGATCGTCAAGCAGCTGTCGTAGGCCATGGCGGTCAGCAGGTAGCACTCAGTGTAGGCCACAATGCAGGAGAAGACCAACTGAGCCCCGCATCCAGCCAAGGAAAGGCATTTATCTTTAGAAACACGACTGGATAGGATTTGGGGAGTGTACACGGGAGTGTACCAGAAGTACAAAAACGACAAACTGCCGATGAAAAAGTACGTAAGTGTGTGTAGCCGGGAGTCAATACAGATTGAGATAACCAGGGTCAGGTTTCCTGGCAAGTTTTCCAAGTAGACAGCTAGAATTATCCCAAAGATGACCAGCTGCCAGCAGGGGTCTGCTGAGATCCCCACCAATATGAATTCGATCAGGCAAGTGTGATTTCCCAGTCCATGTTCACTGAGAAAAACCTGATTATCACCACTGCAAAAAAAGCTAACACTAGTTTTTCTATTGAAATAAGAAAGTAGGTCTATTACTTAATTAGTGATTACTAGGAAGTTTGGGAAATACTATTACTTATAATTTGGCATTATAGAACTTCACATTGGAACTTGGGAAGACGACAGGATTTAGGGTGAAAATGATTCTAAAATTATGGAATCAATTTATCAGCTTTAATGTAGAAAGTCTCTTATTCTCTCGTAAGACCGATGAGACAGATGAAATGACTAATAATTTCTTGACAGATCATGTGATTGACTAAACAGCAAATATTGGAAAACTTTAAGGTTACCTCTGATTTGTGACGCACACCCAGAAAATTTCAGTGTCCTTACATAAGCTGAGCATTTCTTGTCTGAAGCTGTTATAACAATGTAGTGTCTTAAACTTCCTATTGAAACAAGTAGAGAGAGACAAATCTGACTGATCATCTATCAGTCTCCATGCTACCCTCATATTTAATTAACCCACTTGGTTCTTGTTACAACTCTGTACCGTAGGACTGAGGGTTACACATTTCATAACAGAGAAAGAGAGTGAAGGACAGAGTTCAAGTAAGCAAAGTCACAGAGCTGTTCAACTACAGACCTGGTACTGAAACTGAGTCTCTGAATTACTATGAGTGTGTGTTTACAAATGGGGATACAGGCAGGAAAGAGCAACTTCAACTGTGCCGTTACACAAAGAGGTGACTGTAGGTCATGATAATCTACTGCGTAGTTCAAAATGCTAGAAGAAGGGATCTTCAATGTGTTCCTGTAAAGAAATTACAAATATTTGAGGAGATCGATATAGTTTAAACAACATACAATACCTGCATGCATAGAAACATCACATGGTAACCCATAACTGTGTGCAATTTAAGCATATATATGTATATATATAATTTAATTTTTAAAATAAATATAAGGAGACAAAAATAAAACAAGATGGTCATAGTAAAACAAAATAGTAAGCGGATCCCATTACTTGATAATTCTGTCATTTTAGAAAAATGTTTTAACCTGCAAACATACAAGTCTTCACATGCAAAATGGTAAGAAAATCCCAGTATTACATAGGTGCACAAATAATATAGTGAACAAGTAGGGTAGCTGTGAAATGGTAGCTAATTTAAATCTGAGGAAAATACATTTATAAATACTGAGTTTACATAAAAATAATAAAGTCAAGTTTCTGCAAATAAGCAATTGAAGTCAGGACAGTGGTATCACTAAGAATATTATTAAAATCGAGAACCTTAATATCTATGTCACCCAGTACCATAATACAAAAATAAGACTGGTTTAGAAGTGCAAAGCTCATTGGCCTGGGGTCAAAGCATCGTGTAACAGTTACATCAACCTGACACCAAACACATGTGTGAATTAGGAAATTCATCTCCATTCTCAGGAGTGTATTTCCTCCAAAATGGTTAGTCCATTTCCCAGTAGCAATCAGTTATGATTCCAGTTAGTTAACATTTCTGAAATCAGCAGGACACTATAGAGGACCTTGCTTGCCATAATAAAATGTTCTACAGCATATTAAAAATCTCTTTATTCCATGTATCTTTGAATACATGGGAAGCAGAAAAGACAATTACATTTGTATTTTCTCCTCAAGATTTGCATTCCCATTCTTGCTTCCCTAAAAAAAAAATCCATTTTCTAACCCCTTTATTCCTTTATGTCTCCATAAGAAAATAACTAATGACTGAAAGGTAAGAAATTAAGTAGCTCTCTGGGAACTAGTAAAACACAAGTCTCTCCAGTACCCACATAGTGCACATAAGTAAACAGAATTTTAGAGGGCTTTATCAGTGGATTTTCTGTTTAGGCTTCTTAGACTGAAAATCTTCTCTCATAGAATTTTTTTATTTCCAGTGGTAACAATGCTAATAAGAGATTAAGGACAGATATAAATATTTAAACTTAATATGCTTGGAGCTAAATGGTTAATTTTCACTTTCAAATTTGATCTATATATTCCTTCTCCATATCAGTTCATGAAATCCTTGCCTTTTTTTCCTGAATTCAAAAATTTAGAATCAGTTTGTTCCTATCCTCTACTCTATACTTTTCATTCTCTCAGAATCAAAACATAATACCCTTTCCTTTAGCCTTGCCACTCCCATTACCTCTACCATTACTACTGTGGCTCAAGACACCACCGTTTTCACCAAGCGGACTGAATTCACCATGTAACTGGTCTGCATCCTCATGCCTTCCAGCACATTGTGGACAGAGTAGCCAGTATAGTCCAGTAAGTCAATGAGGCACCATAACTCCTGTACTTACAACCTTGTAGAGACACTTAATTTATCACAGAGCACACACACACACACACACACACACACACACACACACACACCCCTTGCAATTATATACAGCTCACCCCTCTCTAAAACACATTATCTCCTAAAACTCAGCCTATTCTCCTGGTCCTTCATTGTGCTCCTATATTGGTGATTTTCCTACCTCCCCAAATATGCATCTGTCTATAACCAGTCTATTCCTTCTCCCTGGAACACTATTCTACAGAAACCTGCATATTTCACCTCTTATGGGTCCTTTTCATATGTATTTGCTAGGGATCATATTAATCACTTATTTTTTAAAAGATTCCATGCCCATTTCTAACCAATAATCTGCACCCTTCTGACTCTACACAGATCCTGTTCTATTATGCTGTATTTCTAGCTCTTGCATTCTAATTTACATCATACACTAACTCTTATTTTTCATATTTAACACCTCTGTCTCCCTATCAATACACATCATCCATAAGGGAAAAAAGTCTATTTACTGCTGTATTCTAGCATCACAAACAATCCCTAGCAAGGTAATAGTGTCTAGTATATATTGAGAGAATGTCTAATTAATTACCTCTGCATATTGAACCTGTTTTTCCTGATGGAGTGTCTACTTCTCATATCACTTAAAATTCTCAGAAAAACAAACTGCACTTTCCTGGCACAGTACATGGTGCTGCAATAGGAAGGATGAATACATAAAAGGTAAGACTCACTCCTGAGACCTGAATCCACCTGGAGTTTACAGTAAACTGTTGATTATATGTGAATATGAGATAAAAGGCACAGACAATGTCCCAACCACGCATGCTAAACCATTGCACATGGAGAGCACTGTGCCTGGGAGCATCTCTGCAAAGGATGTGTTTCTCTGGCATCTAAAAAATATACCACTGGAGGGAATCTGAGTTAGAATGGAGCCTGTGCCCGCATGCGTGTGTGCATGTGTGTGTGTGTGTCTGTGTGTGTGTCTGTGTGCGTGTCTGTGTATGTGTGCAGTCACATCTCCAGTGTTGGCATGACTATGATCACCTGACAACCACGCCACACTGCGTTCCCCTTCTAAGTCCAGCTGCAGGCATAGCAAGGCCAAACCACTCAACTGCCCTTGGTCTTCAACGCTTATGTCTGGTCAGCAGCACCAGTTTCAGGACGTGGCACTGTCCATCCTTTGTGGTAGTTGCTGTACCGAACTTGGGGGACTCAATATACATGTTTCCTCAGTAGCCCTTTGAGACCTCTTCCACACAGCACCCAGAAATATGTAACTCTGACTCCAAGGACACAATTAAGAGTTTGCATGGAGTATGGGAATGCATAATATACTAACTAGGATATGATCAAATGAGCAGGATCTTATTAAAAGTTGACATTTTAATGGCTCTATGTCACAATACAATCATTAAATGTGTTTGGTAACAGAATTTCTCTGATCTGTACTATTGAGAGTTTTCTATAATTTTTTCAGTGATGAATGCTCTTCTCTCTGCCTAAAATGGCCTTCCCTGACTCTCTCACTGGACAGACCCTGCGCTTCCCTGGTGTTAAAACTGAATCTGGTCTCACTGAAACGCATGCTCATGTCCAAGACCTGCGACGTGACTGCAGATGGAGATCGGGCTTAGGGCAATATGATTAAACTAAACACAGCATTTAGTGGGGGCCTATCCCCCACCCTGCTTGCCTGTTTGCCAAGAATATTCTAAGATACAAGTGCACTCGGGTGTAAGGCCATAGAGGAAAGGGCATGCTGGACCTCTGTAGCCTGGCAGCCATCTGTGAATCAAAGAGAAAGGCCATGAGAGAAACAGTCTCATGAGGGCTTTGAACTTGGACATCTGGCCTGTGTAGGTGTGGAAAAAATACTTTTCTCTTTTACACCACCTGCCATGCAGCATTGCACTAGGAAAGTCCTGCAAACCGGGACACCAGGTTATTAAGAGTGGAGCCACTTTAAGTTGACACAGACTCGTGTTTTACACACAAAAGTCTATTGAGATTAAGAAATGTGATAAATCACAATGACATAGTCTCTTTATTTTAAACTTCTGCATAAAACTGAAAAAAAGAAACAAACATTTACAGGACCTTAGTTGTTACCAATCCCTGCTTCACCAAGTAAGGATTTCCCTTCTGAATTTTCCTCTGCATGTAAAGTTTTTGTGCAGCCTCATTCATTCTGTCTCTACTTGTGCATCTCTTCCTGTGTTTGAGGTCACTTATATCTTCCTTCCCTCCTCACATCACTGACTTACTGTTTCTAGGATCTTCTAATATTTTTGTGTGGGGAGAGAAGGGAGAATACTCTTTCATTAGAAGTCTACAGTGACTCTAAGTAATATTTGCTCCCTATTTCATCTATTGGAGAGGAAACCTGTTATCTTGCATTATAAAAGAAGCAGAAATCAGAACAATGTGATTTTTCTCTTATGAGAAACCAAGATATAAATTAATTAAAGAGCAAAATAAAAGAAAGACTGCAGGGAACAGGGAGGCAGACCTTTTGCAGGAATGGAAGAAAATTTGAGACAAACAAGGCATAACGTGATTGAAAAAAATCAAGAACTCAGTTCTCCAAAATGTAACTATTATGAACCAAACATACATGCAGACTACTATCTCCACAAAAAGGATTGTTTTCCTTTCTTTCAGAAAGTCTAGGCTACTGACAAGGATATAGTGATAACCTGCTGTAATATACTTAAGAAAACTTAGCTCAAACTGGAATTTTCGACAGGGTCTCTTTGACATCTTTATTTCTCTAGCTGTAGATCAAGGGATTCAACATGGGGATGACCACAGTGTAGAACACCGACACTACTTTGTCCTGCTCCAGGGCATAGCTGGTGCTAGGCCAGGAGTAGCTGAAGAGGATGGAGCAGTAGTACAGGATGACAGCTGCCAGGTGGGAGCCGCATGTGGAGAAGGCCTTGAGGCGGCCTGTGGTGGAGCGGATCTTCAGGATGGCCACGACAATGGAGAGGAGGGAGGTGAGGATGAACCTGGGAAGGGTGACGATGTTGGAGGTCAGGATGAAGTACAGCACAGCCTGATAGCTCGCCTCCATGTCACACACCAACCTGACAAGTGGGGGGAGATTGCAGAAGAAATCATTGATATCACTGTCACCACAGAAGCCCAGGGTGAAAGTCTCACTAATGATGATAATGGAGTTTACAAAGCCACCCAGGTAGGAAGCTGTGACAAGACTGACACACAACTCTGGGGACATGTCCTGGGGATAGAGCAGGGGGTTGGCTCTATTCTAGTCATAGGTCATGGTGGCCAGCAGGTAGCACTCAGTGTAGGCCAGCCCTGCGGAGAAGAAGAACTGGACCACACAGTCTGCAAAGGAGATACGTTCGTCATCAGAGACACAGGTCATCAGGATTTTAGGGGAGTAGATAGAAACATACCAGAGGTCCAGGAAGGATAGATTCCTAATAAAGAAGTACATGGGTGTGTGGCTTTGAGGGTCAGTACAGATCAGGGACATCAGGGTGAGATTTCCCAAGAGGCTGAGAAGATAAATTATGAGGAAGGTGAAAAAGCACCAGCTGGAGCCCCACATCTGCTATGAACCCTAAGAAGATGAACTTCTGAACCTCAGTGCAATTTCCCTCACCCATGATTGTGGGTGTCAGAGATCTTTTCTCTGAAGAAATTAGAACACACAGCCTAATTTAAAACATCACATTAGGGTTGTCCCCACAGTTTGTCTTTCTGCACAACTGAAAACACCCACGTGATTCATCGATGCTGTTTACTATGAGATGTGTCTATGCTGAATTGAGAATGATTCCTTTGTGACAGACAGGAAGCCCAGTCCTGAGCTAACTCAGAGGTTCACTGTTAAACATGTAACATGGTAAGTGTCACCTATCAGTCCAATTTCTCCTCCATTTTTATGATATGCAGACTTTGTATGTTTTTTAAATTTTTTATTCTTTAACATTTGAAGACATTTATAGGCACAATTCAGAAACAACTTCTGGGAGAGATCACTTTAGCTTTTCCTGTTATTTGGTTTAGAGATAGTGATCTCTTGGCCTAACTGAAAAGTATTCTGGAAATAAGGCCCACCAAAGCACTATGAAGTCTGAGCCTAACATAATTTAAATACAGAGGACTTCTGAAATTAAAGCAGTTGATGGCAAAATTTGACAAGAATGTAACTTTTTTGGTGGTTTTCTCTTCTAAGGCAACAAAGGAATACTTTACAAGGAAATAGACGAATCAGAAAGCTACTTGGAAAGTAAGATCATATCTAGAAGTTATATTTTTAATAACACTGAATGTTTGTGATTTTTACTTTCATGAAAACCTCTTTTCCTCTCTTGAGGGAAAAACAAGCCTCCTAGTGCCTGTCTGGGGTAGGCTTGTGAAGGATGCCAATGCTTCCTATGTCTCTAACCTCCTGATCCTTCTTTGCAACCAGGTGAGAGACAAGTCCCAGTGTGACCCAGGTGGAATCCACAAACTTCTCTAAAAATACAGAGCTGTCAAGAAGGGCAGGACTTTACTATCTGTCATTCCAGATACTGGGGAGAATACCAAGTGTGAATGCTGAGAGAATTAAACAAAGGTTAATGAGTGATGAATAATCCAATAGAAAAACATAACACATACAGTTGAAATACAAGACCATCTCTTATATATGCTAAAAGAGGGAATACAAAAGCATAAAGAGATAATGTTGGGTGGATCAATTATGTGCAATCTACTTAATTATCAAATAAACCCATGAGTTTCAAAAATTTTGACCTTAGTACACCTTATAATATTCAGAGTCTACCAAGTATATATATTTACACACATCAGAAAAAAATTTGTATAAACATTTTACCACTAAATTTAATCAGACATCGTGAGATTAAAACGAGTTAACACTGGTAGCACAATTACTAGAGGTGCTCAAAGTGGAGATTACTAGCTTCTAGATATTTATTAGGCAAATTGCTCCTGAGGTAACCTTGGTCCTTCAGACTACTACTCACACATATTCAGCTTATTCTCTAAAGACCAGCAGTGCAGTGGGTTTCCTGTGCTGTATGACATCCTCTAGGGTCCCCCATAAGAGTAACAGTATCTGTGGAGAAAATATAATATTGTTTTTCTTTTCCTGAAGTATGTATTCATTTTTGGTGGACTCTGCATTAGTGAAAATCTCTACAAAATTTTGTCTAATGTGAGCTATAGTTGTCAATATTTTTCATATCAGAAATAAATCTAAACATTTTAATGTTTTCTACTCTTTAAAGATAATAATAAAGTGCTGGGGATTTAGCTCAGTAGAGTAAGTGCCTGCCTGGCAAGCATAAGGTTCAATCCCTGGTACCAAAAATTTTTTAAAACAAATAATAATAAACCTATTACATGTTAGCATAACTAAAAGATTAATAAATTATATAACACTATGTCTAAACCAAAATATATAATGACCATAGTAATACAGTTTTATATGTTTTCAATTTTTAAAATATCTAGCTTAATCTACAACAAGTAAAATTCTCTTTTTTTATTTAAAGAAAAAACAAAACAGTAAAAGGGTGCAAGTAATACAGAATTTCAAAAAAAAACAGTAAGAGATCACTATTAAAACGTTACATATTGTCATCTTAAGAAATAGTTGATCAAGTTACAAAATTAAGCATACAAAGTGGACATTCAAATGGTGAGACTACAAATAGTTGTGTTCAAAGATCCAACAAAAACTCAGTAATATAGTTATCTATCTTATACACTTAAATATACATGCAGTTATATCTTTTAGAGCACTTTCTTTTCCTCTCTTTTTTACAATAACATTTATACATTTTGGGTTTTATTACTTCTGCAGTTCTTATTACTTTTTTTTGGAAGAAAAAAAACCAAATGTGACAAAACAAAGCAGCCAGTCAAACCAAAGGATGGACATAGTAGATGATGTAAAAACAGAATACAAGGTAATTAACAATGGTTACAACAATGCCTATTGTTACCTTAAAAAGAATTAACTATATCATCAGGTATAATAAAATTGAACAAAACAGTACAAAACAAAACCAATAAAACCTAAACATTGGAGACATTACTGAACTTCAAAAGAAGATAATAGTCAAACCAGAATGGGCATCATAATGAATCTTATTGCCTTCGAAGTAGTTGCCTATACCCTCAAACTTGATACTATCAAACAGAACAGAATAGAGCAAAATCAGTCAAAACAAGATGGTGAGTGCCATACACGGCTTTAAATCGAGTTTATAGGAAATCAAAAAGTTACTATAATATATCCTGCTAATTTTTTTATTTTTCCCTTAATTAAAGTAACGATAATAATAAATAAATAAAGTTTAAAAAGGGGGGAGATTGAGATAAAAGAGGACATAATAACATAATAATACAGCTCAGAACAGAACAATATAAGCAACATATTGTTTCACCACAAGATAACCCGACTTAATAATAGTTACAGTTGTCTCTTTCCTTGAAATATTTGAGTATAATTTCTACACTATGGCATCAAACATAACAAGACAGTGTGAAACCATTCAGGAGGATGAAAGTATTACAGGGTATTTAGAACCAGCTAATGGAAAATGAACAATGGTTTCTCTATTATCTCTTTGCCTATAAAAAATTTTGTTTATACTATCACATATAATAAAATTCAGTAAGATACAACATAATAAAAGCAATGGAGACAGAAGAACAACAGTTTGATTGGACTTCAAAACAAGATGATATTAAATCACCACTAACTATTATGATGTCTTGTTTTCTTCAAAACAGCTGTTCATATCATCACAGACAATATCAAACAGCCCAGAATAAAACCATTCCAATTAGTGAGTAAGAACTTTATAAAGCTTCAAAGCCATATAATGGTGAGTCATGATTACATCATACTTTTATGTATTTGTATCATTTCTTACACTAGAGAAACTATTTGGTATTCATATATGCGAGTTTGATTTATTTCACTTATGAGTATGGTCTCAAGCTTCATCCATTGATTTATAAATATCTCAATGTGATCATTCTTTATAGCTGAGTAGTACTCCATTGTATAAAAATACCACACTTTTTTACCCATTCCTCAGTTGATAGACACTTAGGTTTTTTCCAAAATCTGGCTATTACAAACTGTGCTGCTATAAACATGGGTGTACATATATCACTGTGGTATGATGTTTTCAGTTCTTCTGGAAATATGCCTAGAAGTGGAATAGCTGGAACAAATGGGACTTCCAATCCCAGCTTTTTGAGAAATCTCCAGACTGACCTCCACAACGATTGTACCACTCTACACTCCCATAGCCTCTCCAGCATTTGTTGTTGGTGGTTTTCTTGATCCTGGTCATTCTTTCAGGAGTGAGATGGAATCTCAGTGTGGTTTTAATTTGCATTTCTCTAATGAGTAGTGATGATGAACATTTCTTCATGTATTTATTGGCCATTTGTATTTCTTCATCTGAGAAGTGTGTATTCATCTCAGATCCCCATTTTTGGATAGGAAAAATAAATATTGTGAAAATGGCCATTCTCCCCCAAACTGCTGTACAGATTCAATGCAATCCCAATAAAAATACCATCAACATACCTCATAGATCTTCAGAAATCAATCTGAAAATTCATTTGGAGTGAGAAGAGACCTGGAATAGCAAAGACAGTTCTAAGCAGCAAAGTCAAGGCAGGAGGCATCACCATCCATGACTTGAAGTTATACTACAAAGCAACAGTAGTAAAATCAACATGGTACTGGAATCAAAACAGAGCTGAAGATCAATGATTAGAATATACAACCACAACTACAAACACACTGAACCACCTTATTTTTGATAAAGGGGCCAAACATGTTCACTGGAAAAATGACAGTCTCTTTAATAAATGGTGTTGGAAATACTGGATCTCCATGTGCCCAAACTAAAACTATACTCATGCCTATTGCCATGTACTAAATTAAAATCAAAATGGATCAAAGATCTGAATATTAAAACAGAAATACTAAATCTATTGGAAGACAAATTGGGTAAAAACGTTGAAGACATGGGGATAGGTAGAGAACTCATGAACAGAACTCAAACCACACGGGAAATACTTCCCAGAATCAAAAACTGGGATCATCTCTTATTAAAAAGTTTTTGCATGTCAAAAGAACTCTCCAGCCTAGTAAAAAGAAAACCCACAAACTGGGAAAAAATCTTAGTGAACTGTCCCTCAGGCAAAGAACTTCTGTCTAAAATATAAAGAATTAAAAAAAAATCAGATCCCTAAAATTCAAAGATCCAAAATAAGTGAAATTCTCACATGTTCTTGTACATTCAGTTTACTGAGGTTGTTTTGGTTCAAGTAAATAAAGTTCATTCTGAAAATGAACAGTTATAAAAGGAGAAAACATGTAAATATTCTTTACAGATGTTTGAAATATTACTCCATTATAAACCAACTCTCAATAAATAGTATTCACAAAATATAAAGCTCATTTCAGTAAAGCAATTTTGATCATAAGCATCCTTCTAAGATGTCTTGGAAATCACATATTTCCGTAGTTGTCCCCTACACCACTGCCATGCACAGCACCTTCAGGGGGCCCAAGTAGAAGATCACACATTTGTGAGACTATTACAAATCTCACTGTGACTGTCCACAATACAGTGGTAGTTACCAACATCTCCTGCAGAATTTTAGCCAGGTGTAGCCATAAAATTATCAGGGATAAGGCAGAGCACTACTACAGTGTGACACAGGAATATTTTAGTGCTGTGATAATGGAGAACTGGAAATGGTTATGCATAAATTGTGCTAAATCATGCTGCTAGTGATCTGTAGAGATACGTAAGGCTCAAACCTAGGATTTCCCAACTCAAAAACATTTTCTCAACTACCACTTTGAGTTTCAATTCATCAAGCATATACTGTACAGTACTGCCAGTTCCTGGGAAATAAATGAGAGCTAAGGCATGGCCTCTGTCTTCAAGGAAAAGCAGTCTAATAGGAAAATCAATAATTATGACTAAAAAAAGCTGCATGGACAAAACTGTTTCATGGTTCACGAGAATATGTGCGTCCTGTCTGTTTACCCCACAGTTCAACCGTGAGCCACGTGCACTTGTGCAAAGGCTGCATTGCTGGATATCTAGATGTCTGCATGCTGACCGTGTCTTTTCCACTAGCTCCTTCCATAGCTCCAATCTAAACTGATTAGCAGGGGTTCATGGACGAGTATTTGAATAAGAGAAATCATTTTTAGAAATATAAATAATCCAGATCCCACTTAACACACATGTCAATATTCATTGAAAAATGACTGTGAATAATTCATTTGATTTTGCACTAATCACTAGAGATACAACAGAAAACAAAGCAGAAACAGCCCTAGTCCTCATGCTGATATTAATTTAGTTCATCATAACTACAAAGCAAAGCAATTGCCAAGAGTAATTGGGAGAGCGTCTAGGTTTTGCTGAAGGTCACTAAGCCTTTACAAACAGAACTCCTTGTGGTGCATTTCGTGTGCCTCATGTGTTCCAGTACTGCCTTTTACCTGCACTCTGTTTCAAAAATTCTTCTTGGCTTCTGTACCTTGACTTGAGCAAGGATGTTTAATTTGGGCCAAGAGACTACTGGGAAGAATGCAGATGGGCTTCAAAAAATCCATGATTCCCCCAAAAATGCATCCAGGAAGTCTTATTCATGTGCCCATCTGTGGAAGGGTCAATCTGGGTACAGGGTTCAAAGTCACTGTGCTCCAGGGTTTACATTTCTACTGTCCAGTGGGAAGGGTTCTAGGGAGATATTAAAACCCTTTGAAATGAACCATAATGAAAGAATTTGAATAATAATGGGAAAATTAAATACATTTCCTCCACATGGTCTTGATTTCTGCCCTTCTATATTTTACTAATTAATTTAAATACTTGGCAGAGGAGCATTAGTGCTGTTTGTTAGGTTATAATGTAAACAAAATCACACGAGGAAACTTTGTTAAAATAAGATGAAAATAATCCAAAGAGGAGGAAGCAAGACTATATGAATATTTAACTGTAGACACTGTGAATGCAAAAAGGGGACAAGTTCTTAAGAAAAATTATTCTTTGCAATATAAAAATTTTCAAATAAAATTATAAAATTTAGATCTTGTAATCTGAACAACTACTTCTAAAATAACAGTATGCAATATATTAACTACTGTTAATTTCCTAATTTTTAAAATTCTATATCATTTACACACTTTTCTTGTTTCGTTTTTCTTTTAAAAGGAAAACATAAAAGAATTTCATACCAGAACAGAATGATTGTGGATCATAAGTGTGAAAAACAGCATCAGTGGAAGGGAAGATTTGTAGGACAAATGTATGTATGCTCGAGGAACTCACTTGCTACTGAGTGACGTGGACTGGTGACATTTTCTTCAAGCCTGAGTGTAGTCTCTGGGCACATAGGAAAACTGCATTTCCCAGGAGCCTTGTAGTTAAAACCTGGGTCATGTGATCACATTTTGGCCAATGAGCATGGACAGAGGTAAAGACACCACACCACAGCTCTTTCTGGCCACCATACCTCACGCTGGACTATCCAGTCTCTGCTTTAGCTGCTGCCAAACTTTAGTTGCCATAGTGATAATGGTGCCATCCAAAGGGAGAAGCAACACGGATTTTAGAGTGTCTGCTCACTGCAGAGATGAAACCTTTCAAGAACTAGCACTGAAAGCTAGTCCAGCCTATCCTTAGCAAAAATAGACGGGGTCATTCACTTAACTATCAACTATAGAAAGCCCAAGGTGACAGGCTTTGGGACTGTTAGCAATACAAATCAGACAGAAACACATGCCCCTCAGGAGACAGTTTAGGAGTGGAAAAAATATAACTGAAACCAAGTTATTGTAATAAAATATTGTAGGAAAATTTAAAAGAAAGGAATCTGCTAAAAGGGATTGTCTTTTTGTATTTTCCATTCAATTCTATAGTGTATCTAAAACTCTCTTAACCCACCCAGGATGAAAGCACATGCCTGTACTCCCAGCACTCTGGAGGCTGAAGCAGGAGGATTGCTGTGAGTTAGTTCGAGACCAGCCTGGGCTACACAGAAAGACCATACCTCAAAGAAAAATAAAGAATTCTCCAGAAAGAAAGAAATAGAAAGGAAAAAAGGAAGGAAGGAAGGAAGGAAGGAAGGAAGGAAGGAAGGAAGGAAGGAAGGAAAGAAGGAAGGAAGGAAGGAAGGAAGGAAGGAAGGAAGGAAGGAAGGAAGGAAAAGCAGCAAGACTTTTAAATTTTTATTACACATACTTGCAGCACATACTGGTCACATTCCTTGTTATCTTAATCACATCTTATCTTAATTCTGTTGCCATCTCTGTTATAACTCGGGCCCCAGTATAAAATCCAAGGAAGCAAGAGACCGAAAATTTAGGTAGCAAAGGCTTTATTTCCAGGCCTGGTGACGAGTTTCCGGGAGCCAATTTGGAAACTGTGTCCCAGAGACTGAAGGGAGGACTTTAAAGAGAGGCTGGAGGAAAAGGGGGGGGGGACAGAGAAACCTGCAGAGCGATCAAACTTGTTGACCCGAATCTGGAAACTGTATTGCTGTCCACTTAGCTCTGACAATCTCGTGAGTTCCTGGTATTTCTCAAATTACTCCCATCCTACAGACTGACATTATTTTGGAGTGGCACATCTGCAGCAATATTTGGAGAAGAAAGTGGACAGTTAATTATCCCAGGACAGCTCGTTTTCGCTAGTGGGTGCGAAGGGGTCAAGAGTTACAAGAAGCTGAAACTTAAGTTCTACAAAGATCTGATATCTAACTCATTTGATGCATACAGAACAAAAGGAAAGCACTGATTGGGGTTTGGGCCATAGTATTTCCCGGTAATTTCTTTGAAGCTAAACAGTTCTTGAAATTGGGGCAGGCTCATTTTATGACAGATTATCACCAGGTCGGGAAGAGGTCACCAGAAATCCAAATTCTTTCTGGGAAGGGAATCAAGGTCAGGTAAAGGGTTAGACTCATACGCAAATCTCTCTGCACACAAGCAAGTTACTTCAAACAAGTGTAAATTAATGGGCCATCCTAGTTTTCTTTAGCTCTTTAGCGGAGAATAGAGGTGCCTAACAGTGATTAACAACCCTTGGTAGCTTGTTTTAGCACAACTTCTGTAGTGTGTAGAGGGCAACAATGGTTAACATATCAATTAGGTGAGATTCTTGCAATTCTTTACAGAGGAGAGTATTGCTCAACATATCAATTAGGTCACTTAACATATCAGTTAGGGAAAAAGGATAAAAAAACACATTTAGTAAGCCACGTTGCAGGTTTGCTATAATACACATATAATGAAGCTATTTTCTTAGAGTACAACAATCTCTTCTCCCTCACCCCTCAATCTCCTGATGCTTTTCCCACTGGAGAAAGTCTCTCTCCCCACTTTCTAACACGTATTGTTTATGCTGCACTACAATTCTATTTTGAGTTTCTCATAATAAGAGAAACCACGAGACACTTACGCTTGTGCATCTGGTTTATTTCACCAAATATTAAGATCTCGAGCTGCATCCACTGTGCCACAAATGATTCGAGTCGATCTTTCTTTAGAGAGTACATAAATAACTATATTCTGGTGTGCAAATACTGCATTTTCTTTGTCCAGATGTCTGTTTTCAAACAGAGAGAAGGAGATAACCCATGGAATGAAATCTGAATTTGAAGGAAGCCATAAATGAAGTAGAAGGGTGTATGAGGTATTAGCGATTTATTCTCTATGTAGTTCACTGTTTAAATCACATGGCATATAGTATCACCTTTATAATTGAAACAAAAATAACTTAAAAATTGGTTCCATTAGTGTCTTTAAATATATAATATTATTATATTATAAACAGTGTTTTAAATTTTTTATTTTTGTCTAACTTTTTATGTATAGCCAATCAAAGAACAGATTGCAGCTTCAGCTGGGCAGTGGAAGTCCGTTTCCGGAGATGTTTCGCCCTCTGGTGGTGAACGGAAGCACAGTTCCAAGCACCTCGGCAGGGACCGCAGCACAGCCTCTGAAGCACTGGCCACCTACCTAGCATCTCTATGGTGCAGCACTACCAGAAGACTGCAGCCCCAGACCAAAAGCTGGAGAAAGCCAATCGTTTTGTTCCCTGGTGTGTACATCTCCCTGCGCTGGCACTGGCCCCACACAGCCGCTGGGAACACAGCCGCTGGGAACACAGCCGCTGGGAACACAGCCCTGGATAAATGCGCCTCCCGTTAGGAGATGAAGCTATTGGTGAATGGGTGCTTCTGTGCCATCTCTGAGGTGCACAGTATTTTTCAAATGAAAGAAGGAAATCACTGAAGGAGTATACAAAATATTTCCAGTGCCTTGATGTATGTACTAGAGAAGTGTTTATCTATACCCCTGCTATCCCATAAAAAGGCTCTAGAAGAAAACTCTTGGTGCTTGTTATTACTTGTTATTACTCAGGGAAGCTAGAGCTCTGGGCTGTGAGATTTCTTAGTTCTTATTATCTGCTTACAGTAGTGGAAGATGTATTACGAAAATATAATATTTTTCAATACAAAATCACACAACACCAAACAGATCACAGGATAAACAATGCCAAAGACGGGCAGTGAAGCACTTGTATTTCCATGAGTTATTAAAGAGAGAAAATGAATTTTCTCATGCCTTGATATTGCAATCCTCACATTTTAATTTTTTATTCTTTTTAAACTGATACATAGCATTAATGTTTGTAGGACACAATAAGATTTTAAAAATAGATTTATCTATGATTAAATCTATCTTAGTAAATGCATCACCTCATAAAGTCATCACAGTTGTGGTAACAGTGCACAGCAGACAGGCTCCTTGCATTTTTTTATCAAGGTAATACAGTCATTTTGTTGCACAATAGATCCCTCAGAGTCCTTGTTTCTACCTGACTGTGACTGTGCATAATTCAACCTGCACACCCTCATCTCCTTCGCCACCCCAACCTCTGAGAGATGCCAGACTGATCTCCACTCAGGAGACTGATGGGTGAGGCCCAGAAGCAGGTGTGATCTTGCAGGCTTTATTTTTTCATGATTTCCCTGAACACAGTTCCCCCAGATTCACCCAAGTGGTCACAAGTGTCATGATTTCACCCTCTTATGGTTGAATAGTACTCCTTTGTGTATCTTTGTTTATGACTTCGTCCCCTGGTAGACTCTGACACTGATTCTGTATCTGGACTGTTGAAAGCAATGCAGCCACAAGCAAGTGTGCAGACTGTTTGCCAACACGCTGATTTTCTTCTCTTTGGATACACATCTACAAGTGTGATCACTGGATTATGCAGAAAGTTCTACAGTTTATACATCTTATTTGTTTTTTCTGTTATTTTATTTTGCAATT
Source organism: Cavia porcellus (assembly GCF_034190915.1). Taxonomy (NCBI): domain Eukaryota; kingdom Metazoa; phylum Chordata; class Mammalia; order Rodentia; family Caviidae; genus Cavia; species Cavia porcellus. Next base: position 91,821,523 of record NW_026947488.1, on the reverse strand, counting down.
TTGGCTATCAAACTCAGGGTCTTACACATGCTAACCAAGCACCCTAACACTGTGGAACATCCCCAGCTCTGGTTTTGAATCCACGAGCACGTTCTGTCTGGAAACACCAGCTTACACTCACACCAACATCAGTAGGGCAGGTCTCTTTTCAGCACATTTTTTCCAACATTAGTTTTGCATCCTCTTTTTGATAATCATTATCTTAACTAGAATAAAGTAACATCATCCTGTGATTAGAATTTGCATTCCCCTGATGTTTAGTGATACTGAGAATTCTTTCTTTACTTGGTGGCGATTTGTAGGTCTTCTCTTGGGGAAATGTCTATTTAGAGCTTTCCTCATTTTTGAACCAGGCTATTTATTTGCTTTTTTGATGCTGGTTTCTTTGTGTATTTGTTTCCTACTAATTTGCATTTGTTATGCAAGCACAGCCACTTTCACTACTTCCTTTTGGCAGAGCACCCTAAATTCTAGCGAATGCAAATGGGAAGGAAAAAAATGGAGGAAAAGTTGTCAGATTGTAAAGAGGAATTTAATTGTTCCTCTTTGTAGACAAGATGATTTCACATCTGGAAAATTCTTAATCCTCCCCCTCAAAACAGAACAGATCAACAAATTCTGTGAAGTTTCAGGATACAAAATCAACATTTAAAAATGGGTAGCATTTCTCAACATAAAATAACGAACCACCTGAGTGAGAAATCAAGAAAATAATCCACATATAGTAGCTTCAAAAAATAAAAAATACTAGAAATAAATTAATCCAAAGAGGTGAAAGAGCTTTAGAATATAAAGTATAAAATACTGATAAAATAAGAAGAAGAAGATGCAAGTCACTACCAAAATACCTATAATAATGTAGTGGAAGAATTAATATTTTAAAATGTCTGTGCTACTCAAAGCAATCTTTATGTGCAAATCTGTCCCTAGGAAATTACTAATGGCATGCTTCACAGAAATGCAAAAATAAATAAACTTAACTTTGTATAAAGTAACAAAAGATATCACTTAGTCAAAGAAATCTTAACCAGAAAGGACAAAGCAGGAGGTATCCCATGATCTCAGTTTGGAATATGTTATAAAGCTATAGTAACCAAAGTAGTATGGTATTGGCATAAAAAAGGAGACATATAGATCAATGGGCTAAAATGGAGTGACCAGAAACAAATGCAGCTTATTTGCTTCTAAGCACATATATTGTGGAACACAAATGGAGAAGAATGAATTGAGATCCTTATCTTTCAATATATACAAAATTCAACTTAAGATGCATTAAAGATTTAACTCTAAGTCTCAAAATTGTGAAACCACTAGAACATGTAACAGAAATATTTCATGCCACTGGCATAGACAAGAATTTTTAAATTTTTTTTGTATTCACTGCCTCAAAAGCACAAGCAACATACAATGAACTGGACCAATGAGGAAACCAAACTTAATGGCTTCTGTTTGGCAAAGGAAACAACACAGCAAAGAGAACAATCTGCAGAACTGGAGAAAATACTTCACCCCGAACACTTGACAAGGGGCTGGCACCCCACATTTAATCTCCGTACTGCATCTAATTATTTAAACTCAGCGTTTCCTCATTGCAAAACCTCTCTCCCAGTTAAAGCATTTGCTCTATGGTACGTGTATAGGCACACAGAGGTTTCACATTTAACAAATAAAATTTTATTTTGCACATAAATACATGAGTAGCTGATGTTTATGTTGTATGCAGTTGCATATGCAAGATCATGTGGACCTGCATATTTTTTATAGCTAACATTAGCTTATTTTCAATATTTCTCATGGGAAAACCTAGAGGAATTTAAAAATAAGCTTAGCTAGCAAAGCAGCAAAAGCAGAGAAAAGAGGAGAGCAAGCAGTGTGGTCAGAGGTATTTTTATTCTTAATAATTTTATCCAAAATTATTAGACAGTACCGACTCCCAGCCTGGGAAAAAAGTCTCCTCATTGCCCTATCAGAAACCTGGAAATGTTACATTTGGTTGCTTGTTACAAAATGTTACAAAATGTTGCTTCATTTTCCTTCTTTGACAGCAGAATTTCTGTGGGATGAATCATGAGTTAACTGTAAGATGGTGGATCTTTTCCTTCCAGCAGGACGGTTACCTGAGCTTTCTTTGCTTCCTTTGTCTATGTTCTCCTCCTTTTTGTCCCCTCTCCTTCCTCTCCCTTGTGGCAGTATCCTGTCACACTATAAAGAATCACTGTCTGATGAGACGGTCTGGTTCCAAGCCAGTTTATAAATTTCTAACCGAGTGAACATGAACCAATTAACTTACGTTGTTTCTAGTCCCCTCACTTGCTGAAGGAGTTCGGCTCTGGTCTCATCTAGATAGTTTTCTGCTCTAGCACTACCGTGGCTCAAACATGAGTCTGGAGCCCAGAAAAGAGTACTTAACTGTTCAGACATTGCAGCAAGTTAAAGTATCCATGCCAATGTGAGGCTAACACTCCAAGGCCCAGTGGTTCTACAGATCTTTCTAACTAGGTGTCAAGGGTACCATTAGAGGTAATTGGGTGTTCAGAGATCTCCAGTTCCCAAAGATAAGTGCTCTGCTTCACTTCTAAATAAGTTTCAGAGGGACTAATTATCAGGGTAATTTTAAGTGAAAAAACTTCCTAGGTGATCACTGATGTTCAGCTCTCACAGTTATCTCCAGGGACCACACAGCTCCCACAGCAAAGAGCATGCAGCGCTAAGGACCAAGAAAGCCTTGTGAACTGACGGATGTCAGCATTGCTGCTTCCCTAGCTGCTGTCCTGTCCTGTGGGTTTGATCCCTTCAACTACAAAATCAAATAAAACAAAGCAAAACAAACGCACTCCAATTTAGCATAATGTAGCAAATCTCGGAGTTCAGATTAACTTGTGAAAATGGAAAGTATGAGGAAAAGCTACAATTGAAACCCTCTTATATGGAAGATCTTTCAGAAGGAACTTCTATGTTAGAACACCAGTTTTTGACTTGGAGCAAGATATCTAAAACTCTCGGGTCTCACTTCCCTTAAATGTGAAAAGAAAAGCAATGCTAGTGGAGCCTGCCTCGAGCTTTGCACACACGTGCCTGAAATGCAGTAGCAGCCCAGTAGCTGCTTAGCTCAGCACTCTCAGCCAGCTGTCACTGTCACCCAGGCTACCACATCAGCCCCCACCAGGTTCCTTGGTCTCCTCACTCTCTTCATTCTTGATCATCTGATGTAGAGCCAGCTCCCTAATTGGATTAAAATGTCTACTTTTGGTCCTTTCCTCCAGAAAATAAAAATAAGAATTAAAATAAAAACCCGACTCCTCAAACTGTTTAGCCCGTAAACTGACTCTGCTTACTATTCCGTTCATTTCCACACTCTCTCCTTCCCATTTCCTGTACCTGGCTAAGTGAGACTACAGATGCCAGAGCTACATGTCTCACAAAGAGTCAGCTGGATACCAGTTTACTAAAACAAAGTTGTGTAGGAGTTATGAAAGCAATTTCTCCCCTTCTCGACCACCCACATCCCAAGACTTTCTTTTCCAATGTCTTTCCCAGCAAGTTCTGAAATCACCTGGGGTCTCTGGTAAAGCCTCGAGCCATGGCAAAGTCCATAGCACAGGATCTGCAGTTTAGCCCTGGGCAGGTCAGCGTGGAAAAGCAGTGGCCCAGGCATCCCTCACACCAGAGCACCGTAGATTAAATATTTCTACGTAGACACTGGCGAGACGGTCTTACATCAGCAGCATTGCTGACAAGTGTTGAAAAGTAAATAGGTCAAGCATGTTTCTTAAATCCCAATTGCAAGTTAAAATAACTAAAAGGAGATTCATGTCACTTGAAAAAGATAGGTGAAAACCAGTGGAGCTTCTGAGCGGAATTCCATATTGCAGCAAAAACTTTTAAAAGTGTAATCATTTTTAAAAGTCTGAGCCACTCATAGAATTTTTTTGCTGTTGTTTTTCTGTGTTTTTGTTTTTGTTTTGGTTTTGTGCTGGGAAAGGAACTCATGACCTTGTGCTTGCCAGGCAGGCACTTATCCCCAGCCCCACAGAACATTTTTAAATGTCATGTGCATTTGTCTCATACAACTACTAAGTGACGTGGTTCATTTATCACTTAGATTTATTTTTGTTGTTTGTTTTGTTTTTTGTCTTCCTCTCTGTGCAGAGATTTAAAAATGTGTATGTAATACTTTATTTTTGTTGTCTCATTGGGCAAGGAAATATGTAATATATTTGTGATTTATACAAACTTGGTAAAGAGTAATAATAGCTAAATAAAACTTCTGGTAAAGAATGCAATGTTACAATTCACTTGTCTTAAACGTGTTTGACAGAGAATAATGATTGTTTTCAGTAACCTACCATTCTGTCTATAGCCAAGGTCACTTGGGATATAGCATTTTTATTTTGAAAGAAATTCATAACAATATCATTTTTGAACCAGTATTAATTTTTCTGTATTGGATACTTATTTCTTTGATGCGAAAGTCTTTCCCATATTCTATGCAAATCCTGATAGTTTTTATATGGATGTAGAGAAGCACAACATTAATCAATCATTTCAGCCACTTTCAACAGTTGATTAAGCGTTAAGTATTTCTAAGGGTTAATTCAGTGTCACTTCAATGTCATTAATTCAATATAATGACACATCATCATAAGCCAAGCACCAGAAATCTTTACCTTCCCAAAGAGAAATTATATAGACATTAAAACATTGCACCATGGCTTCCCAAACTCTCAGCCACTCTTAGCTGGCTTTCTATTTTGTGCCTCCATGAATCTGATACCCTGAATGCTTCCTAAAAGTGGCCTTAGACCATGCAGGACCTTCTGTGTCTGGCTTCTTTCACTCAGCACAATGATTTGAAGATTCATTCATCTGCAGTCTATGTCACAATGTCATTCTTTTTACAGCTGAATAATATCCACTTTTTTGGTAACTTATGTTTTGTTTGTCCACTCACCCACTGATGGACATGTGTGATGATTTTTATTTAAGATATGGCGAATAATGCTGCTATGAATATCAGTCAGTTTTGAAAGCATGCAAAGCTAAAATAAACATTTCCTGCTGAGATGAGAATGATAATTATGATACTGGCCAATTTACATAAGAAGGTCCATTTAACAAATATAACTAAGCAACTGCTGGAGGAATAGTGGTGAACAGAGATTTCTCACTGGGGGTGTAGCCCAGTGGTAAAATACATGCCCAGCATGTGTAGGACCTGACTTTTGATCTCCAGCACTGTAGAAAATGAGTTTCTCAATCAGAATGCAAAGTGTATGTGTGCCAAGAAATCTGGGGAGTTGCTGGGAGCTGTTGAAACTGGAAATTGGTCACACGTGCTGGGCTGCAGCATGGCTGGGCATGGCTTCCCAAAAACAAGCAGTGCCTGGGTCAGCCACGTGAAGAAGCTGCCTCAGTCCAGGAAAACACCGGGCCTCTGGACAATCTGGGCAATGGCAGCTGGGCTGAAACTAACATTGTCCTCCTGAGTGTATGAATAAGTGTGCCATCACAGTATGCCATAGGAGAGTAAGGGCCCCACCTGACCTCAGCTTTGTCTCTTCTTTTTCTCATGCTCTCGTGGTCCTTCATCCCAGGAACATCACCAGTGTGGGTCAGGGCAGGGAGTAAAATGGAGCTGTTTGCTACTGGGCAGGCAGGGCCGTGGGCAGCTTCCTCAGGCATCACCCAGAATGCAGGTCTAAGTTGTGCCCCTCGGTCCCATAGAGTCCAGTCCAGGCACAAGCACCCTGCTCTCTCGTTTGCTGTGACAGCCTAGTTTGGCCCCAGTTGACCTCCTGAACATCCAGCTCTGAGATCTCCCTTTGGGTGAGCAAGCAGGAAGCTGAAAAACAGGGACCTCTGCCACGAATTACTGGAATGGTGGCCCGGAATCAGTGGGTGGACATTCCTAAGCGGAAAGGGTGCCCCTCTCTGCCCCCATTATTTCTGCAAGATAAATTTCCTTAAATAATTTTGTCTGAAATGAAATTATTAATCCAAACTACAGGAACATTTTAGAGTCTCCAGATAGCTATTTTGGGATGTCTTTTACCATTTACAACAAATTCAAACTTACTTACCATAGTGAGAGATATTTTCTCAAACTAAGCATAGAGTTCACATTCTCTGAATAATTTGTGCAGAACTGTAACACCTCTACCTAGTGATCCCTGCAAAAATATATAACAAAAATTGTAAATATGTATCTCCTATCTTTTTTCACATTTTTAAAATGCAGTTTTAATTTTTGATATGTGGAAGTTTTACGATATGTGATCTGATCTCTCTATTGGGTTTGTCCTATACCTTTTAACATAAGAAAATGCAGTCACCACCTTTACAGGATTTCATAACATCATTATTTCTATTTACTTGTCATGATCTGAGTCAACTTTCAAAGCAAAGAAGGACCAAAAATAATAAAAATAATAATAACACTTCTTTACTAGGCCCTTCTCAGACCTAGTAAAGCAAAAAAACACAACTAAAGAAAAGTGGCTAATCACTCTGTCAATTCTTAATTTTATCTCAAGTAACAGGAAATGTCCTATCTTAGTCTTTCTTCCCCTGCAAGACAAAATTACAACCTTCTCCATGATATTTTAGTGTGAATTTTCTTCTGACTTTAGTAATAAGTTACACATTTTTGAAAGATCTTTCAGGTGGGTACTTCTTTGGGAAAAGCCATCAGTATATGTATCTCTCTTTTCTTCAAGCTCAGACACACAAATAAAGAGCACCCAATCCTAGCATCAGCAGCCACTGCAGTGGGGTCTCAACTGTAAGTGGGGTGTCCCCAACAGCTTGCAGGTTCTGAGATTAGCAGATGCAAGCCCTACAAGGTTAATCAAAGAGTGACCATCTCACTCATTTGGCTGAACCTCATTGAAGTCCATTCAGGAAATGTGGTCATGTCATAAGATACCACCCACAACAAAAGCAAATCAAATTAAAGATCAGAAAAAGTGATACACAGATGTAGGGTGTGAGGTGGTACTGCAACATTGTTGATAACAATAATGAAATGCAATAATTTTGGTAACAATATAAATTGATGCTTTCAGTGCTTACTAATTCTCAGTAGAAAGATAAAATACTTCCCAAACTCTTACTTTTTTAAATTTTAAGGGTGTTCCATCCCAATCATGGTTTCATTATGGTATGTTGTTCTCTGTATTTAAAGGAATCTATTACAACACACATTGCTCGGAAACCCTTTTCTAAAATACAAGACTAAAGATCTTGCCATTATCAACACTCTAAGACAAATATTATTTCTACATAGAAGAACAGATTTAAAGTTAAAATCATACCGATAATTAAGGCTTCAGCATCCTTGTTCTCACCTGACTCAAAACATGCTTGAAGAAGTTTATAAGTTACTCTAACATCTTTTTCCCCTACACGTTGAAAGCATTTGTTATATAAGCAAGATACAAATATTGTTCAATTTTGACATGGTTTTTATTAAGTTAACTTAAACACTTACTTCTAACATTTTTCCTACAAAGAAAAGAATAAGATTTGCTACTGTAGGATGTATCTTTTCAAGTCCATTTTCTTAGTTATGAGAAATATTACAGTAAATTCAAGAATTAAAAAGGACTTTTTAAAAAATTTTATTTAAAAGGAAAAAGAGAAAAAACAAAACAAAACAAAGTGGTGTAAGGGTACAAGTAATACACAACTACAAAAAAAACAGTAAGAAATCACCAGTTAATATATTACACATTATCATCTTAGAGATAGTTGCTCAAGTCACAGTATCAAAGCATACAAAGTGGACATTCAGACAGAGAGATTGCAAACAGTTGTGTTCAATGATCCAACGAAAGACATTAATATGGTCAGCTATTTAACACCCCTAAACACACTTGCTGTTGTATCCTTTAAAGCACTTTTTTCCCTAATTTTTTACAACAAAATTTACACATTTTAGGTTTTATTACTCCTTAGTTCTTATTACTTTTTTTTGGAAGAAAATAAAGTCAAATATGGCAAAACAAAGCTGTCAGTCAAAACCAAGAATAGACAGAGTACATGATGTAAAAACAGAGTACAAGGTTATTAACAATGGTTACCATAATGCCTCTTGTTTCCTTAAAAAGAATTGTCTATCTCATTAGGTATTATAAAGTTGAACGAAACAGTAGAGAACAACACCAATAAAGCTTAAACATCGTAAACATTACAGGACTTCCAAAGGAGATAATAGTCAACCAGAATGGGCATCTTAGTGAATCTTATTGCCTTCAAAGTAGTTGCCTATACCCCCAAACTTGACACTATCATAGAGAATGGAACAGAGTCTAATCAGTCAGAACAAAATAGTGGGAGTATTACAGGACTTCAAAACAAGTTAATAGGAAATCCAAAAATGTTACTATAATATATCCTGCTAATTTTTAATTTATTCCCTTAATTAAAAAAAAACATAAAAAATAACTAAATAATTTTTTTAATGAATAAGGGAGAGATTGAGATAAAAGAGGACATAACAACATAACACTACAGGTCAAAACATGACTATTTCAGCAACCTAGTGCTTCACCACCAAATAACCCGACTTAATAGTAGTTACCATAGTGTCTGTCTTATTCCTTGAAATATTTGAATATAACTTCATATACTATAGCTTCAAATATTTCCATATCAAGAAGCCCAGAACAATGCCTTTCCAATTACTAAGTGAAAACTTTATAAGGCTTCAAGGCCACATTATGGGGAATCATGATTACCACATATTTTTATATATTTGAATCATTACTTACATTAGGGAAACTTCGATATTCACACATGCGAGATTGATTTATTTCACTTATGAGTATGGTCTCAAGCTCTGCCCATTTATTGATAAATATCTCAATGTGATCCTTCTTTATAGCTGATTAATACTCCATTGTATAGAAATACCACAACTTTTTTATCCATTCCTCAGTTGATGGACACTTGAGTTGTTTCCAAGATCTGGCGATTACAAATTGTGCTGCTATAAACATAGGTGCATATATATCACTGTGGTATGATGCTTTCAGTTCTTCTGGGAATATGCCTAGAAGTGGAACAGCTGGAATAAATGGGACTTACAATCCCAGATTTTGGAGAAATCTCCAGACTGACCTCCACAAAGGTTGTACAAGTCTACACTCCCACCAACAGTGTAGGAGAGTTCCTTTTTCCCCACAGCCTCTCCAGCATTTGTTGTTGTTGGTTTTCTTGATCCTGGCCATTCTTTCAGGAGTGAGATGGTATCTCAGTGTGGTTTTAATTTGCATTTCTCTAATGACCAATGATGATGAACAGTTTTTCATGTATTTATTTGCCATTTGTATTTCTTCATCTGAGAAGTGCGTATTCATCTCAGATGCCCATTTTTGGATTGGATCTTTGAATTTTGGGGGTCTGAGACTTTTTAATTCTTTATACGTTTTAGACAAGAGTCCCTTGTCTGAGAGAGAGTTCACTAAAATCTTTTCCCAGTTTGTGGGTTTTCTTTTCACTATGCTGGAGATTTCTTTGGACATGCAGAAACTTTTTAATAAGAAGTCGTCCCAGTTATTGTTTCTGGGAAGTATTTCCCGTGCAGTTTGAGTCCTGTTCATGAGTTCTCTACCTACCCCTATGTCTTCAAGGTTTTTACCCAATTTGTCTTCCAATAGATTTAGTGTTTCTGTTTTAATATTCAGATCTTTGACCCATTTAGATTTTATTTTAGTACATGGTGATAGACATGGGTCTAGCTTTAGTTTGCAGCAAATGGAGATCCAGTTTTTCCAGCACCATTTATTAAAGAGACTGTCATTCTTCCAGTGAACCTGCTTGGCTCCTTTATCAAAGATAAGGTGGTTGAGTGTGTTTGTAGTTGTGGTTGTATCTTCTAATCTATTCCATTGATCTTTGGCTCTGTTTTGATTCCAATACCATGTTGATTTTGCTACTGTTGCTTTGTAGTATAACTTCAAGTCAGGGATTGTGATGCCTTCGGCCTTGCCTTTGATGTTTAGAATTGCCTTTGGTATTCTAGGTCTCTTCTGGTTCCAAATGAATTTTAGGAGTGAGATCTCTGGATTTATAAGGTATGTTGATGGTATTTTTATTGGGATTGCATTGAATCTGTATAGCAATTTTGGGAGAATGGCCATCTTCACAATGTTTGTTCTTCCTATCCATGAGCAAGGGATGTCTTACCATTTTCTGAAATCAATCTTCAATTTCTTTTTTCAGTGTGTTATAATTTTCCCTGTATAGGTCTTTCACTTCTTTCATAAGAGTAATTCCTAAATATTTCATTTTTTTGCTTGCTGATGTGAAGAGTATGATTTATCTTATTTCCCTCTGTGTGATTTTGTTGTTCGTGTATAGGAATGCTATTGATTTCTGAGTATTGATTTTGTATCCAGCTACATTACTGAATTTATTTATTATATCTAAGAGTCTTTCAAGGGAGTTTAAGGGGTCTTCCTTGTAGAGTATCATGTCATCTCAAACAATGATAATTTAACTTTTTCTTTTCCTATCTTTACTCCTTTTATTTCTCTCTCTTGTTTAATTGGTCTGGCTAGTACTTGCAGTACTATATTAAATAGGAGTGGTGATAAAGGACATCCTTGTCTTGTGCCTGATTTTAAAGTAAAGGCTTTTAATTTTTGGCCATTTAGTATGATGTTGGCTGTTGGTTTGTCATAAATGGCCTTTATTATATTGAGGTGAAGACCATCTATTCTAATTTTCTGTAAAGTTCTTATCATGAATGAATGTTGGACCTTATCGAAGGCTTTTTCTGCATCTATAGAAATGACCATGTGATTCTTACTTTTGACTTTATTGATATGGTGGATTACATTTATTGGTTTATGTATGTTGAACCATCCTTGCATTCCTGGGATGAATCCCAGTTGGTCATGGTGTATAATCTTCTTGATGATTTGCTGCACCCTATTTGCCAATATTTTATTGAGGATTTTTGCATCTGTGTTCATTAGGGAGATCAGTCTATAGTTCTCTTTTTTAGTTGGGTCTTTCTCAGGTTTTGGTACTAGAGTAATATTTGCTTCCAGGAATGACTTAGGAAGGATTGCTTCCCTTTCAATTTCATTGAATAGTTTGAGGAGTGCCAGCATTAGGTCTTCTTTGTATTTCTTGTAGAATTCTACAGTGGATCCATCTGGAGCTGGGCTCTTCTTTGTAGGTAAGGACTTAATTACATTTTCAATTTCATTAATAGAGATTGGGTTATTCAGCAGTTTTACATCCTCTTGATCTAGCTTTGGTAATTCATATGTTTCTAAGAATCTGTCTATTTCTTCTGTGTTATCAAACCTTTGAGAGTAGAGGTTTTCAAAATAGGTGTTAATGATCTTCTGTATTTCTGTAGAGTCTGTAGTGATTTCACCTTTTTCATTTGTTATTGCATGAATTTGAGCTTTTTCTTCCCTTTTTAAAATAAGGTTGGCTAGGGGCTTATCGATTTTATTTATTCTTTCAAAGAACCAACTTTTTGATTTGTTGATTCTTTGGATTGTTTTCTGAGTTTCTATTGCATTGTTTTCTGCTGATTTTTAAAAATTTCCTCTCTTCTTTTGGCTTTGGGCTTGACTTGCTCTTCTTTTCTAGCTGTTAGAGGTGTAGCATCAAGTTATTTATTTTTATTCGTTCTGTTTTCCTGATGTGGGAATTCAGTGCAATAAATTTTCCTCTGAGGGCGGCTTTCATTGCATCCCACAAATTCTGGTAAGTTGTATCTGCATTTTCATTTTCTTGTAGGTATTGTTTAACTTCTTCTTTAATTTCTTCTGTTATGCACTGATTACTCAAGAGTGTGTTATTCAGTTTCCATGTGTTTGTGGGATTTTTGCAATATCTTTTATCATTAATTTCTAATTTCAGAGCGCTATGATCTGATAACATGCAAGGGTTGATTTCCAACTCTTTTGCATTTGTTTAAATATGTTCTGTGAGCTAATATATGGTCTGTTTTAGAGAATGATCCATGTACTGCTGAGAAGAATGTGTATTCTGATGTTGTTGGGTGGAACATTCTGTATATGTCTATCAAATCCATTTGTTCACAGGTGTGATTCAGTTCTTTCTTTGCTCATTTTTGTCTGGTTGATCTGTCCCTTGGTGTCAATGGCATATTAAGGTGTCCTGTTACAATTGTGTTACTGATAACTTGAGTTTTCATTTCTGTTAATAGTTGTTTTATATAACTGTGTGCTCTGGAGTTTGGTGCATATATGTTTAAGATAGTTATCTCTTCCTCTTAGAGTTTTCCCCTAACGAGTATGTAGTGACCTTCTTTGTCCTTTATGGTCATTGTTGGTTTAAAGTTCACATTGTCTGCAAACAGAATGGCTACTACTGCTTTTTTTTGGATTCCTGCTGCATGAAGTATTGTTTTCCATCCTTTGACTTTCGGTCTGTGAGTATCCTTCTGGGTTAGATGGGTTTCCTGTAAACAGCATATGTTTGGATTTTGTTTCTTGATCCATTCTACTAGTCTGTTTCTTTTGATTGGTGCATTGAGACCATTTGCATTAATGGTTATTACTGTTAAATGCTGGTTTATTGTTGACATGTTATCTCTCTGCTGTTGCATCTTTATCTTTCTGTTCTGTTTAATTATCTGCTTTGCTTAGTGGTTTTTTCCTTTGTGTATCTAAACTGTCTTTCAATATTTTTTACAGGGTTAGTTTGGTGTTCATGAAGTTCTTCAGCTATTCTTTGTCAAGGAAGTATCGTATTTCACCATCAATTTTGAATGATAGTTTTGCAGGGTACATCAGTCTAGGTTGGAAATCATTTTGCCTTAGGATCTGGAATACTTCACTCCATGCTCTTCTTGACTTTATTGTTTGTGCTGAGAAGTCTGCTGTGATTCTGATAGGTTTTCCTTTACAAGTGATCTGTCTTTTCTCTCTGACAGCTTTTAATAATCTATTCTTGTGTTGGATTTTTAGGATGGTGATTATTATATGTCTGGGTATAGTTTTATTTTGGTTATGACTATTTGGAGTTCTATATGCTTCACTGATCCTGATGTCGGTTTCTGATCTCATACTTGGGAAATTTTCAGCTATTACTTCTTTAAATATCCTCTTGACATCCTTTGTGTTATCTCTTTCTTTTTCATTAATCCCTATCAATCTTATGTTATTTTTTTGCATCATCTTGCAGCTGTTAAATTGCTGTTTCCTGATTCTTTGTTATTTTTAAAAGATCTTTCCTTTCCTGTTCACTAGCTGCAATCCTGTCTTTAAGGTCTGAAATTGTATCTTCACTTTTTTTTTTTTTTTTTGTCTTTTTACAGGTTCCAGGGATCGAACTCACGACTGCCTGCTTGCAAGGCAGGCGCTTATGCCGCTGAGCTAAATCCCCAGCCCCCGATCTTCACTTTCATTAAGGCAGTTTTTACAACTTTCAGTGGAGTTTTTTATTTCCTGTATATCTCTGTGCATCTGCATTATGTATTCTGTCTGTTTCTTATATTGCTCATCTAGGGATTCTATCTTTTTGTTTAGTTCCTCCAATTTTTTTAACTGTGTTTTCTTTAGATATATTCAGAATCTCTTTCATTTCTTTTATCATTTCTTCTTTTACCTGGGAGATTATTTCGAGTTTGGATTCCTTTAAGGCCTCCTGGATTTGCTTGTTAAATTCAGTAGCTATTATGTCCAATGTTTGAGGTGAATGGCATATATTTTCTTCTATATACATTTCTGCTAGTGTTTTTTGAGATGGGCTAGAGGTTTGAGGTTGTAATTTGGTCTTTTGTTTTGTCATTTTCCTATATTTCTGTGTTTCAAGTGTTATTTGAAAGCTTCCTCAGGGTCTGTTGGAAATCCACTTCTATGTTCACAGCTCCTGAGACTCTGGCACCCAGTTACCCCAAGCCACTGGGCCTGTAGAACCAATGGCCCTCTTCTGCCTGTTTATAACTTTGTAGTTCCAGATAAGCTGGGCTTCAGGGACACTGTGTGCCCACCTGCTTGTTGGAAGCTCCATAGTTCTCCAAGTGCAGCCAGAATTAGGAGGCAGATGCAGATGCCTCAGTGTACTTCCCTGCACCTGGAATCCTGGAGGGTTTGGAACAGTTTGGGCTTGGGGCAGACAGCACTGAGCACTTACTGCAGGCCGCGGGGCCTCTGGAACCTGCGATGCTCACCTGCTTGCTGAAATATTCACAGTCCTCCAGACACATGGGGAGGTGGATGAAGGCACCCCAGATCTTCCCAGCCCTTCCTCTGCACTCAGATGGTGAGGTGCAGGAGTCCCAAATAGGCTGAGCTCCGGGGATAGTGTGCACCTGCCTACTTGCTGGAAACTCCACAGTTCTCCAAGCACAGCCGGAATGAGGAGTTGGATGTAGATGCCTCAAACCCACTTATCCGCTTCACTGCACCTGGAAGCCTGGAGGGTCCTGAACCGTCTGTACTTTGGGCAGAGTGTACTGAGCACTTACCACAGGCCGCAGGGTCTCTGGAACCTGCAATGCTCGCCTGCTTGCTGAGATATCCACAGTTCTCCAGACACACGGGGAAGCTGATACACTTAAAAAAGACTTTTAAGGATGGATGATGAAGTACTTGTTAGTAACAGCATAAATTGTTCTGCATCCATCAATATTCAGCAGTTGCTACAGGTCAAACAATTTAGTCAAAGTCACAATGATAGAAATAGCTCTCTTGGCCGCACCACCATGCATGGAGCCCTGGCAGACTGGAACAGCCAGATCCCAGGCTCTACTTGTGAGTCAGCACCATTTGAAGACCAGGGGCAGACAAAACAAAGAACACAAGAGCGGGAAAACCCAGCCTGGGAAGTAGCGCCATGAGCAGAGACCTGCTGGACTAGGACAGCCAGAGCCCAGCCCCTTGCAGCACACAGGCTGGCAAACAAGAAGTATCCTCTCACAGGCCACCCCTCCTGCCCCTGCCCCACCCACTGTAAGTAACCAGCTTATCCAGAGAAACACAGGCTGTGATGGTGTAGTGGTTGATTCATTGTGTCAACTTGAGACAGTTAGAAGCTAACTAAATGAGTTTAGCAATTCTACACCCAAGGATGTAGAAGAAGACCCACCCTAGGGTGGATTATCACCTGGAGGTGTAAAAGGAGAGGAGGAAGGATGAATCCATTCCATTCTTGGGAGGAGCTCCAGTGTTCACCTTTGGTTTGGACCTCGCCTCTTGGCTTTCAGTATAGACTCTTCAGCTTTCCAGCATAGACTCTTTAGCCTTTCATCACAGAGCCTTCGGCCTTATGTCACAGACCCATCAGCCTGCTGGTGTGGAATTGTATAAGACACTAGAATGAACTCCAGACCTTGGATTGAATCCTTCAGCCTCCAGTGCATAGATATCCTCTGCATGCTTTCTCATCAGACTCAGTGACTGACTATCATAAGCCAATCTTGTTGTTTCTGTATATCCCAGGTTATATCTGTTCTCTCTAGTAAAACCCTGACCAATACAGATTTTGGTACCAGGAGTGGGGTCCTAGAGAAACAGAATTATAACAATGGCATTCTTTAATGGTGTTAGAACTTCCTGGAGTAGGCTCTGCAATTTGGTGAGACCTGAAGACACCACGGTGTCTGCTTCTACTTCTGTGGAATAAACTGATAATCCTTGGCATGAACTGTTTAAACTAATACATCTCATAGATCCATTTGATTATCCTAATTCACCAATGGTGAAATTTAGTGACTCTGTACAAAACAATTTTGAATATCTTTGGCACAGTGGACAATATAATGATGCTGGATGGTTGGTCTTAGCCGCTTTGGACAAACTAATGAAGGAAAATTTGTATCTCCAGAAAAAGATACGAAATTTAAAAGCTTCTCAGTGTGTCATGAGTGAAAATCTCCTCTCTTTTAGCTGCAAGGCTGAGATTGCAGAAATCCAGACACAGTCCCTCATAATTCGATTGGCTGAACTACAACGTAAATTTAATCCTCAGCCTCGAAGAGGTGAGGGCACTGGTTGGAAAAGAATGGGATCTCATGAATTGGGATGGAGATGTATGGGAGGATTCTGAGGAAAGTGAAGATACTGAATTTCTGGATGCTAATGCCTGAGGGAGAGATTTCCCCACCTGAAATGGGAGAGGCATCACCACCTCAAGCCCCTTCTGTGTTGGAATCTCCTAGCATACTTGGAGAAGCTAATGCTATGTTGACTAAACAGGATTATGCTGCTGCTCCTCAGGACCCACCCTTAACACCCGTTTTTGCCTCCAGGCCCATAACCAGGCTCAAATCACAGAAAGCGCCTAAAGGTGAGATACATAGTGGGACCCATGAAGAGGTTCGCTATACTCCCAAAGAGCTTCTTGAGTTTTCCAACTCTTATAGGCAGAGGCCTAATGAGCAAGCATGGGACTGGATTTTACAAGTGTGGGATAACGGTGGCAAAAACATACATTTGGATCAGGCTGAATTTGTTGATATGGGCCCATTAAGTAGGGATTCTAAATTTAATCTCATAGTTTGTGGAGTGAAGAAAGGTGTTAATAGTTTATTTGGATGGTTGGCAGAGATGTGGATCAAAAGATGGCCACTGTGAATGAGTTAGAGATGCCTGATGTTCCATGGTTTATTAGTGATGAGGGGATTCAAAGACTCAGGGCAATGGGAATCCTGGAGTGGATCTGTCAAGTTAAACCTAATCCTCCACATTGGGATGATCCGGAAAATATACCCTTCACTAGCACCTTGAGAAACAGATTTGTGAGGGGAGCACCAGCATCCCTGAAGGGCCCCATTGTTGCTCTTCTTTGCATGCCAGACCTTACAATAGGGACTGCAGTTACTCAATTAGGACATTTAAGGGCAATGGGCTTGATTGGGTCCTGGAGTGGCAGAAGTCAAGTGGCGGCACTTAATCGCCAAAAGCAGGGTCCAGTACTTACTGAAATGGACAGCAAAGGTAGAACAATGACCAGAATAATCTAACACGTGCACACCTCTGGCGTTGGCTGATTAGCCACGGCGTTCCAAGAAGTGAAGTAGATAGGAAGCCTACAAAATTTTTACTAGGTTTATACAATCAAAAAAATTTATGGGCAAATGAACAGAACCTTACATCAAATCATGGTAATGGAATCACAGCCCCTCAACCAGTTCCCAGATTTGAGCCAGTTTACAGACCCAGAACCCCTCAAATGATGGGGAGGCCGGGTCCCCTTGGAGAAGGACTCTGATGCACCAAAAGTTTACACTGTTAATCTTTCTCCCATCCTTCCCCAGAGGGACCTAAGGCCTTTTGCCCAAGTGACTGTCCACTGGGGGAAGGGGAATGATCAGATATTTCAGGGATTACTGGACACTGGTTCTGAACTAACACTGATTTCAGGGGATCCAAAATGTCACTGTGGCCCTACAGTTAGAGTAGGGGCCTATGGAGGACAGGTGATCAATGGAGTTTTAGCAAAGGTCTGACTTACAGTGGGTGCAATAGTTCCTCGGATTCACCCTGTAGTTATTTCCCCTGTTCCAGAATGTATAATTGGGATTGATGTACTTAGTACCTGGCAGAATCCTTACACTGGTTCCTGCTTGCTGTTTGCTGTTTGCAGCTACCATGAACTGCGGCCCAGCCATGCCCGCCTGCCTTGGAGCCAACTGAGTGTGGACTGAAACCTCCAAAAACTGTAAAAATAAACCTTTCCTTTCCCAACTTTGGGCTTCAGGTATTTTGTTTCAGCGAAGAGTAAAAATTAACTAAGACAGATAGTTATGGAGGTGAAATGCAATTGGATGCTTGTGGTGCTTTGGTGCTTCACTAACATTGCAGGTCTAGGGTCAGTGGTCTGATCACAGGTTCAGCAGATAGTGGTATGCAGTGTGACATCTAGGGAGTCTTCTTCTGAGGGTTGTAGCCATTGTTAATTCCCTATGGTCTTGTTTTGGAAGTCGTACATTGTTTCCAATGTTTTGTTGGATGGGTTTTATCCTTTTTTGTTATTGACTATGTCAACTCTAAAGGCAGGAGCAGCTATTTCAAAGATTTCAAAGACATTCTTGCTAGATGTGTTATGGTAGCAATTTTGGATTTATACTAGCTTATTTTGAAGTTCTTTACAGCATTCACTGTTTTATTTTTATTGTTTCTATTCCATTCTGTTCTGTTTGATTTTTACTATGTCCAAAGTTATCAGCAGATACTTTGAAGACATCAAAAGACATTATGGTAACTATTGTTGATTTTGTAATATTTTTAGGCCTGTATCTCTTACACTGGTTTGTTTTGATTGGTTTTACTCTATTTTATCCTCTTTAAAATAAAGCAAATTTCTATTTTTAAGCATTTACTATAATTAGGCATAAAATTAGTACCTAGTAGGTATCATCTGATCTAAGTTTCAGTGGGATGATAAATATTGCCCCAGAGTTTCAGCAGAGGCCCCCAAATCAATCAAGAATAAACTTAGATATCTAAACTCTCAGAGACCTGGACTTGTGACACCAAGTAAACAACAGTGAGGAGAAAAAGAAGAAAAGCCTCAGGAATTAAGAAAGAGCTGAGAGGAAAGAAAGAAATCACAGAGAAACTGGAGAAAGGGAACACAGGACAGAGAAAAGAAGGAGCAGGCTGGAACAGGACTCTGAATGCCTGGGGAGGGGATGGGTCTCAAAATCACAAACTAAACCTGGGTGGGTCAGCAGCCCCAGGGAGAATCAATGGTTGGACTAAGAAGCATGAGATTTTACTCAGAAAAGTGAGTCCCTCCACATGGCAGGCTAGGCTGGGACAAAAAACCAGTCTGGTACAGCATGTACTGCGTTTCAGAGGGTTTAATCAGGAGCCATTGGGGAGGGAGTTCATTATTTAAGCCTGAGCTACGCCAGGAATCAGAAGCCACAGAACCACAGCACAACTGCCCTTCAGGGTTTCTGGAGTTACCCTCCCACTGTGACTGTGTAAGGGACAGCCACAGGGAGGAGGCACATTCTGTATGGACTCCCTGAGATCAGACCTGTGAGTTCAAGCAGGAAAGCTCTGGGGGTCCCAGCCTGAGTGGTGATAAACCAGACCAGCTATGTGGTCTTCCAAGGAAACCAGCCCTGAAAGTGCTGGCAGGAAGCCCAGTGTACTGCTGGGGCCCCATAACTCCACCACCTGCTGTGTCCAGCATGAGCTCCAGGGTCACTCTGCCACCCATTTCCAGCGTGACCACACCGGCCACAACCTGGGTTGTAGGAGCTCTATGGTGTCTAAAGCAGGCTGTAGGCAGGAACTTGTCCAGAGCAGGGAGTATCTCATGTTGTATCTTCCTTGTCTGCAAACTGGGTCACTTACCACCAGATGGTCAAGCTTCCAGGAGAGGGAGGTGGGAGTAGAGGAGAAGAGAACTGTCAATGTGCCACTGCTTATCTGACCCCCACATCAACCAACAGCCTTCCATGGAGTCGAATTTCTGGGAGAGGCCTGTGCACCCAGAGCAGGGTACAGTTGGGGTTGTCTTTGCTCCTTGGGAACAGGAAGTAGACTTCCTGGCAGGAAGAAGATTTTGGGTCCTCAGAGCAGAATACTCTCAGGCCCACCTTGTAGTAGACAGGGGATCCCAGGATGGAAACCAAGCCAGAAGTCCTACCCAGGGCCAGCTGAGCCTTACAGACCTGAAGCACTGAACTCAAGAGGCAAATGCTGGAGAGATCAGGGGCTTCCAGCTTCGAGGAACCCATGACAGCATCCTCCTAGAGCCGGGTATCATGCACCTCTTCTTAAAACCTGCCTACACCAGCTCCCTGCTCTTCCAGACATCGCTGTCAGTGTGGGAAAGAAAATACCATCTAGTCTGCCTTTTACCACTCTGTGCTCCAGGGCCCGAGATGGCAAAGTGAAGATATTTTAATTTGGAGAAGGTTGTGTATTGTGACATTGTTTGGGACTTGACTATTATTTAACTTAGAAAAGGAAATCATTATTTCTTGCTTTAATAAGGAAGATATGAATGAGTAGCAGGGATGTTGGAGGTTATATGGCATTTTGAAGAAACAGTGATGAAAATAACTGTTTTTTTCTTACTTACAGTCTGAAAACTTCACTTCCTTCAAGAAACTAGCCACAATTGTGCTTCCATTGTTTGACTGTTTGATCACTGTTTTCATGCCTAAATCTTGTAATCTGAACAACTACTTTGAAGACAACAATATGCCATATACCAAATTTCCTATTTGGTTTTGAAATTCTGTGATGATTTTTATTTCTTTTTGTCATTGTTGTTTAGTTTTTAAAACTAAAAAACACAGCCAGCAACCAAAAGTAGCAAAAAAGCAATTCAAATCTAAGAAAAAAAGAAAGAAAGAATTCCCGTGTTTCTCTGGGTGAAATTAAAAGGCAGCACAAGGCCTGGGGTAGGTCACAGTGGTAGGAGCTTGCCCAGCATGCACCAGGCCGTAGGTTGGAGCCAGGGGTAGTAGTTCACTTCTGAATCCCAGTTTTGGGAGGCTGAGGCAGGAAGATTGCCATGAGATTGAGGACAGTCTGTGTTGCATAGTGAGTTGAAGCTCATCCTGGACAACAGAGAAAGACTCCGTCTCAGAAGCAAACACAAGACCGTGTGTTTGACTCCCTAGCTCTGTTAAACACACACACACACACACACACACACACACACACACACCCTAAATTCACAACACTTATGTAGTGGATTTAGTTTGAACTTCAGTGACTCATTCCAAAATACCAGAGCTCCTTGCTGTGTGGAGCTGCTCCCACTTTCCTGTGTATTAGTGCAGCCCCCAAATCTGCAACGAAACCAGTCCTGGAAAATTTCACACACAGCGTGAGGTCCTGGCCTCACACATTTGCTGATTACACTGGAAACTTTTTATTATGAAGCAGTAACTGTGTTTATAGTTCATGAAAACTATAGACCTGAAAACTAATTTAATCTTCACATGCAATGCCCTGGAAAGGTAGACAGTTTCTCTGCTTACATCACTCTCATCCTGGATTTGCCTGAACCGTCAAAACTTGTGTCACTGGAAGTGCGCCTCAGCTCTGCTACCTGTGAGTTGCGCCAGGTCAGGAATGATGGTTGTTTGCTTCATTCCTGTACAGAGTAACAGGATCAGTGCCTGACACACAAAAGCTCAGCAATTATGTGTTAAATCAATGCATTTTGGTGTAAATTCTGTACTTCTCAGTGATATCACAGTGCCTTTCTAATATCTCACAAAAACAGTACAATTTCTGAAGAGGGAAACTCGCCTAAAAACAGGCTCAAACCTCCTGAATCAGACTTCTACAGGGATTATGTCTTTCAAAGTTACATTTTAATTGGTTAAATGATTTTAAAGTTATTAAAAAAAAAAACATTCAGTTGAGCCTAGTGTGACGGTGCATGCTTGTAATGCCAGCACTTGGGAGGCTGAGGAAAGAGGATTGCTGCAAATTCAAGGCCAGTCTGGGCTACAAAGTAAGTTCAATGCCAGCCTGAACTGCAGAATGAGGAGGTATCTAAAAAATTCACTAGAATTCTGAGACTGTCATCTCTTTCCAAGGAGTTTCATGAAGCCCATGATGCTTCTATGGACTTAGCTTCTCTTTTCTCCCTTACAGTTATTTATCATCTGTTACACAGCACTTGTTCCTAAAGAGTCTCTCAGGAGTTGGTGGACATTAACATTCTGTAAAAACCATTGCTATTCGTGTGTGAGTATTCTCTCACGAAGAGGAAGATAACACTTTAGTTTTCTAAAACTTTCTGAAATTTAAAGGATAAATACAAAAACAGGAATACAAAAGACAAATATTTGCCAAATATGCTAATTCATGAGCAATGTTCAAAAATGAAAATAGTACTAAAAACAACAGCAGTTTTCATTCATTTGTATTTATTTTGAGAGCAGCAAAGGACATACTATGAAAAGTGTTCGCATTTGATGGAACACAACCTTCTATTTTATTACTGTTTTGCTGACATAGGGAACGTTAGATGACTCAAATCTCCAAACTATGTACTTCT
Source organism: Cavia porcellus (assembly GCF_034190915.1). Lineage (NCBI taxonomy): Eukaryota > Metazoa > Chordata > Mammalia > Rodentia > Caviidae > Cavia > Cavia porcellus. The sequence continues at coordinate 91,799,545 of NW_026947488.1, read as the reverse complement.
AAATCATGCCATGGGGCAGTGATTTTCCTTTTGTAACTTCTCCCCAAACTGCCAAAAATAAAAACGTTATCATAGATGCTTGATTTCACATTTTTATGTGTTCTGAAATTTAGACAATTTGATGGAAATTCCGGTCCTTTACCATGGGCTAAATGTGCATCGGACAATAACTCAAAATGTGTGTACAGTTTTATAATCTACAAAATGTACTCCTGAGCTTTGAAAGTTTTTTTCAAACCTGATTACCAAAGACACCATCAGGGGACAGTTTCAGCGTTTGTTAATCTCATACCGCCATCTAGTGGCGGCATTTAATAACACTGAAGAAGACAGTTGGGCCCTTATGGTCCAAGGTAGAATATTTAACACTGTATTTCTAAACATGAGGGTGACGTCACCCCTTCCTGGTAGCCATAGCAACGATCGTAAACATAGCTGTGCTATCTGTGTTTGTTTCCTCTCTCTACACCTTTCTTCTCTTGCTTTCTTTCTCTCCCACCCGGTTTCTTTCTCTTTCTTTCCCTCTCACATACACATACATCACACCTGAATCTAAAAGCATAAAAATGAATGTTTAAACCGAATTTGTACGGATGGTTTCTGCAATTAGCATAGGAAATAGTGAACACAGCCCACTGCTTTCATTCTCTCCAGACCTCTCTATCACATCACCACCTTTTTCTCCCGGATTCCATCTCAAATGTGTGCCCAGCAGAGGCCTCGTTCCCGACTTCTGGGTGCAGAACTGCTGGCTGGGTATGCTGCCTTCCTCCACCTGGGCCTGAGCCCTGAGGCCTGCGCCTCCCCAGCTGCGGGCAGAGCGCTTGATGGAGGAGCGGAAATCAGCGTCAGAGACTGTGACTCGGTGCCTCGCTGACTCCGTGACTCAGCAGAGGCCGCTGCAGACAGGATGGAAATTGGGCCACACAGAATCTGTTAAGGTATAAAATCCTAGCAGGGAAAGCAAGTACAAATCTTCTCCTGACTGAATTCTCTTGCATTTTGGACCGCAGCTGAAAGGCCCAAGCCTTGTCTACTGCTCCAGACTGAGTTAAATTTATTAGAAAAATCTAAAATAACAGGTATTTAAGTGCTTTTTTACTCTCTTAAAACAAGTCAAGGGTAGCCAAGGCCAGGCTGAAATGGCTAATCCACAGTGACAGCAGCCTGAGGACCACCTCATGGCCCAGGATGGTGGCTCCAGCTCCAGCAATTTAATCTGCATTCCTCACAGAGAAGGCACAAGTGGCAGAAAACCAAGTAGCCAAGAAATCTAAGGAGACTTTCCAGATGATTCTCAAAAATTTTCTGCTTAGATATCATTGACTGGTCAGCACTTGGGAAGCCACCTGGAAAGGAGTTTGGAAAACGCAGTCTTTTCCATCCACAGCAACGAGTGCCGCTGAAATACAGGACCGTGGGCAACAAGAAGAAAGACCTAGATTTCTGTGCTTTGGTTCAGCTCTTTCTCTCACCAGGCCTTCTCTTTCCTGGCCGGTCCTACTACCATGATGGTGTTCGTATGAGAGCTAAAAGCCTAAATCTTGCAGCCGGGGCCCTGAGTAAGCAGCTCTGCCTCACTGGGTTTAGTTGCATTGCAGCAGTGCCAAGCCTAGACACAACCCCGGCCGGGCCTGAGCACCGCTGGTTTCACCTCCATCCACTCCTGGCCTCGCCTCCCAGGGAGAGTAGCTTGTGCACCCCTGGACTCTCTGAGCATAAGAACAGAGCTCCAGGCGAGCAGTCGCCCCGAAGAGACTCTAATCATGAAGATCATTTTATCCGGTAAAGTTCCTATTTGGAAAAACATCAAGTGGAATTTAACTTACATTGAAATCTCTAGAATCAGCTGGGGATGTATCTCAGCGGCATGGCTCCTGCCTGGCAAGCTTGAGGTTTTGGATTTGATCCTGGTACCAAAAAAATAAAATAAAATTGCCAGAATTATGATTCACTTTAAATCAACTTAATATCATCTTGCTGTCAACATAGTACATGTATATACACAGAGAAAATGCTAGAGGATGATAAGCAATAACTTTGACCTAATTCCAAAAACAAACAAACAAAAAAAATCTCGTAAGTGAAGCAGATATCCTGAGCTAAGCACAGCCACTTTATTCAGTAAATTTACCTTTTATTCTCTGCCTCTGAACTCAGCTAGATCATACAGTTTGTCATCAAGTTAAAACTTCTGGGCTACAAACATCCTGTTTCATACAACTATGCTCAGTGCACAATATGCCCGCTGTTCACGGCCTTCAGCAAAGCGTATGTCATTACTGTAACTTCTGTTTGCCAACTTACAAACTTTAAACCTCACATCAGACTTTGGGGATTCCTCCTCTGAAGTCTGCTGGGGTCAGTAAAATTTCCTTTCTTCTCCTGAGCTCCTGGATACCATTGACTCAGTTTTTCCCACAACATAAAGACATGCTTTGTTTTCAAAATCCTGCTGTCCTATAAAATAGATTATCAAATTAATATTTCTGGATTTCACATGTATTATTCAACATACACAGTTACAAAAATGTTTGAAATAAATAAAGCAGGCAAGATTTTTGCTTGTGAATTTTGGAATTGCACATGATTTGAGCGTCTTTGTGTTCCATTTTCCAAATGTCCTACCATAATTTGAACTCTCCCCTCCCCAAAGACGAGTATTCATTGCTTTCCCAGGCAACACTGATAACAAAGTTAGATAAAGTACGTAGTCTTGCTGGTTAAAATCTTTTTGTGTTTCAATTTATACATTAAATAAGATAGCAACCTTGGTAGGTTTAAAGGCTTTTCTCAAATCAAAACTGTGACCTCACTTTTTCATTTTACTTCGATTGATTAAATTTATTGTTTAAATACACATTTAAATACACAATTATCATTCTCACTTTGGGGACTTTGTAGCTGCATGTGACTTATCTCAATTCCCCTTTTTTCTCATTCCCTTATCCTCCCTTTAAATTCTTTTCTTCTCATTTCCAAAGCTTTGTTTGCTTTTTTCTTTCTTTTCTCATTTTTCCTATTCCCTGTCTTTATTGTCCCCTCCCCTTTTCCCTCCCTAGTTTCTCTTCCCAATTGAGCATTTTCTTCTTATTTCATAATATCTAGAATACATTCTGGTCCTAATTTAGAATTTTGGATTCTCCCACCACAGAAACAGTATAAGATTTACATATATGTGTTCAATTGACTTCAGCATTAATGGTGCCAAGCTGCATCCATTTACCTAGAAATCTCTCAGATGTGTCCTTCATTATAGCTGAGTAGTGCTCATTGAGAAAGATGTTAAAATGTGTATTCTGGGGCCTCTGGGAGGGGAGTGCATTTATTTCCACCTTCCTGGTGTCTCTGGCTGCTCTCTGCAGAATGATAAAATCTTGCTTTAGAAACCTTCAAATGTTCCTGGCCGTGGCCTCAGCCAGCAGATCTTTGGAGACAGCAGTTGCTGGACCTCTTGCTGAGACAGTGGCCCTCTCCTTCTGAGCAGCCTCAGGCTCCGCTCGTGGGTGGGCCCCTCACACAACACCGCAGGCTTGGTGGTCCTCGCCTGTAATGCCAGAGGTTTCAGGGCATCTGAAACAGAAGCCCTGCCAGACCTCAGTCCACTCCATAGGCCAAGTCCAGCAGCAAGAGCTGTCTCCAGTGTACTGAGGCCCATATCCAGCTCAGGAGCCCTTTGTTGGCCAGAAACTCCTCCTGACACAATGAGAGAAACTTGCCTCCTTTGCTAGGGCATGAAGGGTGATGGTGCCTATTGCAGCAACTTCTGCAGAAGTACTGGGTGTTGTCAGGCAATGGGCACTCTGGGGCCTGACTCATTCTTGGCTCCTTGCTCTCTGGAGGTCCCCGCCAAGGTCTATGGTTCATAGTGAGGGGACACTGGAGTCCTGCCAGGCCCTGCCCTGGGGACCCCACCTCCTCTCATACTGCTCCCTAACAACGGGGTGCCATGGGGTCACATGACCCTGTGGGCCCCAAGTGGAAACACAGTTCCCTGGACCCAAGTGACCAGCACAGGAATCCAACTGCCTGCTGCTCAGCCTTCTAAGCAGAAACACTTTGTTTTGTTCTGTTTGTTTATTGACTGTTCAGATGATGCATATCCTTCCTAAAACAAATTCACCTGAACATGACACCAGCATCGTGAGTGATGCAGGCCCTGGAGCAGGCACCCAGCCGTGGGCCTCCCTCACTGCCAGAGCTTTAGTCCTGGAAAGCAGGATCACAGTGGGTGATAAACACTGGGAAAGGGAAGGACACGTTCAGACCGGGAGTGGAACAGGGACAGGGAGGGGAAGCGAAAGGGAGGGGAAAAGCAAAAGGCCAGAAAAGAAAGAAAAATGTAAACAGCTCTTGTAAATAAGGAGGGGAAGAAAGGTTAAAAGGAAGGGAAATGGGGAAAAAAGAAGAAGAAGAAGAAGCGCATTTTACATTTTCCTACGATCAATGTACCAATATGATAAATTCTTTTAAAAAAGAAGGAATTAGGGTGTATTATGCATATATACCAGTTCTCCATAAGGCAAGTAAATGGTATGCATGACAAACATGTACTAGTTAAAATAATAATACAAACATAACTAAAAATCTTGGGACACACACACACACACACACACACACGCACACACACACGCACACGCACACGCACACACATGCACGCGCATGCACACACACACGAACCCTGCAGTTTGAGGGAAAATTGTCTTACAGAAATCTGGGCTCTGACCCCTGTAGATTTGGGCACCAGCGCTGTGCAGCATTACCCCAGCGACAGGAGCTCCTGCTGACTCCCCTGGGGTTGAAGGAGGCCACAGTTCAGGGCCATGTTGGACTATCCTGGAACAGAGTGCAGAGAGAAGGTGCCTGGTTCAAAATCACAGTGAGCACAGATTCTGGACAGCTGGGTTCGACCTCTGGAAATGAGTGTGGACTCTTATTTTCATTCTCTGAAGAAGGGAGGGGATAGACCTGGTCACCAAAATGGTGCAAAAGTAAATCGTGTTCAGGTAGCTGCCCCTAGTTCCCTGGATTTGGAAGCATTGCTGAGTAGCCAGGGCTCATAGGCAGGTCCAGCTTGTTTGCTTTGCCAGAAAGCTCTTTTCCTTTCCATTTCTTGTCCTGCACAGGAATTCAGCTGCTCTGTTTAAAGGGAATTGCATGGATGATGGGACTCACTACCCCCCATCCCAGGACAACACGCTGGCTCTGTGCACGTAATTAATATATGGGAAGGTGATTCCCCTTCAAGATGGAGCTCAAGCGTCACAAAAGTCTGAGGAGGATTCGGTGCCTGAAAGCAGAATTGCTCCTCAAGATGACCATAAGATGGAGATAAGGAATATCCAGAAGGTTAGGCCATCAAAGCTTGTTGTAACCCCAGATTAACCTCACAGGTAAGGAACACCAACCTGTGTACAAATGTAAAATCCATTATGCTCTTTTGTTACTTTATATAAATAATAGTTCTAAGTGATGCTATGTTGAATGAGGTAAGTAGTGAGGCATTAGAAATCTGCAGACATCACAAATTCCCATGGTGCCCATGAATCCAGCACACAGCAATGATCCAGTGTGGTGACACGGCCTCTTCATAACACAGGAGGGACACAGAGCACTGTACTCCAGCTGATGTGTGTATTCCCATACCTGACAAAGAGTATCCCTCTAAGGCCACAGCCAAAACCTTCATAATCTTCCTTATCGGAGAAAAACTATTAAAAAATTTTGAGAAGTGTCCATACTGCACTATGAGGAGGATGCATGTCCATATCTGAGACTTTTCCTTCCGAAATCACATCATTTGCCAGAAAATGGACAGAACTACAGATCATCATGCCACACTCAGTCAGCCAGACTCTGAAAGACAGGTGTACATTGACTCTCACCTGAAGAATTCAGTGGAGTTCTGAAGGAAGGTGAAAGTAGAGGGGAGACTATTATGGGATAGGGCCTGGAAGGAAAGTTCTGGGAGAGATACAGAAGGATGCAGTTAGACAAAAGTGTCTTACATGCGTGTGTGAAAATGCCACAGTGAACCCATTATTCTGTATAACTCACATGCATTAATGAATATTAACAGTCCAAAAAGCACACAGCAAAATAAAAGTTAGGAAGCAAACACACCACTGCACAAATTCTGGAAGGGCTTCAGCAATTTCACATAGCATCCTAGTAGTCTAATCCCGTGTGAGAGCTGCTCCTCTGACACGTATTCTGTCCTGGATGAAGAGCTTGCTCTTGCTGATGGTCCTATCCAGGGCCGCGTGCACCTCCTTATTCCTCAGGCTATAGATGAGAGGGTTCAGCATGGGGATGACTGTGGTGTAGAACACAGACACCACTTTGTTGAGGTCCAGGGAAGAAATGGCGCTGGGCCTCACATAGATGAAGAAGAGCGTCCCATAGAAGATGGAGACGGCCGTGAGATGGGAGGAACACGTGGAGAAGGCTTTGCGCCTCCCAGAGGCAGAGCGGATCCTCAGGATGGCAGCGAGGATGAAAGAGTAGGAGGTGACAATGGTCAGGCTACTTACAGCCAGGATAGCTCCGGCCACAATGAAAACCAGCAATGCGTTGATCCGAGTGTCAGCGCACACCAGGGAGAGAAGAGGAGGCATGTCGCAGTAGAAATGGTTGATGATGTTGGAGCCACAAAAGGGCAGTCGAAAAGCAGCTATCGTGTGAGTCATGGTGTTCAGGAAACCAGCTGCGTAGGGTCCGAGCACTAGCTGAACACAGAGCCTCTGGGACATGGAGATGGAGTATAGGAGTGGGCTACAGATGGCCACGTAGCGGTCATAGGCCATGGACGCCAGCAGGAGACACTCAATGGCCACAAAGAACCCAAAGAACCACTGCTGCAAGGCACAGCCGAGGAAGGAGATGGCTTTCCTTTTGGCAAAGAAGTCCCTGAGCATCTTGGGGCTGACGACAGATGAAAAGCAGATGTCCACAAAGGACAGGTGGCTGAGGAAGAAGTACATGGGTGTGTGGAGGCGGGAATCAGCGTGGATGAGAATGATCATGCCCAAGTTTCCTGTCGTGGTAATGAGGTAAAACAGCAGAAAGAGCAAGAAAAGGGAGACCTGAAGCTGAGGTTGGCATTTTAAACCAACGAAAATGAATTCTGTGATCTGCGTATAGTTCTCTTCCAGCATCACTTGGTTCTTTTTCTACAGTGGAAAAAAAATAGAGAATGGATAACACATTGCCTGTCTAAAACCATAGCAACCCACAGAAAAATAAATCATAAGGGAAACGTAGTTAGAATCACTGATTTTAAAAATAGCATAAAGCACTAACAAATCAGATATACCACAGCCTAAAGAGTAATTTGACTTCAGTGATTTAAAGAGAAAGCTTGAGTTTAAGAAATGGTTCAAGGTTAGAATACCTATGAAATTATTCACTACTCCTAGAGACATGAGGAAAAGAGCATTTTCATTATTTTATTAAAATTTGAAAGAGAACTTAATAAAATTGTGTTCTCAGAAAAGATTTCCAGACCGGAATTTAAAAGAACTATTTAATTTGATAAAAAGAATCTCAGAGCACACACATGTGTGCAGTGATAAACAGGAGAAACATTCATGTATAATCACAAACTATAAAGTCACCCATAACCTAGGTAATTAACACGGTAATAGATCACAAATTCTAAATATTTTTTTGAAAAAAAGAATTGTAAGAATTTTGGAAAAATTACAATGAGAAAATGACTAACATTTCCTGGCAAAATGATGATCTTCCAAAAGAAAATCTAGAAATGTCAGTTAAGACACATTCTTTAAATATGAAAGATTTCAACAATGTAGTTGAAGATCAATATGAAAGATGTGAACATTAATTGTGACATGAAAAGTCATCAATTTGAATTGACATGAATAAGCTTGACAACAAATTTGTAAGATTTATGTAAAAATGCAGATTATGAAACTTACTGAAATAGAGAAGTGAGTATAGGAGTGACAAGTTATGTATAGATTCTAGCCCCCCAATGTATATATCAGGAAAAGAAAAACTTGCATAAGTATGATAATACTAAATTTATTGAGACTAACACAAGTTACCTTTGCCATCTACAATTACAAAAGGCACTCACCATGGTGACCATGAGCTCCCACATATTTATTAATACAACGAACTGTTGAAGGGTCTTCACATTTTTTGACTGACTCTGTGTATCTTATGAATCAAAATACTCAGCTCACGAAGATTCATCCTTCTTGCCCCTCAGACCATTCTCCGAAGCTGGAGTAGCAGAGACATGTAAAGCCACCGTGTGGCTACTGGGAAATAATATTTCTCTTGTACCCTCACAGCACTTCCTTCTGAGCGGCTACTTACTGTTTTTATATTCTATGAGAAATCTGACTTTCTAAAGTAATATGGCATCTCAGTTTTTTTTTTTTTTAAATAACATCAATTGATGAAATCTATCTTTCACATCTGGAACAGCTGCATCACTTTTATGAAGTGAAACAGGCTCAGTTCTTAACACTAGTACAAGAATGCCAGGCAGGGAGTGGCAAATACCCTGTGGCACATCTATCCTAACTTTGTGGTTTCCAAGGAAAAAGAGTCCTGGGTCTGCTTTGCTGTTCGGATCCATTGTGTTCTCTTTTACATGCACACAGCTCTGCTTTGCTATCAACTTTGCATATTATTCCTCCTCATGGCTACACTGATGCCGCTGTTCCTCTGTTTTGAAAGACGTTCATGCATTCAAGAGTGTGCAGTCTGTTTCCTTGCCGTGGGTCCCTCAGCTGATTTGGTCAGATAACTGGTTTGCACCTGGTTCACTTAGGCAGGTTAATCTAAAGTGTTTATCAAATTATTTGATAAACAATGTGATTCCAACTCTACTTTTAAAATGTTTTAATGAAATGACTCAAACTAAAATTTATGAAAAAGAAAATGCTGCAAAAGAGCCAAGAGAGTTTTGAAAAGGAAAAGAAGAACATTTCTAGTCTAGATATCAACACAGATTATAAAACCATTATCATTAAAACAAGCAGCAAGATGTTGTTCCTATAGAAAAACTAGGAGTAGCACGAGCTGACTTATTGACATACATCAGTGAGCATGAATAAATGTTGCTTTAAAAATAAGGAAATAAAAGTGAATTCACCATAAAAATGTACTACTATATATTAAAGAATTTGAAAAAATAAATGATTTTGAAATTCTACCCCAAACCACTTTAACTAAAAAGTCCTAACTGTAAAAATATGACAAGAAATAGTAAAGAATAAAATGATGATTTTGTTGTAGGGGTGGTCTTCTTTAACAAAACATACAAATCATTAACAGTAAGTAAAATGAGATAAATTGTATTATATATTACTTTAAGTGGATGTGTGCCAACATGCACTCTTTTTTTTAAAATGCACTCTTATATAAAATTATTCCATTCAGACAGGAGAAATGGCACACTGTATGTTACATGGGGTTAAAATTAGAACATACAGAGAATGCCCAGAACTGTTGAATAAACACAGTAGATACTCATTGGATTGCAATATAGAGGATACATAACACCAAGCAGGAAGAGAGGAATCTCACAGCCCAGTGTACCTGCCAGATACCTAATCTCATTAACAACCACAGAAACTGAATTGAAACATGAATATTATATGATTTACTTAACACAAGTAAAGTGTTAAGAAACAAGAATATCAAACTAGCTGGTAAGGCCATGAAAGAAGATGCTAATAGCACAAGTCCAAGGAAAGGGCCTCTACTTGGCACTTTTCCACTAATTTTCACTGAAAAGCTTAGTAGTCTAATGATTCAGAAAATCCCTTTACTTTATCTCTACCCTTAAGAAACATAGAAGGGAATAACAATGATGTTCATTTCACTATGTCTACAATGAGAAAAAGCTAGACTTCAAATTAATTCTTTCCAAAAGAGGAATAGTACTATAAACTTTCCAATAGTCTAAGAAACACTGGACAGAAGTTTGAAATTTGGGTAATTTTATGGGTATGAGTACAGCTAATTTGGCAGGATACATTCAAAACAATAAAGGTAGTGTAATGAGTACCACACAGTATTAGGAACATTTTTTGATTTTACTTATGTAAATGCACACATAAAAACATAAAGAAGAAATCTGGGACAATATACACCAAATTACCCATCACCACCTCTGAAAACAGTGGTCAATAAATACACTTGGTTGTGTAATCAAATGTGTTTCTAGCTTCATTTGCAATTTTAGCTTCACTTGCAATTTTAAAGTTTTGAAACAAGGAGATAGTATATGTACATTACCATCACTGTTAAAATATTTGAAAGTTATCAAAAACAGCAATAAACTAAAATAAAGTATTTCAGCACTAAAAAGAAGCAAAGAAAATGCCATCAGTCTGGGATAAGAAAAGAGAATGCAAGAAATGTGTCAGCCATAGGAGGTAGAAATTGAGAGTTCACTGCATTCAGAGCTCTAGATGTCTAAACTGCTGAGAAGTGACAGAAATCTAGCACCAACCTCACCTCTAAGAATACTGAGTTTCCATGCAACCTAACAGATGACCATGGTGCAAGTTCAGGAGGGACTTCTCAGAGGGTGCAATCCCAGACCCCTTTTAGAGGGTGGAAAACAGAGGATCCAGTGCAATTGTAGCCCATGGCTTTATGCTTGTGTCTGTGAAGCCACTGACCCTGATCAATTCCCCTTCAAATAGGTAACTTCACCAAAACAAGCTGCTCTGGGAAATTCCCCTGTAGCTGACACGACCAAAGCCCTAGCAACAAACCCAATACCCAGTCAATCACATCACATTTGACTTTCATCTGTGCCCTTGTAGGGGAGTATCAGATGATCCCCCTTTTACAGAGTGAGCAGTCAAGGCTGTGAGAGTGTTATGCGATGAAGAATGCTCTGTCCAATTTCAGAGCACCTATTCCTTCAGTAACACCACTCTCCCACAGGAAAACTCAGATCCCTCGATGTCCCAACCAAATCTTTTTTCTTTCACAAAATCAGTCAATGCCAAAAGCATAGTTAACCATGAAGGAGCTGTCGACTGAGAAGAAATCAGTGAGCTACTAGAGCAGTGAGTCATTGTATTTGATGGAAATTTGCTCTCATGCAAGAGCTCACAAACATCTGCCAATGATGCTGCTGTGAGAGTCCCTCCTACCTTCCCCATGTCATGTGCCCAGTGTGATCATACTTTCCAGGGAAATATTCCATACTAATGGCCCTGATATGAGGGCCCAACAGCTTTCTCTCTCTGGAGTGCAGTCATTCTATACATGTGCAACAGAGAGGGTAATATTCTTGTTACCTGAAGACAGATTCATTGTATCAGAACCCCTTTTTGTAATTTATAAGCATCCACAGCAATTCTTGTAGTATTTTGTTACACTGCTTTTGTTTGTTTGTTCATTTTTTGGTACCGGGGATTGAACTCAGGACCTTATGCTTGCCAGGCAGGCGCTTGCATCCCTGAGCTAAACCTCCAGCCCTGTTATACTGTTTTAAAGGATTTTATTTTACAAAAGGGAGATCAGACTACACCATAAACCTTTAAGTAGTGCCATGAATCCCGCTTACAATCCTCTTCTCCCTGACTTGGAACACACTTATCCCATCATTCCTGCCACTTTCTGAAGCGGTTCCAAAAGTCCTCTTTCGTGAAGGTCTTTATGATGTGATCAAAAACTTGTTTAAAAGCTTATGCCAAGCACCCTCCATGTGAAAGGCAGGCTAGAACCACATTATGGTGTGTCCTAACCCAGCTTTCTCTAGATCTGGTATCTTCTGAATTTTCCACAAAGTTAAAATGAGGTTGAGTGACAAATATTTTGAAGCCATTCAGGTCCTGGGGCAGCCACATGGCACAGCTAAAGGTACTCCTGAAAGAAGACTTCAAGAAATGTTTCCAAAAGACATTTGAAGTTAAAAGTAATATTTTGAGGGGTAGCATGAATGGCTGTGTGTCTTTTATTGTAGTAATTTTTATTTAAACACTCACCATACTTTTTATCCCATTTTGAATTTCACTGTTCAAATACCAGCCACATTTATTGTCTCAAAGAGTAAACAGACTTTTGAAGTTTAAATATGACCTAAACTTACATTCTGATGAATTCTTTTCTTCTTTTGAGATGACAAGAACAACTAAAATGGAACTCGAATCAGCATGAAAAGCATTCCTTTTCACTGTGCCATCTGTCCCCTGCCCAACTTGCTCACTTGCATGGAGGAAAGTCAGATTTTCCAGGAGTCATATTGTTTCATTCTTAAATTGTCCTCTCTGGAAGATTAAGATTCCACTCTGAAGCAAATTAACTATCTTCTTCCTTGCAGAAATGTTATCCCAGGTAGTTACATCATTTCCATTTTGGGAGCTACATGTCCCCTAAGTAACCCATACCTTGGGGACTTTATTGAAAGAGAAGTAAAGTTTTCTGTATTTAATCTTTGGAAAATCCACTGGGATTGCTTTTTTTTTTTCTTTTTTTTTCATGCTTGACTGGAAAATTTCCCTTTCATTTTATTTCTTTTCTAAGCAAACACGTATTTACTGAGCAAACATTTGTGCGGTGATGTGGTGATGAAACAAATTCTGAGTTTCTTCAACTGAAGAAGTACCACAAAAATTCTACAGGCATACCAAAAGGTACTTGGTCCAAGTACCTTCCAGTAGAGGGCTGCCCCCAATTCCCTAGTGCCTCATGCACCAAGCAAGTACCTCATAGTACTCTGACACTAAACAAAGTGAAGGTAGACAGAAATGTTTACCGGGGGAAGAGTCATGTAGTAATGCCAAGATAAAGGTAAATGAAGATATTACGGGGTTGTTACAGGATACTGACACACCTAGGGATCCCTGCTAAACCCTAGGTCAAGGAATTGAACAAATGAAGAATATAGAGGTTGTTCACTTATGAAGGGTTAAAGTAGAGAGAAAAAGAAGGAAGAAGAACTATTCTGAAAATAAGAAGTGCTTCAAAGAGTGAGAGTGAAAAAGAAAATACACCCTGCATGCAGACAGAGACAGTGCTAAAGAAAGAAGACACCAGCCCGAGGCCAATGGCAATCATCTTTATACCCACTGTGACATCAGATTCCAGTCCTGCGCAGGGCCTGATGCTGTCATGCACACGTTTTTCTGCCTGTGATTGACAGGTATTTGTGATTGTAAGATCACAGCCAATTGTTCAGCTGCTTTTCCATGTCCTAACCTCCTGCCTCAGATTCACTGTCATTTCTAGCCATCACCACTAAAAACTGCACAAATACATTCACTGAACCCTTAGAAGAGACTATGTCAATTAAAAGTTCACTCAGACAAATCATCTTCACAAACACATGGGCACTGTAATGTAAGATGTCACTGGGTCTTCATTTAACCTCATTTTCTCCTCTAATTCAGTGCAGGAAGCACATATACAATGAGCAAAACATCCACACAAATTTTTCCTTTAATAACTTCAACATTAATTTTTCTCCCAAACTCTGTATGTCCCTCTTTCACAGATTATAATATATTGTTTCACAGGGTATGATTTTTTAGAATCCTTGAGTGAGAATACTAGGCACTCTGTGATTATTTGGTGAATGTTTACCACAATAAAAGACATATTAACACAATCACCCTCATATTACTCCCCCTTGCGTCAAATATATGTATCCTGTCACTCCTACCAGTTTCTAAAGTACTGCTGGAAATCCTCTTTCCTGAGTGTCTCTACAAAATGAGATACAAACAAACAAACAGAAAAAGCAGGATGACTATTGCTGCCAAGTGCTATTTGGTGGAAAGGGAGGCTCCTAGGCACACTGTGGTGTGTGCTCATCTATATAATTCCCTGAATCTGGTATCATGTGACTTCTGACTTCTGACTTCCAAGTCAAGGGGTTGGAAAGAGGATGCTGGAGTGTGACCAGTCATATAGAAACTGAGTCACACCCAGCCCTGGGAGACCCCATCTCCTATTATGCTGGCTTATTTCAGGACATCATGTAGCTCACAGAAATTCTGTGGTAGGACCAGATTTCCCTGGACCACAGTAACCAGCACGGTAATCTGGCTGGATGCTGCTTAGCCATCTAATGTGAAGGAAATTTTGGTTTTATTTAATTTGCTTGTTGATTATGTTAATGTTCTATATCGTTCTGATCTGATATCATAGAAACTGACAGAAGATTTATAAGCACTTTAGATCATTAGGCAAGGATCCCCAACACTGGGCCATGAACGAGTATTAGTCTATGACCTGTTAGGATCAAAGCTCCTAGGAAGAGGTGAGCAGTGGACAGTAGTGAAGCCACATTATGCACATCACTGACATCTCTACTTGAGTGGTACCTCCTGTCACATCAGCTGTGGCATTACATTCTCATAGGAACCTGAAACTTGCTACAAACCACACAGGAGACAGCTTTAAATTGTACTGTTCTTTAAATTGTCCAGAAAAGAAACACACACTCCACTGCCATCTCTGGAAAAGTTGTCTTCCAGAAAAATGATCCCTCATGCTAAAAGAATTTGGGTACCACTGCCCTACAGCATTAAACTTAGAGATTAGAAACTACTACAGAGGAGCAGCTGTCACATGGAGTGGGGGAGAATCAAGAAGCTAAACCATGCCTTCCTGTGAGTGAGGGCAGCCACCATGGGGAAAGGGGGGAAAAAAATCATAAACCAAAACATGCCTTCCCCTGATCCAGCAGTGTGCAGGCTGGGAAACAAAAACAGCAACATTCTCACCTCACAGGCAATGGACTGATTCAGAGGAAGTCAGGCTAGGATGACAGCAACTGAAGTAAAAACAATAATAATAATGTAATGCTTGTATTGTTTGATTGACCTTACAGGCCTAAAGCTGGTAGTCTGAGCATCTGTTTGGAAGATAACAACACACATCACGGCCACTGTGGGAAATTTCTTTCTTTCTTGTTTCTGAAATCCAATGTTTTGTTCCATTTTACTGCTTTGTTTCATTCCTGTACCTAGTAACCTGAACAACAGTTTTGAAGAAGACAATATGCAATATAACAGCCATTGTTAAGTTCCTATCATCTTGCTTTGAAAACCTATACAGCTATTGTTGTTCTTTGTTGCTATTGTTGTTTTGCTTTTGTTCTTTTTTTTGTGATTTGTTTGCTTAACTTTTCTGTTCTTTTTTTTCTCTTTATAAAAAAATAAAAAGCTACAGTGAATGCTCATGAGGTAGGAGGAGGCAGCTGGTAAGGGGCTGCTCCAAATCTTCCCTGGGTACAGAGACCCAAGAATGCAACCTGGAAAGGATGTACATGGTCCAAAGTCACAGTGAACTCAGGCTCTGGGAAGCAGGACTTGATATCCCCTGTACAAGGTCTGAATGTTTATTTTCATACATTAACAAACAAACAAACAAAAAGAAACTGTTCTGCTCACTAAAATGGTGGAAATGCAAATTTTTTATTTAAAAGAGAATAAAAACAAGGAAAATAAAACAGAACAAAGTCAATCATAACAAATAAGTATAAGTGACACAGGACTTAAAAATAATGCAAAATCAACAATGGCTACCAAAATACCTGTTGTTGCTTCAAATCAGCTGTAGATTACTTCAGATATAGTAGAAATCAAACAAAACAGGACAGAATAGAAATAATAAAAGCAAAACAATGAATGCAATAAAGGACTTCAAAACAAGCCAACAGTAAATCCAAAATGGCTACTATAGTATATGTTATTATCTTGGAAATGGCTGCCCATGCCATGGGACATAACAAAATCAAACAAAATCAGACAAAACAACAAAATCCAACCCAACAAAACAATGGAAATGATACAGGACTTCAAAACAAGATAATATAGAGTTACCACTGGCTACCACTCTCAGATGGAGATCTCCCATACATGCCACACTGCATACTGTTACACTCTGAATACTTGATCAGACCACTGACCCTTGACCTGCAAAATCAGTGCAACACCAAACACCACAAGCATCAAATTGCATTTCACCTCAGTAGCTGTTGTCACAGCCTGTGTTACTCAGGAACAGCAGGTTGCTTACAGGTCTGCTCGGGGGAGAGTTGGCTTTTCTTGTTTTGAAGTTTTTTGTTGATTTCTTGTGCTTTCCCCCCACAGTCCAGGAGTGGTGCTGACTCACAGGAAAAGGCTGGAGTCTGGCTGTCCCCCAGGTGGCAGCAGCCTGTGCATGGTGCTGGTTTACAACAGGGGCTTGCTTCTTGTTCATTTCTTTCTTTCTTTTTTTTTTTTTTTTTTTTTTGTCGTTTTCCTTTTTATCGGTACTGGGGATTGAACTCATGACTGCCTGATTGCAAGGCAGGCGCTTATGCTGCTGAGCTAAATCTCCAGCCCCCTCTTGTTCATTTCTTGTTCTCTTCCCCTGCAGTCTAAAAATGGTGCTGACTCACAGGGAAACACAAATCTTGTTAAGGCAGCTATTCTTTTGTCCCCTAATTGAGAAACATTGCACAAGAGTGTATTCCAAGCTCATTGATGTTCCAGGAAACTAATTCCTCATCTCCTATTCTCTGTATGAAGCTTGCATCCCTTCTTTAAAGATGACTTTGTTGACAGTGGGACTCACTATGAAGCAGTCCCAACAGAGAACACTAACTCTGTTTCAGAGAGATCAAGGAAAATTCTGTGCATCTAATTAACACATGCAAAAGCATTAATACTGTCATGCATCAAAAAAAAAAAAAAAAAAAAAAAGCATAAGGATTCTGTGCCTGCCATTAGAAGAAATGATCCTCACAATGACAATAAAATGTAAATAAGAAATAATGAATATTCAGAGTACTAGGCCACTAAAACTTCTTATAATTCCAAATTAGTCTCACAATTAAAAAAAACACTAACCTAGATGTACACAAATAAGGTATCATTATGTTCTTTTATTATTTTATAGAATTAAAAGTAGTTTAATGCTCACTAACTAAAAAAAAAATATTGAGGGACATAAATAAAGGGAAGGAAGTTGGCAAGAAGATCCAAAAGAGAGAGACTAGAAAAATATGAAAGGACTAAAGAAAAATGTGAAAATTCAGAAAAGTATAAAACATCAGAAAACCAAATATCAACAAGAACATGAAAGACAGGTTCTCATAAAGAAAATAATTTGCTGCTGAATTAACAAGGCAATCATGGGAGAAAAGAAAAATCAGAAAGTACAGGAAAATAAAACTGAAAAAGCCCAGAACTAAAAGATATGCAAGAAGAAAAAGATGAATAGGAAGAAGTTCCACAAAATGAGGAAAAACAATGCCAAGAAAAACAGCAGCATTGCCATTGGAATGGGCAAATATTTTGGCACAAATGCAAACACAAAAATGGGTGAATGCAATAAGGAAAAAAATAGGGAAGCAAGTCAGTGAGATGATGCAAAACACAGAGAAGAGAGAAAAAAGAAAAGATTAAGAAAAATAGTGAAAATTCATAAAAAGACAAAAGAACAGTGAAAAAAAATGACCAAAATGAAGTAGAATGAGAGATCAGACAGGAAAAGGAAGCTGTTGCCAAAGTGAACAAAGCTAGCAAGGGACAAGAGAAAAACCACAAAACAACAAAAAAGAAAATTGAAAAAGCCTGGAAAGGTGAGAAAATGAAAAAATGTAGAAGCAAAGTGAAGGAGAAAGGGAAATAAAATGAGAAACACAATACAATGGACAAGAGGGAAGTGGACAACAACATTTGATCGCCAGCTTAATGATAAACCAACACTGATGTGAAGTTGACCCTGGCAATACAGACATACAAATAAACAGAGTAGAAAAAAATAAAACAGTACAGAAATTTGAAAAACATGAAATTGCAGGAAAAAAAAAAAACAGAAAAAAAAGATAAATGACTGGTTCAGTCAGAGAAAAAAGCCTGCTGCTGAATCAAACAAAGTGACCAAGGGAGAAAAGAAAATGCAGGAAAAGAAAACTGAAAAAGTACAGAAAGGAAAGACATGCAAGAAGAAAAAAGAAGAAATTCCACAAAACAAAGAAGAACAATGCAAAGCATGATGGCAGCCTCATCATCTGACAGGAAAATATTATGCTGGAAATGCAAATAAAGAAAATGGGGGAATGCAAGAGGGAAAGAATAGGCAAGAATGGTGGAAAGAAGATGCAAAACAGACAGAAGAGATAAACATGAAATGTCTGCAGAAAAAGTTGAATATAAACAGAAACATAAAGCATCAGAAAAATAAACATCAAATAGAAGATGAAAGACATTTTCTGATCGAGAAAATAATCTGTTGCCAAAATGAACAAAGCCAACATGGGAGAAAAAAACATAAGAAAATAAAGAAAAAGAACACTGAAAAATCCCAAAGATAAAGGAGATGCAAGAAGAAAAAAAAGAAGAGAAGTTCCACAAAACAAAGAACACTGCCAAGAACAACAACAGCACTGCTCTCTGAAAGGGCAAATAAGAAAAAAATGAGCAAACGCAAAAGGAAAAGCATAGGAAAGTAAGTCCACAAGATGAGCCAAAAGAAAGTTAATGGGAAAAGAAAAAAAAAAAAAGGATAGGACTAAACAAGCAATGTGAAAATCTAGAAAAAGACAAAAGAATGGGGAGAAACACAAGAGAAGAAGGAGGAGAGGTTCAGACAGAGAAAGAGAGCTGCTGCCTAAGTGAACAAAGAGGACCTTGGATTTAGCTCAGTGGCTTAAGTGGCTGCCTGGCAAGCATGAGGTCATGAGTCTGATCCCTGGAACCAAAAAAAAAAAAAAAAAAAAAAAAAAAAAAGCAAATAAAGAGAGCTAATGAGAAGAGCAAAAGGACAAAACACAGAAAAAGAAAAGAAAATTGAAAAAGCCCAATTGAAAATTGAAAATGCAAGAAAATGAAAAAAACGGGGAAAGAAGGTGAAAGAGAAAGAGAATGAGAAACACGATGAAATAGACAAGAGGAAGGTGGGAGACAAGGGTGACCACCACCTCAACCAGAAAAGCCAGTGTCAACACAAAGAGGACCAAAGCAATACAAATATACAAACGAACAAAGAGAGTAGAAAAATAACAAAGAAGCAAAGAAATAATGTGAAAATTCAGAGAAACATAAAGAGCAAAAAAAAAAAAAAGACAAAAAGAAGATGAATGAGAAGGTCAGGCAGTAAAAAAAGCCCCACTACTGAGTTGAACAAAGAACCAAGGGAGAAAAGAAAAAGTAGAAAATGCAGAAAAAGAAAAGTTAAAAAACCCAGAATAAAAAAATATGCAAGTGTTGTAATCAGGGGTTGTGCAGGGAACAATTAGAAATGACATAGAGTATCTACTATCATTTTTATGATGGTCACTGGGAGTTAACACAAAGAAATGTCAAAAATCTATCTGCAATACCAAAGACAGAATATTTAGTCAAGGGCCTAAATCACACAGCAATGTCCCACATGAGTCCAGATGAAGATCCAGAGCTCATGGCATTGCCTCCTAGGAGTCCAGCTAGAGGCCCAGAGCCCACAAGAAGGACTCACCCCAGTCTCTTTAATGGATCTGTGATGGAAAGGCCCAAAGGTCAGCAGTGGAAGCCAGAAAGTCTAAGCCAGCGGGGTGAGGGAGCTGTGCTGATAGGTTGAAGGTTCTATGCTGGAGCCAAGAAGTCACACTCACAACAAAGTACAGAGCTGTCCTGAAAAGCACCACAGCCATCCTCAGTGACACAGAGGCCCTGAACTCCTCTGATACAAGTGCAGTCGAGTATATGCCAGGAATCCAGCATGACAAGTTCATCCTGGAGACCAAGCAGCTCATGTCTTCCTCTCTGGACCCAGGAAGCAATGCTCGATGTAAGGACAGAGCTTCTTCAGAAGAACCAATGGATCAAACTGCAACTCATAGGAGGGCCCACAATGTCTCAGCATCTCAACGCAGTAATGCATTAATGCCTTCCTTCTTCTCCTGGCAATTTTCCTCAGGTGGAGCATCTAGGCTCAGTACCATGCTGAAGCAATCCAGCTGGTATAAGTTAACCACCAGTTCTTAATCCATAACAGCAAGAAAAAAGGAAGAATAGGAAGAAATGACACAAAATGAATAAAAACAGTACCAAGCACAATAGCAGCATCACCTTCTGAATGGGCAGAAATTGTAGTGGAAATGCAAAGGAAAAAATAGGTGAATGCAAGAAGGAAAAATACAGGAAACACAGTCAGCAAGATGATCCAAAGGAAAGAAAAGAGAGAAAAAATGAAAAGGCCAAAGAAGAATAGTGAAAATACATAAAAAGACAAAAGAGGAGGGAAAAAAGCCTGAAAAGAAGAATCATGAGGGGACTGAAAGAGAAAGCAAGCTGCTGGAGAAATGAACAAAGTAAACAAGAAAGAAGACAAAAAGAAAAATAAAAGAAAAGAAAAGAAAAGAAAAAGAAAACAGAAAAAGACCAGAAAGAATGCATATGCAAGAAGAAAGAAGAAAAAGAAAAAATTTCACAAAATGAAGAAAAACAATGTGAAGAGCTATGGCAGAAACATCTTCTGAACAGCAAAACATTACACTGGAAAGGAAAAGGAAAGAGAATGGGAGAATGCAAGAAGAAAACCAAAGGGAAGGAAGTTGGCAGGAAGCCTGAAAATAAAGAGAATAGAAGAAACAACAGGTACAAAGAAAAACATGACAATTCAGAAAAACAGAAAAGATCAGAAAAATAAACACCAAAAAGAACATGAATGAGAGATTTAGACAGAGAAAATAGTCTCTGCAGAAATGAACAAAGCAACCATGAGAGAAAAGAGGAAGGAGAAAATGTAGGAAAAGAAAACTGAGAAATCCCAGAAAGAAAATATATGTGAGAAGTAAAGGAAGAAATTACACAAAACCAAGAAATAATCCCAAGCATTGCAGCCTCATAATCTGAACAGGGAAATATGCTGGAAAAGAAGGAAAGAAAATTGGGTAATGAAACCAGGAAATGATAGAGAACAAAGTCAGCAAGAAGCAAAGAGAATAGAAAAAAATGAAAGGTCTAAAGGTGTAAAAAAATCTGAAAAACTTAAGTTTAGAGAGACAAACATCAAAACAAAGATGAGAGCCTCTGACAGAGAAAATAATCTGCTACTGAAACAATCAAAGCAACCATAAGAAAAAATAAAAAGCAGAAAACACCAAAAAAGAAAGCTGACAAAGCCCAGAATGAATCGATATGTAAGACAAAAAGAACAGAAAGAAGTTCCACAAAATGAAGAAAAAGTGACGCTAAGAACAACGGCAGCATCATAATCTGAATGAGCAGACATTGTGGTGTAAACGCAAAGAAAAAACTGGGTGAATGCAAAAAGGAAAAGGATAGAGAAGAAAGTCAATGAGATGATTCAAAGAAAGACAAGAGAAAAAAATAAAATGACTGAAGAAAAAGAGTGAAAATCCAGAAAAAGACAAAAGAGCCAGGAAAAAAAGACCAAAAAGAAGGAAAGTGAGAGGATCAGATAGAGAAAGAAGCTGCTGCTGAAATGAAAAAGCCAACAGGGGACAACAGAAAAGGCACAAAATGCAGAAAAATAAAATTGGAAATGCCCAGAAAACAAGAGAAAAATGAAAAAAAAAATTGAGAAAGATAGTGAAAGAGAAATAGAAAGAGATGAGAAACACAATGAAATGGACACGAGGGAGGTGGACAACAAGGGGGACCACCACCTCGACCAGAAAATCCAATGTCAACATGAAGTAGACCATGGCAACACAGACAAATAAACAAAGAGGACAGAAAAACTAATGGAGTCAGGAAAAAATGTGAAACTTCAGGAAAACCTAAAAGAGCAGAATATTAAACAGAAAAAGAAGATGAATGAGAGGTTCAGACACAGAAAACAATACTGCTGCCAAAACAAACAGAGCAAACAGGGTAGAAAAGAACAAGTAACAATGAAGAAAAAGAAAACTGAAAAAGCCCAGAAAGAAAGGATCTGAAAGAAAAAAGAATATGAAGGAGTTACACAAAACAAAGAAAAACATGCCAAGGACAACAGTGGAATCACCATATGAACAGGCAAATATTGTGGTGGAAATGCAAAGAAAAAGATTAGCAAATGCAAAAAAGCAAAACAATAGGGAAGGAAGACACAAGATGATACAAAAGAAAGAGAAAAGAGAGAAAAATGTAAGAACTAAAGAAAAACAGTGAAAATCTGGAAAAAGACAAAAGAGCAGTGAAAAAAAAAAAAGAAAGAAAAGAAATGAGAGGACCAGAGAAAGGAAGCTGCTGCAGAGTCGACAAAGTGAGGAATGGAGCAGAGAAAAAGCACAAAATGAGGAAAAAGAACACTGTAAATACCCAGAAAACATGAGGAAGTGAAAGAAATGGAGAAAAAAAGTGAAAGAGAACAAGAAACACAATGAAATGGACAAGAGGGATGTGGATGACAGGGGTACCAACGCTTCCACCACAAAAACCAACACCAACACAAAATTAACCATGGAAATACAGACATAGAAACAAACAGTGTAAAAAATACTAAGGGAGTAATAAAAAATATGAAAATTCAGAAAAACATAGAAGAGCGGAAAAATAAACAGAAAAGATGATGAGTAAGAGGTTCAGACAGAGAAAAAATCCTGATGCCCAATCAAACAAAGCAACCAAAGTGGAAAAGAAAAAGCAGAAAATGCAGAAAAAAATACTGAAAAAGCTCAGAAAGGAAAGATATACAAGAAAAAAGAAGCAGAACATGAAGAATTTCCACAAAAGAAGTTCAATGCCAAGAACAACACCAGCATCCCCTTCTGATTGGGCAAATATTGTGGAGAAAACAAAAGGAAAAATGATGGATGAATGCAAAAAGGAAAAGAATAGGGAAGGAAGATAGCAAGATGAACCAAAAGAAAGAGAAGAGAAAGAGAAAAAATGGACTAAAGGAAAATAGTGAAAATCAGGTAAAAGACAAAAAGAGCAGAGGAAAAAGACCAAAAGGAAGAAGAATGTGATGATCATGCAGGGAAAGGAAGCTGCAGCCCTAACAAAGAAAACAAGGGAGAAGAAAAATAGCAAAGAATGCAGAAAAATAACATTGAAAATGTCCAGAAAACACAAGATAATGAAAAAAATGGAAAAAGAATGTGAAACAGAAAGGGAAAGAGAATGAGAAAGACAATGAGGTGGACAAGAGGGAAGCGGACAACAAGGGGGACCAATACCACGACCACGAAAACCAGTGTCAACATGAAATTGACCATGATGATACAGACATACAAAGAAAGAAAGTAGAAAAATACTGAAGCAGTAAGAAAAATGTGAAAATTCGGAAAAACATAAAAGAGCAGAAAAATAAACAGAAAAGAACATGAATAAGAAGTCTGGAAAGAGAAAACAATCTGCCAGCCCCATCACTTGAACACAAAAATCTTATGCTGGAAATGAAATGGAAAGTAAATGGTGAATTCAAGTAGGAAAACAATAGGAAAGGAAGTCTGCAAGATGCAAAAGAGAGAGACAAGAAAAAAATGAAAGGTCTAAAGGAAACTGTGAAAATTAAATACACAAAATATTATAAAAACTAACAACAAAAAGAAAATGAATGAGAGTTTCCGATAGAGGAAATAATCAGCTGCTGAAATGAACAAAGCAACCATGGGAGAAAGAAAAAAGCAGCAAACTCAGAGAAAGAAAACTGAAAAAGCTCAGAAAGAAAAATATGCAAGAACAGCAGCAGCATTGCCATCTGAAGGGGCAAATATTGTGGTGGAAATGACATGAAAAGAAATGGTGAGTGTAAGATAAGAAGAGAGAAGGAAGTCAGCAAAATGTACAAATTAAAGAGAAGAGAGAAAATAAATGAAAGAACTAAAGAAAAATATTAAAATCCAGAAAAAGACAAAAAAAGCATTGAAAAAAGGCCGAAAATAAGAAGAATTAGAGGGCTGGACAGAGAAAGGAAGCTGCTGCAGAACTGAACAAAGCAAGCAAGGGAGAAGAGTGTCATGGTTTATGTTTGTGTCCCCCAGGCCTCATGAGTTTGCATTGTTCATTTGTGATGGTTCATTGTATAGTGCTTGGATTGATGGTGTCAGTGCTCCACCCACATAGGGGTGGAGCCAGGATGTGATGTAATGCCAGGAAGAAGGTATGTCTTTCTCTTTGCTGGTTTGAGTTTGCTGCTGGCGGCCGCCATGAACTGCAGCCCAGCCATGCCTGCCTGTCTTGGAGACAACTGAGTGTGGACTGAAACCTCCAAAAACTGTAAGAAATAAACCTTTCCTTTCCCAACTTTGGGCTTCAGGTATTTTGTCTCAGCAACAAGTAAAAAGTGACTAAGTCAGAAATTTGGTACCGAGAGTGGGGTCGTTTGCTGTGACTGTACCTGGCCATGTTTTTCAAGAGGTTTTGGAAATGGCTTGTGGGTGGAGTTTGGAAAGGTTTGGACATGTCACCTGGATGCATAGAGCTGGAGCAGCTTAGGCTGTTCTGTAGAGGAGATTCTGGTCAGAGCTCAGGAGACCAGAAAGTTGATAGAAAGCCGGATGGTAAAGACCAGGCCTGGGAGGTTTCTGCTGGGAAGGACTGCATTGGTCATTGGACTCCATGTGATGTGTGTTATGGCTTAGCAGAAAGTTTGTCTGCATTTTGCTCCTGCCCAGAGACTTTGCCTGAGACTGAGACAAAGGGCAATGGACTGATTAATCTTGAAAAAGAAATTAAAAAGCAACCAAATGTTGAGGCTGTGGCATGGCTATTGTTGGTGGCTTTCAGCCAGCTTTACGTTTCAAATCAGGAGCAGAGAACCCAGCAGGATAATATACAATGCTGTGAGTTTGGCCCGGAGGAAGATTCCAGGAAGGGTGTGGATTGTAAGACAGAGTTGAGATTTTGATTCCTGAGAAGAAAGAGAGATAAGAAAGATGGCCCCGGGGCATCCCAGGAAACAAGTCCCCACCCTGTGCAGCCTCATAGCAAAGATGAAAAATTTTGCTCAGAGGAAAAATCTACAGAGTGCCATGCTCCAGAATGGCAACAGAGGCCAAGTGAGGTTCCAGAATGTTGACAGAGGCTAAGTGAGGTTCCAGAATGGCGACAGAGGCCATGTGAGGTTCCAGAATGGCGACAGAGGCCACATGAGTTTCCAGAAAGGTGGCAATATAGAGAAGCTTTTCATCATAATCAGGTAAACAGAGCCCTGCAATCCAGGCAACTGACCCCTACAGCCAAGAGAGAGAAAAGCCTGGCTACTGCTTCAGCTAGCTGCAAACCTTGGTGGCATCCACAAGGTGCTGATTTTAGGTGCAAGGAAAATGCACAAAATCTGAGGGTAAGACGGCTTCCACCTCGATTGCAAAGGGCCTGGCTGGCCAAGCAGTGTGCCCCTGAGAGGGCAATTTGTGAAGATGTAAGTGTGAAGCCGAAGGTACAGTGGAGACCCCAGAAGTTTGGAAAAGCCAGGAACGTGGATGATCCAAGGAAAGCTGCAAAAAGTGAGCAGAGAGGATTTAAGAGAAAAGCTGTGGGAGTTGAAATCGCTGGAAGTGCCCTGGGGGTGGAATCACCCAATGTTTTGGAACTTGCAACCAGATTGCTTCAGATGCTGAGTGTAGAACTCTAGGACTTAATGTTTGCCCTGCTGGATGTTGGAATTGCTTTGCTTTGAATGCTTTCTATTCTCCTGTTTTTAACTTTTGGAATGGTAATGTTTATCTTGTGCCTTTGCATTTCAGAAATGTTTAACCTTGTTTCTTTTATACAGGGGCTTACAGTTAAGAGTCTGCCATAGATCTTGGAGGAGACTTAGGACTTGGACTTTTCAGCAATTTTGAAGCTGTTAGGACTTTGGCAACTCTTGGAGGTGGACTAAATGTCTTTTGTATAAAGGATGTACATGAGTCCTGGGGGCCAGGGGTGGAATGTCATGGTTTATGTTTGTGTCCCCCAGGCCTCATGAGTTTGCATTGTTCATTTGTGATGGTTCATTGTATAGTGCTTGGATTGATGGTGTCAGTGCTCCACCCACATAGGGGTGGAGCCAGGATGTGATGTAATGCCAGGAAGAAGGTATGTCTTTCTCTTTGCTGGTTTGAGTTTGCTGCTGGTGGCCGCCATAAACTGCAGCCCAGCCATGCCTGCCTGTCTTGGAGACAACTGAGTGTGGACTGAAACCTCCAAAAACTGTAAGAAATAAACCTTTCCTTTCCCAACTTTGGGCTTCAGGTATTTTGTCTCAGCAACAAGTAAAGGGTGACTAAGACAAAGAGAAAAAGTAAAATCCCAGAAAAAGAAAACTGAAAATGTATACACATATTCTAATTAAATTCTGTTATGTTGATGATACATTCTTTCCTTTTATATAAACATGAATTTCTATGACACAATAAAGGATTCTAGCCTAATTACTTCTAGATTATGCTGCTTTCCTTATCCTGTACTTCTAATTTTCACAAGGGTAACTTCTAATTTCATTCATAACAGTGTTACCAGATAGTTTCAGAATTACACAGATCTAAGTATCTAATATTTTTATCTAAATGAGAAGTCACCAAAAGTTTAATGAGCCAATTAATTAAATTTTGATAATAGAATAATTCCTTGTAGAAATTACTGAGGGAAATGTTATATTTGGTGTTACATTGAAATAATTGGTGTTTCATTATGATCTGTTACTGAACCAATATGAATAAAAATTAAGGAATTTTTTTAAAACAAAAAAGTTTCCAAAATTCAATTACTCTGTGTCTGCTTTATTTAATACAGAATAGAATTTATTCCTATGTTATAGTTTATAAAACTACATCATAATATGTGAATTTTTTATATGCAAAGTGAACTATTCTTTGAAGGAAAATCTTCTGTCCAAGGAAATAACAACTGTCTCATAGAAGTTATAAGAAAAGAAATTTTCAGTAGCATAATTACTACAAGATAATACAATAGTATGGAATTAGTTCTGGGACTACCAAATGTAAGGTCAGTGAACATTCCAAGACTCTCTTTTCATCTACTACAAATCGTTTTGTTGAACATTATGTTTACTCTCATTTTTTTGTTATAACATGTTCTTAAAGATAATAATAATATTTTGCAAACAAAATTAAATTCATCATATAATCTAAAACAGAATTTTCCCAGAAAATCCAGGATATAAGAATTTTATGTGCATGTAACAAATTTTTAGGGCTTTAGTCTCACAACAATTTTTTGGAGTACAGAAGATTGTACAAATCAAAAAGTAGGAATCCATTTGTAAATTTTGGTATGGCCATTCTAGGTAAAATAATTTATCTATCTATCTATCTATAGATAGGTATATATTTGTTCCTTTGATGTAACACGTTTATAAACTCCTTAATCAATATTATTTATAAGAATTCTGCCATATATTTATCATTTATATAATGTATTGCATTTACTTCCTAGCTCCATGTCCATTTCCAGGGTGTATAACTTTAGTTTTTTGAGGTTAATCTGGAAATGTTTGAAGAACAAATGATCAAGCCAGGAAATATTTACAGGGTATTTTTAGAACTCCTTTCTCAAATTACTAAATTAATACATTTGCACATCCACTACCTTTTCAGTGGCTTCTTTACAGAATTCCAAATACCATGAATAGTAAGAAGTTTTTCCATATTATTAAATTATTCATACTACCATTCATACACCATAGTTTTTCCAAGCCCAACTATGCATTGGAGGGAGAGAAGAGGAAGGACGAAAGAAAAAAAAGAGAGGGAGAGACTATGTCCACAAAAAGAAGAAAAAAGAAATGAGTTAAATAAAATGAGTAAAATTAGTAATGGGGATAGCCATAAAAAGATAATGTTTTATTTTGGTTTTGTTTTCCTAAGCATTTATACTTTCAAAAAAAAAAAAAAAAAAAACAAGTGGAATAAAATAATTCTAATAATCAATTGTTTCTGAGTCTAGAGGCTCTGAGTTTCTCCCAGCCAAGCACATGGCTCTGAAGCCACACTTAGGGGTGCATTCCTGCTAGCTACCTGTAGTATATGAGCTCTGCCCAGTCCAGAGCCTCAGAACTCTGGGTAGGGAGTTTCCAGCCTAGCCTATCGGTCCTGGAATATCTGAGCTCCATCCATCAGAGCACAAGAGCCCGGCACCAGAAGTGTGTTCCAGCTAGCCACTGGGGTCCCAGAGGTTTTGAAATCTGCCCACCCAGAAGCAAGGCTCTAGTGCCATACTCTGGAGGTGCATCCAGTAGCTACATGGTACAGAGGCTCTGAACACCTCCCAGACAAGCCCTGGCACCATCACACTCTGTGGGGCATGTCCTTACTAGCTACCTGGGTCCTGGAGGTTCTGAACTTTACTCAACCATTTGCAAGGCAATAGCACCACTTTCTTGGGATGCATCCTTGATAGTTCCACACAGGATCTGAGCTTTGCCAAGCTCAGCATCCCAGTGCAACCCAGCTCAACTCATCGTAAGACTGCCTTACAGGTAAGGCCCAGCCTGCCTTACAAGTGACAAAGCACAAGTTTTCCAAGCCATAGTTCTGGGGGTACACCCCTGCTAGCCACAGCAATATCAGAGGATCAAAGCTCTTGCCCAGTGCAGTGTTCCAGTGAATTCCATCAAGTGCCTGACCAGTCACACAGGTCCCAGAGGGAAATGACAAAACAAAAGAGAAAGATTGAGTCTCAGTGCTCCAGCCCACCAAGGACAAACCTAAGACATATTGAAATGGAAGACACTGCAAATCATGCAAGTGAACTTTCTGACTGATAGCAACTGAAATGCATACAGAGTGGCTTTTTCTTAAAATTCTTCAGCTTAGACTAAACAAAAATGAGTAAATAAATGCAGAATAAAAAGCAAAGTTAAATATAAAATATTATTTGTGTTTAGGAAATAAAATTGTAAACAGAAGGAAACATCTGTAATATTATAAAGCTATGAGTTAATTTATATTATACAGTATATGGCTGAAGTAGAAGCTGAGATAGTATAGCAAGCAGCAAAGGAAAAACAAATATTTGTGAGCAACCTCCTAACTATTCCTTTAGTGTGTATTGTTGCCAGCATGTCACCTAACAATGTCAGTTAGTAAACTTACCAGTGAAGCACTAGACTTGAAACTATATTCATCTGCCACCTATCATTTTTATCAACATGGCTTGCTGTTTTTTTTTAACTTTTAAAAACCTTTCAATCAACTGATTATCATTTTTCAATATAAGTGATTTACAATTAAATAAAAATAAAGCTTAAGTCACAATAATTCTACACTCTCTAAATATTATCAACAACTCTCCAAATTGCCTAAAATCTTAGACTCCATTTGTCAGGTATCTATTCTCCTATTGGTATTCCAAATGAAATAGACTGTAATACTATTGCTTAAAACATGGAGAAGTTGCTCAAGGACAGTATCATAGACAATTGGATTTATTAAAAAATGATTTTGATAATTAAAATGGAGATAATGTTTGACTAGAGATACAGTCTAAAGAGAGAGGCTAGTGATATTTTCTTTAAATTTCATCCAAAAAGAGTTTGCTTTCATGAAATTTAAAATATAAAATACATTAAAAACTAATAAAATATGAAGATAATTAAAATATGTAAATAGAATTTATAATCAAATATGTCATTGAGAATTTTAAGACATATGTAGATTGTTGATGAAAATGTGAAAAATAAAATGGACAGTAAGCTTAAAAAATATAAAATTCAAAACAATAAAGCTAATCAAAATGATTCAAAACATGATTGATCAGTCAGCAGAAAATTAAGGTCCATGAGTTGGTACCAAACTGAAATCCAACAAGATATATTGAAAGTATAGGTAACAGAAGTGAATGGGGAGTGTTGGATCCTCATCTAGATCCCCAATCTCCCAAAAAAGAGTAGAGCAAAGGCTTAAATAAAATGAGACAAGTGTATGATTTTTAGGGCTTCAGGAAGGACAAAACCCTTTAGCTGAGTTTGAGACTCTGAAGGCTAAGACAAAAACTTCTCTGGCTCATCCATATTTCTTAGATCAAAACAAAGGGCAGAGAAACTGAAGAAAGTGTGAAAAATGAGCAGGACTTTGAGAGTCACTTCAAAGACTTCTGCAAGTAGTAAATTATGCCAATTTAGGAGAACCAGCTTATCTCTATCATGACATTTATGATAGGAGTGTGACTGCAGGAATGAGATTCCTTCAATTATAATCTTTATTTACTTAGTGTTGGAGCCAAGAATTCCTCAGCTGTGGCCTTATCTTGCCTTTTAAGGTATCTTTGGCTTCACAGGACACTACAGGCCTCAACCAGGACCAGTGTGATTCACAGAGGTTCATTTTCTATGAATCAACTCCATCACCTGGCAAGGGGCCAAGGCCTAGGACAGACTCACAAATAAACACAGAAAGCCAGTTAATTAATTTTAAATCTTTCTCAGAGCCACTTCATAGTGGTTTCTAACATCTCTTCCCTTTTGTTTTTGTAACAAAACCTGGTTCAGGGTAAGTCGTGGTTGAATGTTGTCTGGGAACCAGCCTGTCTTGGCTCCTCTTCAACAGACTATGCATAGGGTAAGGAGAAACATATAGGTTACTCCAAGTATACTAACATAAAGCCAGAAATGTGTTTTAGATAGTTGAATGGATTTAATTAATCTAAGGCATCAGAAAATTTCTCCCAATCTTGAATTAATCAAATTTTGGAATTTGTTAGGGCATTGACTCTAGAGAGTTGATATCCATAGTAACATTTTGATGGATAGCTCCTTGTACATGCTTCTTCATATCCTCTGAAGGATGCACCGATTTGTTACAAAGCACAGGAGTTATGCAGTAATGAGTGCCCTTGTAATGGCACTTTAATCCTTATCATATTGTAAACTCTCTATTTGATCTCCCATCCATAACACAGAAGTTTTTAGCAAGTGAAGAAGTGTCTGTAATTTGGCATCTATATTACATTGTATTTTCCATGCTTTATCAACAGTTTTTGTCCAGTTACTTACAAAATGTGCCATTTGTACAGAATGTGTGATGGCCACTGAAGAAACCACCACAGTGGAAATCTGGAGAGCCAGAGAAACAATTCCTAAAATTAAACCAAGCATTCTTTTTGCCCTGTGTGTCAGATGTTTTACTAGTGTGTGTAGCAAATGTGATGCTGGAGAGTAGGACCATGTTTCAGTGAGACTGATCGGGATCCAAACTCTTGGCATGTCACCATTATTGATAATGTGTGCCCATAAATAGCTCCTGGACTTACACAGTGGCTCAAGGTACAATTTGAGCATTTCCAAGATATAAGATACAGTGCCATATAAAAATGCATAAGGATTATAAGCCCAAATAGAAGGTTGGGCAGACTTGTCATGTTTTAATTTATAAATTTTTCTATCATATGATTTAATACCCCTACCAGTCCATATGCTCCCTTTTATAAAAAGTAGATTCAATTTCCAGAAAGACTGCTGGATCCTAATTTTGTACCACAGATTAAGTGAGGCATGAGGGTAGTAAGCCTTAAACCAGTCTAGTTTACACATTTCACAGGTAGACATTGTTTAGTAACATTGTCTGAATATGTCCAACTTAGGGCCCACCATGGGTCTGTATTTTTATCTTTCCAGCAAGTTCTCCCCATGAGCTCCAATCAATAAATTCATACTGTCCTATTTTTCCTTTAATTCCTGCTTTGGCCTGACAAGCAGCTCAAGGCCAAACAGCCTCTTCATGTATCTGTAAAGAACTAATTACAGAGCAGATAGGTATCTTTGGCTTCCATAAATCTGTTACATTTCCTAGGGTAGGTGTAGATCCCCAGGTGATAACTAACAATTACTCTAAAGTGTATCTCACCCATATTTGTGGGTGAGCTACATGGCAATGGTTTGACTGACCCATAGTGGTGGAAAGACAAAATGTGAAGTATAACTAATAGTCCTTTTGCCTGGCATATCAATAGGGATGACTGAACCTGGAATAGCATCTAACTGAGGGCCAGAAATATCTGGTTCATGATAAATCTCATGTCAAGAATCAGCCCAAGTAATAGATCTAAGAAATGGTGGATTAAGGGCGTAAGTCCAATACTCAAATCCTGAGACAGATATCTCAGAGATACTGCCAAAAGAATCATTAAGGCATCCAAAAGATTTTCAGGGCTTGGTATAATTATCCTTCTGGTGACTATATCGCTACTCTCATGAAACATTGCTTGGATGTCATTCCACTGGATCACTTGTCCTTTCTCCTGATCTCTTGGGGGGAGCTGGAAATTGATTTTCTGGTTGATTAGCAGGGGAGTGAGTCTCATAAGTTAGACTCATCCCCTGGAGGACCCATATTGGTGGAGCCATCATATGGGACTGTCTCCAGCATTGACCTTGTCTCCTGCCAGGGTCTTATATTTCTTGATGGCAGCCACCTCATGGATCCATCACCTGTTAAGACACAAGGATAACTTAATCCCCACATTATTAGCTGTATTGGTCCTTCCCATTTTCCTGTGTTGATATCCTTCCAACGCACTTGAGCTGTATGTTGGACATAATCATTGTATGTTGATCAATGAAGTTCTACAGGGTCAATTTGCTGTCTGTAGCTGGATATAAAAAGTTTAATGTAAAAGTAGCAAAATCCAACTATATTTGGTGTGTAACTGTATTTCTCCCTTTTGTTTACTTAATTGAATTTTAATAGACAGATGTGCTCTTTCTACAGTTGCTTGTCTTTGAGGGTTATAAGGAATGCATGTAATATGTTTAAGATGTCATACTTGAAAAAATGATTGTAATGGCTTGCTTATGTTTGAAGGGGTCAAACTGTGGAGTTTTTCATTCTGCTAGTGTACGGTGGTACATATCCTACCCTTCACTCCTATGGGGAATTCTCAACCAGCAATTATTGTAGACTCCACACCTTTGTCCCTACAGAAGGATCATTGTGGATGTGGGGTTTCACTTCTCCACAGGAGTTCTGAATACTGAAATACACTGCTGCTTGTTTCTTTCTGAAAAACAGCATAGGCCTCTATGTGCAAACTGTGTTTCACAAGAAAAAAGCAGGGAGAAATGAAACCTCTGCTTTTCCATGCACTCCAGAAGCATGCACTCCCCAGTGCAAGGACATGTTTAGTTCTCTGAGCTACTCTTATGCCAAAGTTGACCAAGCTGTGTAAACATCTATTATGAACCGGGGCATTTGTTCATTTGTTTTGTTTCATTCTTATGGGGAAGGAGGAAGCCCAGGTTCTGGGAGAAAGCAGGCTTCCTTTTGTACTGCAAGCTCTTTCAGGACAATGAGTTATGCTTCTCCTATTATTTTTTTTAAGAGAAAAAAGAAATTATAGGGGATTTTTCCCCATGTGTATTCATCACCATACACATGCAAACTGCCTTTCACCATAGCAACCTGAGAGACCCACTATAAGCCACCTGGGTATTTACAGAAAAACTCATACCAAAATGCTTTGCTAGTTTCCAGTCTCTACAGTGTGATTGGTTTGAAACAGTGCTCAGTCTAGAACAGTGCAGAATATTGAAAGGGAAGAGACATCTAGATTAGAAATATTTTATTGCACCCATGAAGGAAGTCATCAAGAAATGGGTATGGTGGCTCTCTGAAGACAAAATGTGGATTATGCTTTATATAGGATCTGAGTTGTGCAGGGCTTTGGGGACTGCTGTAGGCTACTTTATTTTGTGAGAATGCTATTGATTGAGTAAATCTTTACAATCATGAGATTTTGCAAAATCTTTTGGTTTGAAGAAGACTTAGGGAAGACTCTGGTAAGAAGGAGGTAAGCACTATGATGCTTCAGCATTGCACTGCTGCCATGATGACTGGTCTTATGCCATGCAGGGCCTTATCATTCCCACCTTCTTGGTGTTAAAGGGTTCTGTTTGTGTCTTTGGTTTCTTCCTGCTGAACAGGTGTGGTGTGGGACCTGGGGAAATGAGGTGTGAGTCTGAGGGCCCATTTCATCAGATTTTTCAATGTAGTGATTTCCTCAGGAGAAGGATTTCTTTGGTGGTGAATGCCTGTATCCTGGCCTGAATGAAATATGTGAGAAATCTGAAGGCACTGGAGCAAGAAGCAGAAAAAGTTATTATAGTAATTAGGGGACTCATAACGGGCATTAAGTTGGAGGCCCATGTGTCTGGGGAGCCCCATCATGATGACCAGGAGGTAGATTTTGAAAAGCGTTGTCTACTTCATATATAAGCTGCCAATTTTTTCAGTTTTTGTACCTGGTCTTTTATCATACTTGATTGGTTAACAAAATAGCAGAATTCTTCTCCCAATATGTCACAATATCTCCCTTTTTCTGCTTTGAGAGTATCGAGTGCTCTTCCTTGTTGGAGAACTACCACAGCCAGTGAATTTATTTGATGTTGGAATGAATTAACACTTTGGGAGACTGATTTTATTGCTGTTTCTAAGTCATGTGATATCTGATAGTGGTATGTTAGGCTTGTTTTTAATCCCCCTGCTCTGACTGATGGCAGAAAATATAGTTATCCCAGTCTCAGTTGGTGCTATGGTCACTCTACTTGTGATAGGGTGATGAGGTAGGCCTTATAGATGGTGTAGGATTTGTTAATGAGTGTGTAAAGTGATTAGGGGTGTTACACAACCACTATGCATGATTTCCACCATGGGAAGGAAGACATATATAGACCTCATGTTCACAGACAAAATTTGTCCTGTTGGGGTACAGGTTGGTTGGCCTTTTTGTGTCAGTAGTACATATGTTTTGTAGGAGGTTAGGATTTTTACTTGGGGAAAATTTTGTGAATTGTTAGGGTTGTATATGTAAGTTTTGTCTATCCCTCATGGGAGTTTTTAGGAGAAACAACCTGAGTGCCACCAAATTAACAAATTACCATACATATATATTTTTTCTTTTTAAATTACTTCCAAAAGCTTTCTTCTGCATACATAAGCTTTATTATGTTGATACAGTATCCCCTCATATCAAAAGTATATCTCATACATTTATAGTGAAGAGACCAAGAAAGCTCATTCCATCTGCTGCTTCCCCTCCCCTTCTCCCTTCAAATCTAACTAGGTTAAGTTTTAACTTCCTAAAGGCCATAAAACAAAGGCCTGAAGTAATAGCTCCTGACATCCCGGGTCTTCCCTATCTGGAAGCTCCATCACAAATTGTGTTAATTGCATCAGATTGTATTAGATTGTACATTCTTCACAAAAATAGCTTCATTTATATCATAGTAATACCTGTAACTTGGCCTTACTGTAAATGTGTGTCTTCCTTTTCCTCTGGACAAAGGATTGATATGTTAATCAATGCTCTCCTCTGTAAAGAATTGTAAAATCTTACCTAATTGATATGCTAACCATTGTTGCCCTCTACAAATAGAATGGTTGTGGTGCTAAAGTAAGGTAATTAAGGTTGTTCATTGCTGTTAAACTTTTCTATTCAGGAGGCCTTGTGGTGCGAGTTTTGAAACTATGTGCAGCTCCACCCCCACAGGAACCAGTGTTCTTAAACAGTTAAGACAAACAGCCTTAACCTAAGGCAGATCTCTCAGTCATGAGACAAATGCCCATTCCTAAGGAATGCCACCCCTTCTTGGGAGACACTCCCTCGCCCCACTAAGGAACCCAATCCCTTAAGGACAGCTCACCATCAGCCCTGCTCTAATCGCTATGATTGGCTTCTGTAACAATGCTTGCTTTGCAGTTTTCACCCTTAAAAACACCAGCCTTGCCTCAACTAGAGGTTCTCCATTTCCACCTGTTTGGAGGACCCCGTGCACACAGAATAATAAAAACCCCTTTGTTCTTGCATGTGAGCTGAGTCCTTGAGGTCTCCTTTGTGACGCCGGTCTTACAATAGCCTTCTTAATATTTTCCCTCCCCCACTTTTTATAACATTTTATAGCAAACTTGACTGTAGCTACTTGAATTTTAAAGTATCCTTTTTATCCTTAGTTGGTAAACTTGAGTTAAGTGGAGGAGTAGATTGAGGTAGAGGAGGAAGCTCATTATGCTGCCTAAGGCAATTGAAGAATATGAAGAGTAAGATTATTAATATGAAGATTATGATAGCTGTAAGCCTTGGGAGAATGGTGTATTTTGGGGGGATAGAGTGTTACAGTACCTGTGAGGAGGAGAAGTATAGAGCCATATATAGGCCAAAACCAGGTAGAGTGGCAAAGCACTAGCTTTTGTGTCCTGTTAACTGGAGATGGGTGCAAGTTATTGAATGTGAGGTCCACAAAGTCCCTTCAGTGTTTTTGAGATTGAGATTACTGGGCAGTGGATGATATCCCTTTGTCTTAGTGTGTGAAACCAGCATGGGAATCTCTCTACCGTTACTGCAGTTGGAGTCATGAAGTACACAAAGTGAGGTTTGTTTCACTTAGGTTGAAGAGTTAAAATTGAATCTGTAGCTTTAGAGATTTTAATATAGATTTTCTCCCAGAGATACAGGAGGGTCTGGTGTGTGCCCCTCAGAAGGCTGAGGGAGGGAAAGATCTGCATGTTGTTGGAGAAGGTGTTGAAGGAATGAGAGAAGTGAAATATACTAAGCTAGGGGAGGAAAATTAGAAGGTGAAGACAGGTTTTGTAAAAGACATGGTCTTCCATAGATAAGCTCAAAGGAGCTTAACTGAGTAGGTGACCAAGAGAGCTCAGAGTTTTGTAAGGGCTAGAGGTAGGAGTTCTGGTCACAACTGATGTAACTAGAATGTTTGGTTAGATGAGTCTTGATGAGCCCATTTGCCTTTTTGACTCTTCCTGAGGATTATGGAAGGTATGGTATGTGTAGTTTTTAGGTGATGGTGAGAAATGAAGGCCAAGCCATTATCAGATTGTGACTGTGAGTCAGTAGAACCAGGAGCATTTTGTGAGAAATTCTCTTCAGTGGTGATGCTGAGCAGATCACCCAGTGATCAGTCTGAGGTAGGAGTGTCTTATCTTGTGAGGGCAGGAAAGGTGATGACTTACCTGCTCTCTGGTGGACAGGGTAGTCACACTTGCAGTGGCCTTCTTGGTTGCAGATGGGACAGGTTTCCAGTCGTGGCCACAGAGCAGGGAAAGCTTGTGTCCAGTGTCATTTTTTTTTTTTTTTTTTTTTGCTGCATTTGAAGCATGGCAGAAGGACTTTGGTTTTTAGATATTTTTTCCTCCAGCTTGTGTTTATCTCAAGCCCCAAGTGCCACTGCTGTAGCTGCAGCTGCTGTGGTCAGAAACTGATCTTGGAGTTTTAGCCTGGAATGCAACATTTTTATGGTCATCCTGGAACATAACCTATTAAAGGCCATTTGGTTTTTTGTTGTTTTTGTCTATTGTGGAAGACATAGAAAGCCATATATAAGAGGTCTCCCTGGAGGGAAGGAGGACCAAGATTTGACCTTTTGAGTTAAGTCTGAATGTTTGGTGCTGCTTGGGAA
The DNA here is from genome assembly GCF_034190915.1 of Cavia porcellus. Classification (NCBI taxonomy): domain Eukaryota; kingdom Metazoa; phylum Chordata; class Mammalia; order Rodentia; family Caviidae; genus Cavia; species Cavia porcellus. The sequence goes on along the minus strand of NW_026947488.1, from coordinate 91,762,267 downwards.
ATAAAATAGGAGTTTACTCTTTTGTTGAGGAGATATAGTAGAAGTGAGAATAACATAAAAATCTTTTTAGATAGGATTGAATAATGAAGGACACGTTGGAGAAAGCTTTGTGTAAAAGGTGGTTACAATAGGAATAATGAAGGCATTGAGTGGGAATGGTTGCCAGATGGCAGCAAGCATGAGAGGCCTCAAAATGGCAGTGAGAGGGAGGAGTGAGATCTGGCAGTAGAGATGATAGTGACAGTGGGGTGGAGAAGGAACAGGAAGGGGGGTGGTTTGAGGGAAAGAGATAACAATGGAGGAACCAAGAACTATGAGGATAGGGAGAAGGGGTTATATTATCTATGGAGCCCAAGAAGCAAGATGGAGTAGAATCTGGATGACAACCTGATAAGGGAGGGATCCTGTAGAGTGTGCCAAAAGGATTTGGGATGTTCTGCAGGATTGGATTAGGTCAGGATGTGCCTGTAGCTCAAAGAAAGCTTGAACATAATGCACTTACCTTCATTTTCCATTTCAGTAGTAAAAGTTATCTAAATTTATTCGTTAGCCTCTTTGACCTTAGAGTTTGTTTTAGTCTAAGTGTATCTAAGTGTTGTGCAGAGTAGTGATTTTGTTTGGTAAAGACAGTATCGTCAATCATGATTGAGTTGGATAGGTGAGCTGGGAAAATGGAAGGTCTTAAATCAGCAGAGAGTCATCACCCTCCAGTGAAGAACAACCAGAGGGACCAAAAAATGTAGATTAGTCCCAACAATCAAATTACCAGTTGTCCCTGGATGTTGTAGTCAGGGGTTTTACACAGAGAACAATTAGGATCCAGACATGGAGTTTATAATATTTTTATAATGGTCATGGGGAGTTAACACAGGGAAATGCAGGAAATCTATCCATAACACCAAAGACATAGATTATTTAGTCAAGAGCCTAAATCCCACAGCAATGTCCCATGTGAGTCCAGATAAAAACCCAGAGCTCAGGAGAGTGCCTCCCACGAGTACAGCTGGAGATCCAGAGCCCACAAGAAGGACTCATGCCAGTCTCTTCTATGGATCCATGCGGGGAAGACCCAAGGGTCAGTGGTGGAAGCCAGAAAGTCTATGCCAGCAGGATGAAGGAACTGTGCTAGTGGGATTAGGGTTCTACGCTGGAGCCGAGAAGTCACACTCACAACAAAGACCAGGGCTATCCTGAAAGGCACCACAGCCATCCTCAGTGACATGGAGGCCCCAAGCTCCTCCTCTGACAAGCACAGTCAGGTACATGCCAGGAAGCAGCACGACGAGTTTATCCTGGAGACCAAGCAGCACACATCTTCCCCTCTGGAGCCAGGAATTAATGCTCAATGTGAGGACCAAAGCTTTTCCAAGAGAACCAATACCTCAAACAGCAACTCGTAGGAGAACCCACAATGCCTGCACGCAACAACGCATTAACCCTTCAACCCTCAACACCTCCCTTCTTCTTCACATATTTATCCTGGCAACTTTCCTCAGGTGGAACATCTTTGCTCATGCCATGCTGATGTAGTCCAGCTGGCATTAAGTTGGCCACTAGTTCTTAATCCATAACACTGGAGAAAAAAAGAGAGAAGTCTCCAAGGGTAGACTAGTATGCAAGGGTTCCCTGACATGGCCATGACTTAGGGACAAGCACCACAAAAGTAGACTAGAGGGGAGGCTGACTTTGGACCTGATGAGATAAAACCATGTGTTAGATACCAAGAAATATGAACATGGAAGTCTCCCCTGAACTTATTTCAAAAAGGGTCCAGGCTGAGGAACTTTTTACAATACTGGGGTGCAGCTGTATAGATCAAGCTATTTACTCCTATGGGGAATTCTCAAGCAGCATTTATTGCAGACACCACGTCATTGTCCCTAGATCATGGTCATCCTGGATGTTGAATTACGCTTCTCCATAGAAGTTCTCAATACGGAAACACACTTAACGTATTTCTAACCCAAAAGTGGCCTTCAGACCCTATGCACAAACTGTCTTTTTCCGGAAAAATGCAGGAGGAAAAGAAACCTCTGCATGCCCGTTCACTATAGAAGCATATACTCCAGTGCACAGATATGTTCAGTTCTCTGAGCTACTCTTATGCCAGAGTTAACCAAACTGGAAATATCTACTATGCACTGGGGCACTTGGGTATTTGCTTCCATTCATTCAAATGAAGAAAGAGGATGACATACTTCAAAGACAAAGCAGGCTTCAATTCCTACCTTAGGCTCATTCTGGACAGTGAGTTACACTTACCTTATAAAGTCTTCTGAGGCAAACACACTTTGAACTGACAGGATGTTTCTGTCTTTGTGGGTTATATCACCATTCACATGCAAACTTCCTCTCAGCATAGCAAACAGAAATGCAGTGGGTGCCTCTTGGATACTTGGAACGTGGCCAAAGTGCAGAGTTGGTTTTCAGTCCCTGCTCTGAACTTATACTGTAGGGTTTCAAGCTGTGGAGTGTTTTACTCCACTGGGATACAGTTGTTTATATCTTGTCACTCATTCCAATGGGGAATTTCCATGCAGCAATTATTGTAGACTCCACACCTCTGTCCCTAGAGCAGGATCACTGTGGATGTGGAGTTCCACATCTCCAAGGGAATTCTGAGTGCTGAAACACACTACAACTTGTTTCTTTTGCAAAGGGGCCTTAGGCCTCTATGCACAAACTGTCTTTTTCAGGAAAAAAACAGGGAGAAATGAAACCTCTGCTTTTCCACTCACTTCAAGAAAGCACACACTCCTCAGTTCAAGGACATGTTTTGTTCTCTGAGATACTCTTATGCCAAAGTTGACCAAGCTGTGCAAACATCTGCTATGAACTGGGGCACTTGTTCATTTGTTTTGTTTTATTCTTATGGGGAAGGAGGAAGCCCAGCTTTGAGGAGAGAGCACACTTTCATTCCTACTACATGCTCTTTCAATATAGTGAGTTACCATTCTCCTATGAAGGCTTCTGAGGAAAACTCACAAGAAATGGCAGGGGGTTTTGCCCCATGTGTGTTCCATCACCATATACATGCAAACTGCCTTTCACCATAGGAAACTAACAGAGAAACACAGTGGATGTCTCCTGGGCATTTATAAAGGAAATAATTCCAAAGTGTTCAGTTAACTTTCAGTCTCTGCTCTGAATTTACAGTGAAAGGGTTGAAGCTGTGGAGCTTTTCACTCTGCTAGAGCCCAGACTGTCCTGTCATTCAGTCCTATGGGAAATTCTCAACCATGACCTATTGTAGACTCCATGCCTCTGTCCCCAGATCAGGGTCATTCTGACAATGAGTTATGCATCTCCATGGGAGGTCTCAATGCTGAAACACATGGCAACTTCTTTCTTCCCCAAAGGCGGCCTTAGGCCTCTATGTTCAAACTGCCATTCTGAGGATAAAAGTGGGGAGAAATAAAACCTTTGCATCTCCATTCACTCCAGAAGCACACACTCCTCAATAATATGATTCATTCTCTGAGCTACTCATATCCCAAAATTGACCAAGCTGTGCAAACATCCACCATGAACTGGTGCACTTGTACATTTACTTCCATTCATTCTTATGGGAAAGAATGAAGCTGGCTTCTAGAAGAGAGCTGGCTACCATCCTTAACACAGTCTCTTTCAGGACAGTGAGATATCCTATGAATTCTTCTAAGGGAAATTCATGAGAAATGATGGGATGTTTCTATCCATTCTGGTTACATCACCATACACTTGAAAAATGCCTTTTAGTATAGCAAACTGAGAAACACAACATGTGCTTCATGCACATTCACAGAGGAATTCATTCCAAAGTGTTCAGTTAGGTTACAGTCTCTGTTTTGAACTTATACCAAAGGGGCCAATCTGTGTACCTTTTCTCTCTGATATGTTACATTTGCATATTTACTTCCATACATTGCCTGGTTGATATTTCTTGCAGGACTTATTATAGACTCTATGCCTCTGTACCTTTAACAGGATCACTGTGGACTTTGAGTTACGCTTCTCCACTAGACTTCTTTATGCTAAAACATAACATGGCTTGTGGGGTGTTTGTTTTCTGAATGTGACTTTAGGCTTGTATGCACAATATACCTGTCTCAGGAAAAAAGTAATGAAACCACTGCTTCTCCATTACATATAGAAGTGACCATGCATATATTTACAGATACGTTTAGTTCTGTGAGCTAGTTCTTATATCAAAGTTGAAACATCCACTTCAAACTGATTCATTTATGTATGTGCTTCCATTCTTTCTTAAGGTAAAGTAGGAAGTCAAGATTCTATGTGGTTAGCAGGCTTCCATTCCTATCACAGGATCTTTTAGGACAGTGAGTTACACTGCTGCCATAAAGTCTCCTGAGGGAAACTCACAAAAAATTACAGGCTAGTTTTTTGCATGTGTTTTACTTTGAGGTGTGTGCTTTAATGAATAACTAAGAGTTAAAATCTTGTTTCATGGTTTTTTTTTTTTCTGGTGAAAGGCAGCTTGAAAATACAAGCCTTGTTAGTTTTGTTTAAAAGAAACAATCTGAAATTCATTTTCTTTTCCCTAGAAGAACTACAGTGGAGAAGTGTGCTTCCATGACCACAAACATCCTGTTCTCCAGTGATATACCTCAAAGCTACCACAAGTGGTGCTTCCCAGTTTCTGCACAGGAGTGAATAGAAAGCGAGTGTGAACTCTGTGGCATGGAAATATCCCCCAGCTTAGTCAGCCTCAATTTAATCTAAAAAAAGTGTTCAAAACCAAATTCTTTCATTTTGATAACTTCTGCTAGTAACTTAGATGTGCACTTTAAATGTGGCAGTTTGTACTGGTTCAAATGTAGTCTGTTTCTGTATGGTTATGTATCCTTACGGAAATAAACACCCTTCAGCTTGTTGTATGTTTCCCTAATAATATCCCCAGGGAGAAGTGTATGTAAATTTCCTGAATGACCTTCTTTTCAGAAAAGAGGCCTCACATATAGTATGAGTTGTTCTTTATATTTCTCTACAAGAATGAACAGGTGAGTAAATGTCATAGTGCCACATTACGATGGAAGGTGTCCTATTGAGTCCAGTTTACCATGATCTCATTTACCCAATGAGGTAAGATCTCACTTCTCAGGTTTTGCTAGTAAAGGGCTGTTGGTGAATAAAAGTTTTGAAGCTCTGGGGAAAAGAAACTAACTGTTACTCATTGTGGCAACTCACTGTGTGTTTCCCTAAGGAGAATTCTAGTGGAGAGGTGTGTTTCAAAGACCACATCAATCCTGTTCTCCAAAGAGATGCCTGAAAGCTACAATACATGGTGCTTTCCCATTCCTCACAGCAGTGAATGGAAAGTGATAGACAATATCAGTGTGTGGCAGGAAAGTCTTTCACAGCTTTGTCAGCCTTGCTGTAAGTTCAGACAAGAGAACAGAAACAAATTCTACGCTTTGATTGGTGAACTGCTAGTAACTGTCATGTGCACTTTGAATATGGCATTTTGACATAGTCTAAGGCAGTCTGAACATGTATGCTTATGCACCCTCATGGAATGAAACACTCTGCAGCTTTCTGTTTATTTCTCTGATGTTAGCCCCATGGAGAAGAGTACTGCAATGTTTGGAATGAACCAGCTCTAGGAATTGTGGCTGCAATGTAGTATGAGTTTTGCCTTGCATTTCCATATAAAAATGAAAGGGTTAATAAATGTCATTGTGCTATGTTACCATGGAAGGTACTGATAGCTGAATCCAATGCAGGAAAAGTCTAAGTGAGCAAAGCCATCATTTGACAAGACAGTGGGTTGTGTGCTTCAAAGCATAACTGAGAATTAAAGGTCTCATTTCTCATTTTTTCTAGTAAATGACAGTTTCCAAATACAAGTCTCGGTAGCCCTGGGGAAAAGAACCAGCCTGCTCTGGTTGTGTGTTTCCCTAAGAAAAACTTCAGTGCAGAAATGTGCTTCCATGATTACAATGATCCTATTCTCCAAAAAGATGCCTGAAAGCTACCATACATGGTGATTTCATTTCCCCCATAGATGTGAATGAAAGACAATATAAAGTGTCAGCACTGTAGTGGGGAAATTTCCCCCAGCTTAGTCAAACTTGCTGCAAGTTGAGAATGGAGGCCAGAGCCAGCAGTTTGCGAGCTTCTTCTGTTGACTGAGATGTGCACTATAAATGTGGCAGTTTGTCATGAATCAAGGTAGTCTGTATATGCATGGTTATGCACTCGTATTGAATGTAATATCCTGCAGCTTGCTGTGTGTTTCCCTGATAATATCCCCACGGAGAAGAGCACTTCACTGTGTTGAATGGCATGACCCTATGTTGAGGTCTGGAATGTAGCATGTGTTGTGCCTTACAATCCACATACCAATGAACAGGTGAACAAATGTCATTGTGCCACATCAACATGGAAGGTGCCCCGCAGTTTAGAATAAGTGTATGTGAGCAAGGCCATCATGTAGAAGACATTGGATTGGGTGCTTCACTGAATAATTAAGTAAAGTTCTCAATTCTCAGTTTTTGCAAGGAAAGGACATTTTGTGAATATAATATTTTTCATCCCTGGGGAAAACAACCTGAAACTTGTTGTGTGTTTCCCTAAGAACTCCAGTGAAAAAGTGTACTTACAAGTGTGCTACAATGATCCTGTTCTTCAAAAAGATACCTGAAAGCTACCATTACATGGTGCTTCCCAATTTCCCTATAGGAGAGAATAGAAGGCTATATACAGTGTAAGCACTGTAGCAGGGGGATTTCTCCTACTTAATCAGCCTTACTGTAGGTTCAGAACTGAACACAGAACCAAATTCTATCCTTTACTTTGTGAGCTTCTGCTGATAACTGAGATGCACACTTTGAATATGGCAGTTTGTCAACGTGCAAGGCAGTCTGCATATGTATGTTTATGCACCGTCATGGAATGGAACACCTGCAGCTTGTTGTGTGTTGCTCTCATAATAGCCCCATGGAGAAGAGTACCTCAATGCCCTCAGTGATTATGCTCTGGGAATTGAGTCCTGCAATGTTGTATGAATTGTGCCTTACATTTCCACTTAAGAATGAATGGGTGAATAAATGTTACTGTGCCACATCAACATGGAAGATTCCACAGCTGAGTCCAATTCAGGATATGTTGAAGTGAGCAAAGCCATTATTTGGGACAATGTAGAGTTGTGTGCTTCCATGTATAACTGATAGGTAAGGGTTTCATTTTTCACTTTTTGCTAGTAAAGGTCAATTTGTAAATACAAGGCTTAGAAGTTCTGGGGAAAAGAAAGAACCAGCAGCTAGTTGTATGTTTCCCTGAGAACTCCATTAGAGAAGTTTATAAGCATGGCCAGAATGATTATGTTCAATAAAGAGAGGTCTGTAGCATACAAAGAATGGTTCTTTACAATTCTGCCATAGGACTGTGTGGAAGGTGATATGCACTGTCAGCACTGAAATAGAGAAACTTCCTCAGCTTAGTCAACTTTGCTATAAATTCAGAACAGAGAATAGAACCTAACTGCAGTTTTTGGTTTGTGAGCTTCTGCAAGTAACCAAGGCTTTCACTTCGAATCTTGCAGTTTGTTATGGTCTAAGGCAGTGTGAAAATGTCTGGATTTGCACCCTTATGGGAGGAAACTCCCTGAAGCTTGTCATAGGCTTATCAGATAATAGCCCCAGGAGAAGCATACCTCAATGTCTGGTATGACCACCAGTAATTGTGGCCTGGAATGTACTATGATTGGTGCCTTATATTTCTCACATGAATGAATGACTAAGTACCATCAGGTCCTTTAGAATAGAAGGTGCCCTAACACCCTGAAGTGCAGCATAAGTCAAAGTGAGCAAAGCTATCACTGGAGAAGACTTTGGGCTGGGTGCCAAAGGAGACTTGCAATTCTCCTTTCTTGGGTTTGTTGGTAAAAGGCAGTTTGTGAATAAAAGACTTTGCAGCCCTGGTGAAAAGAAACAGCCTGTAACTCTTGGTGTGTTTCCCAAGAACTCCAAAGGAGAAATATACATCTATCACCAGAATGATACTGCTCTACCAATAGGGAGCGTCACATACATTCAGTTGTGCTTCCTAATTCAGCCATTGAAATGAATGGAAGGCCATATACAGTTGTAGTACTGTGGCAGGGAAGATTCCCAAGCAATTTCAGAAGATTCCCAAACAATTTCAGAGGATTCCCAAAGAATTTCAAAACAGAGAACACAAACTAACTGCATCCTTTGATTTGGGTTCATCTGCAAATAATTAAGATGCTCACTTTGAGTCTCTCACTTTATTTTGGTCCAAGGCAGTGTGCATATCATTGATTGTGCATGATCATGGAAGGAAACACCCTGTAGCTTGTTGTGGGCTTCCCAGATAACAGCCCAAGGATAAAAATACATCAATGTCCTGAATGACCATGCTCTAGGAACTAAGTCTGGATTGTAATGTGAGTGGTACCTTATATTTCCCTATAAGAATGAATGGATGGATAAATATCATTGTGCCTCATCATCATGGAAGTGCTCCAGCTGAGTTAAGTTCAGGATAAGTTTAGATGAGCAAAGTCATCATTTGTGAAGACTTCGACTTATACCTCTCTATATAACTGATATATATATATATATATATATATATATATATATATATATAACTGATATGATTCAGATATAACTGAATCATAGATATCCTGTTTCTTGGTTTTTGCTGTTAAAAGGAAGTTTGCAAATAAAATGCTTTGCAGCCCTTGTGAAAAGAAACAGCATGCAACTTGTTGTATGTTTTCTAAGAAGAACTTTAGTGGAGAAGTGTATATCCTTGACAAGAATGATCCTGCTCTCCAAACATAGCTGGACCCTACCATAAATAGTGCTTCCCAGCTCCCCCATAAGAGTGAATGGAAGACCCTAAACAGTTGTATCACTCTGGCAGGGAAGTTTCCCCACCTTAGTAAGCTTTGTAATAAGTTCAAAACAGAGAATGGAACCTGACTGTATCCTTTGGTTTGTGTGCTTCCACAAGTAAATGATATGTGCACTTAAGAGTCTCTCACTTTGTTATTGTCCAAGGTAGTTTACACATGTACGGTTATATACCATTATGGAATTAAACACCATGCACCTTTTTTTGTGTTTTCCAGATAACATCCCCAAGAAGAGAACCTCAATGTCATGAATGACCTTGCTCTAGAAATTTAAGCCTGTATTTTAGTATGAGTGGTGCCTTATATTTCCCCATATAAATGGATAAATACCATTGTGCCATATCACCACGGAAAGTGCCCCACTTGAGTCAATTTCAGTGTGAGTCTAAGTGTGCAAAGTCATCATTTGTGAAGTGTGTGGGGTGTGTAATTCTGAATATAATTCAGATTTACAGGTCTCGTTTCTGATTTTACTGTTAAAGGCAGTCTATGAATAAATGGCTGTACAGCCCTGATTAAAAGGAACAGCCTGAAAACTGTTGTGTGTTACTCTCAGAACTCTAGCAGAAAAGTGTATTTGCATCATCAAAATGATTGTGTTCTACAAAGAGGTGCCCAAAACCTATAATACATTGTGCTTACCCATTCCCCCATAGGAGTGAATGGAAGGCAATATGCAGTGTCAGCATTTTGGCAGAGGAATTTCCTCCAGCTTAGTCAGCCTAGCTGTAAGTTCAGAAAAGAGAACAAAAATGAACAGTATTCTTTGGCCTGTGAGTTTCTACTAGTAATTGAGATGCACACTTTAAATCTGGCAATTTGTCACAGTCCAAGACAGCCTGCATATGTATGGTTATGCACCACCATGGTAAGAAACACCCCGTAGCTTGTTGTGCATTTCCCTGATAATAACCCCAGAGCAAAGAGTACCTCAATGCCTTTAATGACCCTGCTTTAGGAATTGAGGCCTGGATTATAGTATGAGTTGTGCATTATATTTCCCCATAAGAATGATTGGAGAGAAAAATATCATTGTGCCACATCAGCCTGGAAGATGCCCCAACTGAGCCAAGTTCAGAATAAGCCTGACTATTTTTGGAACTCAGTCTGTAGGCACAGAAATAATGAGAAAGACAAAAAATCAAAAGGCCTTTAATTCAGGCACAGGAGAGAGTTACACACTTAAAATGTAATGCACACTCCATGGACAAAAGACAAATTATGTTTGTGGGGAAGGGTCTGGTTAGCTGGCAGTGATGGATTATTGCTATGTGTTGGTGTGCACAGGTTAGGGATTGGGGATCCTTGAGAAAAAAAAAAGACAGGGAATCTGGCTTGGGTCAAGAAAAATTATAATAAGATATTCTTTGTGGTTTCTTTGCCATGTTGGATCTCTGCCTTGATAACGAAGAAGTGTGAATAAAAACCTGTCATTCCCTTCTTTTAGTGTTGGGAGGTGATGAGTGTTTCTTAGTCTGAACAGAGGCAGAATAGGGAGGTGATGAGTGTTTCTGAACAGAGGCAGAATAATAGGGGTTTAGATATGTAGGCATGAGAACAACAGGTAGGATCTACATTGGTCCACAAAACAGAGATATCACTAGGGATGAGGAGTTCTTTGTTTTTGAGTACTAGGACTCTGAATTTGATGAATCTCAAAAGGAGTTTGAAGGCACAAGGGACTAGGATAAAGAAAATGATAATGGTGATTAGGGGTACTAGAATAGGCATAAATATAGGGGCACATTTGTCCAATGTGAGAACTGGGAGGAGACAGTGCATCTTTTTCCCACTTTAATGGGAAATTTTTTCAACTTTTATTACTTGTCCTTGGACTATGCTTGAGTTATTTACAAAATAACAGCATTTATCTTCCAGCATAGTGCAATATCCTCCTTTTTTTCAGTGAGGATATTGAGTGCTTGTTCCTGTTGGAGAACATCTGCTACCAATGAATTAATATGGTACTGTAATGAGTTAACATTCTGTGACAGTGCATCAATAGAGGCTTTTAGGTCATGTGATAATTGACTGCAGCAACCAAGGCTTATTATAAGTCTCCCTGCCTCCATCAGTATTGCTGAGAAAACACCAATTCCTGTTGGGGCCAGTGCAGCCCTGTGTGTGACTGGTGGGGTGTATATTATTGTCTTTGTATTATTTGTGATTTGGTATGTAGTGTTACTTGTGGGGCTACTTCAGCTATAGCATAAGAAACCTGGCATGTGGAGGGGAGGCAGGTATATGCTCCATATGCACAAAGAATTGTCTATGAGCTGGGCATATTGGTGAGTTTTATAAAGCATCCTTTGTAAGTGTGTGCAAGAAGATAGAGTGCCTATATATAAATAAGTTTTAGAGTCATTTGTCTAATGGGTGCATGTTAGGTTTGTAATTGGGATTTTCAAGGCAGAGATAAAACTGGAAAGCATGCGTACTATACATGGGTTGTCCATTATGGTAATTTGTAATAGACAGCACCTTCCAAAGGATGTTAAATGTTAAAAGTCCTGTTTTCCAGTTGGATTGTGCTATAGTGGTGTGAGTGCAGCCAGCAGCCCCCCTCCATATTTAGAGACATAGAAGTTATAAATTGGAGAGAGGGATGTGTGAGGTTATCCAAAGGAGAAGGAGTACCCAGATAAAGATATACATTGTGTTTGCTGAAACAGTTGGGAGTTGTGAAAAGCAGAACTGTGAGTATGAAAGACACAATGAATATGGCTTTGAATGTGACAAGTGATTCCTTGAGAAAGCCTGTTGTAGATGCCATGTGAAGGGAAAGATTATAAAGTAATATGGGATCCAATCTGGGACCAATCTGGTTATCAAAGTATCTGTTAGTGGCTTTTGTGGTTGTTTGTGTTTTCTAAGGTGGAGTGAGGTTGAGAATACATGGTATGATACCCACAGTATTTACTCTGCTGTTCAAGGTCAAGGTTATCAGATAGAGGAAAATATATTTTTGCTTGGGTAATGTGGAACTAACATGGTAGCCTGGCAACCTTAACAGTTATTGGGATCATAAGGTAGACCAGGTGGGGTCTGTTCCACATAGGTTGGACTCCTGGACCTGTGTACTTGGGAAATTTAATACAGATTAAGTCTCCTGGGGTTATGGAAAGATCTAGTTTGGTCCTATCAGAGGATTGGGAAAGACAGAGATTGGCTTGTTGTTTAATAGCTGTTGGAGGAAGGAGAGGATTGGGATGTAGTCAGCAAGAGGAGGGAGACTTTGGGAGGTAGGAAGAAAGGAATAGTCAGGTATATATAAGTTTAAAAGGCCTTAGAAAGGTAGGAGATTTTTGAGCAGGGAAGATTTTTGAGCTTGACTAAGGCTAAGGGAAGAAGTTGAGGCCAAGGTTGGTGTAGTTTTAAAATGAGTTATGAGAGGTGTGTTTCGAGATGAGAGCTGTGGGGAGAGATGGTAAAGGAGAAGTTAAATTTTTGGAGAAGATTTTTACCTAAAAGGGGTGTGGGACATATTGATATTACCAGAAAGCTATGGGGAAGAAGAGAGTTTGGAACCTGCATGGAATTGGCCCTGTTTGAAGAGGCTGTGTAGGTTGGCTGTCAACACCCATTACAGAGACTGAGGATTTAATATAATGGCCTGAAAACTCAGGAAGAACACTGTATGTGGCCTCTGTGTCTACAAGCAGAGGGAGTGTCTTACCTGAGATTTCTTGTGAGACTCAGGGCTCTGAGAAGGATACCTTAATGGGGGCCATGAATCTGATCCCCATCAATCTTTTTCAGCAGCAAGTCCAAGTAGATCATCCAATTATGAACCCAGTCATGATGAGATTTCCTGTGAGGACAAGGATTTGGAAGATGGCTTACCCACTCTCTAGAAGATAGGACAGTCACTTTTGCAATGGCCCTTGAGATTGCAGAGTGGGCAGAGCCCCTCAGGAACCAGAAGTTGGAGCATTGTCTTGCCCATTGTCCTTCCTTGACACATTTGAAGCATGGCCTGGGGACAGGCTTAAGCAGCTCCATCTTGGTTCAGTTTATGTGTCTTAGGTGCCCCAAGTGTCATTGCTAAAAGTTCAGTTTGTTTAGTAAGATTTCTCTTATTCTTTCATCTTTTTGTATTTTGAGTTTTATCTCTGTTGCTGAGCACATAAAAGCCATATTAAGAAAATTTCACTGTGGGATTTGAGAGCCAAGTTTAGCCTTTTGTAATTTCACACAAATGTCAGGGGAAGAGTGAGAAATTGAATAAAAATGAATAAGAATTGTCCCTATAGAATGTTTAAAAAGTTACATATCTTATGCAGAAAATTAGAAATAAAAATTATACCTAATATTATAGCATGACAATCATGATGACAAGATACACCTCCTACTTGTTTTGGTCAGTCATCTGTATCTAACACATATGAAGCTTTGTCTTTTAATAGGACATCATTGAAGAAATTTGTGACATTTTTGGATGGCTCAAATTCTAAGTATAGTGGTACATATATAACACATACATTGAATTAATTTTTGCTTAAAAATTATCATTTGCCTGGCAACCCCATGTTGGCTTGACTTAAATCTCTTGGCTAAAGAACAAGAAAAAGGCAGATGTCTGGATATGAAAGAAGATGTTTATCATCACTTACATTTTAAAAGATTCATATACTTGAAGGCATGAATACATCCTAAGATCAGCAATAATGAATTGGCTTAGCCATACGAAAGCTTTGTATTATATTTTTATAACTTTACCTGGGGTATCTCCGATAAGGCTGTGGAGATAATGGGGGCCTTCAATTAATGAACAAAATCTGGTTGAATTTTTCCAGGTGACCACATTTTTGTTCATCAATTGAAGTCCTGTCCAATATCTCCTCACCCCAAGGAATTTTGTTTAATTATTTTAATAATTTTAATGCCTTATGAAAAACTTAATTGTAGACCACCCTTAGACTCTGAACCTCCACCTTAGAAGGCAGGCTTCTTCCACATCTGCCCTCCCACCACCTTTAGATCCCAGACCTCTACCTCAAAGAGAAAGCCACTTCTGTGCCCACCCTCCCACCAACCTCAGATGCAGGACCTCCACCTCAGAGAACAGGACACTTCTGTGCCCATCTTCCCACCACCCTCTGACCCAGAACCTCCACCTCAGAGATCAGGCCACTTCTGCACCTGCCTTCCCATCTCCCTTGGAAAACCACTCCACCTTCTGGACCTAGTATTGCTGTTGATCTTTGACTGTTTGTCCTCCTCTCAGAACATTGTACTGCAGTGGAAAACCTTATTGGTTTGATGGGAGACTCAGTAACCCTTCATCAAAGAGAACTTCAGCAGCCTTCTATCAGTGTGGTGAGTTTGCCCCTAAAATAGAGGTCTTCAGTGAGCAAACAGGAGCAATAGCAAAATTTCCTCCAACTGTAGGACTTTGGTGAGCTTGGCAAGAGTGTGGGCGAATACCCCCTCCTTACAGGAACATCAGATGGGTTGAGGAGTGTACCAATAAGGCTCTCTCAACCTGGAGAAAATGAAAAGGGCTCATGAGACATCCAATGACATTGTAGGGTCCCAACCAAGACAAACACTATAGACAAGGAGACCTGGTGACCTGGAATAACGTGAAGACATAGAAACAGCAGGAACTAAGAGTTGACTTCTAGGTTAGTCAGCCTAGGAAGAATATAGGATACACCCAAGAAGCGCTGCAGGAGGAATTCAAGTGACTGGCCTTCCTCTTCATTGTGGTATGTAGTTATCAGACAAACACCGACCACATAGTATGACCCTAAGAAACATACTACAGTTGAGACTAGTGGGATTGAAAGACCAAATATTAATTAGCCCAAAAGGTGAAAAATGACAAAATGAGAAAGCAAAATATGATCTCAAACATGTAGTCCATCTGGAGTAAGTACAAGAGACATTGAAATAGAGGACTTTAAAAGTTGTACACCTGAAATCTCTGAAAAGATGGCAAGTGAAATAAAGAAAGAAATTAATGAAGCTACAGAGGAAATCAAGTTAGAAATAATTTCTCATGTAAAGACAGAAATGACAGCGTTAGTAAAGGAGTTGATCAACATAGCTAGAAAAGGAATAGATAAAAATAGTACAGGTGTATAATAAATTGATTGAAGCCTTGAATGAACAATATAGAAAAAAGAATACATAAAAGAAATTCAGAAAGATATACAAAAAATACAAAAAAATATTGAAAGCTGACAAAACCATTTAAATGAAGGTGAGGACAGAATTTCAGACCTTGAGGACAGAATCACAGCTAGCGATCATGAAAGGATAGAAATTTTAAAAATAACAAAAGCAGCAAGAAATGACAATTCAGCAGATTGAAGATGATGGCCAAGAGAAACAATGCAAGACTAATAGGCATCAATGAAGATGAAGGAATCAATGTGAATGACATTGGTAAACTCCAGAAGTAATAGCAGAAAATTTCCCAAACATGAGGAAGGTATGTTATACACAGATAAGTGAGACATATAAAATGCCAAACAGTCACAACCAACATAAATCCACATCCAGACATATAATAATTAAGATCTCAGACATACAGCACATAAGCAGAATACTAAAAGCTGTTAGAGAAAAGACACTACTCACATATCAATAAAAGCCCATTAGAATCACAGCAGATTTTTTAGCACAAACCCTCAAATTAAGATAAGTTTGGAGTCAAGTGTTTCAATCCTTGAAAGAAAATAACTTTCAACCCAGATTGGTGTACCATGCAAAACTTTCTTTCAAATTTAATGCAGGAACAAGATACTTCTGTGATAAAGAACAACTGAAGAAATTCATGTTCATGAAACCAACTGTAGAAAGAGTATTAAAAGGCATAATAGAAAGAGATAAAATTGACCTCAATTTCCACAACAACAACAGAAAGAAACCAACAGGCAGAGCAAGCAGTAAACAAGGAGTAAAAGCAGAAAACCAACAACAGGAAAATAACATGAGAAAGTTGAGCCAGTACATATCAATTATATTCATCAATGTAAAAATGGCCTCAATTCACCTATTAAAAGAAATAGATTGGACTTCCGGGAGAACATGGCAGACAGATAACAGTAGCTACGGAGGCTCTCTGAAAGACTCGGCTCAGAAGTCAGGAATGGTGCAGAGTAAGGAGACATAAGCTGGTGGAGATATGCTCTGCTGACCCAGGAACGAACTGGGCTGAGAGAAACCAACTTGGAATGCAGTCCTGGTGCTAGAACAGGAACAGAAAAGCCTCAGTGTGGAGGCTGGAGCCTGCGCCATTGGAAGCCGCGATTTGGGTTTCCTGCCGCGTGGCGGCTGCCTCTACATAGGCTCGGCAAGGAGAGAGATGCACGGAAGCTCTGAGAATGGGAATCTGCGAACGGAGTCGAAAACAGGACAGGCAGGGAGGCATGCACTGACTTGTGGTGAGGTGAGTGAGAGAAACTGACACTCTACCACAGTTTGACTCCAGCGGAGGACATTCTGGGACTGGGCAGACTTGTGGGAGCAGGGCGCGGTGGCGACTTCAGCCACATATCCCCCTCTCAGGCGGGATTGGTGAGAAGTGCCTAGCCTACATGACCCTGCTGGCAGACCCAGTAGGCTAGGCCAACCCAGATCCCAGAGCCTGAGGGTGGGCTGGAGGGGCGGGCCCCGCGTAGGCTGCCTGGTCTGGAACTTCCTGGTGTGCTGCGGTGGGTGGGAACACCTAACCGGCGCAATTCGATCAGGCTGTGGCTGACAGGGAAGGAAGCTGGGCCTCCTATATAAGCTTGCATATATAAGGAACAAAGAATATGGGAAGAGGCAGCAACAAGAAAGGCTCCTCGGCCCCCAATCCTGAGAAACAGGTAATAGCGGACACCGCACCAATAGACATAAAGCGCCATCTAGAGAGCCTCATAGATCAGTTCAGGAATGAAGTTATCAATGACCTGAAGCTAGAAATAAGCAGAATAGTTAGAGAAATGCTAAGCACCACCCAAGAAAAAACAGATGGTGGAATGGAAGAACAGAAAAAGAGGGGAGAATTGTTTGATGGAGAAAATAGAGAAAGCATAGAATACGTGAAGCAGGTTCAAAGGGACTACCAGGAAACTAAAAGTCTATCGAAAACTGGCATAACAGCTTGAAAGAAACTAAAGACGGACTATCTGAACTGGAGGGCAGATTTGTAATATGGGAGAATGAAATGAAAAACTTCTTAAAAATAACAAAGAAACAAACAGCAGTAATACAAAGACAAGAAGATGATAAGAGGATCCATAACTTAAGAATTAAGAACATAAAAGAAGAAGTAGGGACACAAACAAATGAACTACAAAAGCTACTCACAGAAATAATCCAGGAGAATTTTCCTAATTTAGCAAAAGGTAAAGATACTCAGATGTATGAGGCATACAGGATCCCAGCCACCTACAACCCAAACAGAGCAACACCCAGGCATATAATAATAAAAATTCCAGAAATTCAATACAAGAACAGAATATTAAAAGCTGTCAGAGACAAGAAACAGACCACTTACAAGGGAACACCCATCAGAATTACAGCAGATTTCTCTGCACAAACCATCAGATCATGAAGAGCGTGGGGGGAAATAATTCAAGCTTTCAAAGATAATAATCTCCAGCCAAGATTGAGATATCCTGCACAACTGTCCCTGGAAATTGATGGAAAAACAAGGTGCTTCCAGGATAGAGAGGAACTAGGGGAATCTGCAACCACCAATTCAATTCTACAGAGAGTATTGCAAGATATTCTAAAAAAAGAAAAATACAAAGAATCCAGAAATAGTGGTGGGGAGGCCACAACGAATGGAGCAGAGAACAAAATGAAGAAGACAAACTGACAGCTAATGACAGAAAAAGAGCTCAACAGAAAAGAGGCAGAGAAGATTGGATGATAGGAACAGCTATTTTGGAGAAAATGACGCCTTAATAGGTAATACTGATTTAGTATCATCTTGTTTTGAAGTCTCATCAAGCTTTTGTTCTTCTGTCTCCATTGGTCTAAACAGGTTGTATCTTATTGGATTTTATTATGTATGATAGTATAAGCAAAAAGTTTTAAAGACAAGGAGATTATACAGAAACCATTGTTCATTTTCTGTTAGTCGATTCTAAATACCCTGTAATGCTGTCATTCTCTTAAATGGTTTTTCATTGTTTTGATATATTTAATGCTACAGTATATGAAGTTGTACTCAAGGATTTCAAGGAAAGAGACAATATGGTAACTACTTTTATGTCAGGATTATCTTGTGGTGAAACACTATTCTGCTTAAATGGTTATATTTTGTTTTGATCTGCGCTGTTTGGCCGTTATGCCCTCTTTTATCTCAATCTCCACTCCATTATTTACTTTTTTATTTTTATCCTTTTAATTAAGGGAAAAATAAATAAAAATAGCAGGATATATTATAGTAACCCACTTTGACTTTCCATTATCTTGATTTAAAGTCCTGTATTACTCTCACCATCTTGTTTTTGACTGATGTTCCCCTATTCTGTTTTGCTGGATAGTACCAGGTTCGAAAGTTTAGGCAACAGCTGTGAAGATAGTGAGATTCATTATGACGCCCATTCTCATTGACTATTATCTACTTTTGAAGACCTACAATGTCTCCAATGTTTTGGTTTTGTCGGTTTTGTTCTTTACTGTTTTGTTCAATTTTATTATAACTGATGATATAGACAATTCTATTAGAGATAGCGGGAGGCATTATGGTAACCATTGTTGATCACCTTGTATTATGTTTTTACATTATCTATTATGTCCACCCTTTTGATTTGACCAATTCTGTTCTGTTATGTCACATTTGGTTTTACTCTCTTCCAAAAAAGTAATA
Organism: Cavia porcellus; assembly: GCF_034190915.1. NCBI lineage: Eukaryota > Metazoa > Chordata > Mammalia > Rodentia > Caviidae > Cavia > Cavia porcellus. The sequence goes on along the minus strand of NW_026947488.1, from coordinate 91,743,569 downwards.
AGAACCGTGGGAGCAATAAAACTCAAAATGTGTAACAGTCATTGTACAAAAGAGAGGAAAAGAAAGTGCTCTAAATAATATAACTGCATGTATATTTAAGTGTATAAGATAGAAAATGATATCACTGAGTTTTATTGGATCATTGAACAGAACTGTTTGCAGCATCATTGTTGGAATGTCTACTTTACAAGCTTTAATTTTGTGACTTGAACAATTATTTCTAAGATGACAATATGTAATCCATTAACTAGTGATTTCCTACTGTTTATTTTTTTCTATAAATCTGTATAACTTGTACCCTTTCTCTGCTTTTTTTTCTCCTTAAATAAAATTTAAAAAAAGAAATAGATTTATATAATGGATCTAAGAAACACAATCCCATAATATACTGTATATGAGAAACACATCTGACTCAAAATAAAGCTCATACATTAAAAATCAAAGGATGGAAAACATTATTCCAGGAAACAAGAACCATGAAAAAAGCAGGGGTACCTATTCTGTTAGCAGAAAATGTGAACTTCCAACCAAAAATGATCAAAAGAGATAAAGTCATTACATACTTGTTAGTGGAAAAATTCAAGAGGAAGAACTAACAATTATAAATATATATACATCAAATAGAGAAACACCCAACTATATAAGACAGATACTAATGGACATGGAAAACCAAATACGTAAATACACAATTGTAATAGGGGACCATTGTCACAAAGAAATAGATCAACTAGACAAAAAGTCAGCATATATTGAGTTCTGACCTAGATCTCCAATCTCCCAAGTGAGTGTACAGTGGAGATTAAATAAAAAGAAACATATTGTATGATTTTTAGGGCTCCAAGAGGGTCAAAACACTTTAATTTAGCTCAAGACTTCAAGGGTTAAGATAAAAGATTCTCTGGATCAGTCCACTTATATTAGGACCAAGAATAAGGGCAAAGAGACTCAGGAAAATGCAGGTAATGAGCAGGACCTTGGGAATCACTTCAAGGATGTCTGGAAGTCATGAATCAAGTCAATGCAGAAGCACTGTCTTATCATGAAGACATGGTAGAAGTGAGACTGTAGGAGTAATCTCTGCAGCTGCAGTCTCTACCTTGTTACTTGGGGTTGGAGCCAGAGTGTCAGCAGCTGCAGCCTTATCTTGCCCTTTGAGGTATCTCTGGCCTCACAGGCCACTACAGTCCTCAGCCAGGACCAGTGATTCATAGAGGTTCACTTACTATGAATCAACTCCTGTTGCCAGGAAAGGGGCCTAGGCCTAGGACAGACTCACAGATAAATACAGAAAGCCAATTAGTAAACTTTAAATCCTGCTCAGAGCTGCTTTGTAGTAGTCTCCAACAAATACATAAGTAACAAAACTGAATCAAACTTGTGAACAAATGGACTTAGCAGATATTTATAAAGTGTTCCACCCAACCACATCAGAAGACACATTCTTCTCAGCTAAGCATTGGAAACTTTCAAAATAGATCATATATTAATCCATAAAACATTCTTAAGTAAATGTAAAGAGACTGAAATTATACTATGCATAGTATCTGACCACAGTGCATTCAAATTGGAAATTAATGGAAAAAGAAATTGCAAAACCTGCATAAATACATGGAAATTACATAACAACCTCCTGAGCAATCAATAGGTTATAGGTGAAATCAAAGAAGAAATTAAGCAATGCCTACAATTCAATGACAATGCAAATACAATATACCAAAATCTGTGGGAAACAAGGAAAGTGGTCTTAAGAAGGAAATACATAGCAATAAATTGTCATATCAAGAAAACAGAATGAGCACAAACAAACAACCTAATGCTACACCTAAAGCTTCTCAGAAAAGAAGAGCAAATCAAATCCAAAGCTCATAGAAGAGAGGGAATCATAAAGACTAGGGCAGAAATTAATGCATTGAAACTAAAACACAATACAAAGAATTAATGAATCAAACAGATAGTTTTTTGAAAGAATAAAAAAAATTGATAAACGTCTAGCCAACTTTATTAAGAAAAAGAAAGAAAAAACTCAATTCATGCAGTAAGGACTGAAAAGAAAGAATTACACAGATCCCATGGAAATTCAAACAATCATGAATACCTACTTTGAAAATCTCTACTCACATAGGATGGAAAACACAGAGGAAATGGACATAATTCTAGAAGCATATGAACTACCAAAGCTCAATCAAGAAGATACAACAATTTTGAATAACCAAATATCAGCTATTGAAATTGAAAATGGGATTAAAACTTACCAATAAAAAAAGCCCAGGTCTTGATGTATTCATGGCTGAATTATAAAAGAAAGAGAAGATTTGATGCCAATATTCCTTAAACTCTTCAAAGAAATTGAGAGGGAAGCAATTCCTCCCTAACTCATTTCTGGAGGCAAGTATTACTCTGATACCAAAACCAGAGACAGACCCAAACCAAAAAGGAGAACTATAATCTAGTCTCACTAATGAACATTGATGAAAAGATTCTCAATAAAATACTGGCAAATAGAATGCAGCAAATCATCAAGAAGATTATACATCATAATGAAGTGAGATTTATTCCAGGAAAGCTGGGATGGTTTAACATAAGGAAATCAATAAATGTAATACACCACATCAACAAAGTCAAAAACAAAAATCACATGATAATCTCAATAAACATAAAAAAGACTTTTAATGAAGTTTAATATTTGTTCATGATAAAAATACCACAGAAACTTGGAATATATTGTATTTACCTCAATCTGCTAAAGGCCATCTATTATAAACCAACAGCCAACATTATACTAAATCTACAAAAACTGAAATCTTCCACTCTAAAATCAAGAACAAGACCAGGATGTCCACTATCACCATTCCTGTTCCATATAGTTCTGGAAATATTAGCCAGGGAAATCAGACAAGAGGGAGCAATAAAAGGAATAAAGATAGGAAAGGAAGAAGTTAAATTATCACTATTTGCAGATGACATGATACTTTATATAGAAGACTCAAAAAACTCCTTTAAAAGACTACTAGAGGTAATACACAGATTCAGTAGTGTACCTGGATACAAAGTCAACACCAAAAATCAATAGAATTCTTACACAAGCAAAAAAAAAAAATCACTGAGGGAGAAATTATGGAAATATTACCTTTCACAACAGCATTTTAAAAATGAGATACTTCGGAATCACCCTAACCAAGAATGCAAAAGACCTACATGCTGAAAATTATACTACTCTAAGGAAAGAGATTAAAGAGAATATTAGAAAATGGAAGGATATTCCTTGTTCTTGGCTAGGAAGAACCAACACTAAAAATGGCCATATTCCTAAAACTGTTATAGAGATTTAATGCAATCTCAATCAAAATACCATTAACATACCTTACAGATCTAGAGAAAATATTCCTAAAATTCATTTGGAAATAGAAGAAACCTAGAATAGCAAAGGTGATTCTGGGCAGAAGGCATCTCAATTCCTGACCTATATAATACAAAGCTACAGTGATAAAATCATCATGGTGCTGGTGCAGAAACAGACCTGAGGTTCAATGGAACAGCATACAAGATAGGAAGACAACTGTAAAGACACTCAGCCACTTTATATTTGACAAATGGGCTAAACATGTTCACTGGAAAAAGGATCCTCTTAAATAAATGGTGTTGGAAAAATTGGCTTTCAACATGTTGAAGTTTGAAACCAGACCCATACCTATTATCATGCACTAAACTAAAGTTAAAATGGATCAAAAATCAAAATATTAAAACAGAAACACTAAGTCTACTGGAAGACAAGGTAGGTAAAAATCTTGGAGATGTAGGGGTAGGCAGAGAATTCATGAACAAAACACAAATTTCATGGGAAATACTTCAAAAAATCAAAAACTGGGATGTCATATTTTAAAAAAGTTTTTGCATTTCAAAAGAAATCACCAACAAGGTGAAAAGAAAACCTACAGAATAGGGAAGAATTTTAGTCAGCAATGTCTCAGAAAAAAGACTTATATTCAGAACATATAAAGTATTAAAAAGCATCAAGCCCCCCAAATTCAAAGACCCACTCCAAAAATAGTCATCTGAGATAAATACACATTTCTTAGATGCAGATATACAAATAGCAAGTAAATACATGAAGAAATATTCACCATCACTGGTTATTCAAGAAATGCAAATTAAAACAGCATTGAGATTTCATCTCACTCCAGAAAGAATGGCTATCATCAAGAAATCTACTGACAACAGATGGGGATGAGGCTGTTGTGAAAAAGGAACACTTCTCCAATGTTGGTGTGAGTGTAGACTGGGACAGCAGCTGTGAAAATCAGTATGTCGCTTCCTCAAAACACTAAGATTGGAAGTTCCATTTAATCCAGCTATTCTCCTCCTGGGTATTTTCCCAGAAAAATTGAAAAGGTCATGTCATAGCAATATATGTGCATCAATGTTTGTAGAAGCACAATTTGTACTAGCTAAATCTTGAAAACAACCAAAATGCCAATCAACCACTGAGTGGATGAAAAAGATGTATTTTTATACAACAGAGTATTACTCAGTTATAAAAAGGATGATTTTGAGGCCTTTATAGGTAAATGGAGTCAACTTGAGACTATCCTCATAAGTGAAAGAAATTAGACTCATATTTGTAAATATCACATTGTCTCTCTAGTATAAAAAATAAAAACTGAAAGAGTAACAGGATCCCAAATGTATAATAGACACTATTTGAAAGGATTTTGCCCTAAATAGGACACTACAGCAGTGGGAGGCAGGACCAAGAGACATTTACCTTGAGGTCATTTCCCCATTACTAGGCAATTTACCTGTGGCACGAAAAGAATTCCAATCAGCTGCTTGCACATCAGCAATGCCCCCTTTAGGAACCACCCCGAACCAAAGCTATATGTATGCCCCCCATACACACCTTGTGTCTGGCTAGAGAAAGCCAGGCCTCGGTGGTCATGGAGTTTTTCTCTGGGTCATTAGAATAAAGGCCATTTTTACTTTATATTTTCTCTCTTCTAATTGCGCCAAAAATCCTATTTGGTTCCCGGCCCAGGAAAGGCAGAGTGAGAGGCAGAGTGAGTGGTTCCTGGGAATCCCTCCACCTTTTTGTTCCTCCAGGACTATTTACTTGCTGCCACTAATCTGCATGCAACAGAGACCTTTCTCACTCCACACCAGTAAGCTGCCATCCGGGTTCTTTGCTTGTTTGTTTGCTTGTTTGTTTTGTTCCTTAGCAAGCATGCAGTAGAAAACCCATCCTGCCATCCCCAGAGATACCAGTTTTCACACTCCTTAGGCTGCAGGGCTTGAGGCAAGACTAACATTTTTGTCCACTGGAATCCCACCCGCACTCTTCAGTGACCCAGCCAAAGAGAATGGGTGTGGGGACATTGTGTGTTACACTTACAGAATAGATGGTGGTCTTTTTTGTTATGTGTTGACCCAGAACAGCTTCCACATTCCTTGGGGGGAGCTATCACTCTTACTTCCTGAGATGAAGTTGTTCTCTCAGCTCACTTATAATTCAGTCATGGAGACTACTTCCTCTTCCCCAAAAAACACACCTCTGTGGTACCTGGTTCATAAGCTTGGTCCTCTTGGCTTCTAAAAGGCTACCAAAACCCAAAAAGCTGATCTTTTATTTATGCTTTTATCACAGTGGTGGCAAGTTGGCAAAAACTATTCATTTTTAGGCCTTTTTCACTTTAAGGACATGTCTCTCTGTCTCTATCCCTCCCCACACTTAGGATACAGCTCCTATCTTTACAGCTTCTCCCTTGTATCTCACATACCAAACCCTGCAGCTTTCTCAGCCAAAGGATGAGACCCCCACATCATCCTCTCCCACTTCACCCATCAGGATCTCTAACCCTTCCCCTAGCATTTCTCCCCAGTCTCCAATTACTCAATCCCCCCTGCCTGAGCTGTCTCTCCAGTGTGAAGGTTCTTTGTCTCCTTCCCCTGCATCGCCATTTTCTCTGCCAGCTCAACATACTTGGTCTCGGGCATTCCAGCCTTCTGGTTGCCAGCAGTCATGTTGATTGCCCACACATGCCTGCCAGATGGATCTCTACTCCTGCTTCAGGAACAGGCTGGCCCCAAAATATTAGATTCCTTTTTAACTTTCTGAGCTATCTCAGATTAGCCATAAATTAGGTTTCTTTTCTGGTATTCTTATTTCAAGAGATCACTATTAATTGACCTATAAAAAGGTTCACACTAGTTTATTTATTATAGTTCAAATTGGCCAAATACATTTGAGTGCTCTCTAATTTTATAAGATGATTGTCAGTCTATATGTCTGTTGTCTGTTTGTTCAGTCTATTTATGATGTACAGATCATCTGTCCCTGTTTGTCCATTTGCCTGCTGTGTAAACAGCTGTTCCTTTTTATTTGAGCTCAACTGTCTTTTTGTCCTCTTTTGCACTTTTCAAACCATTTAATTAAGGTTTATTTGGGTTATAGATTTAAAAGCATGCTTCCATCTAGTTTGCCAGCTGGTTAAAATGATGCTAAAATTGGTTAAACAAAATCCCTTGGAGTGAGGAGACATTGGACAGAACTCCAATTGATAAACAGGAAAGTTGGCCACCTGGTAATTTTAACCAGAACTTGTTCATTAATTGGAGCCCCCAATAATCTCCATAGTCTTATGGGAGACACCTCAACCAAAGTGAATATGACTAAGCCAATTCATTGTTGCTGATCTGTTGGTATATTCATGCCTTCGAATATAAAATTGGGATTGTTTCTGCTGCCTGTTTTTTGTGTTCTAGCCAGGAGATTCAAATCACAAATTTCTTCAGTGTGCAAATGTTAAAATACCCATGGTTAATAGGCATTTAATGTTCTATGTTAAGCTTCCTGCCTGTACTGCACTGTACTGTTATCAATCTTCTGGATGTTCAACAACTAAAATTAACAGATAATTATAAATTCATTTTGGATTCCTTTTGCTGGGATCCAACAGATCTTTTCCAGAAAAAAAAAGGTTATATGATGCAGGGGCTGACAGAGCAATGAGAGTGTCACTGAGACTGGGGCAGGGGCCAAGTCTGAGCCTTTCCCCTGTCCATCCACCAGCCCTGGCTCAGCCCTCTGCCAACCAGTGGGTGCTGGGCATATTGGGGCCATAATTAACTATACTCAACTGGTGTTAAATGACACCATAGCTGATCTCTCACCTAAATAAAAAGGTAAAATTAATAAGTAAGATGGCATTAGACATTCTAACAGCATAAGAGGTACTTATACAATTGTAAAACCTGAATGTGTATATGACAAATGAATGACATGTCAGTTTCTAAAATTCCCTGGAACTTATCCTCCTTATGGGAAGCATTACTAAAGTTACAATCATAAATACCCTGTTGATTGTATTATTTGACTCTGCATACTTATTGATTCTTTGCCTTTGTCTCCTTTAGACTTAATTGGTACACTTACCAAGATAAAAACCAGATGTTTTGTGATGGTAGAAGAGACAGATTCCTTCCACTGTGGGCCAGATCCCTAGACAAAAGGGTAAATGTGGCCCTCAAACCCCACAGGGAGACCTTTTTAATATGGCTTTTCATATTTTCAATAACAGAGATAAAATAATAGTCTGATCTTTTAGCAGTGATATTTGGATCTCTGAGATAGGTAAACTGACACAAGGTGAAGCTGCCTAAGCCCCTCCCAGACCATGCTTCAAGTACAGCTAAAAAAGGATACTGGATAAAGGAATGCCCTAATGCTCATGTTCTTTTGGGGCTTTGCCCCAGGGCTACTGGAAGAGCGACTGTGGTAGGCACCAGAGAGCAGGTAAGCCATCTCTAACTCCTTGCCCTCACAGGGCACTCTATCACCACCAGATTCATCACTGGTTGATCTGCTTGGACTTGTTGCTGAAGACTGGCAGGGCTTGGGGCCCACAGCCACCATTAAGGTGTCCTTCTCAGAGCCCCAAGGCCCACTGGAGGTCTCAGGTAAGACATTCTCTATACTTGTGGACATAGAGGCCATGTATAGCGTTCTTCCTGAGTTTTCAAGCCACTATATTAAGTTCTCAGACTTAATGGAGATAGTGGGTGTTGATGACCAACCTATGCAGCATTTGCAGACAGGGCCTATTTCATGCAGGTTCCAGACTCGCTTCTTTGATCTATCCCATAGTTTGAGATACCTCCAATCCTACCTGCTACCCATGCCATGCCTATTTAATCATCTCAGGGATCCTTCAATTTTTCCTTGTGTTCCATGATATCCTATAGCTCCTAAACATTTACAGGGACTTAGAACTATAATGAAGTGCCTTTTAGACAATGGTTTTCTTAAACCTACCCATTCACCCTATAGTACTCCCATTCTCCAGGTACTCAAGCTTGATGAGTCTTATCTTCTAGTACAGGACCTGTATTGGGTGATCAATAGTGCTGTTACCCCACTCCACCCAGTGGGGTAACAGTGGTATATAAGGCCAAACCCTTATATACCATGCTCTCTCATATCTCTCCCTCCACCACTCACTTTATAGTCATGGATCTTAAAAAATGCCTTTTTAAAAATTCTTTTGTGTTTATGCAGACTGGCCCAGACACTTTGAGATTTCAACAGCTTACACCTGATATCTCTAGTAAAACCTCTCCTTAGGGACACATAGCATCCCCTTCCTTTCCTATTCATCAATTTGTCAGACACAACCTTGGTCAAGACTGGCAGATAGATTTTACATTCACATATGCCCTGCCACAAAACTCTCAAATATCTTCTTATCTTTTTTGTACTGTTTCAGGATAGATAAAAGCCTTTTCCAAAACCAGGGAGACTGCTGATATACTTACTAAAGTCCTGCTATAGGAAATCATCTCAAGGACTACAACTAAGGTAGAGTGGCCCCAACTGGTCTCCTTGGCAACCCCAACAGTGGTCAAAGTTGCTGGACTCCCATTCTGGCTCCACATCACTCAATTTGTGCCCTCCCAGCCTCAGATCTAACCATCCTATTGCCCACTTGTCTCTGTCTCACCAAGGCATCACAGCCACAACTCTCAGGCTAAGTCATGTTTTGTTATCCAATTTGACTCCTAATTTCTTACATTCTATTAATTATCCTTTTTACAGCAGGACTCTTAATAGTCTCTCCTAAAGACTCCCACATCATTCAAAACTTGTCTTCATATTGTTCTATGTGGCAACTGTCTTAGTTCTCTCTACCCTGAGTTGTCTAGTCAAATGTGACATCCCTGAAGGCCCAGGCCCTTACCTTCCTTATAGTGACACAGCCATGGCCATCCCCACCCCTCTTATTCTTTCCAGATGAACTCCTGGACCAGAGACAAGTCCTAGCTATCTACACTCTTAACTTTTATCCTTTCAAGATGGGGGAATAATTACCTCTCATAACTTCACTCCTCCTAACCCCACACTTATTTTTCAGAATTCTACCTCACTATGGCAAAAATTCTACTTCACTCAATTCTACTGTAGTAATGACTTTGCATATATAAATCAAAGCCACCTTTCCTTCTACCTCATCTAGGTCCTTAAATATGACAGTAGCCTGCCTCATCATAGCACCTCATTTCTTTGCTTTTCCAGTCTAACTTGTTGGAATTCACCAATGATAAAGTTGTCCTGGATAAAGCACCTGGTCCCAGCTTCTGCATGGCAACAACCATCATCCTGTCAACCTTCCTAAGCCCCATATTGCTCGCCCTTTCAGCAGGAAGTAGTAAGAGAGAGAAAAACTTTGCCTTTTTCCTAACAATAAAAAGGTAGGAATGAAAGGATTTTCCCTATATAGGACACTACAGCAGTGGGAGGCAGGACCAAGGGAAGTTTATCTTGAGGTCATTTTCCCTGCCCCTAGGCAATTTACCTGTGGCACAAAAAGAATTTCAATCAGCTGCTTGCACATCAGTAATGTTCCCTTTAGGCACCACCACAGATGAAGGTTATATGTATGCCCCCCAACCCATGTTTCTGGAAGAGAAAGCCAGGTCCCTCGGTGGTCATGGAGTTTCTCTCTGGGTCATTAGAATAAAGGCCATTTTTACTTTATATTTTCTCTCTTCTAATTGTTCAGAAAATCCTGTCACTATTATAATGAAAGGAAAAGAAAGTACTCTAAAGGTTATAACTGTATTTATGTTTAAATGTGTAAGATGTATAACCATACTACTAAGTTTTTAGTTTATCAAACAGAATAGTTTGTGCTGTCATTGTGCATTTTTTGTGCTTTGATTTTGTAACTTGAACAACTACTTAGGAAATAACTGCCGGACATGTGCTATGGGGGGCATAGATATAGCTTTGGTCTGGAATGGTGCCTAAAGGAGTCATTGCTGATGTGTGAGCAGCAAATTGGAATTCTTTTTCACCACAGGTAAATTGCCTAGGAGTGGGGAAAATGACCTCAAGTTAAATGTCCCTTGGTTCCACCTCCCACTGCTGTAGTGTCCTATCTAGGGCAAAATCCTTTCAATAACAATATGTGATTCATCAACTAGTAATTACTTTGTGGTTTTATTTTTTTTTGAAATTTTGCATTATTTCTACCCTTTTTTTTCTGTTTTGCTTTTCATCTGTAAATTTTAAAAATGAAAAATTCAATTGGAACATTTTTTGAACAGTGATTCTCAAGTGAGTAATAAACAAAACAAATTTTAGCATCATTTTTATACCAGTTGGAAGCCCACAGAAAAGTATGGTTTTTAAATCTATCACCCAAATAAACCTTGATTAGATGATCCTAAAAATGCAAAAAAAAAAAAAAAAACGAAAGAAAGAAAAAAAAAAAAAGAAATAAGAAGATTGTTGAGCTTAAATAGAAAGGAACAGCTATTGGTGAATATGACATACAAAGAAACATACATAGATGATCTGTACTGATTGAGCATAGAAACACATAGTTTAACAGAAAATACCTTACACAATCAGAGTGCACTCAAATACATTTGGTCAATTTGAGCGATAATAACTTTTATAGCTTTTATATCTCTCAGTGCTGGTAACCTCATGAGAGGGATGAGGAGCTGGAAAGCCACTGAAGCTGTGGCTGTAGAAGAGTTGAGAAGGATCAAAGATGGCATCAAGTCAGTGACGACAGAGGAAAGAGGAGACAGAGGGAGCTGGGCATCAGAAGAAGGTGTGTGATGGGCAAGGGAGGGGAGCCAGAGGGTGAAGTGGGTGGCTGGAGAAGGAGGGGAAGGGAAGTGAAGCATGGGAGTGAGGGATAGATAGAAGGCAGAGAGAAAAAAGGAGGGGAAAGACAGTTGACAGAGAGGTGGGGAAGAAAGAGAGAACAACTGGGGGTAATGGCATAAGTGTATGGTAAGGGTGGGGGCTGAGGCTGAGTTCCATGGGGAAGTGGGGAAAGAAGGGATATCATCAGTGGGATCAGAGAGAGAGAGAGAGCCACAGGTGGTGAATAATGTTTTTGAGTTGAAAATGGGGGAGGGCCTGTCCAATGAGCCAAAAGGATTTGGGAGGTTTTAAAGGATTAAATTAGATCAGAGTGTGCTCGGGGTTCAAAAAAGGCCTGTATATATGGACTTTCTGCTCATTTACCGTTATAATACTAGTAGTTATTTAAATGTCTGATAGTATCATAATTACAAATATTTTCCTCAGGCAAACCCTTGGCATTATCGAGACAGTAGGTGAGCTAAGCAGTTTGGTAAAGAATAGGTTGTTTAGGTCTAATGATTTGCTTAAGTCCTAAGGGCTCTAGGTGGCACAGGGACACCTGAAAGGAGTGTGTTTTACAGGCAAGGAATGAGTATTTTTCATAGTGATTGAAATTTGGGTGAACCAATGAGCTGAGAATGGGTTTCAACAAGAGATGGGCCATCACCACAGGAGCCTTCTCGCTCTCAACAACTGAATCTCCCAATTGTCACTGGGGGATACAAAAGGCAAAATGAGTGGACAGGAACAAGTGAGTCATCTGGCACAGGCTTGTGGCTCAAGGTGACAAGGCCCCAAATGAGAGTCAAGCTCACTTGTGAGAGCCTGACAGAATGTAGAAAGGCTGGTGACTGATGGATTTTAGCTAGTAATGGCAGCTGGAAAAAGTCCCAAAAGCAAGAGAGGGAGGGAGAAGGAGAGAGAGGAAAGAGAGAGGAGAGAGACAGAGACAGAGAGCAGTTAATAGTTCTGGGGGACGTCTTGAACCAGGGGAAAGGCCCTCCAGGAGCAACATAGCTCCAACCACTCCAACTCAAAAATGGCACCAACTGATTGAGTATTTTTGGGACTCAAATCTTAGATGAAGAAATAATGAGGAGAAAGACAAAGAATGGAAAGACCTTTAATGCAGTCACAAGAGAGATTCAAACATTGAGATTACAGAGCTCTCTTGGTGGACAAAGAATTGGGGGTCACTTATAAAGATTACATTGGGGGGGGTCTTGTTGGCCGACAGTAGTGGATTATTGCTATGTGTTGTTATGTACAGGTTGGGGATTGGTGAATCCTTGTTGCATACAGGAAAGAGAGACGGAGAGTCTGGTTTGGTTCAAGAAGTCCGATAAAGTGTTCTTTGTGGTTTCATTGCCATGGTAGACCTCTGCCATGATAACTAAGCAGACCCATGTGGATAAAAAACCTATCACAGTCTATGTGAGCAAAAGCATCATTTGTGAAGCCTTGGGCTGTGTGCTTCAATACATAACTGAGAGGTGTAATTCTCAGTTCTCACTTTTGCTAGTATAAGGCAGTTTACAAATAAAAGACTTTAAAGCTCTGGTGAAAAGAAGCAGTGTCAAATTCATTGTGTGTTTCCACACTTCAGTGGAGAGTGTACCTCCATGGTGAGAATGATCCTGTTCTACAAGGAGATGCCTAAAACCTACAATTCATGGTGCTTCACAATTCCCCCATATAGGTGATTGGAAGGCAATATACTGTATCAGCACTGTGGCAGGGAAATTTCCTGCAGCTTAGTCAGCCTACCTGTAAGTTCAGAACAGAGAACAGGACCAAAAATATCCTTTGGCCTGTGAGGTTCTGCTAATAACTGGGATGCACATTTTAAATTTGACAGTTTGTTAAGGTCTGAGGCAGTTTGCATACGTATGTTTAATCACCTCATGTACTGAAACACTCTACAGCTTTTATGTCTTCCCTGGTAATAGCCCAGGGAGAAGAGTATCTCAATGTCCTGAATGACTCGTCTAGGAATTGAGGCCTGGAATGTAGTATGAGTTGTGGCTTAGATTTTCCCATAAGAATAAATGGATGGATAAATATCACTGTGCCGCCTCACCTTGGAAGGTGCCCCAGATGAGCCAAGTTCAATATATGTTTAAATGAGCAAAGCCATCATTTGTGAAATCTTTGAAGTGTGTGCTTCAATGCATAACTGAGAAATAAAGGTCTCATTTCTCAGTTTTTGCTGGTAAAAAGCAGTTTGAAAATAAAAGGCTTTTTAGTCTTGGTAAAAAGAAAGAGCCACTGTTTGCAACTGGTTGCGATTGGTTGTGTGATTCCCTAAGAAGTCCAGAGGAAAAATGTGCACTGATGACTAGAATTATCTGCTCTAGAAAGAGACACATGGAATCTACAAAAGAGGATGCTTTCCAATTCCAAAATGGGAGTGGACAGAAAGTGATATACATGGTGGGCCCTGTAGCAGGGTTTCCCCAGCTTAGGCAGCTTCACTATAAATTCAATACAGACAAGAGAATCTCACAGTACCCTTCAGTTTGTGAGCTTCCACAAGTCACTGAGATATGTCCTTTGAATCTTGAAGTTTGTTATGGTACAAGGCAGTTTGCATATGTATGGTTATACACCCTCATGGAATGAAACACTCTGAAGCTTATTGTGTGTTTTCCTGACAATAACCCCAGGGAGAAGAGTACCTCAATGTCCTGAATGACCCTGCTGTAGGAACTCAGGCCTGGAACATAGTGTGAGTGCTGCCTTATATTTCTCCATATGAATGAATGGATGAATATCATCATACCACATCACCTTAGAAGTTTTCCTAGCTGAGTCAAGTTCAGCATAAGTTTAAATGAACAAAGCCATCATTTATGAAGACTTTAGGGTGTGTGCTTTAATGTGCAAATGAGACATAAATCTCTCATTTCTTGCTTTTAACTAGTAAGTGGCGGTTTGTGAATAAGTGGCTTTGCAACTCTGTTGAAAAGAAAAAAGCCTGCAACTTGTGTGTTTCCCTAAGAAGAACTCTAGTAAAGAAGTGGATATCCATGAATCCAGAATAATCCTGCTCTACAAAAAGGGGACTGGAACCCGCAACAGATGGTGCTTCCCTATTCTCTTTAGGATGGAACGGAAGGCGATATGCACTGTCAGCGCTGTGTCAGGGAAGTTTCCCAGCTTTGTCAATGTTCCTATAAATTCAGAACAGAGATCAGAACCTCCTTGTACCCTTTGGTTTAGGAGCTTCTGCCAGTAACTGAGGCATGCACTTTGAATCTTGCAGTTTGTTAGGTCCAAGACAGTTTGCCTATGTATGGCTATGCTCCCTCATGGAATGAAATACCCTGCAGCTTTTTGTGTGCTTTCCTCACAGTAACTCCTGTGAGAAGAGTACCTCAATGTCTTGAATGACTCTACTATAGGAATTAGGTCTGGAATGTAGCATGGGTGTTGCCTTATATTTCCTCATATGAATGAATGGGTAGATGAACACCATCTGCCATATCACCATAGAAGGTGCACTAGCTCTGATTCAAGTTCAAAATAAGTCTAAGTGAGCAAAGCCATCATTTGTGAAGGCTTTGGGAGTGTGTACAACTGAGACCTAAGGTTCTCACTTTTCAGTTTTTGCTAGCAAAAGTCAATATATGAATAAAAGGCTTTGCAGCCCTGGCAAAAAGAAACAACCTGCAACTGGTTGTGTGTTTTCCTATGACAAGCTCCAGTAGAAAGGTGTACATCCATGACCAGAAAGACCCTACTTTACAAGAGAGGCCTGTAACATTCAATAGATATTGCTTCCTAATTTCCCCATAGAAGTGAATGGAGTGTGACATACATTGTCAGCACTATGGCATGGAAGTTTCCCCAGCTTCGTCAGCTTTGCTATAAGTTCAGAATGGAAAACAGAACCTCATTACATCCTTTGGCTTGTGAGCTTCTGCAAGGTAACAAGATGTACACTTTGAATCTCTCTTGCAGTTTGTCATGTTCCAAGGCTGTTTGCATATATATGGTTATGCACCCTTATGGAAGGAAACACTGTGAAGCTTAGTATGTGTTTCCCTGATAATAACCCCAGGGAGATGAATACCTCAATATCCTGAATGACCCTTCTGTAGGAACTGAAACTTGGATTGTAGTATGCATGTGGCCTTATAGTTCTCCATATGAATGAATGGAATAAAATCGTGCCACATCACCATGGAAGTTGCCCTAGCTGAGTCAAGTTCAGTATATATCTAGGTGAGCAAAGCCATCATTTGTGAAGACTTTGAGATGTGTGTTTCAATGTATAATTGAGATGTAATGTTCTCATTTCTTGGTTTTTCGGATAAAGGCAGCGTGTGAGTAAAAGGCTTTGCTACCCTGGTGAAATGAAATAGCCTGCAACTCCTTAGTTGTTTCCCTAAGAAAGCGTGCCCACTTATGTAACTCATTCCCTCAGTTTTTCTTGATTTAAGCAATTTTACCTGAGCAATTAATATTATTAGTTGAGCATAGTTCTGTCCCAATTTATGCCTGCCTTGTGAATTCTCATTTTTCCCACCTTGAACCCTTCTCACTCCGTGATTTTACTCCTTAAAAGTCCCTAGAAAAAACAGTCTTTGGCAACCCACTTGGGGCCCCTTCTGTCCCTCAGACAGAAGCTTTCTTTCTCTCAATAAAAAACATTCTGTTCTTAAGCTCTATTGTTCCTAAAATTCTGTCTTTAATCTTAAGGAATATGAACTTGTATAGAATACACACAAGTTTCATTTACCTATTTCATTTGGTCTTCCACTGAGATCATTCTTTTGGGGTAAGAATTTGCTTTTGTTTCATAGATTCTGGACTGGGACTCACTTAAGTAGCATTTTTATGCTTCAAATTTGCTTTGTCTTTCCCTATTGTTTATAATTGTTTTTTTCTCTTATATAGCTTTTTAAAAATAATAGTAAATCTAAGTTAAAAGATTGGAAAATTAGAAAATATTTCTTTAATGGAACAATTTTATTATTTTTTCTTGTTCATGTTGCAGTTAGATTAGTTGCTAAATTCATTAGTACACCTTGTTTGGCTGTATTTAGACAATAGCACTAAAGAGAATCATATTAGAATATGTCTAAAAGACTTTAATGTAAATTAAACAATATCTACCACGGAACAAAAATGCATATACAAATTATTGGAACCTTTGAGACAAAATGAAAGCAGTCCTCAGAAGAAAATTTATAGCACTATACTCTCACATTAGCAAAATGGAGAAAACACATATACATAACTTAATGCTGCACCTCAAAGTTTTATAAAAAGAAGAGTAAGTCAAGCCCAAAACCCAGAGAAGGCAGGAAATTAAAAGTACAGAGCAGAAAGTAATGCAATTGAAACTAAAAAAAATACAAAGAATTAATGAATTACAGAATTGATTCTTTGAAATAAATGAAATTGATAAACCTTTGGACAACCTTATAATAAACAGGAAAGAAAAAGCTCAAATCCGTGCAAAGAGAAATGAAAAGGTTTAAATCACTACAGAACCTGCAGGAATATAGAAGATCATCAATACCTACTTTGAAAACCTTTACTCTCATAAGCTCAGTGACATGGATGAAATGAATAGATTCTTAGAAACATGAGTTATCAAAGCTGAATCAAAAGCTGTAAAATTGCTGAATATCCCAATTTCAGTTAATGAAATTGAAAATGCAATTAGAACCCTACCAACAAAGAAAAGTTAGGTTCTGATGGATTCACTGCAGAATTCCACAGGAAATTCAAGGAAGACTTAATGCCAACACTCCTCAAACTCTTCATTGAAATTTAAAGGGAAGCAATGTTCCCTAATTCATTCCTGGAAGCAAGTATTAGCCTAATTCCAGAAAAAGAGAAATATTCAACCAAAAAAAGAAAATTATAGGCCAATCTCTCTAATGTATATAGATGCAAAAATCCTCCATAAAGTACTGGCAAATAGAATGCAACAAGCCATCAGGAAGATTATACACCATGATTAAGTGGGATTCATCTCAGGAATTCAGGGATGGTTCACCATATATAAATCAATAAAGGTAATATACTATATCAACAGAGCCAAGGACAAGAATCATGATTATTTCTATAGATGCAGAAAAAGCTTTCAACAAAATGCAACACACATTCATATTAAAAACCCTACAGAAAACTGGAATAGATGTCTCTACCTCAATCTGATAAAATCCAAATATGATAAACCAACAGCCAACATCTTACTAAATGGATAAAAACTGAAAACTTTCAATATAAAATCAGGAAAAAGAAAAAGATACCAATTACCACCACTCATACTCAGTGTAGTTCTGGGAACATTAGCCAGAGCAATTAGATAAGAAAGAGAAATAAAAGGAATAAAGGTACGGGAGGAACAAGTTAAATTATCATTATTTGCAGATGATATGATACTCTACATAGAAGATCCCCAAAACTCCATTGAAAGTCTCCTAGACAAGTTCAATAACCAAATTCAATAATGTAGCTAGATACAAGGTTAACATACTCAAAAATTAATGGCATTCCTGCACACAAACAAAAAAACTAACTGAGAAAGAAATAAGTGAAACTACATCCTTCACTACAGCATCAAAAAAATGAAATACTTGGGAATCAATCTAAGAAAGGAAGTTAAAGTTCTATATAGTGAAAACTATATTTCACTGAAAAAGGAAATCCAAAAGAATTTCATAAAATGGAAAGATATTCCTTGTTCATGTATAGAAAGAATAAACATGGTGAAAATGACCATTCTCCCAAAATTGTTATACAGATTCAATGCAATTCCAATCAAAATACCATTTATATACCTCACAGATCTAGAGAAATCATTGCTAAAATTCTTCTGGAACTGGAAGAGACCTAGAACAGCAAAAACAATTGTAGGCAACAAAGATAAGGCAGGATACATAACAATCCCCAACTTGAAATTATATTGCAAAGCTACTGTGATAAAATTAGCATGGTACTGGAATAAAAACATATCTGAAGATCAATGGAGTAGATTAAAAGATACAGCCACAACTACAAACACAATCAGCCACTTTATCTTTGACAAAGGGGATCATGTACACTATAAGAAAGATAGTCTCTTTAACAAGTGGGCTGGAAAAACGGGTTCTCCATATGCCAAAAACTAAAATTAGATCCATGTCTATCACCACCCACTAAACTAAAGTCAAAGTGGATAAAAGTTCTAAATATTAAAATTGAAATACTATATGAACTGGAAGACAAAGTTGGTAGAAATCTTGACTACAAGGAAGTAGGCCGAGTTCATGAGCAAAAATCTAACTACATGGGAAACACGTCCCAGAATCAACAATGGATCTCATCTTCTTAAAAAGTTTTTGCATGTGAAAGGAAATCTCCAGCAAAGTGAAAAGAAAACCTACGAATTATGAAAATATCTTAGCCAACTGTTCCTGAACAAAGACTTCTATCTCGAGCTTATAAAGAATTTTTAAAAATCAGGTCACCAAAATTCAAAGACCAAATCCAAAAATGAGCATCTGAGATGAATATACACTTCTTAGATGAAGAAAGACAAATGGCAAATAAATACATGAAAAACATTAACATCAATGGTCATTCAGGAAATGTAAATTCAAACAACACTGAGATTCCATCTTACCCCAGAAAAAATGGCCAAGATCAAGAAACCAACCAACAGCAAATGCTGGAGGGGCTGTGGGGAAAAAGGAATCCTCTACTGATGTTGGGAGTGTAGACTGGTACAAACACTATGGAAATCAGTGCAGAGATTCCTCAAGAAGCTAGGATTAGAGATTCCATTTGACTCAGCTATGCTGCTCCTGGACATTTTCCCAGAAGAACTGCAAGTATCATACCACACTGATATATGTGCACTCATGTTTATAGCAGCACAATTTGTAATAGACAAATCTTGGAAACAGCCCCAGTGCCCATCAGTCAAGGAATGGATAAAAAAGATGTGATATTTTTATACACTGAGCTACAAAGAAAGATTGCATTGAGACATTTATAAGTAAATAGACGTGACTTGAAATCATACACATAAGTGAAATAAATCAAACTCACATCTGTAAGTACTGCATTTTCTCCTTAGTGTAACAAACTGAAAAATTATATATATTCCAAAATCTACAATGAATATTGTGTAAGGGTAAGAAGTTGTTCAAAGAGGAAAAGTAATTAGAATAAGGGAAAGGAGGAAAGACTGAAGAGAAAAGGAAAAAAACAAATGTGTGTGTGTGTGTGTGTGTGTGTGTGTGTATATATATGAGAGCTAAACTGATTATACTACTAATTGTATTAGTTACTGGAAAGAACAGTTAACCTTCATATATTTAAATCAATTTTACATCTCTATATCTGTTAGTCTAAGCAATATTCTTGGTGGTAATAATATACAATATTACAACCATTCTCAAATTCCTATTATCTTGTTTTGTAAACCTATACTGTTATTGTATTTGGTTTCTTGTTTGTTTATCTGTGCAGCTTTTTTGTTTTACTTTTCTGTGTCTTTTTAACCTTAAATAAAAATAATTATTTATCTTTCACAGCAACTAGTAGGGGAACGATTTATCTATGTTAATTAAGAGTAAATAGGCTTTTCTTTTCTGTGTGACTAGAAGGCTGATGTATCTTTAACATAAAAGGTGATTGCTAGGTGATAATTTATAAGCTTAACCTGTGAGCTTCAATGATATCAAAATTTAAATAAAGTATAGCCTTGTCCTATTACTAGGAAAAGTTACCTAGATAATTAAATGAGAGACAAGTGTCTGGGGATTTCTTTGCCCTGGTACATTGGGCAAAATCCCTACAAAAAATTGTTCTACCTATGTCTAGAGGAAAGTTACTTTACAACCTGAGAAGTGCTCTACTTGCAATTCACCTTATTAGTGTATGCTTTGTCCCAATGAACAGAATCAGTAGTTTATTACAAAGTTCCTCTTCCTTCTTTAAACATTTCTGTCACAATAACTTATAAAGGTCATATGTAAACAAAGATCACAGCTACCTGGGAAAATAAGATTGCACACCAGCTGAGGGTGTATAGGCTGATCAAATTTATATTCTACTCTCCAGATGGCATCCTCCTGCCCTGGATCACAGTCAACCTGAGGAATGCCTTGAGGACATTATTGAATAGGAATAAAAAATGGATGCCTTCATTTTTTCCTGTGACTGCACAGTTGGTGGCTCAGTGTCAAAGTCTCTTGCACTACCGGGTTAGAGACAACTTAGCAAAAATTCCTGAGTTCAATTCCTGGTACAAAAAAGGGTTTTATGGCCTTAAATATTGCATTTTACATTAGAGACATGAGCACCTCAATGCCAAAGCCCCTTACTGTTTTGGAATACATTCTTAAGCACTGAAAGATATTCAGTTTCTCTGCCTGTGTGCATGGCCTACCTACTTCCAAGAGTCAAAATGGAATGTAGAGGGAGATATTAATCATGACACTATCTTTCAACTAGAGGCATACTGTAAAAAGGAAGGAATATTGTCAGAATTGTGTTATGCTCAGACTTTCTTTGCATTGAGAAGTATCCTTGGGATTGGAAAATGGCGGCGAGCTAGGGGATCGAGCGAAGAATCTCTCCAGAGAATTCAAACTCAAAGATAAAAAAAGACAGCATGGAGAGGACCAGACAAATCGATAGCGATTCTTATTAACCAAGACAGTACAACTGGAGGATTTAAAGTCGTGCTGAGACCGGAGGCTACAAATCCCGCGCCCTTAAATCAACAAACAGACTCGTGGACCCAGCATGAAAAGCTGAGTTGCTTTTGGAGACCGCGGGAAACTGAGACCCAGATCGAGACTCCAAGTAGCAGCCAGTTCTGCACCGCTGCACCAGAGCGGATGTACAAAGCTCTGGCGATTCAAATCTAAATGGTGCACAGAAATCTGACCGGTCAGCGCTGAGCCGCGAGTGGGGGAAAAGTGGACAGCTTGGTGTGCGGCGGTCCCGGAACGAGGACTTGCACCGGACTCTGGTGAGTACAGAAAACCCCGCCGCTGCTGGGTTTGACCAGAGAACAGCTGGCCCGCCACCACGGGGAAATCAATAACACAGAATCTGGTGCAGACATATTAGCCTGGCGGCAGAAATCGCAGCTTAGTGACATCACCAGGTCCCCCTGTAGGGAGGGCTGGTGGAAGACATCTTGAGTCCTGGCAGAGCCTGATTACTTGTTGGCTTCAGCTCCACACAGAGAACTTAGTGGGAGCCATCTTTGTTTTGGGCAGATCTGCTTTTCTGGTGCACCTATCACAGAGAGGTTTGGAAGAGAACGGCTGGGACCTGGGCAGAATCCTGTGCCATTACTCAGCTGCTTCTGATTCAAAGAGAACTGGCAGGAGCTACTGGGGCTAAACCAAGCCTCTGCTTGGGGCCCAATAAGCAGATACAAAATAGTCACAACTCAGTGACAACCAGAAAGTACAGCCTAATTTATGAACTAACTGACACAGAGGATAGAGTCTAGACTGTACCGCCCCTACATCCCAGCCTACCCCAGATAACAGCAAATTGGGGAGGACAGCAAAAACTCAAGCCAGCACGCTTCTGAAAGGCCCTAAGCAATTCGGAGAGGGCCAGAGAACTCCAGGACAGTCTGAAAGAAACCAGAAACATGACAAGAGATAAAAATAAAAAAAAACCTCCAGCTGTTCAACAGGAGAAATTAAACCCAAGAGAACTAAACACTGAAGAGAACAAGCCCAGTAACCATCTTCTACTCGACACAGCATCAGCCGAAATTAAAAAGTACTTACATGATCTCATAGAGGAATTTAAAGATGTACTCCTGATCCAAGTGAGGCAAGATATAAAGAGATTAATTAAAGAAATGACAAGCCCCGCCCAAGAGAACACAGATGGAAGAACTGAGGAAATCAGAAAAGAAAGAGAAGCATCTGAAGAAGAATTTAAGCATAACTTAGAATACATGAAACAGATCCAAAGAGAATATCAGGAAACTCAGAACTCCATTGAATATTGGCAAAATGCCTTGACAGAAACTAAAGACAACCTTCTGAAACTTGAAGAGAGATTTAGGGCTTATGAACGTGAAAGAAAAAGCCTCTTAAAAATAACAAGGAACCAGAAAGAAGCAATTCTAAAACTGGAAGATGATAAAAAGATACATAACCTAAGGATAAAGAATGTGAGTGAGGAAGCAGGAACATCCAAAAATGAAATACAAAAAATATTCACAGAGATATTAAAGCAAAATTTCCCACGTATAGCAAAAAGAAATGATATCCAGATAAAAGAAGCATACAGAACGCCAGCTACCTACAACCAAAACAGATCTACGCCTAGGCATATAATAATCGAGATCCCAGAAATCCACCAAAAAAACAGAATATTAAAAGCAGCCAGAGAAAGGATGCAGGTTACCTATAACGGGAAATCTATCAAAATAACAGCAGACTTATCAACACAAACTCTTAAGTCAAGAAGGGAGTGGGGAGAAATATTCCAAGTCCTGAAGGAAAAAAATATGCAACCTAAGTTCATATATCCGTCAAAACTCTCTCTAAAAATTAATGAAGAAATAAGATACTTTCAAGACAAGGAGGAACTGTGGGAGTTCATGGCCACCAATCCAACCCTACAGAGAGCGCTGAAGGACATTACAGAGAAAGAGAGGAAGAGATATCAGGATTACAGCTACAGTGGCAGAGAAGCCTCAGTGAACGGGGCAGACCATGGAATGAGGGAATAAGGTGGACAAATTATAGCAGAAAAGTGGAGTAGCAGACATGAGGCAGAGACGGTAAGCTAGTCTTTAGTAGAGACAGCTCTGAAACTATATTTAAAAAAAAAAAAAGCAGAGGTCATTGCTAATGGTGTATAACGATTTAAAAGACACAGTAGTCCTAGTGACATATTTAGATTGAATTAAATTTGTTCTGGTCTGTCCACTCATATCAGATTTGAGGACACAGACCTCTAGAACCAAAAATAGCAGGTTATACCACGGCAACTATCCTTACTTTCCTATTGACTTAGGCTGAAATTCTGTATTACTTACATTGTCTTACTATGACTGATCTTAATTGTATCTGAATCATAAGACTATTGGTTGGCCTTGACTGATCCTATTTGAAATCGGTATGTGTGTTAGAATCAACCCTAAAAGTAGAGGAAACTACTCTGAGCATGACAAGATGTAAAGGATATCCATACTGGTATGAATCAGTAACAGCTCTCAAATACTACAATGCAGTCAAAGATAAGTTTTTATAAAAATAGGTGATAGTATGTTTAACTATAATAAGCCAGTGTTGTCGACAAATCTATTGAAAATAACAAGAGAAAACATAGTAGCTACGGAAGATCATTTATATTATAGTTTTATAAGTCCTATCCATTGCATGTTTATCTAGGAAATTGTTTCGTTGTCTTGTTATGACTTGGTTTTCCCTATAATATAGAGAGGATAGGAACAAATACTCTGAGGAAGAGACCTGAAAAACCCAAGGCTTATTTTGTAGCATTATAATATAAATTCTATCAATCTATTGCTTGCTGATTAAAATGTCTCTGGACTGGTTTCTTCAGCTCAACTTCAGCATATGCAGAGATGGGGACGGCTATCACAAAGAGAATGAGAGATGCGATGGTAGTTGGTATTGTCTTCCCTAATTTGGAACTTGAGGACCTAAAAAGACTCCATCATCCTGTAATGATTTGATTAGTTCTATAATATGCAATAAGTATAGAAAGTGGGTGAAGTTAGGGACAACTATTTGTAAGAAGCTAGAGACAGTTAGATAAGGTAGATCTCCAGTGGACTTGCTTTGAAATCTGTATTTCTTTAAATTGTTTTTTATTTTTTTTAAAATGTTCTGTTCTGTTTTGATATGGTTAACCTTATCCTCTTAGAGATGTAAAACAAATAGGTGGGACTGATAATCATATTACGGAGCTTTTGTTCGGCCATAGAGCAGAATGGTTTGTAGGGTCATTTTTTTTTTGAATGTCATTGTATATACTTTAATTCTATAACCTGAACAGCCATTTCGAAGATGACAATTTGTAACTTATCAACTGGCAATCTCTTACCTTTTGTTTGTCTGTAATTTAGAATTATTTCTACCCTTTTTTTTTAATCTCCATGTATTTTTTTTCGTTTCCTTTTCTTTAAATAAATAAAAAAAAAAAAGAGAAGTATCCTTTACTTATATCCTAAATGTAAGTGTGAGCCACAGAAACACTCAGCACCTCAGGTCTTAAAGGCATTTACTACTTCGGAGTTTGAAATGGCTCCTCCCAAACCTTTGGAATCTGAAGACAAAACAGCCTTAATGAAATCTGCACCCATCATGTTTCCCCTACTTGTCCTTCCAGACTTAAGGATGAGGCTTCTAGACCAGCAGGCCTCTTCAGGAACATACCCATCCTTAGCTGAATTTATGCAAGTTCCTGAAGGACAATGTCCTTTACAGGAATGACATGGACAATATGGGACTTCTACAATTTATATGCCTTTTTCTCTCAGGAATTCAAAACAGGTTAAATCAGATCTCAGGACATTTTCAGATGACCCGGATAAGTACATTGAGGTTCTTAGAGGACTTTCACAGACTCATGAGCTAGACTGGAAAGATGCAATGTTATTCTTAAATCAGATATTGACTTCTAGTTAGAGACAAGCAGCATTGTAAGCTGTTATTGCATTTGGAGATGAATATCATATTGTTAATTTTAAAAGGCCAGAAGATCAACAGTCAGGGGAACCACCAGTTCCCACTGGTGCACAAACAGTTCCCACCCTAGAGCCCAAGTGGCCTGAGAACAAAATAGGAGAATGGAACTGGAGACATTTTCAAGTGTGTATTCTCCAAGGTTTAAGGACAAACCCAAGCCTTCTGCTTGTTTTAAATTGTCAGCTATTTTTCAAGAGAAAAATGAACACTCTTATGACTTCTTAGATTGTTTATTAGAGACACTTATAAAATATATGTTGATAGATCTTGAGTCAATAGGACAGATTTTGCTTAAAGACATGTTTATTACCCAGTAAACTCCAGATATCAGAAAAAAGCTATAAAAGATAGCCTTTGCTCTAGATAATTCACTCGATTCTTTAGTAAAAACTGCTTCCTTACTATTCTATAATCAGGACTTGGAGAAAACCAAGGAGAGAAAACAAAGAGACCAGAAAACTGGCTGCTTCTATTGTGGCCTTAAAATCACAGACTATGTCTGATTCTTGGGTTCCTTGAAGAGATTGACTAAGACACTTACCTGTTATCACTACCACAAGCCAGGCCACTTTAAGAGGGACTACCATAAGAGGCCCCCAAACCATGCCCTAACTGTAAATGTGAACTGCAGGAAGTTAGACTGCCTTCTGAGGCCAAGGCCCCAGAGTTCGGACGCATCCCATCTGATGGTCCAGTAGGACTGGAGGGCCTAGGGGCATTTGTCTCTTCCCTCTGGCCAGACTGTCATCTCAGCCTGTCATCTCCAGGGAGGAGCCCTGAGTATTCACGACAAAAGGTAAAAACCAACTGATTGCTGGACATTGAAACACATCTCTTTATACTTTTCAACTCTAGTCTTCCTTTCAAGCATTGTACCTCAATACAGTCACCAAAATATAGGGTGCTTAAACTATAACTCGGATAACTTTCTATTCACTCATTTCTTTTAGTTATGCCTAAAAGCCTGACTCCACTTCTGGAGAGATCTTAACATGTCTAAATGCTGAAATGTATACATACATATACATATACATATACATATACATATACATATACATATACATATTTCCAAACTGCCAACTAATCAAATGGATTCTGAGATTGGTTTTACAAATACAGTACATATTGTTGTTCATATATAAAAACTTAAGAGAGTTTGTCATTTGTCAAAATAATGTATTAATCTAGTTTTTCAATATTATCAAAAATTTAGTGACAATTAAAACTAAAGATGAGGAATTTATGACAAAAATGTCAGACTCCATCAATAAAAAGACCTAAGAGCCAATGGGTTATGATTGCTGTAACTTAGAAACAGTTTGTAAATTTAACTCTTATCTCTAGTGCGTATGCTTTCATTATGTATGCCTTTGTATACATACTTTGATTATACATGATCTGATTAAAATTTGTTGTTGCCTAAAGGTGCCAAACCCAAAAGCATCAGGCAAATGAAACCAATAACATAGTAGATTCCTTTTTAGATTGTTTTTACTGGAATCCACCAGATATTGTCCAGAGAGCGTTATGCATTTTATATTGAGGCCTTAACTATAGTCAGTGAGCCTTAAATGACACCGCAGCTGATCACTCTCCTAAGTGAAGAAGTCAAATTAATGAGAAAGGTTGTCCTCCAAAGTCAGATGGCATTAGAGTAGCACAGGAGATACTTGTGCAATTACAAAAACTAAATGTATATCCATTCCTGATCCTTCTACTAGTATCTCAATAACTATTCAAGATATTAGATGACAAATCAATAACATGTCAGATTCTAAAACTCCCTGGGCTTTATCCTTATAGGAATTAATTCCAACTCCTCTTGATAAAAATCTTTGTTAACTGTGCTTATAATTATCCCAGTGGCCAATACATACTCAGTTGTTTCTTTGCTTTTGTTTCCTCCAGACTTAAAGCTGCACACCTACACAAGATAAAGACACTTGGTGTCTATTGAAGTCCCATAGATAAAATCTCTGCAGAAGTATCTCTAACTACCATTCAACAACTATGGCCCCCTTAAACCTGAAGAAGCAAGATTGATCATTGTCAATTATCGCTTCATAGCAGTTCAGGTCACATCTTCAGAGGGGAGATGTTATAGGCATCTGAGTTAGTTAGAAATATTATAGACAGTCATACAGATCTGAGCCCTCAAAGGAGCCAGAGCAGATGTCCAGAGATCTTACAACCTTGGAAGAGATAAACACTTCCTATGTGAGCCAGATCTCAAGACAAAAGGCAAAGCAAATGCAACTACATCCTAAAGACTGACAGTTCAAAAGTGCTCTACCACTCTGAGGAAGTCAGAAGTCAGTATACCAACTCCCTATAGGAAAAGTCACTGCTGTTAAGCATCCCTACTTACTATGTGACTCGCTCCCCCATTTGTTCTTGATTTAATCAAATTTACTTGAGCAATTAATCTTAGTTCATCATAGTCTTGTCCCATCTCATGACCATCTGTATTGACAGTTCCCAGTTTTCCCCATCTTGGGTCCATCTCATCTCCTGGTTTGATTCCGTAAAAGTCCCTAGAAAAGAGAATCTTTGGCAAGTACATGGAACCCCTGTATCTCTCTCGCAGACAGAAGCTTTCTTTCCCTTAATGAATATATTCTGCTCTCAAAAAAATAAAAAAGAAGGATAATCAATGTCTTTGTAGCTATTTGGATGCACCTTGAGATTATACTCCTAAGTGAAATAAATTAGACACATATATTTAAATACCACATTGTTTCTAAGGTGTGAGAAACCTAAAGTGTAAATAAGGATCAAAATGTATAATAGATATTGAGGTATGGAAAGAAAATTATTTAAGTGAGAAGTGGAATAATGCAGGAGGTTAGGAGGAATGTAGGAAAGGATGAGAGAAAAAGAATAAAAGATATAAATGAAAGCAAAGTTTTGTGAATCAGTAGTAGAAGAGGGGTTGAAATGAGGACAGGAGATATGGGGAAAAAAGAATCAAGATATGTACAGGTAGAAATTCCCTATGATGACTGTTTATCTATCTATCTACCTATCTATCTCTCTATCTACATAAAAAGTACCAATAAAAAACGTTGAAACAGGTATCTCTTGATAATTATTGCAAGAAGTATGTTCATAGTTTACCAGAGTGCAAGTCCTGAAAAGAACTATTATTAATGAAATCAGGAAAAGGAAACATTAGTAATAAGCCCGCATATTATAAGAACACTGCTTTTCCCTATGTGTCTTCTAAATAATGCATGGCATTTGGATTCAGGGCTCCTCTACTTTCTCATCCTCTTGTAATTAAGGTATCCTTCATTGAAATATTGGTGTTATAAGGGAAAAAGTGACCAGTGTTGAACATCAGGAACACTTTCATATTTCCACTGTACTGTCAATTATTTTATGTATGGACCAAAGAAATCTTAGATTTGGTAGGAAATTGAGAAATATACACATAACAAAATTATTCTCTGTCTTTAAAAAAATTGGCTATTGGTAATGAAATTTTTCTTTGATTTTTGTTTCTGATTTGAAGGATTTACCATGTAAAAACTTGTTACACAAATTTTGTTGAACGTTGTCTTCAGTTCCTGAAAGATAATTTCTAAAGCCTTGGAATATCTTTATTGATTGGAATGTTTTTATTATTCCTGTTAGGCTTATGACTTGCCTTTGTTAGTTTACTCATGTTTGGAGCCTTACAGAGACTATGATCACGAGATAACTCAGGATAAGAGCATTACGCTTCAAAAACACCAGATTGACATTAGATTGAGAGCTTGAGCCATGTTCTGTCAGCCCATGCTCCATAACGTCATGATTGATTTCAACCAGATGGGCATAGATAAAGTCAATAATTCCCATATGATGAAACCACAATAAAATCTCCAAACACTAACTTCAGATAAAATTTGGTGTGGCAAATACTTTGCATACTGCCACACATCCATGTACCGAGATAGTAATCCATCTTTGCAGACAGTGAAATTTTCACGTTTAAGAGTATCTCAGACTTTAGCCTATGAATTTTTCTTCCAGTTGATTCTTACATTGATTTTTAGCAATAATAAAAATATATTATTAAGAATAGTGCTGTGTTGAGTTCTCTGAGTTCTATTGAATTATGGAAACTGGGGTGGCAGTGTGAACTCCTGAACTTATAACTAATATGTGAGAAGTAAAGATGGCTTGGGGACCTGTAAACTTAAATCTGCTGTCTGACCAAAGGGTGATTTTCTATAGCACTTTGTCCTCAACTGTGAAATTTGATTTATTTCTGTGTAATTG
The DNA here is from genome assembly GCF_034190915.1 of Cavia porcellus. Lineage (NCBI taxonomy): Eukaryota > Metazoa > Chordata > Mammalia > Rodentia > Caviidae > Cavia > Cavia porcellus. The sequence goes on along the minus strand of NW_026947488.1, from coordinate 91,714,442 downwards.
ATAACATAAGTCACTACATCCTTTGAACACAATCTTTGTGGTTTTTACCTACATTTCCCCCCAAAGTTTTAAAGAGGTGGCTGGATCTAAAATGTGTGATTTTGGAATTAAGGATGTGATGCTAGAAATATTTCATGGTGCCAGTCTAGGATTAAGGCTGCCCCATCCTGGGTGTGAATGCCATTTGCCATAAGGGTGGGTAGTCTGGAGAGGAGATAAGGGACACAAAGAACATTGCTGGTTGTCTCTTGATGCTTTCTGTTTCCTGCCTTCAATGCCATGATCTATTTTTGATTCTCGGTGTTGCACTTCTGCCTTGTCACCTTTTCTGGCACTAGCCAGTTATGAGCTTAAACCCCTAAAGACTGAGAGCCAAAATAAAATTTCCTCCTTTTACTTTAAGTGTTGAATATTTTGTCTTAGGAACTTGAAAAGTAATTAAGATAGAAGAGAAAACTTAAAGGAAATTATACATTTACCAACAAAGAGTTTTTGGTAATGCTCATAATAGTTGTTTCAGTTGCTATTCTCTTTGATCAGACAAAATAACTCATGTCCAAAGTTAAGGGAGAAAGGTGTATTTAGCTCACAGTGTATAGAAAATTGAGTATATGGTTGGCTGGCTCCAAGCCAGAGTGGCTTGGCAGAGGGGCATCTCAGAAGACAAATAGTTCACGTGGCAGCAAAAGCAAAGGTGAATGGCATGTAAACTATCTGCCTGAGGGTAGGTGTAGCATTCACACCCTTGATCCCAGCCAGAGCTAAGCCAAACCAATCAGTGGAGTGATTTACTAATCACACATCATAATCCCTTATCCCACATTCTGGATTCAGTCACCTCTGAAAAATCCCCATGACCACAAAAGGCTTTGGAGGAAACAAACTATAAAACAATCTAGAAACAAACTATAAAAATATGATTGGATAAAGTTCATTTGATTTTTAAAACTACAATTATATTCTAACATGATTTATATCTTTTTGCAGGATGTAAATCAGATGTCAAAGGAATGGCTTTCTTCTCAAAATCTCTACTTACCATTCACACATTACATGTAAAGCAATCCTGTTGCTTAACAAATTGATTACTGTTGATATCTGAGGGAGAGATGTAAATTTGTTGGCCTTATTAAAGAAAAAAGTTGGTCAACTTCATAAACAATTTGCAGCTGATACATAAAGCATGCATCAATCAAGAGAATAAATGAAATAAACAGCATTTTAGATTGAGAAAATGGTGATAGTATAACATCAGTCTAATGACTAAGTTTAAAATCAACAGGCAACTAATACAGTAACTATTAAATGGTTTGGAGGCTGTGGTGAAATGAAGTATAGTGAATCAATACAATGCTTTGTAAATAGATTAGGCAATAAGATTTTACAAATGAGTGTTTCCATCTGCCACTCTAATGTCATTTTAAGGCTAAAGCCCTGTAAATCTTTCTCAGCACATTTAGTAATAGTAGGTAATGTAAAAATCAGTGGACCAGTCATTAATACATGCAAAAAGGGCCAGTTCTAAGAAGACCTTTATAAATTCTTATGGTGTCATCACTAGCTCCTAAATCTTTCTTCTCAATGAATATAAATTGAAAATAATAATGTGCTCCATATACTGAAGAGACTCAGTATATAATGGTGACAGGTAAGAACTGGCTGAACAACATTAGGAAATAGCAAAATATGGTAATATGGTGCTAAATTTTCAAAATGAGAATTTAAAATAATAACAAGACAGGTGCATTCTACAGACCTTTTGTGCAGTGTTGTGCCAATGATTAGTAATATTATGTTGTGCACTTAAAAGTTTGGGAAAAAGGTATATTTCATGCTAAGTGGTCTTAACACAGTAGTTTTTCTTTATGAGAATGAACGTTATATCTCACAGTATAATAATAGTATATTTAGAATTAAAAAAAATAATTTAGGAAGTCCTTAGTAACAACTATATATCACCTACATATTGACTCTTAAGTTCTGAATTTTAGTTCAGAAGTAGTCTGGTATTTCACTCCTTCAATAGTATTGGATTATTGTTTGTCTTTTGTGAATGGATCAGTTTTGTAAGGACTTGGTGAATGTAGCATCTTAGGGTTAAAGTGGATTTTAGAAGTTATTATTTCATGTTGTGTCATCATGTGACCACTTTTCTCACTCATGCCTGACTTGTAGACAGGTGGAGTTTATGCTCAATAAAATATAATCTTTGGTGAAGGAAAAATAACTCCTCATTCTCTTCATGCTGAATATTAATGTTTCTATTAGCATATGATATTTTGAATCATTTTGCAACTAGAAGGTTAAAGAATACAATAATCCTAGAAACCAACTGATTTAACCCATTCTGAAAATGCCTGCTATGATAGATGTTGCATAAGCAACTCTTCTGCTCCTTTCAAGCTATTATCTTCCTAAATAATACAGCTTTTTATTGTTAATTGTGGATGTGCTCAATGTTTAAAGTTCGATAATATGTGTGTTCTATTTCCTGGATTACTGTACTCTTGATTCACAATGGTTAATTTTCTTATGAAAACTAATGCCCCAAAGTTAACACTACACCTCATGCAGGCCTCTAACACTACTAGAGGATGAGAAAATATTAGTGAACATAAACAGTAACAAATTAGAGTCTCATGCAATCCACTGTGAAGTTCATAAGTAGACAGTCTGTGAACACATTTTCTCTGGAAGACAGTAAACAATGCTAAGGCAAAATAAATACACGTGAAGGAGTCCTTTATCTGCATTTGCTTCTCAATAAATAACACTGGCATAGCAAATCCTTTCTGACTTTCTTTCAGTACATTTGTTTCTATTCAGTGCAATGTTACATTGTATGTGCATTTTGCAACTTGTTAGTTTTCACTTACAACATACATTGGCACTTTCAATAATTGCCATGAATGAAAAGAACATATATTTGATTGCTGCTTATTATTCAATAACATTAAAAATATATTTAGTACCTACTTATGATGGGCATTTCTGTTCTTAATTTTTGTTGTAATAGTGAAATATTAATTAATGTTATCCATTTTCATTTTGTAAATAGATGAATTTTTCAATAATCAGTAATTTAGACAGGAAAAATAAGTCAAAGATTATCCAAAGAATAAGCTTTGTATAGATACTATATCGATCACAATGGGCAAAGCTACCACAACTTATGATTATGGTCCATGAAAATGTGAGTTGAAATTTGCTTTTATGTCAGTCAGGATTTACCCTTCACAAAGGTAAATTTTACTAATAGATTATAGCATTTATTTGACAGAGGATATACGCTGGAAATAATTCAAGGTATTTGAAAAACAAAACTATGAGTTTTTAGGTTAAAATTATCAAATTGTGAGGGTAAATCATGTATATCATAATGAGTAATAGTAGCTAAACTATTTATTTTGAACGATGGAGTATTTTTTAAAAATGCATAATATGAACAGATCATGAACAGAGGAATAGAGCCTAGAATTTACTGGCTATACCCAAGAAATAAAAAAGTATTCTAGTTTGAGTGGAACATTCATCATGTGTGTGGGAGAGATTAATAGAATATAAAGCTAATTATGAGCTCCTAGGAAAGATAAAGTCAGCTCCTTCCATTGTTAGGCATAAATAATATATTTAGAGGAAGGATAGTAGTGATGGAAACAGAAGTATTGAGCTGATATGACATTGCAGAGAAGGAATATTCAGAGTTGAGCATGGGAGAGCTATGAAAGTGAAGGCCAAGTCATATGTGCAGCTAGTGAGGCAAATTTAATAGTGTTCAGCCATAAATGAACAACTGAACATGTGCTAAACACTGCCTTTTCTTCAGACACCTGCAAGGCAATACTAAAATAGTTCGACAGAAACTGAATGAGAAGTAAGGGTTAAGAACTTTATCTATGGTCCAGACATCTGTACCCTCAGCAAGCTGTCAAAAGAAACACTGCTTCTAAAGCCAAAGTCACCCAAGGGGCTAATCAGCTTAAACACATGACAAAAGGCACAGACAATTCCAAAGCGCTAACAATGTTAACTAACAGTTCCTCCTGCCAAGGATGTGCACAGCACTGCCAAAACACAAAGAACAGTTTCCTCTGCCGAGCTTCCAGGATTTGTTTTCTTTAATGCTCTCCCCACTTTTAACTGTACTTGGAGAAGTCAGCAGTAGAGAGAGACTTGAGAATATTTCATCTAGTGAGAGACTCAAGTTCAAAAGTTTGACTATTGAGATGCCAAGAAAATATAGTTAAAAGCAAGCTTGTGAGTGATTGGGAGCACAAAAGCTCCTTAAAAACATTTTTCTATTCCAGTCCCCCTCCCCCTTTTTTTTGGTTGTCTTCTTTTCCATTTCTGGTGGTATGAGGAATTAATAGATACTCAAAATTATTTAAGAATCTCTCTTCTTTCTTACATTGGATGTCTCTGATGTTCATGTTAAAAGCTCACAAAGGTCTGGTATGACTATTTCACTATTTTATCTTTCTCTGTCAGGTTTTAATGTGAACCTGCTACAGAGTGAGCATGAATACTAGATTTGAGGGCACAGACAGCTATCCCCAAAATAGGAGGCTATACCATAGTAACTATCCTTAATTTCCTATTAACTTAAACTGAAGCCCTGTATTACTTACATTGTTTTACTATGACCTATCTTTTTTTGAAGCTGGTTTGTTAGTCTGCTATTTTGCCTTGACTGATTTTATTCAAATTTGGTATGCCTGATAGTATCAAGTCTAAGATTAGAGGCAACTACACTGAAGATGACAAGTTGTAATAAGATACCAATTCTGCTTTGATTATTAACTGCTTTTGAAGTCCTACAATATCTCCAAAGTTTTGTTTTTATTAGAATAGCTATGTAATGCTATGTTCAATTATATTATGCCTGGACAATTCTATTGAAAATAACAAGAGAAAGGTTAGTAACTACTGTAGCTCACCTATTAGTATGGTTTTATATGTCTTTTTCGTTTCATGTTTTTCTAGGAATTTATTTTGTTGTCCTGTTATGATCTGTTTTTCCCTATAATACAGAAAGGATAGAAATACAGGATGTAGAGATTCAGACGTGGGAAGAACTTCTAAACTGTTTATGGGGACAGATTATATAATGCACGATGTAATGAACAGATATGCTGAAGAAGAAATACTAAGAAACCCAGTGCTATTTCTGTAGCATTATGATATAAAATCTAGCAATACTATTATTCACTGTTCAGAGTGATTTTAGTCTAGTCTATTATGTTCAGTTTCAGCATACATAAAGATAAGAACAGCTACTATAAAGAGAATGAGAGACATTATGGTAGTCATTATTGACTTCCCCAGTGTCAGGTCTTGAATACCTAAAAAGCCTTCATCATCTTGTAATGATTTGATTAGTTCTATAATATTCAGTATCTGTTCAATGTGTGTGAAGATGAGGACAACTATTTGGAAGAAAACTAGAGACAATAAGATAGTGAAGATCTCCAGTGGACTTGCTTTGAAATCTGTGTTTCTTAAAATTGTTTCCCTTATGATCTATTTTGTTCTGTTTAATATTACCCTCTTTAAAATAAAAAAAAATAAAATGTGTATGAGTCATTTCTGTGAAGCTATTACTCTCTTGTCTGCTTGTGGCTCTATCCATCAGTGTCACTGGTTAAGCTTTACTTCATTTCCTGCACTTCTCATTTGACAGTGACAATGAAACCATGGCATTGTAATCTTGATTTTTCTCAACATGACATTTGGTTTTAATAACTTTATTAGCTACTTTATTTGAAGCATTTCATACTTTAGATATCTGAGTGGTTGATCTTTTATCGTTACTCTTTGGTAAACTTTCAACATCTCCTATTAATTATTTGAAAATGTGGCCTTAAGAGATATTCCTGTTCTCTTTATTAAAAGTTCCTCAAGATTAACCTGCATTTTTGCAGATTTTTAGATCATATTTCTACTTTAAAGTTTAAAGATATATATTTATCAGTTTGCTCACATAATATACTCAATGATGACATTGCAATTCACTTTTTGTTCCTGTTAGCATCAGTCATTCATTTATGTTTTATTTAACATTCATTTAGTGCCTACTTATATGCCATGTACTGTTATAGGTACAGGAATTCTACAGAAAAAAAAATCAGAGATGAATATCTTCTCTTGTGGGTCTGAGATCTGATGGAGAGAGATAGGTGGTAGATGAAATATAATAGGCCAGACTGTTGAGAGGATATGGAGGAGTTCAGTGAGTGTGGGAAAAATCAGAAGTGGGTTGTAGTATAATTTAAAAAACAGTCAAGGAAGGTTTCAATAAAAAAAGCTTATATAGTTAGAAACTTCAAGATTTGAAAGATCACATTATATATTCTTGAGGTCAGAGCAATAAAATTAAAAGCCTTGAGTCTGTTTTCAAGGGAGAGTGAGGAGGCAAGTGTAGCTCTGTAGAGTACAGGAGAGAGAAGCAGGAAGATAAGATCTGAAAGAGATAGAGGGTATGGCCAGAGAACAGTTTATCTACAGAATTGTGAAACATTGCAAGGACTTTGGTTTTTATTTTGAAGAAGAGAGTGGAAGTATCTGAGTCAGAGGAATAACATGAATGAACTTAAATGTATGGGACCAGTAGATTGTCAAGTTGGCAATAACTATAGATTTCCAATGAAGAAAAGAAAAAGACCAATTAGGACAATCTCTATTTTTGCTTTGCATTGTGATCCCAATGTTTGGCATATGGAGGTGCTAAATAAATATTAAACTGTAGTGTCATTATCATTATTATTATGAGTAAGTTTTCATAAATTGCACAAGAAAAATAATAGTATCTGGGAGATATCTCTGAGAAGAAAGAAGTCTGAACTCTTAACAATATGAAGTCCATTAAGTAGGTATTTCTGTAAGAATATTTCACAATGAGATGGATGTTTAGGAAAAGGGGAGAGGACCAGGAGTTAGAGGGGGCAGGTGTAGAGGATATAGAGATTTAAAAATATAAGATGTTTTATGTACATGTATCAATTACCCAAGGTAAAGATGATCACTAGATACTGGAAATATGTACTAAATAATCAAAATAAATTAAAAATAAGTTTTTAAACTTTTAGTTCCTCAAATTTTATTTTCTCAATGGATTGATCTAATACTATACATTGCTATTTTCAAATTTAGTGAACAACTCCCTTTGATGTTTGAACTTAACCCACATAATTTCCAAAATATATGCTATAGTAATGCTTATACTGTACAGATTAGATAAGTAATGTTTTCCAAACTGATCACTTTTTGCTCTTATGGAATGAATACAAACATTAAATTATTTACAGGGCTTCTGAGCACAATAATCTTACTGGCTGGATGAGACACAGATATAAACAAGAATCTACTGTAGTGCATTAAGTGTTAAAATAGGTAAGCAAAAACTTTGGAGGCATGCAGAGAAATATACCATGCTGGAATATGGGCAAGCTGGAAGAAAAATTGGAAATATAATTATACTGTCCTCTCCTATGAATTTGCTCTTCATCTTTAGTTAAGGAGAGCCAAGGAATGAACTTTTTGAAATATAACAATGATATTTGACTTTTAAAAATACTAAACTATAACCATATGACAGTGGCCAGTGAGTGATTCTAATAAAAAAAAATTAGTAGAGACAAATGAATAAAAGTTAGTTTCAAAGCCAAATGGCCTGAATATGTGTAGTATTTTTAAAATATTGTATGCTTTATTGCATTGAAGACATTATTGTCTAACACCATATCTAGTATTTATGAGTATATTATCTTCTGTGCATTTTTGAATAGTTTCTTGTCTACTTTAAAGACCTTGCTATGAGCATAAAATTGAATATGACTCATATTAGTCAGTCTTGGATACCCAGGTTAGTTGAGTGGAAGTTCTGCTCCACTTGGTCATTCAGGAATCAAGCAACCAGTAATTACTTTGTCTTATAGATAAGACTTTTGGGTGGTGTGGGAGACAGCTTCTAAAATAGTCCTCTAAAATATCTATTTCCTGGTATTCATGGCATTGTGTAATTTCTTCCCATTGGTTACCTTGACTTCGTTTTATGGACCATATGATATCAAGGTAAGTCACATTTGATATTAGGTTAGAGCAAATTGTTGTTTCTATCTTACCAGCAAGACACTGTCTTTGTGTCCGTGATGAACCAAGCTATCATGTGGAGATAACTACATGCCAAAGAACTGAAGATGGTCCCAAGCTCATAACCAGTAAGGACTGAGCACTCTATGCAACAATCTTTATGACAGTGATTCTAGTCAACAGCTGTGAAAGCCAATGAGAAAGGAATTAATCAAACTTTCATGCAAAGCTCAAAGCCCTACAGACACTTACAATGCAGCTTTGAAAAATATTCTGAAACATGAGGATTCATTACCTTTAGAATCTGGGAGCTAGCAAATATGTGTTCCTTAGGTTGTTAAATTTTGTTGCATACCAGTAGATAATTAATATAGTAAGGTAAAAGATTGTTTGGACATTGATGGAGGTATAAATTCTCCCATGTGTAAATGTCAAAGATAACAGCTATCTAAAGCTCTTTCTCATAAACTAATCACAAACACCAATGTAACTTCAAGAAAGCTAGGATATTTAGGAGAGCCTAGAAAATGTCTGTTGTCTAATGCTTATTCTGCCACAGATCAACAAGAAAGCATTCTAAACTTTGAATTTTAAATGAGTATTATCATGGCCCAACATTAATTCCATATGTAACCATGTAAGAATGAACTTGATGTAGCGTCTTAGCCAAGACTTTTTATCTCCTCTGTTTTCATCAGCATCATGAAATTAGTCTAGTGACAGTTACATGCATGTGACAAGGTATTTGCATGTCAAGTAGCACACAACCATATAAACCTTATTTTCTGATAGTGATACTACTTTTGCCTATTTTATATATGTTGACCTCAAGATCCCGGTCATATCACACAGTCAGGTGGTGACAAGACTGAATCTTACCCGTGGCCACTTTCTTCAGCATTTATATCACTGCCCCATTTTTTCTTGAACGATAGATTACATAGTGTGGTCTTCCAAACAGGATGTAAGCTTACCAAAGAAAACCATGCTGCTGAATATTAAAATTGTGAACTTGGATGAGTGGTAAGATACATGCTCTAAAATGATGGCTATTATAACTGTAAACTTTACACAAATGTATAATTTCAACATTGACAGTTCTAAAATAATCTATTCTTTTTAAAAGAGAATAAAACAATGTATATCTGTAAAGAAAGGACTATAGTACAATGCTTGCAAAGATAACTCTTGGATGTTATTCTTGGACCAGACATTCATCTTGCTATGAGTTTTTTGGCTTCACACTTGATTGACTTGTACCTCAGTCAATCCAGATGGAAAAATGGGGAAAAAGCCAGAACTTAGTGAAAACCAGATGCTGCAACTGAGCTGGATGTCCTAAGTGAATGAATTGCAAAACATTGTTCAAGAGAGTATGCATTTGAAATATGCTGGAAACTCATGGTCTTTTGCTACATTAAAAACAAAAAGAAATAGAAGTGATTTTTTTTTTACATGCCAGTTGTTTAAATTAGCCTTACATGAACTTCTGAACTCACTTTTGTTTGTAGGGCTCCCTAGTGGCGTAATTTCTTAACAATTTTTTTGGTGGGGGCAATTTTGTTCTTAAACAAACTGTCTTTGTGAAAATATTTGTCATTTTATTTGTCTTTTTGAGACAGTGTCTCACTATACAGTTCAGGCTGGCCTTAAGCTCACCTTGTAGCCCAGGTTGGTCTCAAACTCACAATGATCCTGCTGTCTCAGCCTCCCACGTGCTAGGATTATAGGTGTGTGCTACCATGCCTGATTTTGGCATGTGTTAATATAGATAGGAAAATAACATTAAAGCTTAAAGTGATTATATGATAAAATAACTAAATATATTTCATAAAAAAGCAAAAGAAGCAAGGGAACTCAAAGAAAAAAAGTATTAGCTTTAATATTGCATAAAATAATTTTGCACTTGCATGTCAGTAATTATGAGGACTAATACATTTTTAATACAAGAAAATATGAAACCTAATTATTCTTTGTAAAAAAAATAAACTGGAAACACTAGAATTTCTTGTAAATGGAATTAGAGACTAATAATTGATGTCATTATAAATTCAAGTTACCTAAAATTCAATGTGCTTTTTTGCCTAGGTCAGTCAACATGCTGGTTTTCCATGTGGCATTTCAGAGACCATTTCCTAAACAGGGACAACAGTCTCACGGTGATCAGTTGCTCTCTGATTTTCTAAAGCCACAGATGCAAGAGAGAAGGCAAGAGTGAGGACAAAGGCTAAAATGTATGGATATTCCAGATCCAACAAGCTCTGGAAAGACACTCTCACTGATTTTAGCAATTAATGCCCCACTTTTTTCTTTTCATTGTTTCCCAATAAAAGATACCCAGTAACAGACACCTTAAGAAGCAAATCTGAATTGAGGCTTGAGCATTTTTAAATGCATCATTTACCTTTAAGATTGTTGTCTTGTTTTGATCTGTTTTTCCCTAAAGTACAGAAGGGATAGTTATACATGTAGAGATTCACACATGGGAAGAATTTCTAAACTATTTATGGGAACAGATTATACAATACATGATGTAATGAACAGATACTCTGAAGAAGAAGAGACACTAAGAAACCCAATGCTAATTCTGTAGCACTATGATATAAAATCTAGCAATATTGTTATTCATTGTTCAGAGTGATATTCGTCTCGTCTATTATGTTCAATTTCAGCATGTAAAGATAAAGAGCATGTGTAAACAGAATGAGACACATTATGGTAGCCATTATTGACTTTTTCAAAATCAGGTCTTGAAGACCTAAAAAGCCTTCATCATCCTGTAAATGACTTGATTAGTTCTATAATGCTCAGGACATATTCAATGTGTGTGAAGATGGGGACAACTATTTGGAGACAATAAGATAGTGACAAAAACTAGAGACAATAAGATAGACAGTGAAGCTCTCCAGTGGACTTGCTTTGAAATCTGTGTTTCTTTAAACTGTTTCCTTATGAACTGTTCTGTTCCATATTGTCATGTTTAATCTTACCCTCTTTAAGATAAAAAACAAGTGTGTAGGACTGATAACCAAATTACTAAGCTTTTGTTGGATCATTAAGCAGAACTGTTTGCAGTGTCATTATTTGAATGTCACTTTGTATGCTTTAATTTTGTAACTTGAACAACTATTTCTAAGATGACAATATGTAATTTATCAACTAGTGATTTATTACTGTTTATTTTTCTGAAATTCTGTATTATTTCTACCCCTTTTTTCTGTTTTTAAAATCTCTTTAAATAAAAAAAAATAAAATTAGGCTAGAACAATAATCTTTATGTATTTAAACTTTAGGGAAAATATTGAAAAAATAAAGGACTGTCAATGAACTAATTATATTTTATTTGCCCTAAAGGAGTACTTGAAAATACTCCACAACAAATCAATTGTTATTTTTATCATCTTATTTTTATGCCATTATCTATTATCATTTTTTCTATTTTATATAGACTTTTATGTCATTATCTATTGTCATTACTTTTCTATGTTTATATCTATTGCCTAAAACTTTCCAAGTAACATATATTAATATTCACAGTAGTATTTGGCAACTAGTAATAAGTAGATTTAGCAACTCTTTAAAGTATATTCCCATATTGGTTTGCATGTAAGAATGAATTTACTTCAGGTTGAAGAATCATGACTACTTAATGGGCAAAGACTTAGTGCTGTGAAATCACAAGGTTGATAGAAATAATCACAGTACCAAGAGTTGGCAATACATTATTCCAGCTGAGAGTGCTTTAAGGTAAGTAGTTAGAGAAGACTTGTCTTAAGAGTCACTTTACCACTTTGGAGGGAGACACTGTGACTAAGGAAAACTCTTGAAGTGTTTTGAAAGATCACAATTTACTAGTTGGCAGTAATTTAATAGAGAAATTCTTAAATCAGTAAAACACAGTTCTTCTAATTTCTATTCTTTTATCATGTGAAGAATCATTGTAGTCCAAGTTACAGTTGCTCTCCTTGCATCCTTTTTATCCTGCATGTAACTTGTACTCTATATACAACTATGTCAAGTTTTGGATACACAAATTAGGTTGGAATCTCTCTGCTTCCCATAGTTATCAATTTAATCTTGTTAATTTAATCAATGTTCCACCAATCATCTAACATATTCTCATCTGTGCCTAGACATTCCTGCTTCTTGCCTTCCTTCTTCCCTTTTCAAACATTCTAATTTCTCAGTTGCTGGTAATTTTCTGTAGTCATCCCTTCTTAGGGTGCTTATACTGGCTGTTTTATCCATGAGAAATATCGCATCTTTTAGTTTTGCCTAGCACAAGCTGATACCTGTTTCTGTTTTCATCAGGAAAGACAGCCTTTGCTCTAAAAAAATCTTATTTAAATACTGGGAAGTTCTTGCCATAGATATAACTTGGTGTTTAATTGTATGATTACTTAGTTAATTTAATTGATATCAGTAATAATCCTCTATGTTCTAAACTTAATAAGAACTGTGTCTTGACTGCCTACTCCATATTACTTTAATAGAATGGCTAAAAATGAATGAAAAGAACCATTTATCATGTGGTATGTTTCAAAAAATGCTAACAGAATCATAGGCTAGCAGTTGTACAGGGGATTTAATAAGCATGAGATTTTAAAAAGCATAAAGATTTTTAGAAATAAATTTTCCAGATGATCTATGATCAGTTAACACAGAAAAAGAAACTAAATTGTTCATTTATCAGCTAAGAACTGGAGTTAGTAGTATGGAATATTACATACTTTTTAAAAGTCCATCTTTTGCTTTGAATGCTTCATGTATGTGTAATGACAAGATTACAACTCATTTTCCTCTTATCTCCAGAGTGTGTCATATAATGGAAACAAAATATGGCTCATGTTTGGTGCTCTGTTTTGTAGGCAATATAGTGCTGATTATATATCTAAGACACATATGATAATTCAGATACATAATTGTGTAATATGTCTAAAATACCTTTCCCCAGTGGAAAATTAATTTTCTTCCTTGAAAAAATTTAGTCCTTTCTTCTTAGGTACACTGAAAAGTGGCTTAACCTTGTTACGGTTACTGGATGGCATTAGTTTCCTTCCTCGTCTTCTATCACAAACAAAGAAAAAAAGCACTACAAATTTAAGAAGACTCTGTTGTCTTTTTTTTTAGATTTTTGAGACAGATACTTGCTGTGAAGTTCAGACTAGCCTTGAATTCACTAGATAGCTCAGACTGGCCTTGAAATTGTGGTGGCCTCAAATTTGTGGCAATCTTCCTGTCTTTGCATTCCAAGTATTGGGATTACAAGTACAGGCTACCAAGTCTAGCAGATATTTTAATAAATTGATTCACAAATGTTAACATATAAAAACATCATCTTGTAGTCAATAAATGCATACAGTTATTATTATGATTTGTCAACTAATAGTAAAAAATTATACAAATATCACCAGTGTTAACCAGAGATTTGATCTCTTTGGAAAGACCTTCTAAATATTTCTTCTAAATATTTGAAGCCGATATAGTCTAAAGAATGCTTATAGAGGCTTAAACTTGTTGAATAAATATTCAATCCTGAATATCTTTCTAAATATCTTTTCAAAAGTGCTGTATTTCTTGGGAAACCTTGTAAGATTGTGACAAATATAATGAAACTCAATTTTATTTTTCACGTCAAGCATTTTCTTTGTCTTAAAACATCTCCCTGATCAGTAGTTCTAACCGCCAAATTCCCAAACCTGCTGCTCTACCTTCTTCTTAGAAATCATTTTTCCTAGTAAGTCCTATTCCTGTGGATCTCTTCTTTACAGCAGAAATTTGTGGAGGTATGTAGGAAACCAACTTTCAGGTCTGATATGTGTTTTCTGCTCTACTGAAAACCAAGCTTGCATGTCATGGCAGTCCATAGTGGACAGCAGATTGTGGTGCATCTGTAAAAGCACTTACAGTACAAAACCATCACAAAACCTGTGTACTGGTTCTAGACTTGTAAAGGTTACTTGGACAATCTCCTTGTCATAGTCCTGAGACAAAGCAGGCAGTGATTTTTCTTTAGCATTGTATTTGGATCACTTGACATGTCTGTGAAATGACACATTTCATTTCTTTGATTAAAATATTGTACATCTTGCCAATAAGTTAAAAAACATATGGTGCAGAGAATGTGAGAAGCCCTGAGACTTAACAATAAGAGGATGTGTAATATTATCATGTAGTAAAGAGAGTGAAACATTCTACAGGCATTTCAGGTGATCATGAAAATCAATAAAAGCACATGAAAATAAAGTTATTTTGCTCATAGACAAGTTAGCTAATATAATTTGACCTGGAGAATACTAAGTTTTATAATGAGAGTGATATAAAAATCTCAGATAATCACCAGTTACATACAAACAGTAGTTCTTCAATCAATCAATCAATCACTTTTGTCCCATCTGAACTGGGAATTTGTAGCCATCCTGAGGCATAGTCACTACTGTGGTGCTCTAACCACAGTGATATTCTTTATAGTTCTCAAAGGATGATATTTCAAAGTCTTCAGATGGCATGATCTCCCTGCCAAAAACATCCCTTACCCATAATTATTTCTCTATCAAATTAAATCCTACTCATCTATCACTTAGCAAAAATGTCTTTTCCTTAAAGGACTTTTCAACTGCCTTCAAATTGGACAAGTTTCCCTCATACATGTCTTACAGCTCTTTATAATTTTCTTTCATTATGATTATATTTATTTCAAGTTTTATATTTCATGATCCATTTATTACAGTCTGGTTTCTATTCTGTAATGTGAGACAGAAGATGGCAACAGAGCATCATCACTGCTCATCTCTCTGTACTGATTATAACAGACAATTGAACATAGTGCGTCGCAGGATGACAACTTGAATAAGCATTTTAGATGAACAGTAAGACTGCATTCCATTATCCAAACTACAGCATTTTCATGTCTTAGTAGGCTAGTCTTTGGTTCTAACTGAATATTGTCACACTGTGCTCCTTTAAATCAAAAGCTAAAGGACAGCTATGTGAACTCAGAAGTCACATCTGTACCATAAACCAAATGGAAACTCATTAGCAGGTCCACTGTGGCTTTCTACAAAATGCTTAGTGTCGGTAACATATATTTGTTTTCATGACTTTTAAAGCCCTTTTCTTGAATTTTAGATATGTATGATGTAGCAGTGAATTATTTTGAGGGGAATACAAATTAAGTTTTGACATTTGTAGAGTGAAGTCTTGCTGATTTTGCCAGACTTAGCAAAACTGTGTAGGGACCGATTATCCAATCTGAGTTCACATTTCTCACATAAGCAGCACTTAGGAGAGAGGAGACCACTTGCCAGAACCTTACCACTGCATCCGAAGCCAGATTTGGGGTGACTAGAGTACAGGGTTTTGCACCAGAGAAATGACAGAAAGACAATTTAAAGAAGGAAGCTAGTGAAACCACCGACAAGGTACAAGTCAAAAAGATGCATAGTCAGACTATACACTAGCAACGAAATAGGAGGTTCAAGGGTCAGAATAGCTGATCAACTAAATGTTGAATGGCCTGTACAGGCAAGCAGAGTTAACAGTGGGGAAAGAAGATGTCTATATACAACCATTAAGGAGGGGGCATAGCATGTTTGTCAATGGTTTTTAGTATAAAATAATGTTTGATTAATCTCTAGGGGTCAAATCTCTTGAATTAATCTAGGTAGAGATTTATCTCACTTCTGTGCTAGGCTCACTCTCCAAACATTCCATCTACATGCTAAGTTAAAAACTTTAAGAAGCATTCAGTGCATGGATAATTCTTAATTCCGGCATGATTTATCTGGTTTTTTTTTCCTCACAGTTAAATGTTGACATGGAATTATATGTTGCATTTGTCCATGAATCTTAAAAATGATATGAATAAATTGTAAACAGGTTGTAATATTTGTAGAGAATGAGGGTATGTCAAGTAGTCATAGACTTGGCAATTTAGTAACCTTATGAGGGTAACATTCCTTTAATAGTTTATGATGGGCCTTTTATATATGCACTTTCAACTTCAATACTTAAAATGTTTGGCAATTCTTTCTCCATTTAATATTTTCATTGGTATTTTCTTTTAAACATTGGGATCTTTGTTTTGGCAGATGCTAACTGCCATGGAGAAGTGCAATGACTAAGGTACCTCTTTTTAAATTGTGCAGAATGCTTCAGTAGGGTTTACTGGAAGGAGCACATTGTCTTTTAGATCAAGGCAGGATTAAGGGATTTTCTTCAGAAGAAAGATACTTTGACATATTGAATCATGTCCTTTTGAAATGTGTGATGCCAGGAGCAAAAAGTCAAGGCTGTTACTTTGGTTATGACATATTCTACCTAAGATATACCAATTCTGTGCATTTAAAGTAGCAAGACAATAGGAAGTATACCTGCTTCTGTGAGATATTGCATATGTCCCTGAAATGCTGAATGCTACACTCAAAACAGAAAAATAATGCTGTTTTGGTGCAGGAAAAATACTCTGTCATCTATCTTTATGACAAATCTGTACTGAATCCTTTAGGGCATCACTGTGTCCTAGAATGTGACTATGGTTTTAAATTATAGCTCCACATTTGTTGAGACCTTCATTAGTGAACGCAGTGCTGAATACATCCAGGCATTTTCAAAGTGTCTGTTAAATTAATTTAACATTTTTTTTTGTTAGCAAAATGCTTTCTTTTCTCAACTGATTATTCCCACACTTAGTGTCTTTCTCCTTATCCTGTGCAGCCTTAACCTGCAGTTGTATTCATCCCCAGACATCACAGCATAACAAAGATGTTGGTAATGTAGATAATGCTGCCAGAATTATTCTCTTCCCTCTTGCTTTGATTTGAGAAAGAAATACTGTCAATAGGAAAGGATCTGTGACATGACATCTTTGAGTGATTCATTTACATTATCAAGACTTGTCAAACTGTTTTGTATAACTTTACTACCTCTCAGAAGTCACACTGGGCCCTTTCACTGTGGAAAAATTAAAACCTTCCTTATACAAAAGGGAAATGTTACTGAATTCTCCTTAAGGTAACATTTTTTTTTTTCTTTTGAAAGTCTCCATTATGATACTGACCCTGAGAAAAAAGCATTATTTATGATTTTGTTCCTTTTACTGAAGTGGAAGCATAATAATTACAGGTATTACAATATTGGAATTAAAATATGGTCAATTATTTTATATCAGAGAGGAGATAGAGATTGATACAGACTGGCATACTTTATTCAAAATGTAAACTCTTGTCCCCTTCTGAGAACAAAGTTTACTCTTTTAAATTAAATCAAGTGGATAGGAAAATTGAAACAAAAATCTAAAGTAATATATATGAATGGATTTCAAGACACATGATAAAGCATTTTAAAAGAAACTTATAAGAAAAGCAATTTTTAATACTTGACTACAAAGTGCTGATCCTTTTGTAGTATAGGTATATGTGATTATCATGAAGGAAATAATTACTTCTTTTTATCATTACCATTAACCTTGCTTAGAGATTTGCCATTAGTAAGATTTTATGGAAGGACAAATTATAAAGTTGTATAAATTAGTCATGCTGATATTTATAAAAGCTTTTGTGTTCGAAAAATACTTCCAACCTATATTTTAGAGGCAAAATTTAGAATGTACTTTCTATTACAGTATTTAAGAAAAAAAAAAAAGAAAGAAAACTTTTCCCTCTCATTGTTTCTTCATTCTTTCTCTAGATGTCACTGTAGTACAGGAGAAAGAAAGCGGATGTCTTTTCTTCTGGAAATGTATGAATTCTTCATGCAAATGAAAGAAAGTGGTGATTTGATTTATTAGACCAGGGTTGTCATATCAACAATAAGGTTTCCAAGCAACTAGCAGAATAAATTATTTTATAGATTTATTTGCTTAGCCTCATAAAATGGACCAAATGGAAGATACTTTTTTCCACCCATGATTATGTGGAAATTAAAAAAAGTCATTATGCAGAAATTATGCATTAAATTCACATAACTAAGAAGAACTCAAAATGAATCATGTGAATATAATCAGTGCCAAAAGACTTAATGAAGATTTGCACTTAGGAGGAAGCATTGTTTCATTATGTTTATATGTTTTCAATAATTGGTTCAAGGGTTTATAGTGATGATTTTCATAGAGTTGTTCCAATTTTACTCTCCAAAGAAGCTAACATATACAGCCCTCATTGCAGTGCCCTTTAAACACTCTTCAAAATGACAGAAACCTAATGTTCATTCTATTAAATTTAGTGCTTAGAATCCTGTTCTATTCAAATGGCCTGTACCACTTCTTAAAAAGACTTCCAAAAGTTACTGAACATATTAAAAAATTGAGCATAGTTTTTTAGACAAGCACCCTGGGGGATGTTACATCTTCATTAGACATTCACAGTTCATATTCCCAAAACATCCTTGTGTAGTTTAAACATCTCCATTATTATGTGTGAGGTGCTGCTTGTTTCTGCTTGGGAAAAGCCTGACCTGACTGTAGCAGAGCTTGTGTTTCCTCTTTTTTGTTTATTAGAGTTTTCTCTGAAATTTTAGATTTGCTAATGTAACTGGAAGTATAAAAAGCATGATTTTTGCTCAGATTCTGCTGAAAAATAAAGTATCAAAATTTTTCTCAGTTTAGGCAAAGAAGCAAAAATCTGCATGTCATTTTGTGATAAATTATTTTGGATCCATCTGCCATAAGCACATCTGTCAGTGGAGAAAATTATTATTTCTTACCAAAAGCACACTTTTCTTTTAATCTACTAATTATGATTTTTCCTTTCACTATGGTTACTTCTTGAAATATTTCTTTCAGAAGTGCATATACTGTATAGAGCTAAGTAATGATAAACAGGATTTACATTAAAAATTACTAAGCAAACAATAGTATTCAACTGAAATTTCCTGTTTGAAAATTATCAAAATGTAAGTGTAATTTTCCAAGTTCTATGTGGTGGGACTTTTTTTTTTCTGCCTAATTCAGACACACTTTAGCTATTGCTACCACATTGTATACATCTCTATACACATTTGATGTCAGCAAGTGCAAAGAAAATATTCCCTTCAAACTATATCACCCTAACGTGTTTTCAACACAGTTGTGAAGTAATACTACTTTTGTATCTCAGTCCAACCTTAGACTTCAGGTATTGTCATTCATTTTTTTTTCAAGTTGCCATTGCCTCAGAAGAAAAGAAAATCGATTTTAAGATTCATGACACTGTTGCACATTCCCAGACATTCCAACAAACATCCTTCCTATATTGTTTTTGTTTCTTGTCTGTACTTCATTGCTTCTCTATCTTATTTTCAATTGCATGCTCTTAGGCAAATTTTCTCTATTACCTTTCTGGAGAAGTCAATCTATCTTCCTCTTTCCTTGTCATGCAAAACAAATGGACAAATTTTCAAAGAACATTACCCTGTTTAGTGTTTTTTAAATTTTTTTCTTCACTTTTATATAAGAAATTATAAAATATTTTTTATTTCATAAATGAACTCACAATTATCTTTATGTGCTTACCTAAAAATAAACAATGAGGTCTATACTAATCTTGGAATAATAGGTGGGCAATTTACAAATGCAGAAGAGTTTCCTCCTCCTTCCGCTCTCTTGTCACTGACTTCCTTATGTCCAGGAAACTGGCTTTCCCAGTGGTTTTCAGAGTAGAATATTTGTACAAAATGTTTTCAGCATTGTTATGAGGCATTTTTTTGATACAGTGACTATCTGAGGGTTTGGGGCCTCAAGTGTTCTATGTCTAACCAGTTCTCAGATGTTGCCCATGGCGCTGATTTGCAGACTGCATGTTGCTAAGAAAGATTTTGGATTATTGTATCCAACTTGCGGCCCCTAGACAGCAGCTCCACACTATTGTAAATTTTGATATTATTGTGTGATTTTTTTCATGACTGGATTGCATAGCATGGGAGCACAGGTGGGATTGATGGCAATGTAAGGCTGGAAATGTAAAGTAATGTAAGGGAAGGCATGGGTGCAGGGCTCACTTGCACTAGTCACATTCTATTCTACCCAAACTCATGTGAATCAGAAAGCATAAGCAGCAAGTACCTATCTTGATATTTCATCCTACCAACCACAGCCTGAAAAGATAAGTGATGGTAATCATTAAATGGACTTTTATTTTTCCTTATTTTATTAGTAAATTTTGGCTTGGATTATTTCATAAAATAACTTAATAAGTTGCCGAGGTCCCACTGCAACTTGCTGAGGTCCCGCCACGACTTTCTGAGCCATCCGAGGTCCCACTGCTTCGACTCACTGGAGGCACAGTTACACTGAGATCAGGGGTCGGTGAGCCAAATGGAGAGCTGAGTTGGCAGGGTACCTACATTGACCTATAGTGAGTGATGGGAGTGGAGCCATTCCATAGAAAGAGGGACTCCAGCAGATGACATTCTGGGACTGGGCAGGACTGGCAAGTATAAAGGGCAGCAGTGACTTCAGTCAGTTGTTTCCTTCCTGAATGGGATTGGTGGAGTGAGTTAGGCCTAGGTCAGGTGACCTGGCTGAGACCCAATAGGTTATCCGAAATCAAGTCCCTACACCAGTGGCTCATACTAACTGAGTGAAGCCTCAGAAGTTTGACTGACCTGAAGAGGAGGCGGCACAAAGTAATACAGTGCAGGCATCAGCATGCACTAATCCAGA
Source organism: Cavia porcellus (assembly GCF_034190915.1). Lineage (NCBI taxonomy): Eukaryota > Metazoa > Chordata > Mammalia > Rodentia > Caviidae > Cavia > Cavia porcellus. The sequence continues at coordinate 91,693,717 of NW_026947488.1, read as the reverse complement.
GGGGAGAGGCTAGCATACATTGTCCCTGCCTGCAACTCAACAGCATATGGCAGTGGGAAGGGTCATCTAGCCAGCATGCTTCAGAAGAATTGTAACCAACAAAGAAACTGGGGCCTCCTGGAAGAAGCAAAAAAGATGGAAAGAGGAAGCAACAACAAAAAGTCCCCAGGTCTCAACCTTGAGAACATTGACCTAGGACAGGTAAGTGAAAAAGAGAATGAGAACAGCAAACATTCAATATCAGACAAGGCAACAGTGGACATAAAGAGATTCAGGACCTCATAGGTGAGTTCAAAAGTGAAATATTTAGCCAAGTAAAGCAAGATATAAGAAGACTAATAAAAGAGATATTAAGCACCCCTCAAGCAGACACAGATGGAAGAAGGGAGGAACTCAAACAAAGGAGAGAACAATTTGATGAAGAATATAAAAATATATAGAATACATGAAGCAGATTCAAAGAGATTAACAGGAAATTAAAAACTCTATGGAAAGATGCAGGTCAGCTTGAAAGAAACTAAGGATAGATTACCCAAACTGGAGGACAATTTTGCAATGTGGGATGATGAAAGGGAAAACTTTTAAAAAATAACAAGGAAACAACCAGTAACAATACAAAGCCTAGACAATGACAAGAGGATCTATAATATGAGAATAAAGAATGTGACTGAAGAGGCTGGGGTACAAACAAAGAAACTACAAAGGCTATTCACAGAAATAATTAAGGAAAACTTCCCAAACATAGGAAAAGGAAATGATGTTCTGATGTATGAGGCATACAAAACTCCAGCCACCTCCAACCAAAACAGAGCTATATCCAGGAATATAATTATCAAGATCCCAGAAATTCAATATAAGAACAGAATATTAAAAGACATTAGAGACAAGAAACAGATAATCTATAAAGGAAGGCCCATCAGAATAACAGCAGACTTCTTGACATAAACATCAAGTCAAGAAGAGCCTGGAGTGAAATATTCCAAGCCCTGAAAGAAAATATCTTCAATCCCAGAATGATATACCCTGCTTAACTGTCTCCAGAAATTAATGGAGAAATAAGACGCTTCCAAGACAAAGAGGAACTTGGGAAATTCACATCCACCAATTCAACTCTACAAAGAATACTGCAGGGCATTCTAGAGAGAGAAAAAAGTACTAGGATTCCACAAACAGTGGCAGAGAGGCCTCAGTGAATGGAGCAGAAAACAGAATTAAGAAGATAAGCAGACTACTGATGGCCAAAAAAAAAAAAAAAAGCACAACAAAAATGAAGCAGAGAAGTTTGATTATAATCTCTAATATAGAAGGCTTTGATACACTAAATTTAAAAAAAAAGAATCACACGTGGAGTAGATCATGAGGCAGGGTCCACTGAGATGCTATTTATAGGAAATATAATTAACATGAAAAAGAGAACATGGATTGAAAATCAAATGTGAGTAAACAATGCTCTATGTGACAGAAAACCAGAGAGTAACTGCGACAACTAGACCAATATTTGTGGATTGGTTGTAAAGACAGGCTTTAATAGGTAAAGGAATACAATTAGAGATCAAGTCCAGGAGAGAGAAGGTTTGGAAATACTTAGGTAAATAGCAGGTTGCCCCCCACCTCAATTTGAAACCAAGGGTTTTGGTGAGACCCAAAAATGCACAGTGTACACTGGGGAAGTGAAAGGGAAGGGAAAGTCTTAAAAAAGATGGCAGAAGATATTAATAGTGTATCAGGATTTAAAACCCACATTACTCCTACCAATCTGCTTAGATAGATTTTATTCTTATTTTTCTGATAGATTTTATTCTGTCCCAGTTTGTCTACTTGCATTAGATTTGAGGGCACAGACAGCTATCCCCAAAACATCAGGATATAGCAAAGTAATCATCTTTAATTTCCTATTATCTTAAACTGGAGCCCTGTGTGACTTATTTTATCATGACTGATATTAGTTAAATCTGGTTTGTTTGATTGCTGTTTGGTATCAACAGATTTTATTCAAAACTGATATGATTGATAGTATCAAGTCTGAGAGTAAAGCAAATACATTGAAGATGACAAGATTTTACGATACACATTCTGGTTTGATAACTGCCACTTTTTAAAGTTCTATACTATATACAAAATTGTGTTTGTATTAATACTATTAAGTATTGATATATTCAATAATACTATGTGTGATGATATAGTCAATTCTATTGAAGATAACAAGAGACAACACAGGAACCATGGTAGAACTCTTTGTTGTTGTTTTTTTAATTTTATGTAAGCAGAAAAAGAAAAAAAAAACAGAAAAAGGGTACAAGTAATACAGCATTTCAAAAAAAATAAGAAATCACTAGTTAATAGATTAGAAATTGTAATCTTAGAAATAGTTGTTCAAGTTACAAAATTAAAGCATATAAGGTGGACATTCAAACAGTGAGACTACAAACAGTTCTGTTCAATGATCCAACAAAAACTCAGTAATATGGTATCTATCTTATACAATTAAATATACATGCAGTTGTATCCTTTAGAGCACTTTCTTTTCCTCTCTTTTTTACAATGACAATTACACATTTTGGGTTTTATTACTCCCACAGTTCTTACTACTTTTTTTTTGAAGAGAATAAAACCAAATGTAACATAACAAAACAGAGTCAGTCAAATCAAAAGGATGGACATAGTATATAATGTAAAAATAGAATACAAGGTGTTCAACAATGATTACCATAATGCCTCTTGCTATCTTAAAAAGCATTGCCTATATCATCAGTTATAATAAAATTGAACAAAACAGTAAAGAACAAAATCAATAAAGCCAAAACATTGGAGACATTACAGGACTTCAAAAGAAGGTATTAGTCAAGCCAGAATGGGCATAATAGTGAATATTATTTTCTTCACAGTTGTTGCCTATATTCTCAAACTTGGCACTATCAAGCAAAACAGAATAGAGTAAAATCAGTCAAAACATGATGGTGAGAGCAATACATGATTTCAGATCAAGTTAATAGGAAATCAAAGTGAGTTACTATATCTTGCTATTTTTTATTTATTTTTTCCCTTAATTAAAAAGATAAAAATAAATAAATAAATAACAAAAAAGGAGATTGAGATAAAAGAGGACATAACAAAACAGCACAGGTCAGAACATAACCATTTAAGCAAAACAGTGTTTCACCACAAGATATCCCGACATGAAAGTTGTTACCACAGAGTCTCTTTCCTTGAAATCTTTGAGTATAACTTCGCATACTGTAGCATCAAACATATCAAGACAATGCAAAACTATTCAAGAGAATGACAGTATTACAGGGTATTTAGAACCAACCAACAGGAAATGAACAATGGTTTCTGTATTATCGCCTCGTCTATAAAAGTTTTTGTTTATATTATCACATATAATAAAATCCAATAAGATACAACATGTTAAGACCGATGGAGACAGAAGAACAAAAGCTTGATGGGACTTCAAAACAAGATGATATTAAATCAGCACTAGCTATTATGATGTCTTGTTTTCTCCAAAATAGCTGTTCCTATGATCTGATCTTCTCTGCCTCATTTCTGTTGAGCTCTTTTTCTGTCGTTTGTTGTCAGTTTGTCTTCTTCATTTCGCTTTCTGCTCCATTCATTGTGGCCTCTCTGTCACTATTTCTGGAATCTTGGTATTTTTCTCTTTTAGAATGTCCTGCAGTATTCTCTGTAAAGTTGAATTGGTGGTTGCAAATTCCCGTAGTTCCTCTTTATCCTGGAAGCACCTTGTTTCTCCATTAATTTCTAGGGACAGTTGTGCAGGATATATCAATCTTGGCTGAAGGTTATTGTCTTTCAAAGCTTGAATTATTTCACCTCATGCTCTTCATGATTTGATGGTGTGTGCTGTGAAGTCTTCTGTAATTCTGATGGGTGTTCCCTTGTAAGTGATCTGTTTCTTGTCTCTGACAGCTTTTAATATTCTGTTCTTATATTGGATTTCTGGAATCTTGATTATTATATGCCTGGGTGTAGTTCTGTTTGGTTTGTAGGTGGCTGGGGTCCTGTATGCTTCATAGATCTGAGTATCTTTACCTTTTCCCATATTAGGGAAGTTCTCCTTCATTATTTCTGTGAATAGCCTTTGCAGTTCATTTGTTTATATCCCTGCTTCTTCCTTTACATTCTTAATTCTTAAGTTATAGATCCTCTTATCTTCCAGCTTTTGTATTGTTACTGCTTGTTTCCTTGTTATTTTTAAGAAGTTTTTCCTTTCATGCTCCCACATTACAAATCTGTTCTCCAGTTCAGATATCTATCCTTAGTTTCTTTCAAACTGTTATGCCAGCTTTCAATAGAGTTTTAGTTTCCTGGTAATCTCTTTGAACCTGCTTCATGTATTCTATGTTTTCTCTATTTTCTCCATCAAACAATTCTCCCCTTTTTTTCTGTTCTTCCATTCCACCATTTGTTTTTTTCTTGGGAGGTGCTTAGCATTTCTTTAACTATTGTACTTATATCTTGCTTTTCTTGGTTAAATACTTCACTTTTGAACTCATCTATGAGGTCCCAGAGATATTGCTTTATGTCTATTTGTGCCGTGCCTGATACTGCATGTTTTGTGTCCTCATTCTCCTTTGCATTTACCTTTCCTGGGTCTGTGTTCTCAGGACTGGGGACTGAGGACCCTTTCTTGTTGCTCCCTCTTCCCATACTTTTGTTCCTTCCATACAAATGTATTTAGGAGGCTCAGTTTCTTTCTTTGTCAGTTGCAGTTTGTTTGAATCATGCCAGCTGGGTGTTCCTGTCCACTGCAGTGTATTAGGGAGACACAAACCTGGGTAGCCTACAGTTGGTCCATCCCTCCAGGTCTGTTAACCTGCTGAAGGCTTTACTGCACTAGGGTGCACTGCCAGGTGCAGTGACCTGGTTTGGGCTAGCCTACTGGGCCTTAGTCCAATCCCGCTTGAGAGGGGAATATGTGACTGAAGTCACTGCAGCATCCTGTTCCAGCTAGTCTGCTTGGTGTCAGAATGTCCTCGGTTGGAGTCTCCTAGTTTATGGAAGGGTCCCTGATCTTCTCACTCACTGCAGGTCAATGCAGGGCTTCCTGCCAGCTCTGCTCTCAACTTGGTTCACGTATTCCTGCTCTCAGAGCTTTTGCGTCTCTATCCCTGCTGTGCCAATTCAGATGTAGCAGTGGTGGCAGGAAATTCAAGCCGCGGTTTCCAGAGGCACGGGTTCCAGATTCGGCACTGAGACTTTAGCTGTTCCAGTCATATTTCCAGGATTGCATTTCCACTTGGTTTCTCTCAGCTTAGTTCATTCCTGGGTCGGGAGGGTATATCTCCCCCTGCTTAGGACTCCTCACACCGCACCATTCCTGGAATCATAGCTGGCTATCTCAGAGACCCTCCATAGCTGCTGTTATCTATCTGTCATGTTCTCCTGGAAGTAAGGAGAAAGCAGTCAAGCAGCACATTGCCTAGCTGCCAGCGGTCTCTGCTCAGGTCTCCATGGTAGAACTCTTTGTACAATGGTCTTGTATGTTTTGTTGTTGTTGTTGTTGTTTTTGCATGTGTTTATAGCAATATGTTTTGTTTTGTCTTGCTTTATTTTGTTTCTCTAATATAGAAAAGATAGAAATACATGTTAAGACACATGCATGTGTGGAATCTATAAACAGTTTATGAAAACTGATCTTATGACACATGATGAAATGAACAGATACTTTGAAAAAAAAGAGACAGAAAAATACCCAGTGCTGATCCTGGACTGTCATGTGAAACCCAGCAATCATATTATTCTTTGTTCAGAGTGATATTAGCCTACTTGCATTTATTCAATCTCAACATAATTGAAGATATGGATAACTGCATGTATATTTAAGTGTATAGGATTGATAACCATATTTCTAAGCTTTTTTTGTTGGATAGTTGAACAGAACTGTTTGCAGTCTCACTGTTTGAATCCCCACTTTCTATGCTCCACTTTAGTATATTGAATAACTATTTGTAAGAAGGCAATCTGTAATCATTAACTAGTGATTTTTTACTGTTTATTTTTTCTTTGAAATTATGTATTATTTCTACCCGTTTTCTGTTTTGTTTAGTCTTTTTTTCAATTAAATTTTTAAAAAAGTTAAAACATAAAAACACAAGTTTTGTTTCTTTAATACATTAACTATATCATGGGTTTTCTATGCAGCCCAAAATCATTACACTGCAAGCCAAAAGCTTGGGCACCTATATATTCAAGTATTTGTTTCTTGAACGTGATGAAATTGAACTTAGAGTGGGAATTTAGAGAACCGAATGCTTTTTGCCATTTTATTACTTAATCTAGAGCTTTTGGCTTCCATACATGAGAAGGCATGTATTTCTTTCTGCAGGCTGTGTGAACAGGTGGATTATGCTAGTTGCTCTGTGCTTAGAAAGTTTCTTTTTCTGTTTTCCATATAATTGGATTATAATTTTAATTATCAAAAATTCCCATGTTTATTCTTCAATAAAACTGACATGGAAGAAAACTGAAATATAAGTGTAGTAATTTTAAAGACAAAGTCCCTAATTTCCCCTTAATCCCAAAGAAATAAGATTAAAGAAAATAAGCTAATTAATCTTTGAGTAGTCACAAACTATTTGATAGCAAAAGAATCAATATCTCAACACTAAAAAATCATGGTTATATTTAAACATGAGGTATTTAAAATTTTATTTTTCTAACAATAAAATAAATGTGATAAAATGGATGAAATTATGTATCTGTAATAGAGAAATCAGTTTTTTAAATTTATTTCTCTGGCAAACAAAAACCAGTCATTTAAAACAAAATGTTCTCCATGACCCTGAATACTGTTTTATTGGTTAGTTCACTGACTCTTGCGCTAACTTCTAGGTTGCTAGTTGTTGTTATTATTTTTCTAGAGGTTAGGCAAAAGCCTCCTTACCCCCTTGTTTTTCAATTTGTATAACTTCTAGCACATTTTGGTCCCTCAGAGGGGATAATTGCATCGGATGCAGTAGTAATGCATTCTGCTTATGTTACATGCAGTTCCTTAGAATTCTGGGAAATGTGGTAGCCGACAAGTGTCCATTCAATAACAACTAATGCATAATCTTAGTTCTAAACAGCAAAGGTTAATAAGAAATTGGCATTTCTGTGGTGAATAATTTGTGATGGTATATGCAAAATTCATTTCCTTTATCATGTGATACCATGAGTGATATTAGGAAGGAGAGGATTTTTTCATGAATGGAAATCAAGAAACTGAAGTAAATGTTACAAATGAAGTTCAGTTCAAGTGGAAAAGGAAGCCTAGAAGCAATGCTAAACTAGGACTGCCCAGTGGAAACAGGAAACTAAAGAAAATCTTCAAAATAAGGCCCAGTTTGGGAAACTATTGAGCCCTTTTTTTTAACAATTGCAAATAAATGATTTGCCAAAGAAACAATGAGGAGTCCTAACATATGTATCAGAGAAATCAGAATATGCCTCAAATTGTATCTCAATTTGTATATTTAGGAGCATATTACCATAGAGAAAATTTACAACTTATAGTGGATTCATTTTGGGGGAAAATGTGTTCTCTGTGTTGCTCAGGCTGGTTTCCAAATCTTTAGAAGATCCTATCACCACAAGGACTACTTTTGTGTACCATCATAATTGGATTTCAATAGATTTTGAAGAGGACTCATGACTACAAAAAATTAAGGTGCAATACTTTACAGTAAAATTCAGGAACTCACAAGTTTTGCTGAAGAGACTTCTTAGTCTCAGATGAATTTTGGTTCAATATTCAAAATTATTATACTGTGCCAAAAATGTTCAGGAATTTCTACTACATCTTTTTTTTTTTTTTTTTTTTTTGGCTTTTTCGTTTTTACCGGTACCAGGGATCGAACTCACGACTGCCTGCTTTTGAGGCAGGCGCTTATGCCGCTGAGCTAAATCCCCAGCCTCTACTACATCTTTTATAAAAACAGAAGTTATGCCTAAAATCTTGGGGTTCCATATTTAAGTTAAAGGAAACTAAATCTTCTCTTGTGACTCTTTTCATAAAACTGTTTTCTGTGACTATTGTATGAATGTGAATTTCAGAAATGTGGAGATTAGTGATTAACATTAAGTTCTGTGAATATGAGGCATTTTACATGTAGTCTCCATATGCTTGCTGTAGCCCAGATGCAGCTTTTGGATATAGAGCATTGATATGAAAATTTAAAACAGAAAGTAAAATATGGGTTTCAGCATATATAGTTTTTTCTGTCTAATTATAATTATTCAGCTTGAGTTAGTCGAATAATTCAATAGTAAAGGAATAAAATATTTTCCCATTTTTAAAAGCTCTTCTGTACACTACTCTGTTTCTTTTTTGGCCAGGCTCCAATCACTGCTGTGCATTTATTAGTACACTTATTTAAAAAAACTATTTCTTTAAAACATACTAAAAATTTAGCATTGCTTTAAACTTTTATGGATTGGGAAAGTAACACTTTATTAAATAAAATTCACCACTTCTCTCATGAATCAGGTTAAAGCTTGTTAAAAGTAAAATATGGGATAGGAAACCAAGTGCAGTACATTTTTCAATAGAATGGACTTCTACAAAACAGTTCCATGGATTAGAAAAAGTTATGCTATCCTTTTAAGAATGAGTTGTATACAATTGCCCTGAAAAGTACATTTGTGTTGTTCGTTGATTGTGTCTCTCATATAAATTAGTAAACTTTCATGTTTCTTTCTCTCAGTCTTTGAATGGAAAGATTATGAGTGATGGTAAGTGTTATGGGTTAGATCTAAAATATCCCCCAAATAGTACATGTTCAAAGGAGGAGCCTGGTCAGAGGGATCATGTACCTGGGGATGGGACTTTAGAGAGTGCGTCCTCTTCCCTCATTCTTTCATTATGTCTGTCTGCTTCCTGGCTGTGATCACCTGAACAGCTTTCTTCAGCCATGCTTTCTGCCATGGCTTCTCTGCCCTGGAGCCAGACTAACATGGACTGTCTCCCTTGAAACCATCAGCCAAATTAAACCTCTTTTCATTTAGTGTTTGGGTTTTGCCCCAGTAAAGGGAAAGTGATTAATACAGATAATAATTTACCTGCAAATTGATCTTTAATGGAACTGCACCCAGAAGCAGCTACCTTCCCGAGATGAACTAAAATTAACCACTCAAAGCTTTTCCTCAGCTTTAAAATGTCATGCTGAACTGAATTCACATATATATTTACATCTACTATAATTCTACAGTAACTCTACAGCAAAAGTGTGTATTGCTAAATCATCAACATAGTCATAATCATTGGATACATTCATATTTTGTTTATGCATCATTGAAATAACAACTAATATTTAAATACATATACAGTGGGGGCACTGAGAACATAAGAGGCAATATACCTCTATTCTCAGTTATTTGAGATTTTAGTTTAAAAAGACTAGGTAAAAATAACTTCTGTAGAGGAGTAAAACTAGGATAAAGAACTGGATGAGGGACTGAGTGATCGGTTTGCATTTTCTTAGAAAAGAAATGTCACTGAAGTTATACAGTCTGCAGCTAGAATATGGCCCTGCATTTTATTGTAAGCCTCTCAGCTGTTTAGACAAGATACTGAAGTGCATTGATACCTAAAATTTGTTTGATAATGTGCATAAAATGTCAGGTTCCTGAACTTTCTCCTGGTAAACTTTGGTTTATTTTGTGTTTATTGCAGAGTGCTGATGATTGAATGGAAGGCATTGCAAATGCTATGCAACTGCTCTACCACTGAGCTACTTTCCCAGACTTTGGCAAATTTTAAATTTTGGGGGATGAAATCATAGACTTTGTATTGTAAAAAGCAAACAAACCAGCAAACAAACAAAGCAAAATACAACAAACAAAAACCCCGAGTGAATCTTATGCAAGAAGTTCATAGACCACTGTTTAAGAAAATTGCTTGTAAACTTCATAGATAAAATTTCTTTCATTTTTTGTTCTATCTTTCCACAAGTCAGTGACCATTTGAGTAACTGAGGCAGGAAGTAGCAGGACTAATTAATGCTTTTGGGTACATAATTTTTTGCATATCTCACGATTTAAAATTTGCTCTGGTGGTGGAGTTTGTAACATTTAGTAGCAGAGCACTTGCTTACCCAGTACAGATTTTTTGAAAAAAATATTCATTTAAAAATTTGCATTTCGTTTTAGCTCGGGAGCATCTGCAGAGGACTATATCTGTCTTCACTTCTTCTGAGTGCGAGAATATTATATTTGCAGGCATTAGATATTCACTTTTTATAGCCACCTATGACAATAGTGTAATGTATTTGGGGAGGATGAAGAAACAAAAGAATTTGAGAATGATAGATCTCATGCAATACACAGTTTGTTAAAACCAACACTTATATGGTAAAAAAGTGTAGAACACATTAAACATGGTTTAGGAAGTATTTTTTTTCATTAATAAACTTTATTTTTTTATTTAAAAGGAAAAGGAGAAAAAAAGCAGAACAAAACAAACAGTGTAAGGGTACAAGTAATTCAGAACTACAAAAAAAAAAAAAAACAAAAAAACAGTAAGCTATCACCAGTTAATAGATTACACGCTATCATCTTAGAAATGGTGTTTCAGGTCACAGGATCAAAGCATTAAAAGTGAACATTCAAACAGTGAGACTGCAAATAGTTGTGTTCAGTAATCCAATCAAAAATATTAATATGGTCTCTAATACACCTAAACACCCTTGCTGTTTTATCCTCTGGGACACTTTTTTTTCCCCCTCTCTTTATTACAACAAAATTTACACATTTTGGGTTTTATTGCTCCCTTAGATCTTATTGCTTTTTTTTTGGTAAAAGAATAAAATCAAACATGAAAAAACAAAGCTGTCAGTCAAAATCAAGGATAGACATAGCACATGATGTAAAAACAGAGGACAAGGTTATCAACAATGGTTACCATAATGCCTCTTGCTTCCTTAAGAAGAATTATCTATCTCATTAGGTATTATAAAGTTGAACAAAACAGTAGAGAACAAGACCAATAAAACCTAAACATGGTAAATCTTTCAGAAACTCAAAAGAGGATAATAGTCAAACCAGAATGGGCACAATAGTGAATCTTATTGCCTTCAAAGTAGTTGCCTATACTCTGATACTTGATACTTTCATACAGAGCAGAATAGAGTCCCATCAGTCAAAACAAGATAACGGGGATATTACAGGACTTCAAGTTAATAAGAAATCAAAAAAGTTACTATACCATATCCTGCTAGTCTTTTTGATTTTTTCCCCTTAGTTTAAAAAAGAAATTTAAAAAATTAAATAATTTTTTAATGAATAAGGGAGAGGTTGAGATAAAAGGGGGCATAACAACATAAAAATACAGGTTAAAGCATGACACTTTCAGCAACCTAGTGCGTCACCACCAAATAACTCGACCTAATAGTAGTTACCATAGTGTCTCTTTCCTTGAAATATTTGAATATAACTTCATATCTATAGCATCAAACATATCAAGACAGTGTAATACCATTCAAGTGGATGAAAGCATTGTAGAGTATTTAGAATCAGCTAACAGAAAAATGAACAATGGTTTCTATATTGTCTCTTTGCCTATAACAATTTTTGTTTATACTACCACATACCATAAAATCCAGCAAGATACAACATGATAAAATCAATGGAAACAGAAGAGCCATAGTTTGGTGCAGCTTCAAAACAAGATGGTATTAAATCAGTACCAGCTATTATGATGTCTTGTTTTCTTCAAAATAGCTGTTCATTGCATTATAGGCCATAATATCAAATAGCCCAAAATAAAGGCATTCCAATTAATGAGTGAAAACTTTATAAGGCTTCAAGGCCACATAATGGGGAATCATGGTTACCACATACTCTTATATATTTGAATCATTTCTTACACTAGGGAAACTATTTGGTTTTCACAGATGCAAGTTTGATTTATTGCACTTATGAGTATGGTTTCAAGCTGTGCCCATTTATTGATAAATACCTCAATGTGATCCTTCTTTATAGCTGAGTAGTACTTCATTGTATAGAAATACCACAACTTTTTTATCCATTCCACAGTTGATGGACACTTAGGTTGTTTCCAAGATCTGACGATTACAAATTCTGCTGCTATAAACACAGGTGCGCATATATCACTGTGGTATGATGCTTTCAGTTCTTCTGGGAATATGCCTAGAAGTGGAATAGCTGGAACAAATGGGACTTCCAATCCCAGCTCTTTGAGAAATCTTCAGACTGACCTCCACAAACGTTGTATCAGTCTACCACTCCCACCAACAGTGTAGGAGAGTTCCTTTTTCCCCACAGCCTCTCCAGCACTTGTTGTTGTTGGTTTTCTTGATGCTAGCCATTCTTTCAGGAGTGAGATGTAATCTCAGTGTGGCTTTAATTTGCATTTCCCTAATGATCAATGATGACAAACATTTTTTCATGTATTTATTTGCCATTTGTATTTCTTCCTCTGCGAAGTGTGTACTCATCTCAGATGCCCATTTTTGGGTTGGGCCTTTGAATTTTGGGGGTCTGAGTTTTTTAATTCCGTATATGTTTTAGAAAAAAGTCCCTTGTCTGAGGGGGAGTTCACTAAGATCTTTTCCCAGTTTGTGGGTTTTCTTTTCACTATGCTGGAGATTTCTTTTGACATGCAGAAACTTTTTAATAAGAGGTGGTCCCACTTATTGATTCTGGGAAGTATTTTACCCTGCAGTTTGAGTCCTGTTCATGAATTCTCTACCTATCCCTATGTCTTCAAGGTTTCTACCTAATTTGTCTTCCAATGGATTTAGTGTTTCTGTTTTAATATTCAGATCTTTGATCCATTTAGATTTAATTTAGGACATGGTACTAGGCTTGGGTCGAGTTTTAGTTTTTAGCAAATGGAGAGCCAGTTTTTCCAACACCATTTATTAAAGAGACTGTCGTTTTTCCAGTGAACCTGCTTGGCTCCTTTATCAAAGATAAGGTGGTTGAGTGTGTTTGTAGTTGTGGTTGTATCTTCTAATCTACTCCATTGATCCTCTGCTCTGCTTTGATTCCAGTACCATGTTGATTTTACTACTGTTGCTTTGTAGTATAACTTCAAGTCAGGGATTGTGATGCCTCCTGCCTTGCCTTTGCTGCTTAGAATTGCCTAGATATTTTAGGTCTCTTCTGGTTCCAGATGAATTTTAGGAGTGATTTCTCTAGATCTATAAGGTATGTTGATGGTATTTTTATTGGGATTGCATTGAATCTGTATAACAGTTTTGGGAGAATGGCCATTTTCAAAATGTTTATTCCTCGTATCCATGAACATGGGATGTCTTTCCATTTTCTGAGATCATCTTAATTCCTTCTTTCAGTGTATTATAATTTTCCCTGTATAGGTCTTTCACTTCTTTCATAAGAGTAATTCCTAAATATTTCATTTTTTTGCTTGCTAGTGTGAAGTGTGGCTTCTCTTATTTCTCTCCCTGTGATTTTGTTGTTAGTGTAGAAGATTGCTATTGATTTTTGAGTATTGATTTTGTAACCAGTTACATTGCAGAATTTATTATATCTAGGAATCATTCAATGAAGTTTTGAGGGTCTTCTATGTAGAGTATCATGTTATCTGCAAATAATGGTAATTTAACTTCTTCTTTTCCTTTCTTTACCCCTTTTATTTCTCTCTCTTGTCTAATTGCTGTGGCTAGTATTTCCAGCACTGTATTAAATAGGAGCAGGATAAGGGACATCCTTGTGTTGTGCCTGATTTTAAAGTAAAGGCCTTCAATTTTTGGCCATTTAGTATGATATTGGCTGTTGGTTTGTCGTAGACGGCCTTTATTATATTGAGGTACAAAACATCTATTCCAAGTTTCTGCAAGGTTCTTATCATGAATGAATGTTGGACCTTGTCAAAAGCTTTTTCTGCTTTTGAACATGTGGTTCTTACTTTTGGCTCTATTGATATGGTGTATTAAATTTATTGATTTACATATATTGAACCATCCCTGCATGCCTGGAATGAATCCCACTTGGTCATGGTGTATGATCTTCTTGATGATTTGCTGCATCCTATTTGCCAATATTTTATTGAGGATTTTTGCATCTGTGTTCATTAGGGAGATTGGTCTGTAGTTCTCTTTTTCAGTTGGTTCCTTTTCAGGTTTTGGTACTAGAGTAATATTTGCTTCCAGGAATGACTTAGGAAGGATTGCTTCCCTGTCAATTTCATTGAAGAGTTTGAGGAGTGTTGGCATTAAGGCTTCTTTGTATTTCTTGTAGAATTCTGCAGTGAATCCATCTGGGCCTGGACTCTTCTTTGTAGGTAAAGATTTAATTACCTTTTCAATTTCACTAATAGATATTGAGTTATTCAGTAGTTTTACATCTTCGTGACCTAGCTTTGGTGCTTCGTATGCTTCTAGGAATCTGTCCATTTCCTCTGTGTTATCAAACCTTTGAGAGTAGAGGTTTTTGAAATAGGTATTGATGATTTTCTGTATTTCTATAGAGTCTGTAGTGATTTCTCCTTTTTCATTCCTTATTGCATGAATTTGAGCTTTTTCTTCCCTTTTTAAAATAAGGTTGGCTAGGGGCTTATCAACTTTATTTATTCTTTCAAAGAACCTACTTTTTGATTCATTGATTCTTTGGATTGTTTTCTTAGTCTCTATTGTGTTGATTTCTGCTCTGAATTTTATAATATCCTCTCTTCTTTTGGCTTTGGACTTCACTTGCTCTTCTTTTTCTAGCTGTTTGATGTGTAGCATCATATTGTTTATTTGTATTCGTTCTGTCTTCCTCATGTGGGAACTCAGTGCAATAAATTTTCCTCTGAGGACGGCTTTCCTTGCATCCCATAGATTCTGGTAAGTTGTATCTGTATTTTCATTTGTTTGTGCGTATTGCTTAGTTTCTTTTCTAACTTCCTCTGTGGCCCACTGATTACTCAAGAATGTGTTATTCAGTTTCCATGTGTTTGTGGGATTTTTGCAGTATCTTTTATCGTTAATTACTAATTTCATAGCACGATGGCACGATAGGATGCAAGGGATAATTTCAACTCTTTTGCATTTATTTAAATATGTTCTGTGAGTTAATATTTGATCTGTTTTAGAGAATGACCCATGTACTGCTGAGAAGAATGTGTATTCCATTTTTGTTGGGTGGAATACTCTGTATATGTCTATTAAGTCCATTTGTTCACAGGTGAAATTCAGTTCTTTTATTTCTTTGTTGATTTTCTGTTTGGTTGATCTGTCCATTGGTGTCAATGGTGTGTTAAGATCTCCTGTTAGAATTGTGTTACTGCTGATTTGGTTTTTCATTTCTGTCAGTACTTGTTTTGTATAACTGGGTGCTATGGAGTTTGGTGCATATATATTTAAGATAGTTATCTCTTCCTCTTGGAGTTTTCCCCTAACCAGTATGTAGTGACCTTCTTTTTCCCTTCTGACGATTATTGGCTTGAAGTTGACTTTGTCTGCAAACAGAATAGCTACCCCCTCTTTTTTTGGGTTCTTGTTGCATGAAGTATTATTTTCCATCCTTTGACTTTCAGTCTGTGAGTATCCTTTTGGGTTAGGTGGGTTTCTTGAAGATAGCATATGGTTGGATTTTGTTTCTTGATCCATTCTGCCAGTCTGTTTCTTTTAACTGGTATATTGAGACCATTTACATTAATAGATAGAGCTGTTACATATTGGTTTATTGTTGACATATCTTTCTGCTGTTGCATGTTTATCTTTCTACTCTGTTTAATTGTCTGCTTTGTTTAATGGTTTTTTTCCTAAATGTATCTAGGCTGTCTTTCAGTATTCTTTGTAGGGTTGGCTTGGTGATCATGAAGTTTTTCAGCTGATCTTTGTCATGGAAGTATCTTATTTCTCCATCGAATTTGAGGGACAGCTTTGCAGGTACATCAGCCTGGGTTGGAAATCATTTCCCGTTAGGATCTGAAATACATCACTCCATGCTCTTCTTGACTTTGTTTGTGCTGAGAAATCTGCTGTGATTGATAGGTTTTCCTTTATAGGTCATCTGTCTTTTCTCTCTGACAGCCTTTAATATTCTATTCTTTTGTTCTATTTCTGGGATGGTCATTATTATATGTGTGGTGTAGATTTATTTTGCTTGTGACTATTTGGAGTTCTATATGCTTCATTGATCTTGATATCAGTTTCCAATCTCATGTTTGGAAATTCTCAGCTATTACTTCTCTAAATATTCTCTTGACATCCTTTATGTTGTCCCCGTCTTTTTCATTTATCCCTATCAACCTTATGTTGTTTCTCTTTGCATCATCCTATAGGTGCTGAATTGTTATTTCCTGATTTCTTGTTATTTTTAAAAGTTCTTTTCTTTCCTATTCACTAGCTGCAATCTTGTCTTCGAGGTCAGAGATTCTATCTTCACATTTGCTGAGGTGGTTTTTACAATGGAATTTTTGATTTCCTGGATGTCTCTTTGCATCTGTTTTACATATTCTGTTTGTTTCTTATATTGTTCATCCAGGGATTCTATCTTTTTGTTTAGTTCCTCCAACTTTTTAACTGCATCTGCTTTAGCTATGCTTAGCATCTGCTTCATTTCTTGTATCAATTCTTTTATCTGAGAGATTATTTCTAGTTTGAATTCCTTTAAGGCTTCCCATACTTGCTTCTTTATTTCATTTGCCATTATTTCTGTTATTTCAGTTATATGGCATGTGTTTTCTTCTATGCACATGTCTCGTGGGCTTTCTTGGGATAGGCCGGATGTTTGAGATTGCATTTTGGTCTTTCATTTTGTCATTTTCCTGTATTTTGGAGCTTCATGTTGTTCCAGGTATGGGAGAGAGTTATGCCAGCCTGGGATGGGGTTCCCTGTGATGGCCCCACTCACTGGACCCAGCAGGGAACCACGGCCTGGTCCTCAGGCCAGGAAGAGTGTCTGTTCAGGCTGGGCGGGATTCTTAGCTGCTGCTGCTACCGTCACTGATGTGGTCTGGTCCCTGGTCCGGTTCAGAATCAGCCTGGTCCCCAGGTCAGGGAGAGAGTTCCCGCAGGCTGGGTGGGATTCCCAGCCGCTGCTGCTACACTCCCCGGTCCAGCCTGGTCCCCAGACCAGTAGGAAACTGGGCTGTTCCCCAGGTGAGGGAGAAAGTTCCTGCAGGCTGGGCAGGACTCCCAGCCACTGCTGCTACAATCTCCTATCCAGCCTGGTCCCCAGTCCAGTAGGAAACCAGCCCGGTCCCCAGGTCAGGGAGACAGTTCCCACAGGTTGGGCGGAACTCCCAGCCACTGCTGTTACACTCTCATTAATGAACTTTAATATTTACAATCCTATCTAAGAGATTAGTGATACCATTAAATTTATAAGAAGTATCTTTACTCTCACTCTATGCTCTTTTTTATATTAATGATTTATTTTATAACATCTTTAATTTTCTAAAAGACACTATTTCCACCTAGGGTAAAAGTATGTATCTTTGTATAGCTAGATGGAGAACTTTCATGGTAAATGTGAGGTATCAGTGATTTAAGGTTCTAGTAGTTGAAACATGGGAGAGCCCAAAACTTCTTACCTGAAATATATGTATTTTATTCCAAATGTCAGAAACTTTTTTCCCTCCAAACTATTGCCTCCTGTCTGGGTCACTCCTTTCTTTCTTCAAAATATCTTTAGTCACCCTTCATTGATGACTAATGAATTTTCAGATTCCAAGAAACAGAAGACTAGCATATAAAATATGTTTGCCAAACCTCATAGGTATGAACCAAAAGCAACAATGGAAAAATGAAATAGAGTCTCAAGAAATTTGGTCTGATAGGTAATCAATATCTTTAGGAATAAGAGCTATGTATTTTCACACTTGTGACTATGTGAATTATTCTTTGTATATATTAAGCAGAATTTTTATTACAGAAGTCTGTTATATTGGTGTGCTGTATAAATATTGAGAAATTAAGAAAAGCAAAACTTTTAATTTGAACTTGGTTTTTATATTGATTCAGACTATTTTAAGAAAAGATTAATGCACTAAATCTGCCACCCAGCCTGAGAAACTATTTTACTGCACTGCTAAACTATATGTAATATAATATATATACATATATATACAATCTTTCTAAAACTCTGTCTATCTATCTATCTATCTATCTATCTATCTATCTATAGTCTTTCTAAAACTGTCAATGCACATTAGTAAGTTAATTACAATTTGGCTGTATTTGACTTTGCCAACCACTCTGTCTTTAAACTCTGATTATAGTACTCATGTGAGATGTTTGGCTACTAATTCAAAAAGGCTGGTAATGTATAGTGTAAGTATACAGTGAGTAACTGACAAAACCAGTTCCACCAAGCGTAACTCAGCAAGTGATCTTTAAAAACAGTTTGACTCTTTAGTGCATCAGAAAGCTTCTTGTTGTAGATACTAGGCTGAAAGAAGCAGACTGGGCTTTATTTCAAGTAACTTAGTTTTCTATTTCTTGGAAACAAAAAAGCAAATAGAGATTATGCATGATTTCTTTGTCTTTGTTCATTCCACTAAGGCAATAAATACTAGTCAGCTTAAGAGTTATTACTGAGGAATAGAAATATATTATTAGAAAATTCAAAGTTACTATTAATTCTAGTATTTTACTGAATATTAACGCATTTAGTTTGTATTAAATGCTTTTGCTAATGTGACAGAATAAAATATTGTAATTACTAGTGGCTTCCAGCAATCATATAAAATCATGTTATTTATAAAGTTATGGTGTTAGTTTAAAAGATTATCTGCCTGTATAGGACTTATAGGGTAAATATATCTCAGTTCTCATAGACAGAAATGGATAGGAATCAAACTATATATAATGACAAAAATGAAAAGTTACCTTTAAGATATAACTGATATAACTGCTATGTTTTGTTGGATAAAACACTGAATCATATATTTTAATTATGATTGATAGTAGATGGACAAATATGGCCCCAGGAATTTTAATCATTTCTGTAACAAATTTTTTTTATTTTAGAGGCTAAAATTGACAATTGTTAAAATGTATAGCTCTTATTCCTAAGACCATCAACTGCTTATCAGGTCAGGTTTATTCAGGCTTCGTCATATCCTTCCTTCTATCTTATCATTGCCATTTCTGGAGGTTAGAATATTACACAAAATTCTGCTATATAAAAGAGTGTCTTATATTTATCACTTAACTCCTATGGTATTCTTGTTATTTTTCTTAATTTAAATGAGAAATTTAAAGCAATGGGACCTTTTAAATCCATTACTGTCAAAAATGTTACACATTTGCATGCATGCATTTGTATGGGCAGTATGACTTTTAGCTTGTTGTCAGAGAAATTCTAAATATTTAAAAACACCTGTATCTAGTATGTAACTTTTGAAGAAAAAAAAGATAAATTATACTATTTAAAAAAATATATTGTTTTCAAATAGTAATCCTATTATTCCTTAAGTAATTTTTGTTTTTATGTTATTATGAAAATGATTGTGTATGAAAATGATTGTATGTATAATTTTAAATGATTAAGATGTTTGAATTTAAAATTTAGTGATACACATAGTGTTATGGCTTCTTGCTGTTTTACAATCTTGATTATTTAAAAGTTCAGTTTTAAATTTTGGTGCTACACATAGTGATGCATTTGTTTGAACTGGACATATTCCTAGTAGAATGTCTATTTGGGTAATGATGCTGCTTTTTCTAGTAGATCACAGGAGGTTAGGGGAATGTTCACAGTCACTTAATAAACAGAAATGAGATGATGACATATTAGCCATCGTTGGTGCTCATTCTACTACCTACCTTATTTCTCAGAGTGACTGATTAAGTATTTCCACTCCGAGGCAGAAGAGCTACTGGTATAAATGTTGATAGTGAAAACTGAAGAGTCCAGAAATAAGATTAGCAATCTGAATTGTTTTATAATATTTGGATTGAGTAGTAAATGTGATTGAGGACAGACTCTACTCATACTCTTCTAAGTATTAGAAGAAGATCACAATTGCAAATTAGTATATTAATTTCTTTATTAGAATATATATGAAAGTCAGGCAAAGTCTGTAAATAACCCAACTCTAGACAATCTAGACACATATATTGCATAAATATTCTGGTGTTACAAGTTTATTTTATATTGAGGTTATAACAGGCTTATGATAAATTATACATATTAAAATATACAATTTCATGTTTTGTATATTTGTAAATCCAAAAAAAAGAAACCCTAGAAAATGATGCTAAACACACTATTCACCACCAAAGGTTACTTCAAGGTCCTCCATAATCCTTTCTTCTTTTTCCTCTTGAAATGGGCAAGTGCTTATCTGTTTTCTATTATATCTCTTTACATTTTCTAGGATATCATCTAAATGTTATATTAGAGTGTGTAATCTTTTTTCCTTTTAAAAAACATGATATTTGACAATATCTATGTTACACAACATACTTATTGATGATTTATATTTTTCTCACTTAGGTTCCAATTTCAGAATATTATAAACTTTATTTAACCTTTCATCTGTTAATAGACACTTGATTGTATTTTGGGATTGTATTTTGGGATTTTTAAGGGTAAGGTATTTTTAAGGGTAAGGTATTACAAACATCCTCGTGGAACCATCTATATAGATACTTGATTTAATTTTTCATTGATAAATAACTCTGAGAAAAGGCTCATTCATAAAATAAGTATATGTATCTATAGATGATTCACTGTTTCTTCAGGTCACAGTTTCAGAAGGGCAGCAAAGGTAAACAGAGCTGAAGCATTTGGATCTTTCATCCCTTTCCTTTTAAGACTTTATATTTAATTTTGTATTCATTACTTAATATAGTTGGTTTTTCCTTCAGTCACTCCCTCCCTGCAAATTATTTAAGCCTCACATCCCACAAAATCTCTGGGGCATATTAGCTTTCATCCCAAAAAGTTCTGGACTGACTCAATGCAGTGCATTATTCTATAAGGCTAATGTTACAGAAGCTGAAAACTCACTCCTCCTATTTTTAGTCCTAATTTGGGTCCAGTCCCATTATCACCAGAGATCCCACAAAACAGAAACATGTTAGGAATGCCTGATGGAAATAAGAACCCATCTCTCATTATAACTTTCAAAGAGAAATTTAAAAGACCTAATTTCATGATAGAGTCAAAAGACAACAAGATCCAAAAGGAATATCGAAATCAGATTATATTGTTCTTGAGAGTTAATGTTCAAATAGTTGAAAATCAAAAATCAATAAAACTTATTTCTGCAAATCCTAGCCCTGATTTCTAGTGGTTCCTTATTTCCTAGTGGATTCTCAAAGCCTGAGTAGTGTTAAGATGCTCTTAGCAATTGTAGCCTGGCCATTCTTTGAGGAAAGGAGATAGTTCCTCATAGCACAGCTTTACTTCCTACCAAATTTTTTTAAATAAGTGATTTTCCAGCCCTGAATCATTTTCCCAGAGGAAAGATACATGCTCCTGGTGTTGCCAAAAACCATAGCAAAGACCTGATTTTATCTAAGGAAAGGAGAACGCAAGAGAGAAGTCCTTTCTTTTTAGCAGAGCCTATTTTGAAGCAATGTTCTAAAAGCATGAAAGTCCTGAGGAGCAGCAAAATAAGCACGTACAGGTCTAAAAATATCACATCATTCATGCCTGCATGTAACATAGTGTCTGATGACAGTGTACACTATATCCTGCTCTGGGGGCAGTTGGTGACAGTAGTGAGGCCCTTATGCAGACTAAACATGGTAAGTCTTCTCAGATGGCTAGACGGTTCACCTTCATTTTATAGCAAAGTAGGCCACAAAGAGAGGAGCCAGCCATTAGAGAACAAAAAGAAAGACAATAAAAAGAAAAAAGAAAAGCAATTAGATACTTGCCTGGCAGACACTAAACTATGCTGCTTGAGTTCCTTCTCTTTGGAGAGGATGCCCCTGTACATTCACATGCTGATTTTGCAGCAGAGAGATTTCCTTTTATTTACTATTATAAAAGGTAATCTTTATCTATCATTCCCTTGCCATTCCTTGGAGACCTGTTTACTAGCCATATTGCTTTGAAACTCCTAGTATTTAACTGTTCTCTCCCAAGGAAATCTTCTTGCCTTCTGATGTATGTGTGTATTCATCTGCTGCTAAGTGCTACCTCGTCAGTTCTTTACTCAACTGAGAGCAGGAGTTTCAAGCAAATGAAGCCATCACAGTCACATGCTATAGTCCTTCACTTCACCTTTGTCTAGAGAATGGAGATTTTCATGGGTAGGATAAAGACACCTCAACCAATTCCTTTACAGTTGGAAGGAGCAAGGTTGCAGCTGTTATCAGAAAGAGCATCTAACTTTTAGATGCTGGATCAAACAGTCCTGTGGGATTATTATCCTCCATAATACTCCTGTCAGCCCACCTATCCAGCTTTCTTTACTTCTGAGGCTTTTAGTTTGGTCATTTCTTGGCCCAGAGGGAAGGACAACAATATGGGAGGTCTCGAATAGCTCTAGGCAAGAAGTAGCCAATGTCTTTGTGATTCCCCAAGAAATCCTTCCCTGCACAATGATGATAAGATCAATTAGATATGGGATGAACTCATACATCTGGGCAGATCATTAACAACAAACCCTTATTGCTCTGCTGGTTTCTTCAATTTCCTTTCCATTCTGTCTTCTTAGGACCTTGAGCAGTTTTAGGAAAAATGTTACTGGCATATGGGTCTGAGAACCAGTGTTAGATGCCCAAGAATATCAGCAACTTCCAGTTTCCCAAATCTGCTTATCTTTATCCAAGTCTTCTAACTTAGGTAGGGAAGGCATCTTTTCCTGAATCTGAATCAAGGCTGCAGTACTGGGAATGAGCACAAGAGAAAGTCTTAAGAGAGCCCTGCCCTAGTAAAGACTGTCTCTGCTCATCTCCTCAGCAGGAACACACTTGCTTTGGTAATGTGGAGACTCACAGACCCCATGGACACCTATGCCCATCTTCTACAGTTATTTCTTGATTTTTGTAATTTTATGAGAAGCCCTAAAAGCAGATAATAACTATGCTGCAATAAACTTTGGTGATTATTACTAAACTCACTTTTTTGTTAGTCTGAATAGCTTTTAATTGCAATTTATATCACTTATATGTTAATCTATGTCATATATTGAAGAGACCAAGAAAGCTCATTCCATCTGCTGCTCCCCCCCCCCCTTCTCCCTTCAAATCCAACTAGGTTAAGTTTTAACTTCCTAAAGGCCATAAAACAAAGGCCTGAGGTACTAGCTCCTGACATCCTGGGTCTTCCCTATCCAGAAGCCCCATCACAAATTGTGTTAATTGCATCAGATTGTATTAGATTGTACATTCTTCACAAAAATAGCTTCGTTTATATCATAGTAATATCTGTAACTTGGTATTGTATCACAGTAATACCTGTAACTGTAAATGTGTGTATTCCTTTTCCCCTGGGTAAAAGATTGATATGTTAATCAATGCTCTCCTCTGTAAAGAATTGTAAAATCTTACCTAATTGATATGCTAACCATTGTTGCCCTCTACAAATAGATTGGTTGTGGTGCGGGTTTCGAAACTATGTGCAGCTCCACCCCCACAGGACCAGTGTTCTTAAACAGTTAAGACAAATAGCCTTAACCTAAGGCAGAGACAAACGCCCATTCCTAAGGAATGCCACCCCTTCTTGGGAGACACTCCCTCGCCCCACTAAGAAACCTAATCCCTTAAGGACAGCTCACCATCAGCCCTGCTCTAATTGCTATGATTGGCTTCTGTAACAACGCTTGCTTTGCAGTTTTCATCCTTAAAAACACCAGCCTTGCCCCAACTCAGGGTTCTCCGTTTCCACCTGTTTGGAGAACCCCGTGTTCACGGAATAATAAAAACCCCTTTGTTTTTTACATGAGAGCGAGGCCCTTGGAGTCTTCCTCGCGACACCGGTCTAACATTTTGGAGGCCCTAGTGAGATCAAACTGAGATCAGACCTCCTCGCAGAGGGAGACCCCAACGGCACCTCTCTGGGGTAAGTAGTACGGCCGGTTTTTGTTTACTTTCATTTTGGATCGGCCGTTTCCTTTCGCCCCAGGCCGAACTCCGGCTCTACTTCAGGGGCAAATTCTGTTCATTCCCAATCTGTGGTCCGTCTGGGCCAATCTGGGGAATTTCATTCCCAATCTGTGGTCCGTCTGGGCCAATCTGGGGAATTTCATTCCCAATCTGTGGTCCGTCCGGGCCAATCTGGAGGCACCCCCTAAGGTGACTCGTCTGATGTGAAACTAATACGTGAGAGTGAGGTGGCCGGCCTGTTTGTCCTGTGTGTCGTGGCTGTTGTAATCGGTTATTTGTTGTGTCGTGTGTACGCTAACCACTCTTTGTCTTCAGAACACCATGGGACAAACGACACTGTCCCCATTGTCCCTCACCCTCGACCATTGGTCAGAAGTTCGAGAGAGGGCTCACAATCTCTCCTTACAAGTTAAAAAAGTAAATGGCAGACTTTCTGCTCGTCTGAGTGGCCCACATTCTCCGTGGGTTGGCCACCGGAGGGGACTTTCCACCATCCCCTCATCTTAGCAGTTAAGAACATCATCTTCCACCCCAGACTAGAGGGCCAACCCGACTGGGTCGCCTACATCTTGGTATGGCAGGACCTCAGGGAGGAGCCCCCACTGTGGGTAAAACCCTTCCTTCCTCCGCCCTCTCCTTGGTTGCCTGTTTAAACTTGTTACTAACTTAGGGGCTTGTTGCCCATCTCTGTTGCAGGATCCATATGGCTTATTAGATTCAAGATTCATGATAAGAAAAATTATTTCCTTTAGCTGACCAAACTGTGCAAGAAGCTCCCTTCGTTTGTGTCTTTAATGTTGTGGCGCCTTGTTTAATATGTAAGACTTCAATTGATTGCTTGCAACCTCGGCATGCCTTTTAAAAGGAGTATTTTTTCTCTCTGGTGAAAATGTAAACATGTGCACATATATATGTATATCTATGGTTATTAAGAGTCATGTCAACTTTGCCAAGTAAAAACCAGGCGGTACTATATTTGAGCCAGTTAAAAGGTTACAGTTTTGTTTTTAAAATACAGCATTTTTATGTGGTAAAAAGACATAAAATAAGTATGTTTTGGACTACTAAAAGGTGACTTCAAGGGTTTTGTTGAGAGTTTTGATGTTGTCTGAGAAGTGAGAAAAAAGGTAATTGACTGGTAATAGTAAAAAGAGGGACAAAGAGAGTGGTCTTCAAGTAAAGGTATCTGGCTATGCCAGAATGTGGGAAAAGATTAAAGCTTAGTTTGAGAGGTATTATTGTAAGTTGTAGAAGGCTCAAGAGGATGTGAATTTTATTTGTCTTGGTTTATAGTACTACAAATAACAGGTTTGACAAGAAGTAAATGTGTTCAGAATTTGACAGTATTAGATCAGTTTTGGTAGAAGTATACATAAGATTGTACTTTGCTGCAAAATGTTTCCATTAAAATGAGATTATAGGTGATACTAGAAATAAGATACAAGTTCTTGCATGTACTGTGAACATCTGGGAGATTATACAGCACAATTTTGTTACCTATGAAAAAGCCCTTTATGTTAAGAATATAATTTTAGTAAAATGATGGCCTGCCACATGACACCCTTGGACAAAAAACAGTGTGCCATCCAGATGAAGCCCGCTCTCTGATCCGGAATGCCAAAACCATGTTCTCCTTTTGTGCCACCCTGACTGGACATCCAGAGGTAAGGAGGTTTCCCAGTATCGCCAGTTGTTCTCTTTGTAACTCAGTCGGCCCCACATGTTAGACAAAAATTACAAAGGTTTGAGAGGTTTAAGGAAATGCCCCTCAGCCAGTTAATAGAGATAGCACAAAAAGGTCTTTGAGAACTAAAAAATTTACAAAAAGATAGCCAAGGTGTTATGAGAAAAAACTTTTTAAAAAAACAGACAAGAGTTTCTGGGGGCAGTTGGATACTGTAGGCTAAATTTTACTGAAAAGCTTGCCTCTATATGACTCCCATAAGGGAGAAACTCAAAATTCACTGAACTGGACTGATGAATGTGAACAGGCCTTCCAGCAGCTCAAGCGGACCTTGACAGAGGCCCCAGCCCTGGGACTCCCTGACGTTACCAAGCCTTTCATCTTGTTCATAGATAAACTCAGGGACATTGCCAAAAGAGTCCTAACTCAGGACATTAGCCCTTGAAAGAGGCCTATAGCATACCTCTCCAAAAGACTTGATCCAGTAACAGGAGTATGGCCCCCTGCCTTAAAATACTAGCTACCGTGACAATGTTACTTAAGGAAGCGAAGAAACTCGCTTTGGGCAAGTGATTTCTGTGGTAACCTCTCACAGTTTAGAGACTCTTATCAAAACCCCTCCTAAAAAAAAGGCTCTCAAACACCAGAATTCTACTGTCAAGCCCTGCTTCTAGACCCAGAGTCAATGATATTCAAGATTTCTTCAGCTTTAAACCCAGCCACCCTTATGCCTGATGATGACCTGGAGGAACAAAGGACACCTCTCCATGAGTGTGCTGACATCCTCTAACTGCAGCAGAACCTACAGGCTGATCTTACTGACCAGCTTTTGGGAAATGCTGACAACTGTTCGATGGAAGCAGCTTCATCCAAAATGGCAAACGAGTGGCCGAGGCAGCAGTGACCACCGAAAAGGAGGTACTCTGGGTTAAGCGGGTAGAGCCTGGCACTTCTGCCCAAAAGGCGGAGCTTGTTGCTTTGACTGAGAGGCTAAAACTAGCCACGGAAAAGAGGGTAAACATTTTTTACTGAAGATATCCTTTTGCTACTGTACATATATGTGGAAGCCATCTAAAAATGCTCCACAGATTCTAGATTTGCTGGCAGCTGTCTGGCTGCCTCAATGGGTTGCTATTCCTTACAAGGCCCACCCAACCAGAGATGAAAAATAGCAACCACATCAGAGGGGTCAACCAAGAAAGTAACTGCTCTGATACTAGTCCTCTGACCTTGTCAGAACCAGTCTACACAAAGAAAGACCTACAGTTGGCATCTCAACTTGGAGTAAAGTCTCCTACCCCAAGGGGCTAATACCAGTTACCTGATATACAAGTACGGTTACTGGAGACACTAGGGCAGGAGCTGTTATACCGGGCTCGCCAGACTACTCGTTTAGAAAAAACTAAACTTGTGGATTTGTCCAGAACTCAGTATTTTATTCCAAAACTCTACAAACTGACCACCTCTTCGAGCTCTAGATGCCCACAGTGCTTGTTAGTCAACTCAGCCAAGAGCTCTGCACTGGAGACCACCCGACATCAAGGAATTGTTCAAGGAGAACATTAGAAAGTAGGCTTTATGGACATGGTAAAACTTAATTTACAGGGACACCGCTATCTCTTGATATTAATAAACATTTTTACTGGCTGGGTAGAGGCTTTCCCTACTAAGTCTGAGTCAGCCTTAGTGGTAGTTAAAAGGCTATCGCATGAGATCATACCTTGATTTGGCCTCCCACTATCAATGGGGTCTGATAATGGCCTGGCTTTCATAGCCTGAGTCACCCAAAAGTTAGCCCAGGCATTAAAGATTAATTAAAACTCCACTGTGCCTATCAGCCACAAAGCTCAGGGCAAATAGAACGTATGAACCAAAGTCTCAAGGACATTTTAGCTAAGCTGTCTTCAAAAACTGGCGATAATTGGATGAGCCTTCTTCCCTTTGCACTGTTAAGAGCTAGATGTATCCCATATGTTTTTGAAATTTCCCCCTTTAAAGCCATGTTTGGGAGGCCCCCGCCATTGGTTCCAAGATTGTCAGAAGAGAAATTAGCTAAAATTACTAATCGAGATCTTAAGTCCCTGCAGACACTCCAACCTGTGTTGGCCTGGATCCACCAGCTGTTTAGACAAAAACACTTGGACCTGCCTTCAGAGACCAAGGCCCCAAGGACTCCAGTCTTGGTTTGATGTCACCACCGTGACTCCCTTGAACCCCGCTGGGAAGGACCTTTCACCGTGGTGCTCAGTACCCCCACTGCCATCAAGGTAGCAGGAAAAACTGCGTGGATTCACTACACTCATGTAAAGCCACTGGAAACAGCAGACAACGAGGGACATACTCAGTGGACTACACAACAGACTGGTAACCCTTAAAGTTAAAAATTGACTAAAGCATAGTTAGATTATGCTGGTCATAAACTGTTTTAGCTTGCTTGTTTTGATTTTAATAACATTGATGCCGACCTTGCACGGCGGCTTTGGTCCCCCTGTAAGCAAAAAAACCAATTGTTAAAGATCTTTGTATGGGATCCCCCTTTAGAAAATGTAAAACGGAATTACCATTAGTGACCTTAATCCTAATCCTAGCCATTGCCCCTTGCCTTATTAACCAGATTACCCAATTCATAAGGGGACAAGTCTCTCAGGTCAAATTAATGGTCATACGTCACCAATATGAACCCCTAGCTACAACATACCTCTAAGATTAGAGGTCATCCACAAGAAAAAGGGGGGAATGAAGAGACCAAGAAAGCTCGTTCCATCTGCTGCTCCCCTCCCCCTTCTCCCTTCAAATCCAACTAGGTTAAGTTTTAACTTCCTAAAGGCCATAAAACAAAGGCCTGAGGTAATAGCTCCTGACATCCTGGGTCTTCCCTATCCAGAAGCTGTCGATGTCGCTCCCGGCCGGCAGGAAGCACACACGACAAAGTCTGGCAGTGGACAACCTTTTCTTTTATTTTTCTTCTCCGTACAGCCTGCCCTGGGATCGCTCCCAGCCGAAGCCTCCTTTGGTCCGCTCCCCGCGGCTCCTTCTGGGCTTCTACTTCCGGGCTTCTCCTTCCCCCCAGGGGTGGCACCAGTATATATACGGATACAGTGTCCAATCATGTTAAAGTAAGCAAGGCAAGCTGATTGGCTAACATCATCAGTTGCCAGGCAGACTATATTGTTGAGCGGGTTGCTTACGCGGTAAGCAGGAAACTAACGTGCTCGATGGGAGGGGTAATCTACCTCAGGCTTTACTCTTTACTACAGGCCTCACGTCCGCCAAGTGAGGCGACCGGGCTCGGGGCTGCGGCTCCCAACAAGAAGCCCCATCACAAATTGTGTTAATTGCATCAGATTGTATTAGATTGTACATTCTTCACAAAAATAGCTTCGTTTATATCATAGTAATATCTGTAACTTGGTATTGTATCACAGTAATACCTGTAACTGTAAATGTGTGTCTTCCTTTTCCCCTGGGTAAAAGATTGATATGTTAATCAATGCTCTCCTCTGTAAAGAATTGTAAAATCTTACCTAATTGATATGCTAACCATTGTTGCCCTCTATAAATAGATTGGTTGTGGTGCGGGTTTCGAAACTATGTGCAGCTCCACCCCCACAGGACCAGTGTTCTTAAACAGTTAAGACAAATAGCCTTAACCTAAGGCAGATCTCTCAGTCATGAGACAAACGCCCATTCCTAAGGAATGCCACCCCTTCTTGGGAGACACTCCCTCGCCCCACTAAGAAACCCAATCCCTTAAGGACAGCTCACCATCAGCCCTGCTCTAATTGCTATGATTGGCTTCTGTAACAACGCTTGCTTTGCGGTTTTCATCCTTAAAAACACCAGCCTTGCCCCAACTCAGGGTTCTCCGTTTCCACCTGTTTGGAGAACCCCGTGTACACGGAATAATAAAAACCCCTTTGTTTTTTACATGAGAGCGAGGCCCTTGGAGTCTTCCTCGTGACACCGGTCTAACAATATATGATAATTATTGTAACTTATGTCATAAACATGAATGAAAGAACAAGTTGTGTGTGAATAAAGACATTTAGAAAATCTCATGTTGCATTTGTCACATACCATGGGACTTTTTGTATTTCTTGTCCTACTGTGCTTGTTGAATCTTCCAAACAAAGAGTATAAAAAGTGCTGAGATCATACATCATTTTCTTTTCCCTCATCTTAGGTAGGAGATTTTCAAAATTGCATGTGTATCTGAAGTAAAAAGCAGGTTTATCCTTCATATCCTTTATTAATCAAGGGAATTTCCATTTGTTCCTAGTTTTCTGAGAATTTTTTTTTAATAAGAAGGAAGGTTAAACTTTTGTTGTTGCTTTTTTCAAGTGATTACTTTCTAGTTTTTGTATGTTTTTTAGTTTATCACAATTGAGTTTCTAGGGATGCATCAGTTCAGATATAGTATAAGAACTTAATTTAGTGTTTTAGGGCTATTTTAACAAAATACTACAAACTATGTGGCTTAAAATATAATTTTCTTCACTTAATTCTGGAGGCTAGAATTTCTTTCCTTTATCAGTACATGTTTGCAGTACAAATATTTGACAATTATTTGGGAGAGTTGGTACATATACATAACACAGCATTTTAAAAAAATTACCTCTTCCCTCTTCTCCATTCTGATACCCTTTCACTTTTTCATTCTTGTTGATATTCTTACTCTTAGCTCATATTTATGGCAAAAACATTCATTGAAGTTATCTGGACCTTGTACATGATGTATCTTTAATCTAAATCTCCATCGCCTCCACTTATCCCTTGCCAATGGTTCTCTAGGCCTTCCAATTTATCCCCTTGTCTCTTATCAATTTCTAAATGAAGACTTCGGCAGGACAATTCTTGCTATGAAACCATTTAGATTTCTTTCTTGCCTCTTCTTAGCTCAGATGATGTCCTTTTTTCCTGGTATTCATTGGCTTGTTTATGCAGCACTCCAATCTCTGTGCTATTGTCACATGGTATTCTCTCTGTTTCTTCTTTTTTGTTTCAAAGTTGGTGGTTTTAAAAGTTAACTCATTTTTGGTTTTTATTTTAAGTTTTTTAACTAATGCATAAAAACATGCAAATTATATGTACTGACTAGGTCCCATGTGATGTTTTGAGCTATATATATATTCTCTGCAAATAAAACTTTACTCAGGGTAAACATGAATTCATCATTCTTTACACTGAAAACATTCAAAATATTTTCTCCTAGATTTTTGAGATGTGTAATTCACAATTGTTCTTTATTCATCTTATGTTATAATAGAATATCAGGACTTCTTACTTGGTTATAACTGTAACTTAGTCACCTTACCGAGTTGTTGGTAACCACCGTTCTACTTTCAACATTTTTAAGATCAACATGTTCAGTTAGACATATGAATGAAGTCATATGGTGTTTATGTTTTGTGGCTGGCTTATTTTATTTTGCATAGGGATTTTCACTTACATTCATACTGTCACAAATAACAAGATTTCCTATTTCTATTTCTGAATAGTTTTCCATAGTGTCTATGTACCAGATTTTTTGCTTAAAATTTTTTTTAATGTAAAGATAGTAAAACACAACAAAACAAGACGGAACAAATCCAATCAAGACAATGCAGCAAAACTGGTACAGAACTTCAGAGCAGGATACCAGGAAAACAATAATAGTTACTATAGTATATCTTGTTATCCCCACAATAGTGAAGTACAACATCAGGTATAGCAAAATTAAACCAAAAACAAAACACTATAAACCAATCAAAACAAAATATTGATTAAAGCAAAACAATCAGAGCAAAGCAAATTTAAAACAATATTGGATTTCAAAGACAAGATAAAAGGAAATTCCCCCATATTTACTATATTGCATACTGCAATCCTCCCAAGAGATACTCAGACCACTGGTCCCAGGCCTGCATAACCAATCAAACAATACAAGCATTTAATTGTTTTATATACCTCAGTTTCTATCAACTCAGACTGTCCTCAGAATCATCGTGTTTCTAATGGGAAGCGGGAGTGGGGGGGTGGGGTGTTGTTTCTCAGTCCAAGTGCTGGCTTGCCCTGCTTACCAGGATGGCTGGATAGTTGATTTCTTGGTTGGTGCCCCAAGTCCTTGCATCATATCACAATTTCTTTATCAATAAATTCTTTTATTGTTAGTCTTCTTGTAAGGCCACCACTCATATTGGGTTTAAGAGCTAACTTTCTCCTAAATATCATCACATATAGTTAAATCTGCAATGATCATATTCCAAGAAAGTTTATATTCTGTGGTTCTGAAAAGGACATGAAATTTTGGAGGATGCTATCCAATTCAGTATAAAAGTCTTACAATAGTTAAATTTTTCTAGTAGAGTGCTAGAATACAAAATGTATTCAAAAGAAGTAAGAAGTTAAATCAATGAGTTATTGCAAAATCACATACACATTGTGGGAGACAACTCCAGTGACTCCCTTTGAATCCAAAACAATTGCTGTGACTTTGATTACTTGGAGACTCATTTCCTTATACTGATATGCAAAAGACTGGCTAGGGTATTTGCTTCTCTCTTCAATTGGCTCTGAGCATTGCAAATAAGGCTAGCCGAAGTGCTAATGTGCAAAGTCTATAGCCATCAGACAGTCCTGTTTCCTCACATGGTGTTCTCCACAACACAGGATCCCGAGATGTTAGAGCAAATGGCTCCGGGAATGTCAAAGGGGTAGGAGCCTCAAGATAAGAACTATGACTCCTCAGGACATAAAAGTTTGCATATCAGAAACTGAAGGGATAGCCCCTCCCAAAAAACAATTCCGCTGCTACTTTAATTGTGTTATGTAAATTGATCCTTCTGCATATCTTTATCTTTGCAAATTACAGAGATGTCATTCTTGCATCTGGCCAGCCAACTCAAATTATTCAGTAACCCCAGACATTCTCACTATCACTCATCCTTGAGCCACCCCTCCTTTCTTCACAAGATAATAAATGCTGCAAGAGGCATAGGATGGAGGCCTTTGTCTGCTTGTCTTCACATGGATTGGACTTAGGACTCTTTGGCTACCCTTAACTTGGAAAATGTCTTGGTGTTTTTATTCTTGCTGTGGTTTGCATTGGTGGTGGTAGATTGGAATTAATTTGGAAGGATTCCAATGATGTCTCAATGGATTATAAATATAATCTTTTGGATTGTGAGGAAAACTAGAAAGAGGATTACAATATTTGGGTGACTGAACTCAATATTTGGGTTTACAATACACATAATCATTATCCAGGTCAAAATAAAGCACTTTACTAATACCATCAATCTTTTTTCTACTCCTCCCTTGACAAAATAAAGCAATTTTTAAAATCCTTAACTGTAATAATTTACTTCTGCATAAATGAAGTATATATGTATAAATCTTTTCATCCGCATTCTTTGCTCAGCAGTATGTTGTAATGTCCACCTATATACTTGCATACAGCAGTTCAAGTATTTCACTGCTGTGTTTTACTGTTAGCAATATTGCATAAAGCATTTATTTTCAATTGATGAATATTTGAATTGTTTTCAGTTTTTTACTATGACAAAATTGATTCTATAAAAATTCTGATATGTAATCTTGTTTATTTAAACACAAGTTTGTATAGTTTGGAAAGAACTTTAATTTGAGTTTGCTTATGTTAAATTTTAATTGATATCATCAAACAATTTCTTTACTCACTTATTAGCATGGTATGGTAGCTCCAATATTTGAGTATTACTATCAATTTGAAATGTTGCTATTTTGGTGTGTATGAGATGATATATAGTTATGATTTTAACTATCATAAGCCTTTTAGGTAGTAATATCCATCACAGTTTTATATGTTTACTGTAATCAGCTTATATTTAAAAACTTTCATTTCTTCTCATGCCCATTGTATCAAGTTCTTTTATTTTCTTCTAAGATTTTATTAACTTATAGGAGTTATACTCTTTCTGTATGCATGTGTATGATACAAGGTATTTAATTTTGTGTTATAACTTCTTTCTTCCACTCTGTAGCTCGTATTTTAAATTTCTTATTTAATGTCATTCAATTATCATTCTTTTCCATTATGTTTAGCAGAAATGTAAAAAGGAGAATCTTGCTTACCACAAGTTCAGGGAAATATTTTTACAAGACACATTTGAACAAATTTAATATTTTTTTCACTGCATTTAGAAGTCAGTGCAACAGAAATTTTATGCATTTTCAAAAAAAGGAATCAATTTAACTTTTATTAATCATATATAAAATTGACATAAATCCATCTTTCAAAAATAGTGTTCTTTGCCATTGGTTTTTTAGTTAACTATTATCCTTTCCATAAATCAGATATATGTATTTGTGTGAGTCTGTTTCTGAGTTTTCTTTTGTTTCAGTGGTCAAATTTTTAAATTTTTGGAAAAATACCATATGCAATACTTTAGCTTTATGATAAAACTTGGTATCTGGGAGAACAATCTTCCTTTTCTTCATAGTGTTAATGGATTACATCAGATCATGAAAGCACTTGTTAAAGGTCAACCATATTATTCATACACATATTGAAAAATTGTTTGATTCTTCTTAAGAGCATTTTCTAAATTTTATAAGTTTAATCTTTGCTTTTTTCTCATTAATAAAATAGAAAAACATAAACATATTGAAAAATTATGCATTCTGTCTCAAGTTGCTTGTAGCATAATAAGTATTTAATCTACTTAGACATTTTTAGCTTTAGCAATTGCTATTAGTGTAATTTCTTACTGGATTATTCACAAGAAATATTTATTTATTCAAATATTTTTGGTGGGTTTACCACCCATTATTTTATTACTAAATGAGTTCTAAATTCTTAATTTCTTATAATAAAATACAGGCTCAAAATGTAATTAGATCTTCTGATGTCTCTGGCTATTACAGGAACAGTAGTAATAGTTTCTCTACCACACACAAAAAAGGTCATGTGCAGATTTACAAATTCACGTTATTGCACAGAAATGGATTTAGGCACTGTTTAGTTATTTTTACTCTCAGTTTTTGACATTTTCAGTGTATCTATAGGAAAGAGTGGCTGAGAATTAAATGAGTGGCAGATATGCAGGAAAGACAAACAGTGGAGGCATAGCGTATACCCTTAAATCTTTACCTGATAAAAAGACAATGTATATTGCCTCATGGACAATTTAACTTGCAGAAATAAACAAGTTATTTAAAAAAACATACCTAATGAAATTCAGAACAGAGAAGTAAAAACTGAGAAAAACCTAGAAAGAAAGGTAAGTAATGAATGACTAATATTGACTATATATGGAAAGGTGATTCTGAGTATTTTCCTTAAACCACAACATTTAGCTGCTTGTCTTGGATTTTATTACATATTCCCAAGTTTTATACTACCCAATGATGAGTTTATTATTTTTAAGAGATTATGATATTTCTACATTAATTTAACTGTTATCTGTGTGTGTTGGTGATAATCAGAGTATGATCTACTCTTACCGCTGAGTAAGCTATTAATTAATTTTAACGATGTAATTTAACAATAGCCATACAGATGTTTACTGTTTTGTCTCTTTGCAGATAAGCAAGCTTGAAAAATATCAATTATATGTATGTATATTGCATCACACATAAACACTTAAAACTAGAATGGTTAAAATATTCTTTGACAGCATAATTCAGATATAGAGCAATTAAAATTTTCACATATTGTTGGTTGTGAATTAAATTTGAAAAATACTTGAAAATTTGATAAAAGAAAAAATATCCATAATAGATCAATAACAGGCAAAAAATAGAGGCAGTAATACAAAGTCTACCATCTAAGAAAAGATAAGGACCTGATCGATTCATTGCAGAATTTTACTCATTGTGAGAGAAGAACAACTAATGTCAAAAATCCTCAAATACCTTCTAGGAAATTGAAAGAAAAGGGACACAGCTCAGCTCATCCATGAAAGCCAACTCTACTCTGCTATCAAAATTGAACAAAGTCTCAAATAAATTTTAGGCCAAATTCCTTAGCAAACATATATACAAATTTATTCAACACTATAAGTCCAAAACGTATAAAAATTACTTAAAAATCATACATTGTGTCCAACAAAGATCATCTCAGGGATGCAAGGATGGTTAA
Organism: Cavia porcellus; assembly: GCF_034190915.1. Lineage (NCBI taxonomy): Eukaryota > Metazoa > Chordata > Mammalia > Rodentia > Caviidae > Cavia > Cavia porcellus. Next base: position 91,657,953 of record NW_026947488.1, on the reverse strand, counting down.
ATATATAAAAATCAATTAATAAGTCTCCAAAGCAGAAAATAATCTAGACATCCATCTATGATTTTAAAATGCTCAAAATAGATGTAGAATGACCTTGTCTCAAACTGATAAGAGCCATACATGATAAATGCACTACCAACAGCATACTAAATGTAGAAAAACTGAAAGCATTCCCTCTAAAGTTAAGAACAAGACAGGGTAACAACTGCCACTATTGTTATTGAAATTTTAGCCACAGCTACAAGACAGAGGAAAAATATATATAAATAGGAAAGGAAGACATCAAACTATCTGTTTTCACAAATGACATAATTCTTTATATAGAAAAAACAAAAATTTCCCTTACAGATTATAAATACTTACAAATAATAAAAAGTCCAATAAAGCAACAGTATACAAAATCAAAACACAAAAATCAATAACCTTCATATGCACCTACAATGAACCCACCAAAAAAGAAATCAGGATTTTAAAAAGTCCCATAAATTGTAGCTTCCAAGAAAATTAAGTACCAAGGCACTAAGCAAACTAAGAACCTGAAAGATCTGTAAAATAAAAATATAGTACTTTACAAAAGAGAATTTAGATGACTTTAGAAAATAGAAAGGAATCCCCTGCTTCTATACAGGTAACAGAATATTGTCAAAATGACCATAATACTAAAATGATAGATGACATTGAAGAGACCAAGAAAGCTCGTTCCATCTGCTGCTTCCCCTCCCCTTCTCCCTTCAAATCCAACTAGGTTAAGTTTTAACTTCCTAAAGGCCATAAAACAAAGGCCTGAGGTAATAGCTCCTGACATCCTGGGTCTTCCCTATCCAGAAGCCCCATCACAAATTGTGTTAATTACATCAGATTGTATTAGATTGTACATTCTTCACAAAAATAGCTTCATTTATATCATAGTAATACCTGTAACTGTAAATGTGTGTCTTCCTTTTTCTCTGGGTAAAAGATTGATATGTTAATCAATGCTCTCTTCTGTAAAGAATTGTAAAATCTTACCCAATTGATATGCTAACCATTGTTGCCCTCTACAAATAGAAAGGTTGTGGTGCTAAAGTAAGGTAATTATGTCAGGAAACTCAGAGATAAAGTCTGCTGACTATGCTAATCAAGATTGGGAAGTATGTCAAAACCAAGCCTCACAGGAGCTAGGTGACCTAAAAATAAGCTGTGCAAAACAAGACAGTTAATCAACTCTGACCCACTGGTCACCCCTCATGATCTGACCAATCACAAGTGGACAAATCACCAACTGTTTCTGCTCTAACTGCTATGATTGGCTTCTGTAACAATGCTTGCTTTGCGGTTTTAATCCTTAAAAACACCAGCCTTGCCTCAACTCGGGGTTCTCCGTTTCCACCTGTTTGGAGGACCCCGTGTACACGGAATAATAAAAACCCCTTTGTTTTTTTACATGCGAGCGAGGCCCTTGGAGTCTTCCTCGCGACACCGGTCTAACAACATGTTTCTTTGGTTTTGTTTCTTTTCATTCTTTCTTTCTTTTCTTTTTTTTTTTTTTTTTGGTCACAAGAATCAATCAATCAAACCCAAGATCTTGCACTTGTCAGGCAGATAAGTGCTGCTGAGCTAAATCCCAGAGTCCTAGATAGATAGATGCACACATACATATATAACAATTTCCTCTAAAGTCTCTCGTTCTTGTAATAGTACTTTTGAAATAGTCTAATACAATTCCTTGGATTTCAGTGGTGTTCACTATGATTTTTTCTCTTTGTTTCTAATTGCATTGACATGGGTCTCTTTTTTCTTCTTTCCTTTGATGAATTGACAGGGAGTTTATCAATCCTTTTTATTTTTTCAAAAAACCAACTTTTAGATTCATTCATTCGCCATGCTATTTTTCAGTCTCGATTTTATTAATTTTCACTTTGATCTCTATAATTTCTTCTCTGCGTGGTTTGGACTTGTATTTTTCTTGTTTTCTGGAATCTTGATAATCTCATTTATTAGCAATCACTCTATTCTTTTGCCATGAGCATTAAAACTATAAATGTCCCTTATACAACTGTTTTTATTGTGTCCCATTTTTTATATTGTATTTCAATATCATTTTGTTCTAATAATTTTTTATTCTAATAATATTTAAATTACTTCATTGATTTCTTATGTGACACAGCAATCATTCAGGGTGTTTTGGTAGACTGAAAACTTATGGCCACCTTAACAGGAGCTGAACTGTCTCAGCTTGGTGCTAAGTGGGGAGCCCCCCTGAGGGTGGTTACCAACATAAAAGACTAGAAAGGAAGTGAGTATTGTGATGTTGCTTGGTGCTACTGGTTTTCCTGTTGCTGTGAGTTCTCCAGGAGAGGCTTGTCAAGCTTCTTTTCTAATATGAACTTGGCTGTTCTCACTGTCAAAGAGCTGAGGACCCTAGCATTGAAAATGGCTGCAGTTTACTTTGGGAGAGCTCTGTTTCTCACTTTACCACTGGGGAAAGATGTTGTGTTGTTTAGTCTCCAGGAGAAGTTTGTCATGCTGGCTTCCTGATGTAAACTGGGCTGTTTTCATTGTTGGAGGAGCCCAGAACCTCCTTGCTATTGAGGATAGTTGTGGTATTTTTTAAGGGAGCCCTGGTTCTTACTTTGAGTGTTGTTTCCTGGCTTCAGTATGAACTGCCTCAACCTACTGGCACAGATCCTTCACACCGCTGGCACAGACTTTCTGGCTTTAACCGCTGACCTCTGAGCCTTCCCAGCGTAGATCCATGAAACAGAAGTGCACGAGTCATTGTGGGCTGTAAGGCCTCCAGCTGGACTCATGGGAGGCATCGCCATGGACTGTAGATTTTCAGCTGAACTCATGCAGGTTATTGCCATGAATTTCAGGCCCTTGGTTGGGTTTTCCAGGTCTTTATCTTGTGGACAGATTCCTTTCTTTGTATTTGACTCCTTGAGTGACCATTATAAATAAAATTCTAAATTATATGTCCTGTATCCATTTGTTTTCTTTGCTACCCTTGTTTACAACAACTGTATTAACCTATTCCTTTGTGTGTGTGTGTGTGTACTCCCTTTTGTTATTTGTTTCTAGTTTCATACTTCTGTAATTCAAAAGCATGCAGGGTATTATTTCAATTTTTTGTGTTCATTTCACTATGTCTAATTTCAGAAATATGGTCTGTTTTAGAGTAGGCTCCATGTGCTATTGAGAAAAAAATTCTATTCTATTGTATTAAACATTTGTTCATTTGTTATTAACATTTAATATTAGTATTAATATTGTCATTAAACATAAGTTCATTTGTTTGATTGTGTACTTCAACTCTGATATTTCTTTGCTGTTTTTTTTTTTTTTTTTTTTTTTTGGTCTGTGTGAGTTTTTGATTTGTGATAGTAGGCTAGTGAATTCCCCAACTATACTTGCATTCATCTACCTGCTCTTTTATGTTCAGTAATTTTTGTTTATAAAAATGGATGTGCAACCTTTTGTCCATATATATGTACAATTGTTATCTCACCTGGTTGAATTGTTCCTTTTAACAGGATGTAGTGAATTTCATTGTCTCTTTTGAGTTTAGTCTTTGTCTTTGTCTGAAAATAGGATAGCTGCACCTGCTTACTTTCTGACTTTAGCTATATGAAAGTAGCATTTTTCATCCTATTACTTTTTGTATATACATTTATTTGTGACTTAAATGTGTCTCTTGCAGCCAGCATATAGTTGAGCTTTGGATTTTTTGTTTGATTGGTTGATTTTTTTGTTTGTTTGTTTGTCTGTTTGTTGTGAGACAGACAGATTCTTGCTGTGTAGTTCAGGTTGACCTTGAAATCATGTAACCCAGGCTGACTTGAATTTGGTTGTATGAAAAAGTCTGGTATTGCAATTGTATTCTGTTAAGTTTTAAAACTTTGGTTTATACCATTCAAAAGGATGGAGAAATAAAGAATTTTCATGAAAAAGAGACCAGAAAGAAGTATATAGAAGTCTCAGATGGTGACTGTGTTCTGTAAAGGCTATAAAAATGTTGGTTTATAAATCATTTTTTATCCTTATTGTAAGATAGTAAATAAACACATACGTGTTTCTAACTTTCCTGTTTGGAGTTACTGTTGTACATATGATAAAATTATTTTGTATATCTGAACATGCCTCATATATAACTGATACTTTTTCTGGTATATGTACTAGTGTCAAATTCATACTAATATCTGGTAATTGTATATTACTTTTTCTTTATGTTTTAAATTATGAATGACAAAGTTTTATCAGAATACTCTTTTGAATACTTTTTATATTGCTACCCCCATTCATTCTACTTATTACCGTGTGACTCAGTTGTCACACGTTATGTGTGTCTTTTTTAGCTTTAAAATTTTCATTACTCATTAGTTATCATTTATTACATATTTACTCACTTTCATTAGAATCTAGTTCTAGTGTCAGCGATAGGAAATAAAGTTTAAAAATGTTTAAAAATATTTTAGGAGGGAGGCTCAGGGATTTAGCTCAGCAGCATAAGCACCTGCCTAGAAAGTGCAAGGTTGTGAGTTTGATCCCAGGTATCCAAATAAATAAATAAGTAATCCAAGAGGAGTTAGTATCCAGTATATAATTTTTATATATATGTTGTATGACTATGTTTGTGACTAGATTGAATATGATCTTTGGGATTTTTGTTGTGTGATCTGTAATTTATTTGCCTGTTTAAATTTCTACTAAATATGAGGGTGATTATGCAAGTAAGTGAAAATATTTACAGACAGGCTTTACAAAGGCTGCACAGTTTAGGAAAGTTGGTAGCTCATGGCATCTCAATTGTCAAGTTAACTCAAATTCTTGAATCCAGTTCATAATTCAAGATCATTTATTCAGGCTTCACACTTTTAAACTGCTAATATATCAGTTATAAAACTCACTTTGGTTTAATGTTTCTTTGTATGCCAAGAAAGTGAATCCCAGAAAGATACACAGAATATCAATGATGGAAAAACTAAAGCAACAACAAAAACGAGCTGCTGAGTGTTAATCCCAATATTTTCAACAACTTCAAGACCCTGACTGTATTTGGATCTCAGTCCTTCTGTGTTATCTGGACAGCAGAATTGTTACTCTGATGAAACGAAGTATGTAAAAAAAAAGACTATATAAAGAGTGAAAGTGTCTGCTTAAGATGGAGAAATGCTAAGATGCATTTGACTAGTTACTTAAGAGGCTGAATATCAGTTGTTCTAGATCAGTTGTTTCTCAGCCTCTACAGTTCCCAAAGGAAATAGATACAAGGAAAGTGGCTGCCCAAAATTAAGTATTTACTTAGGACTTTAACCTTTTGAAAACACTCTAGATTGGCATGCTTAAAACCTGAAAAAACACCAGAACAACAACTCAGGAAAGGAACATCTGATATAAACTCTAAAGAGATTCCAGAAAAATTCTTACACTTTTTTATTAAATGCATTTTCCACTTTATGCCAACTTCTTCCATTTTTAGGCAGCCTTCTATAAGCACTTCAGCAAGAGCGGTTTAATAACCTTTCTGCTGCTCATTCCATCTTCCTCCTTACAGGGGAAACTAGGATGCTGTTTGGTGAGCTGAAGTTTAAAAAAGAGTTTTGGGAACAAGGAAACATTCTATTTGCATTTGAAAAGAAGCTAATTCACAGAACTTGCGTAAGTTGTAAAACCACATTCTTGGTTGACTTACCAAAAATGTCTTATACTACTGGTGAATAAAACAGACTATTCTTCCAGAAAACTTAATTCAGTTTGTCAGTGCAATTCCTGGACTGTGTTTAGCTTAAAAATAAATTAATTTAAATTAAGATTTCGCATTTCTTTGTAAATAAGTGTGATTTAATTTTAGTTGCTGGTAATTAGATGTATAAAATGTCAGGGACCTTTTAAGGACTACCATTGGTATTTTTATTTAAGTATATTAGACAGTAAGAATTTCTTGATGTATAATACACAACAAAACCATCTTAAAAGACTTATTTATATACTAAAATGTCAAATTATAATATTGTAATGGGGTTTGTATCTTACAAGAATATCAATATTTGATATTTGCCAAGAAAATCTCTCTTTTTTTTAAGGGATCAGTATATTGAGGACCCAGTAAAACAGGAAAGGATAAAGAGCAAACAGTTTTAGCAAGAAATTTTTCTATTAAACTTCACTAACTGGAAAATAAATCTTCATACTATAAATATTTGTAATTGATAATTGATAGAACTGTGGGGGGAAGGAAGGAGGAGGAGGAGGACTGGTGGCGGTGGCTGAGAAGATAAGTATGAAATATAAATAACCTTTATTTTGGGAATGCGGGGAGAGACACCCCTGACCCCCTGGGGTGTGGCATCTCCACCCTGGGCCAGCGATCTCTCTGTGGAACACATGGAGTGAGACACATAAGTAGCCTCAGCCTGGGGTGGAACCTAAGGGGGCATTAGGGATGCACAGGTAGCCCATTGGTCTTAGTTTGGCACCAGAGGCAATTCCTAAGGGTGGGGGGAGATAGGAGCTCCTTGGCTTTACTGGCTACAGTATCCCGCCTGGGCCAAAACCCTTTCAATAATGAATACAGATTCCTTAGAATCAATATTTTTATGAGGAGAATGTAGGATATAGGGTATTCTTCAATGTTTGCTGAATACACTGAACTTAGAAATTTCAACCTTCAAATATTTAATGCCTTTTTTCTGGTCTCCATTATCTTTAACTATTATTTCCAAAAAAAATCAAAAGATGTCTTAGCAGAATAAAGCTTTATTTTCTTTAGATACATGTAGTCAATTTATTTAGTTACTTTGGAGACTATTCTATATGATCTGTAAATAACTCTCTGAACTTTAATGCAAAGCCTTCTATTTCTTGCTAATTGTATAATGCTTCACTTTCTTCATCTGCAAAGTAGAGAAGAAATGAGGCAATTTTTGGAGAAATGGGCAACATGTAGAAATAACTGTCATTGCTGTTGACATATGGTGCACATTTGGTAAAATGATCATTGAATCTAACTTCATGCTGATCACATTTACAGGATGTGGAAGACGTGGTCATTTTTAAATGAATTTAGCAAACATTCTTGGTCAGTGCACTTTCTCAAATGCAAGACACTTTCATAAACATCTCAGCTTCTTAGAAAGAGTTACCTATGCTGATGTCTAAGCTTAACCAAGCCTATATTGAATTTCATTTGTTTTAATTGTATGAGGAAATTCTTTCTACTTCTGTCCCTAAATCACAAATATATCCTCTTCCTTTGAAAATTATTGTGGTCCGGTAGATGTGATACTGTTCGATAGCTGCCAATTCTGTTCATGTTTTCCAATTCCCTATTTCATAACTTCACAGAAGAGCTCCCTATTGGTTAGGTTAGGAATATTTTCATAGTGACAATCAGCAATGTGATCAATCAGATTACAAGGCTGATGGGAATACTAAAAATTTACACCTGCATTATAATACTTTGTGGCAGGGAAATTGTAGCTGAGAGATGTGTGCTATATATCTATGCTTTGGTGTCCACTCAAGAACCATCCAAAACTTTGTTAAATGGCTGGGTTTAAATGCAAGGCAGCAAAAGATGATGAGGAGCAAAAGATGTGTTGCTGAGCACTATGCATTTGCCAAAGATATAGTGTAAAACTCAACAAAAATAACCCATAGTTCCTAGGCATTGATCTTAATTGGTTTTGAGAAAGTGACCTTGCAAATGTAAATCATGGTTAGTCTAATGTAGTGGACTTAACTGAGAACTACTTCACAGCTGGCTCCTGAGAGAGAGCCAGCCATATATTCTGAAGTTTTGAGAATCATGGGAATATTTCCCAAGGACCTGGTTACTTCCTGAGAAATAAGTTTATATTCAATCAAATATGAAAAAAAAAAAGTTTTTTTTTCAGAAGTCTCTTAAAAAGAAATAAGGAATTAGCAATCATCTCAGACTTAAAAATAATCTCAACATTACCTAAGTTCATAATTTATGGTTTATAGAAAGGAGGGAAAGATATAAGTAGAAACCAGTAAGAACTTTAGCAATACTACATAAGATATTTGGCCATAATCTCCTTGTGGAGTATGATGGAGATAGAATTCTTCCCATTTTGATTCATTACTGCTTTTCTTAACTTTTGGGAAAAATTTTGTTATGCCCAGAATAATATATAGGTAGACATAATTAAACATTCATTCAACATCTAAATTTTGGAAGCTCAGGTAGTCCTACAGAATATAATCTTACTGATATTCTAAGAACATTAAGAATTGCTATCCAGGAGAGGTACCCAACAGAAGTGATGTTCTTAGTGGAACCAATACCTTCTCATAGACTGGGCATGGGTAGTGAGTATCTGGTAGAATTAGATATGTCTAATTATGGCCAAGGGAATCGTAGCAGTTTTTCAGATTTTTTATTAAAAATTTTTAAATGATGGATATAATTGGATGTATTTCCCATAAACCACATGATATTATAAAGTACACATACCCTGCAGTATGACCTAATGATCAGAGTAAATGTGTTGTCATATAATGATCATTTTGTGAATGAGAACACCATCTTCTCACATCATTTCAAGAATACTGTATATTTTTAACTTAGTTACCATGTTGTTTAGATCTTTTTCTTTTGTTTTGTTTCTGTTTTTGTTGTGCTGGGGGCTCATCTCAAGGCATTGAGTTACATCTGCAGCACTTTTTAGTTTTGCTTTTGAGACAGAACCTTGCTTAAATTGCTAATTTGGTCAGATGGAGAACAAACATGCAATTTTTCTGCCTCATCCTCCCAGTGTGCTAAGATTATAAGTGTATATAAATGATATCTTGAATTCATTTTTCTTGTCTAGAGGAAATTTTGTCTACTTTGACTTTATCTTTCAGCCTGGACTGCTTACCCATACAAGTCCTTGGTAATCATCTTCCAGTCTCTACTTCTATGAAAGTAATTTGTTTAGATTCTATTTTTGAGAGAGATCATACGGTATTTGTGTTTCTGTGCCTGGCTTATTTTATTTAGGTTTTATTCCTTCAGGTTCACAGATGTTGTTCCAAATGGTTGGATTTTCTTCTTTTAATGGGTAAATATTTTTTCATATATTCACATGAATCACATTTTATCACTTGAGAGGCATTTAAGGTAGTTCTACATTTTGAGAGTAGTGAACATGAGAGTATAGATATTTCTTGAGTGTACTAATTTTATCTATCTATCTATCTATCTATCTATCTATCTATCTATCTATCATCTATCTATCTTTATCTCCAATAGTGGAATGGTTGTATTATGTGGTTTACTGGATTTTAAACTTTTGAATCTACTCAGTGCTATTTTCCATAATAGCTATGTGGCAGAAATTTATAACATTGTGCAAGAGTTTCCTTTTCTTTACAATGTCAACAAAGCTTATCTTTTGCCTTTTCCATAACTGCCATCCTGATATGTCTGAGGTAAAAAAGATTACCTTTTTAAAACTGCGGAATCTCTTGAAGTGTCTGTTGTAGGCATTACTTTAAGCATTAAGAATTACATAACAAATAAAAACCTATGGTATGAGCTCTTGTTTCTCAAAGAATGAAATCTGAACAGGAAACTCTAACTTTATGTGAATAAGAAAATTAATAGCTATAAAATGCTGATCAGTATTTGAGACATATTAAATGCTCTGTAAGTATTGGTTATTATATTATTATTATAATGGTGTTTTTTTCCTACTGCCATACTTTCACATTTACATAGTTAAAAATTAAGTCTAGCATGGTGTTTGTAAATTAAAGAAGAAAATATGCATAATTTGAGGGGCATATTACACTATGGATGGGCTTGAATGAACAAGAAGAGATTAATGTGGTGCAGTGATACTGAAAAATTTTCTATGTGAAAGTGTAAGATGAAAAGAGTATTCAAAATTTATACCTCAGTTCTTTAAATCTCATTTTCTAATCTATGTGAGAATTAATATTTTACAAACATATAAACTATCATTACCCAAGTTATTAATTTTTGGAGAATGTAGAAACTATAGATATAATGCTGCCCTACATGGATGAAGACAAAAGACAGTACAAGCCTCACTCCATTAGGTGCTGAGCATGGAGCCATAGAGAGGAGTGTGCTTCAGTCATCCTGAATAAAGGACGCTGTTAAAATGGTTGTGCACATTTTCTCTACAAATGCCACTGGTGCATGTCAGATGTCAAGGAAATTTCAAAAGCACTTACACGTGATGAAGACATTCCTGCTTCTTTTGAATATTTTTGTGATATTACATCATTAATGTTGCAATGCAATATAGAAACTGCATTTTTCTATACTTTGCATTGTCAAATGTGGTGTGAACATAAAAACAAAGGAAATACAATAGTCTTTTGTCTTTTCTTCTCTTTTACAATAAGCATGTTACTTCATGTTTGAAAAATCAAACTAACTACTGGCTGTCTATGCTTATCCTTTATAGCATGTCATGGCTTATAAATTAAAAGGCTGCCAAAGGAGCAGTCAGAAAATAGAAAATTTGAGTTAGAACTATAAACTCAGTAGAGGTAATAAATGAGAAAAATCTTAAAAATAAGAAATAAAGAGGAAAATAGTAAGAGAGCAGAAGTCAGATGCTGTTACTGGTATTGATTGTTGATATGCCAGACAATTTGACATTATATATTTATAAATTCAGAATAAAGCTTCAAAGAGGATGAAAGAGAGGTAATTGTCTTCTCTTTTCTGTTCTTTAGCATTGTGAATACTCTTTTATTTCTTAATTTTAAGGAGAAAACAGAAATGAAGAAATAATCAAAAAACAACAATGAAAGCAAAATAACAAGAAACTATAGTGATATGAGATTTCAAAACAAGATGATAAGAATTTAACAATGGTTGTTATATTGCAAACTGTTATGTTGAAAATAGTTTGCTCAGGTTACCAGATATAGGCATATAAGATTGATCAAATAATATAATTTCCCTGTAAGCATTTTTTTTTCCTTTTACTATATCTATTGTAACTTTTGGATGCTATATATGTTAAGAGTATGAGATAAATGTAACAACGATGCAAAATCACTTTTCATTTATATTTCAATGATTACAAATACAGCCACTAAAGAATTGACTATTTTGAAATTTTATTTGAAGTATTATTTAATTGCACATCTGAACTCCTAATTTGAAAAAGCTTATATTGTTGGGTTTATTTTACTTGAAGATTAAAAAAATATTTTTATGTGAAATGCAAGGTATTTGGAGAATTTTTGTGAAGTGGCTTAGCCTTTTATATATACACTAATGACTCCTTACAATCACTGCTTGTACAAGGCTCTATGGAGGGAGTCTTAGAGCACCCGCTACATTCAGTTATTTTAGGTAATTGAAGGAAGTTGTAGTTTTTGAGATCTGATACCTCAACATGCTTCCAGTGAGAAAGGAGAGGATGCCTCTGACCCTTCCCTTATGCGTGCACTCAAGATCTTCAGTGACTGACCTCACTGACCTCTGGTTTATTATCTCTTGGCCAGAAGGAAAGCATACAGACCTTTATCTTAAGAAAGCTGGCTGTCATGGTTTATGGCTGTGGCCCCCAGGCCTCATGAGTTTGCATTGTGCATTTGTGATTGGTTCATTGTCTAGTGCTTGGATTGATGTCAGTGCCCCACCCACATAGGGTGGAGCCAAGTTGTGATGTAATGGCAGGAAGAAGGTGTGTCTTGCTATTTGCTGGTTTTTGCTTGCTGTTTGCAGCTGCTGTGAACTGGGGCCCAGCCATGCCCACCTGCCTTGGAGCCAACTGAGTGTGGACTGAAACCTCCAAAAACTGTAAGAAATAAATCTTTCCTTTCCCAACTTGGGCTTCAGGTATTTTGTCTCAGCAACAAGTAAAAAGTAACTTAGACACTGGCCCAATTCAAACTGGCATCAACCACTACAAGAAGTTGTGACAGGTTTCAAAAGGGAGAAATTGGGAAGTAAATTAGGTGTCTTTGCTGGATATAGTGTGCCATTTAAAATTCCTGCCTTTTTTCCGGTGTTTTTTAACTGGCAGCTGTTATCTTTAAACACTGAAAACACTTGTTTTCCTCTCTCTCTCTTTCCCTAAGGAGACAAATGCAGGTGGTTTATAGTTCAAACATAAACAAATTACACAAGGATGGAAGCGACAGAGGATGACTCCATCTAGAAGTTCATTAGTTTCAAGAAGTTAAATTGTGGATTTATTTGGAAATACAGAACAGATATTTGATGGATAAGTTTCTGAGAGACTAGGTACATGGAGACTTACAGTCCAAGAGAATGGACTGTAGACAGCATATCTACAGTGGCATGTATACAGAAGTGTTAAGCAATAATATTCTCTTTTTCATCTTCTTTCTACTACAGAAATTCTCGCAGCAGAGAATTTAGACATTGAATAATCCTGAGTGTACGTAGTAAATTATAAGAATAAGTGACAAAGATTAAAAACAACAATATTGAAATTTTGTGATAGATGCAGACATACACAAGGCTGGGAATGAAGAATCACAACCAAAGGTCCAACAGTTGTATAAAATGCCCGAGGCAAACTGAAGGGAGAGGAACAGGGACCAAAGAGGAGCATCTAGGAAGTCTGAGCCTTTCTAACTCTGTCTGCCATTCTCTCCCACTGCAGGGTGGTTCACTGTTGTTCCTGTTACATGGAATACCGTATTTTCCTCACTTTTCCCTAGTGCCTCTTACTCACTATTCTGCTAGTTATCAAGGACACACTTTCCATAAAATTCTTGTCAAAATCAGATTCTCAAGTCTTGAACTGTGAAGTGCTCTACACTATTTGGTTTACATGTTTAAGGGGTAGAGTGCACAGAAGTAGTTCATTTGATGCAGGAAATGAAAGGCACGGACAGCTACACAGTATATGGAGTCTTTTGTAAAATGAAATTACAGGACACATTCTTTATTAATTATTTAAAATTTAATTGCTATGAAGTCCTTCTGTGTATAAATGAACCCTGCATCCCTGGCTGGGATGATAAAAGTAAATCAGAACTATTTTTAGTGGGGAGTGATTAAATGACAGCAGGTACATTCAGGAGGAAAATTATTTAGAAAGAGAAGCAGAGGCAGGTAAACTTTGAGAACACTGAAATTAAGTGACTATGAGACATGGGTCAGAAGTGTCCAAGTAGATAAATACCTCTCTGCCTGTGGAAATCTTATTTCTGCTGTTTCAGAATCCATAGTTGTAATCCCTCTTAAATTTTAGATTTTAGAAGAACACAATTTAAGCCCTGCCTAACTTGAATCTATTTAAATGTGAGGAGAAAAAAAAATATTTTGTCTCCACTCAGATTACAAGCTGTGTTGTACTGAATACTGACTGTCAAGGGAAGAATCAAGCTTTCTATTTTGGTACACTGAAATCAGTAGCTGATCCCTCAAACTGTGTCTTGGAGTATTCAAAGAAACAAATCTTACAAACATCTTGTCTTACTGATTGACTATCCCCCACTTTGGGACTTATATTTAGTTTTCACATTCCTTAATATGGATTCCCTTTCAAGGATCATTTATTTATATAACAGTCCTCATGATATTTATATTGAAATTAGATGAAAATTTATTATGAATCCTACGGTTTAAAACCATCCTATATATT